>NC_066583.1:424551301-425283519 GCF_024323335.1 Lathyrus oleraceus
TAAAAGGACTTTAAATGATGAAGATGGATTAGAAGGACCAAACCTCTAAACTCACTCTTGTCCATTCTTGATTTGCTTCATAAAACTTTTTGATGTGTGTGCTCTTGTGCTAGGGAATCCTATGAGAGCTCAAATTGAAGAACCATTGCCATGTTCATCCAAAGTGAAAGACACAAGATACATTGAAGATCTTCTAAGAAGTTTGTTTGATTGTGTTGATTGCTCGAGCTTACTATTATTATGCTTGCATATTCCAAAGAATGAGAGCTACTTGGATCATCAATATGATCTCAAAAGAGGAACTCCATTTGTGGTCTTGTTTCTTATCCCTTATCTCTTATATGATTAGGACTTTAGCCATTCTTCTTCTTCCCTCCACTCTAACCCAAGCCAAAACTTTTGTGCAAACATTTAACACTTCTTTTCAAACATTAGAAACCTAAGCCTTATGCTTTTGATTTTCAATCTTTCTTTTCATAACACTTATTTTGAATTGAACTTTTAAATCAACTTTGACCATATTTTGTACATACCTTTCATTGGTAAATATAACCCATTCAAATGTCTTTTTGTGGTTTCAATGGCCACTTCCTTAATCAAAATTTTTCATAACCTTTAGCTATTAGGTTTGAGTTATCCTTGAGGTAGACGTAATACTCACCTATATCCTTAGTGATGGACAATGAGTCTTCCATGCTTATTATAGGGTTAACCCCTCACTAGCATGTTGAAGTTATCCTCACATGGTGGATTTGTGGTTTTAGGTTGAGTTTTCTCCCTTGGATAACAAAGGACCTTAAGGCTTTTGGACCAATCAATTCACCAACTCATTTTTGAAATTTTTACCCCGAACTACGAGGTTTTGATCCTAATCTTTTTTAAGATGGTACGTAGGCAATGGGTTTATCCATCCAAACATAAAATGTAAATAACTTGTATATTCTCTTCTCATCTCTTCAATCATGTTTGCACAAACAAGTTTTCACAAAATACCAACCTTACAACAAATGTGAAAAGGGCTCCCTAGGAGTACCTAGGATGTTTTGGGTGCTTAAAACCTTCCCATTGCATAACCAACCCCCTTACCCCGATCTCTGACATTTTTACTAGTTTTTGATTCGATAAAACTTTTAGGTTTTTGTTCGCTTTCTAACCATTCCTTTGGATAAATAGAAGTGCGGTGGCGACTCGACTTGTATGGTTTACCTTAGATTTAGTCAATATCTCTAATGGTAACGAATACCCCGCTACAGAAAAGTTGCGACTCTGCCGGGGATGATTGCCTAGTGGGTTTTGTCTACTTTTCATATTTGTTGTATTGTATTGTATATTATTTTGTCATATTTTTGTGCAATTTGGGATTACTGTATTGTATGTAATGATTCAATTGCTTGAATATTAATTCCTTGTATGCTTGGTGATCTTTGTGAGATGAGTACTATACCCGAACTCGAGTGCACTTAGGATAGGAGAATGGCATAGTCTTGTTGACTTGTGTGGAGTTATTCCTTAGCAAGTTGACTTGCAAGTCCATTCACTTGGTGGAGGTCATGTTGGGATCAATAATGTCACACAAGTAGTTGTGGTTATACATTACTCTTTCCAATATAGACCTTAGAAGCCAAGGACCTTAGTTTACCAAGCCCATCTTGGCCTATTCTTAGGATGTAGTGCGAAAGTCGTTCAAGTGTAAGATTTGATACGATTGTTACGCGATGCTACACTCATAAGAGTCTATCTTGAGAATATTCTTGGAATACGACTAGTCGTTTATCCGATAATATCCGAAAGATGGGATGATGACCATGGGAACCTCTTGTAGAACATGTTTGGCAGGTTTAAACCCTAGTACACTCCCTTTGGGTGGCTCTTAACCGAGACTCCATGCTCGTGACTTGCAACAAACCCTTGATTCATGGTTGATCCGTTCATGTGTCCTTAATATCAATGGAACTTGGGTGTTGATAAGGTGTAAACCATAATCCACCAAAATGGATGATTGATATTAAGGATCACATGATCCATCCCATGACCTTTGTTTGGTGTGCTTTGCTTGATCCTTGAGTGTGATTGTTGCATTCATGCATTCATGCATCCATTTGCATCCATATCATCAATAATGAGAAAATTTTCAAGGAACTTAAGAGGTCTATTTGCAAATTTTCAGACATGGAAAGACAAAGAAGGAATACAAAGAAGTACAGTTTTAGACAACCCGACTTGAAAGAGCTAAGGAATTTGACATCCTATGTATTAGATCCCTTGGGTTTCAAGGCTCGTTTTGGGAAGCTTCTGTCTATTCTGACTACTGAAGTGGACAAAGGATTGATGAGTGTATTGGTGCAGTTCTATGATCCCTTGTACCGTTGCTTCACATTTCCGGATTTCCAGCTTTTGCCCACGCTTGAGGAGTATGCCTACCTTGTGGGTATACCTATTCTAGACCAGTTGCCGTTCAGTGGCTTAGAGAGTGTTCCTACTTCTCAAGAGATAGATGACATGTTGCATATAGATGAATCTCTGGTTGGTGCGCATATGACTACCAAAGGTGGAATTCAAGGTCTCCCTTCCGAGTTCCTCATTTCTCAAGCTACTATGTATGGGAAGGCCATGAGTGAGGACGCCTTTGAGGCCATATTCGTACTTCTCATCTATGGGCTAGTGTTATTCCCCAACATCGACAAGTTCATGGATGTGAACGCTATTAGGCTTTTCTCTACTCTTAATCCCGTTCCGACTCTGTTGGGTGACACTTACTTTTCTTTGCATATAAGGAATGCAAAGGGTGTGGTACCATTGTGTGCTGTTTGCCTCTGTTGTACAAGTGGTTTATTTCTCACTTGCCGCAGACGGTCGCCTTCAAGGAGAACAAAGGATGTCTACGGTGGTCCATGAGACTTATGTCTCTCACCAATGATGATATCTTTTGGTACAACCGTGTGTATGATGGTGTGCAGATTATCGACTCTTGTGGTGAATTCTCCAATGTGCCTCTTCTTGGTACATGTGGTGGGATTAACTACAACCCTATTTTGGCACGTCATCAGCTTGGGTTCCCCCTAAAGGATAAACCCAATAACATTCTGTTAGAGGGTGTGTTCTTTCAGGAGGGTAAAGATCCCCAGGGCTTGAAGGGCAGGATGGTCCGCGCTTGGTGCAAGATCCATAGGAAAGGGAGGAAGGAGTTGGGTCCGAAGAACTGTATCGCTTTGGAGCCTTATACTTCTTAGGTTAGGAGGAGAGCTTCCGAATACCTCATGCTTTACGAGTATCCGAGACCTACACCTTTGGTTGTGGCTGGGCCTTCAACCCTCCTTGACCAAGGAGTAGAGGAGTTGAGAGACGAAGACCGTTCACGTGCTTGGATCCGTGAACGGGAAGAGTTGCTTCAGCAGATCAAGGAGAAGGATGCTTTGATAGAGTTCCTTGAGCATCAAGTTATTGATGATCCTGATGATGCATGGACTTCTCTACTTCCTCAGTCTTCCAAGTTTTGGAAAAGGAAGTACGATCGACTTGCCAAAGAGAAGGCAAATATGGAGGCAGCCTACGAGAGGGAGGTGAAGAGGCTTCGTGCATCTTATCTTCCTGTGTCCAGAGCTTTAGATGACTGTTTCTAGGGATCCATAAGATGTTCATCTTCCTTCTCTCTTGTATTGTATTTGGTTACCAAAACTGTGCTTCTTTGGTGTAAAAATATTTTCCAGATATTATTGATGTGATATTTCCATATGTGATAAATGTTTAATATTTCCAATGTTTTGCAAATAGAACTTTAAAAGTTCCTCTGATAAATAAAAACAAATCATATACACAAGCATTGCATGCATCATGTGCATAAGCAGGTTTTGCTCCATGCTTCTTGTTCTATGGTCTAACTCTGTGTTCTTCATTTATTTTGAAGACAAGTTGACTCACCGGTACTACACCAGAGCCAACATTTCAAGACTGATGGATCATTTGGAACAAGAGAACCGCGAGCTGAAGGAGGAAGTGGCCAGATTGACTGCCCTGATGGAGTCATTCATGGCTACCCAGAGCCAGTCTTCTCCGACACCTTCAACTCCTTCCCAGAGGACAGTCATCTCTGAGATTGTCTCTTCAACTGTGCCTGCGGCCAACGCACACTTTGCTCCAACGGCCATGCCAGCCGGATTCCCGTGAGGGATGCCTCCTAATTTCATGCCTGAGGGTCCTGCACCCACTTTTGCTTCTCTGCCGGCATCTAGCCCGGTCCTTGCTGTTCCTCCTCTTGTCGTGCATACTATGCCCAGAGTAGACGACACCATCTATCATTCCGAGCCATCTGAGAGCCCAAATGTCTATGAAAAGATGGACGCTATGAACGATCAATTTCTTGAGCTCCGCAAGGAATTGAAAACTCTCAGAGGAAAGGATCTTTTCGGCAAGTCTGCTGCCGAACTCTGCTTGGTTCCTAATGTGAAGATCCCTGTGAAGTTCAAGGTCCCTGACTTTGAAAAATACAAGGGAAATACTTTCCCTTTCAGCTACCTGGTCATGTATGCCAGGAAAAAGTCGACTCAGACCGACAACGACCAACTGCTCATCCACTACTTTCAGGATAGTTTGTCCGGTGCTGCCCTACGTTGGTATATGGGTTTAGACAATGCGAACATCCGATCCTTCAATGACCTTGGCGAGGCCTTCGTCAAGCAATACAAATACAATATGGATATGGCTCCCGATAGGGATCAATTGAGGGCCATGTCCCAGAAGGACAAGGAAACATTCAAAGAGTACGCCCAGAGCTGGCGAGAGGTAGCAACACAGATCGTTCCCCCGCTAGAAGAGAAAGAGATGACCAAGATCTTTTTGAAGACCTTGAGTTCTTTTTATTATGAGCAGATGATTGCTAGCGCTCCTTCTGACATCACTGAGATGGTGAACATGGGGATGCGACTGGAAGAAGGGGTCAGGGAAGGGCGCCTGACCAGAGAAGAAGGCTCTTCTGCCAAATGTTATGGGGCGTTTGCAAAGAAGAAAGATGGTGAGGAACATGCTGTGACCTCCCATGTGAAACCAAGAAGACCCTCTGTGAGGAGGAAGACCGCGCGTCTTGCCGGTAACCAGCACCAGGTGGCTCATATAGCACTTGTCTTCAGAGATAATCAGCAATATCAGCAACACAACAATAACCAGCAACAACCACATCCGCAATATCAACAACAATAACACCGTCCTCAACAGTAGGCCTACCAGCCTCGAAATAGTAATCAAACCAGCACAAGTTACGAGAGGAAAAGGGTCACCTTTGATCCTATTCCGATGACGTATGCAGAGTTATATCCCTCCTTGATAGAGAGGAAGTTGATTACGCCACGAGACCCACCGGCTATACCTACCAACCCCTAGTGGTGGTATAAGCCAGAATTACATTGTGTTTATCATTCTGGTGCTCCCGGACATGACGTGGAAAATTGCTACCCTTTGAAGACCAAGGTTCAAGACCTTATGAGATGTGGCATTCTGTGTTTCGAGGACGTAGGTCCTAATGTAAAGAAGAACCCATTGCCCGAGCATGGGAAATCTGTTAACATGGTCCAGGGCTGCCCTGGCAAGTATGAAGTCAAATAGGTCAGTCATATTCGACAATCTCTGGTCGAGATGCATCGTTTGCTGTGTGATTATAGTCATTACGAGCACGACCACGATAGATGCTGAGTTTGTTCTGTTAATCAAAGAGGTTGTCGCTAGGTGCGTAAAGGTGTTCAAGAAATGCTGGATGAGGGAGTCATTGAGATCCTTCAAAACAGAAATGTTGACGAAGATGCTGATGAAGTCAATGTAATTTCTCCAGTATTCCGGATCCTCGGGCCTGTTATCATCAAGTATGATGGTAGCAAGCAGAAGGTTTCTCCTGCTTTGACCATTAAGCCAGCCGGCCCTGTACCGTATTCTTCTGAGAAGGCGGTCCCCTATCGCTACAATGCTGTAGCATTGGAGAATGGGAAAGAGGTGCCCCTGCCCTCTTCATCTGTTGTTAATATTGCCAACGTCAGCGGCCTGACCCGCAGTGGTCATGTTTTCTCGGCTCCGCCAAAGCCGTAAGCTGATGCTCGAAGGAATGATACCGCTGGTTATGTTGAACGCCCGGTTGGGAATGATGTGAATGCTCCGAATCCGGCACTTGTTGCTAAACCTACCTCTACGTTGAAAACTTCTGTCTCTGTTGGCCCGAGTGGCAATACGAAAGAAGACTGTGATGAGATGCTGAGGCTCATCAAGAGAAGTGAGTACAACGTTGTAGATCAACTTCTATAAACGCCATCCAAAATCTTTGTATTATCCTTGCTGATGAAGTCAGAACCACACCGAGAAGCTCTGCAGAAGGTGTTGGATGTGGCGTATGTGGATCACGACATCACGATTAAACAATTCGATAGTATTGTTGCAAACATTACCGCTTGTAACAATTTAAGTTTTTGTGATGCTGATCTCCCCGAGGAAGGAAGAGACCACAACTTGGCATTACACATATCTATGAGCTGCAAAGATGACGCCATGTCCAATGTGCTGGTGGAAACTGGGTCATCATTGAATGTATTACCAAAATCCACTCTTGCAAAGTTATCATATCAGGGGCCTCCCATGAGGCAAAGTGGGGTAGTTGTGAAGGCTTTTGATGGGTCTCGCAAAACTGTGATTGGAGAGGTTGATCTCCCAGTCAAAATCGGACCAAGTGATTTCCAGATTACCTTCCAGGTTATGGACATTCACCCATCGTATAACTGTCTCTTAGGCAGACCATGGATTCACGAGGCAGGCGCCGTGACATCCACCCTACACCAGAAACTGAAGTTTGTGAAAAATAAGAAGCTGGTGGTGGTAGGGGGAGAAAAGGCTCTCCTGGTTAGCCATTTGACTTCCTTCTCTTATATAGATACTGAGGATGAAGTTGGAACGCCGTTCCAAGCTTTATCTATTGCTGAACCTATTAAGAAGGGAACTTATTCATTTGCTTCCTATAAAGATGCTAAATTGGCCATTGAGCATGGTGCAACTGCTGGATTGGGGCAAATGATTAAGTTGGAAGACAACAAATCCCGGGCTGGCATAGACTATTCTTCTGGTGTCTTCAACAAGCAAGGGTTGTTCAAGAGTGGTGGATTTATCCACACCGGTCAAGATGAAGAGGCTACTGCCATTCTGGAAGAGGATGAAGAGGATTCTAGCAACTTCATCATCCCTGGAGGGATCTACAATAATTGGATCGTTATTGATATTCCGACAGTTATACATAAGTCATAGTAATGTTCATTGTGTTTGAAAACCCTTCTCCCATGCCAAAAGGAGAAGCGATGGCATTGTTGGCGCATAAATAAAATGAAATTTTCATTCAATAAATCCATGTTAAATGTTTGTTTTCCCAATTATTTTCCTTTTTCACTTTTGCATGAAATTGGTGATCTCATAAAACCTAAAAAAATAATAAGAATAAAATCAATCTTTTCATCTGCATAATGATTTACCTTGTTTGAATTCTAAAATCTCTTTTATATCCAAAATTATTATGCAGGTTGATCAAACCCATTGAACATAATGATCCAACACCATCTCCCAACTTTGAATTCCCTGTATTTAAGGCGGAAGAAGATGATGTTGAAGAGATCCCTGACGAGATTACCCGTCTACTCGAGCATGAAGAGAAGATCATTCAGCCGCATCTTGAGAATCTGGAAACAGTCAACTTGGGGTCTGAAGATTGTGTGCGAGAAGTGAAAATTGGGGCACTCCTGGAAGAATCTGTTAAGAGGGGGTTGATTGAGTTGCTACGAGAATACGCCGACGTATTTGCCTGGTCTTATGAAGACATTCCTGGTCTAGATACAGATATCGTACAACATTTCTTGCCTTTGAAGCCTGAGTGCGCGCCTGTGAAGCAGAAGCTCAGAAGAACTCATCCCGATATGGTAGTGAAGATCAAAGAGGAAGTTCAAAAGCAAATTGATGCGGGGTTTCTTGTGACTTCTACATATCCTCAATGGGTGGCCATTATTGTGCCCGTGCCTAAGAAGGATGGAAAAGTCCGAATGTGTGTGGGCTATAGAGACTTGAATAAAGCTAGTCCGAAAGATGATTTCCCTCTACCACATATTGGTATGTTGGTAGATAATACAACTAAATTCAATGTCTTCTCATTTATGGATGGATTTTCCGGATATAATCAGATCAAAATGGCACCCGAGGATATGGAGAAGACAACATTCATCACACCTTGGGGAACATTCTGTTATCGAGTGATGCCCTTCGGTTTGAAGAACGCCGGAGCCACGTGTCAACGAGCTATGACTACCTTGTTTCATGATATGATGCACAAGGAGATCGAGGTGTATGTTGATGATATGATTGCAAAGTCAAGAACGGAAGTTGAACATGTAGAGCACTTGTTGAAGCTTTTTCAGCGTTTGAGGAAGTTTAGGCTTCGTCTGAATCCTAACAAGTGTACATTTGGAGTCCGTTCCGGCAAGTTATTGGGCTTTATTGTCAGCGAAAGAGGTATTGAGGTTGATCCTGCAAGGGTCAAAGCAATACAAGAGATGCCTGCGCCCAAAACTGAAAAGCAAGTCTGAGGTTTTCTTGGCCGCTTGAATTATATCTCCAGATTCATATCCCACATGACTGCTACATGCGTGCCGATATTCAAGCTCCTCCGGAAATATCAGTCTCATGATTGGACGGAGGATTTCCAAAAGGCCTTTGACAGTATTAAAGAGTATTTGTCTGAGCCTCCGCTTCTGTCTCCGCCTGTGGAAGGAAGACCATTGATTATGTATCTGACAGTTCTTGAAGACTCGATGGGTTGTGTTCTTGGTCAGCAAGACGAATCAGGAAAGAAAGAGTATGCTATCTATTATTTGAGTAAGAAGTTCACCGAGTGTGAGTCTCGATACTCAATGCTTGAGAAGACATGATGTGCTTTGGCTTGGGCTGCTAAGCGCTTACGCCAGTATATGTTGAATCATACGACTTGGTTGATATCCAAAATGGATGCAATCAAGTATATCTTTGAGAAGCCTGCTTTAACTGGGAGGATTTCCCGTTGGCAGATGTTGTTATCTGAGTATGATATTGAGTATCGAGCTCAGAAGGCGATAAAAGGTAATATCTTGGCTGACCACTTGGCACATCAACCAATTGAGGATTATCAGTCTGTTCAGTACGACTTCCCAGATGAGGAGATTCTGTATTTGAAGATGAAAGATTGCGATGAGCCTACGCTTGATGAAGGGCCAGAACCTGGTTCCAGATGGAGTATGGTGTTTGATGGCACTGTGAATCAATATGGAAATGGTATTGGGGCTGTAACTATTACTCCTCAGGGCACACATTTTCCTTTCACAGCAAGGCTAACTTTCAAATGCACGAATAATATGGCGGAATATGAAGCTTGTATTATGGGATTGGAAGAATGTATTGATCTTAGGATCAAGCATCTTGATGTTTATGGTGATTTGGCCCTCGTTGTTAATCAGATTAAGGGTGAATGGGAGACGAATCAGCCTGGCCTCATCCCATATAGAGATTATGGGAGGAGGATTTCAACGTTCTTTACTGAGGTTGACTTCCATCATATTCCTCGAGATGAGAATTGGATGGCAGATGCTCTTGCTACACTTGCTTCAATGATTGTGGTTAGACTTTGGAATGAAGTTCCCAATATCACTGTGATGCGCTTGGACAGACCAGCTCATATATTTGCAGTAGAGGAGGTGCAAGATGATAAGCCATGGTATTATGATATTAAGTGCTTTCTTCAGAGCCAGATTTACCCGCCTGGGGAATCTGTGAAAGATAGGAAGACTTTGAGGAGATTATCTGGCAGTTTCTACCTCAACGACGATGTGCTTTATAAGAGAAATTTTGACATGGTTCTGCTCAGATGCGTGGATAGACACGAAGCAGACCTGCTAATGACTGAGGTCCATGAGGGTTCATTTGGTACTCATTCCAATGGATATGCCATGGCCAGAAAGATGTTGAGAGCAGGCTACTATTGGCTGACAATGGAGTCTGATTGCTGCAAATATGTGAAGAAATGCCACAAGTGTCAGATTTATGCGGATAAGATTCATATTCCTCCGACACTTCTGAATATGATTTCATCACCATGGCCTTTCTCTATGTGGGGAATTGACATGATTGGCATGATAGAACCGAAAGCGTCCAACGGTCACAAATTTATTCTCGTAGCAATTGATTACTTCACCAAGTGGGTTGAGGCGGCGTCATATGCAAATGTGACCAGGCAGGTGGTTGTGAAGTTTATCAAGAGTCAACTCATATGCCGATATGGTTTGCCAGATAAGATCATTACTGATAATGGATCTAACTTGAACAACAAGATGATGAAAGAGCTGTGTAGTGAGTTCAAGATTGCACATCATAATTCTTCTCCTTACAAACCCAAGATGAATGGGGCTGTTGAAGCTACTAATAAGAATATCAAGAAGATTGTACAGAAGATGGTTGTTACATACAAAGATTGGCATGAGATGCTGCCATTCGCTTTGCATGGATACCGTACATCTGTCCTCACTTCAACAGGGGCAACCCCTTTCTCCCTTGTTTACGGCATGGAGGTTGTGCTCCCAGTAGAGGTGGAGATCCCATCAATGAGAGTTTTGATGGAAGCCAAGTTGACTGATGCTGAATGGGTTCTGAGTCGTTATGACCAACTGAATTTGATAGAAGAAAAGAGATTGACTGCCATGTGCCATGGTCAGTTATATCAGCAAAGGATGAAGAAAGCCTTTGATAAGAAGGTCAAGCCTCGTGTGTTCCGAGAAGGTGATCTTGTGCTCATGAAAGTCTTGCCTTTCGCGTCGAATTCCAGGGGCAAGTGGACTCTAAACTATGAAGGTCCATATGTTGTTAAGAGAGCCTTTTCAGGCGGTGCTTTGATACTTACAACTATGGATGGGGAGGATTTCACTCGTCCTGTGAATTCAGATACAGTCAAGAAATACTTCACTTAAAAAAAAACAGAATAGCTCGCTAAGTTGAAAACCCGAAAGGGCGGCTTAGGGAAAAATGAGCGTCTCGGTGGATTGAAAACTCGAAAGGGCGATCCAGGAAAAAGTTAGAGACATAAAAAATGAATATGTATCCCGCTAGATTGAGTACCTCACCCCGGGGCAATCTAGGCAAAAATTAGGGATTTGGCAAGTAACTGCATCCTGACAAGACTTTGTTCTACAAACTGTCATCTGTCAGAGATCCCCGCTCAGCCATTATCAACTGAAGCTTAAAATACATCGGATTCAGAGTTGGTGGAGAAATGGTTATTATGTTCAATGCAGCCCTTTTCCAATATATATCACCAATTTCAAATTTGTAAAGATCTATGGAGTCTTGCCATTTGCAGACTACCATTCCATCAAATAAATTTGAGCCTTTATCCAATTATTTGCACTCTTATTTGTGTTTTCATTCAACAAATATTTTGCATGTTTTAATTGAGAAATATCATTGTTTTAAATAATTAAATTTTTCATAACTTGTTTTTAAACAAAGTGAACATTCACAATGATAAAAAGGATACTGGGGATGTCTTCAGTGCTCTCCCAAATATGGTATGATTCTCAACAGAGTAAGACATTTGTTCATATTCCTGGCATGCTTGTATCCTCTTCCTCCGGAGCCTTTTGTGGTTTTTATCCCGAGCATAGTGTTTGGTAAAGATATTCATCCCTCCTTCCTTCAGCAGATGTGATCTCTTTGGTAGGCCAGTATTTGGTGATCTTTGGAAGTTTTTGATTGATGGTTGTTCCCCAGAGATCCATCCCCTCCTCTGATAATTTCCCCAGTAGAGTTGCTTCTATGACGGAGTTCATCTGTGCGATGATCCTGTCCCCAGTTGGAATGGCTGATAATCATTCCCCTGCAGAGATCTTTGTTTCCCGGTATCTCTTGCCCCTCATCAGATTGGATATTTTCCACTAGGCCTGGCTTTCTCTCTTAAGATGTAGTACCAGATGATTGTTCATCGTTCGTTGGACCTGTTTGTGTTAGAAATGTATGTTTGTCAGCATTCATCATATGTAAACCACACATATATGCATAATTTTAACATTCCGATATTCATGTTGCATTCTTTGCAATATATATTTGTTTGTTATCTCCTGCTAGTTGGTAATATGTTTCCCCAAGCAAATGTTTGTGTTTGGTCTCTCCATGTAGAGTCAGACCCATAAGCAGAAAGTGTTTATCCTTCCTTCCATATTCCCCACCGAGTTATGTCCTCGTGGATGATGGTTGTTTCTGTTTCCCTCCCAACACATATACTGGGATGGAACCCCCCTGAGTTATATCCTCACAGGGATGAGTCTCGTCTTGTCGTGCCTATCTAGTTTGTTCCTGGATTGGTTTCTAGTGTTTTTCTATGCACTTCCCCGTAGTTAGATGAATGATTGCTCAGTAACGAGTAATTGTCCATCTTTTCCCCGACGAAGTCTGTGGCCTTCTACCCTCATACCGGTAGTTATAAGTCCCATTTCTTTGGTTTTCTACCCTCATACTGGTAGTTGTAAACCCTATTTTATCCCCCTGCAGAGTTAACCTTTTGTTCATCCTAACCGATGACAGTTACTCTTCCATGGTTTTCTAACCAGTATCTGGTAGATGTAATTCCCTCTTTGACGGTTATCTTTATCCAACATTCGGTATTGATATTCCTTTACCTTTTGAGTGTATCTCCCAGTAACCGGTGATATATCTCCCGGATCATTGCCTTTGTCAATGTATCCCCTGCGAGTCATCTTTCATTTGCCTTTTGTTAGCAATGGTCGTCTCTCCCTTTGATTTGGTCATCATTTTATACCTAGTAATTAGTATCTCGATGCCGTTTCCTTTCGGTCGATTCATCCTTTATTAACCCAGTAACCGGTTTTGGATAATTTTCCATGCGAGTATGTTATCTACGTTCTGACGGTAATAGATAATATATCTCATGCACTCTTTGGTCGAAGTCTTTTGC
The DNA here is from genome assembly GCF_024323335.1 of Lathyrus oleraceus. Classification (NCBI taxonomy): domain Eukaryota; kingdom Viridiplantae; phylum Streptophyta; class Magnoliopsida; order Fabales; family Fabaceae; genus Lathyrus; species Lathyrus oleraceus. The sequence continues at coordinate 424,564,299 of NC_066583.1, forward strand.
CCTTCCCCAGTCGAGTAAGATTTGTATCCCCGTTTATGGAATCGAATGCCTATCTTGTAATCGAGTATGCTTTTTAGCCCTCTTTTGGATGATGAGTGTCTTGGAAATATTCCCCAATTCACGCCTTGGTTTGTCACCTATGATATGCCTAGTAACCGGTATCCATGGTGTTCCTTCCGTTCTGCTCCCTATTATGACTTTTGTCCCCTGTGGAGTCAGATTTTCCTGAGTTGAAATATACCTTTTAGGTTTTCCTCAGATGATTTCGGATGCTTGATATCTCTCACCCTTATACCGGTATTAGATATTCATTCTCCCCGAGCATGTTGTCCTTCCACCCTCATACCGGTGTTTCGATCACATGTCTCTTTGAGATTATTACCCAGTAACCGGTAATACCTCGCCCTGGTGTTTCCCCGGAGGAGTCCTGTTTGGACTTTCCCCAGCGAAGTCCGTTAGTGGATTTTCCCGTCTGAGTCCGGATTTTCATCCGAAGTATCCTCTGTGGATAATTTTTGTTGTATTGGTATATTCCCCAATATATGCCTCTTTGAGTCAGCTCGAGTCCTTCCATTGATTTATTTTCATGGAATCTCTCTCATGTCTCAGCAAGTTCTAAGTCGTGACCTGCTCGCGCAATTTATCTCCTTTTCTATCCCCATAAGAGTCCCAGAGTCTCTGTCCCATAGAGTGAATTACTCATACGGATTGTCGGTTTCTTCGGATTTCTTTTCTTCTTTGTGGACACATATCTCCACAGAGTACTACCCTTTTGCATACGTACATTTGCATCATGAGGTCTCTTAGGGACCAAAATTCGTCTCTTTGTTATTATTTAAGCCCATTCTACCTCGTCGAGACGAATATTTTAACCTTCGCTTCTCCGTCTAGAATGACCTTAAATAGGGGCATCTGTAAGACCCTAATTTTGGCCCTAAGATCCCCCATGGCATCATAACACGACATTTGCATAGCCTCAAGGATCATAAGCATCTTGGCTCCTTCCCTTTGGGTGGGACCTCTTTTGAGTGGTTCGAGATCACCAAGCATGCTTGAATTTGTATATTATTGATTTTCTCATTTTTATTTACTAACCAAAAGCACAAAAATATGTCACTAACATCCCTTGTTTGTAGCTTGAGCAGTCACAAGATCCAAAGCTTCTAGGAGATCCTTTGTGCAAAGATAGGGTCAAGAGAAGAGGAAAGCAAGCATGGTAATGGTTCCCAAAGCTCTCATCCATCAAATATGCCTCCCAAGTATCTCAATTCATCATTTTTATCAAAGCAAGTCAAGGGGTTTGAGGCTTGTTTCCCAAGGAAACCCTAATTCATCTGTTCATCAACTATGCCTTACTCATGAAGCAACCTTAGCCCATGGTCAAATACAATCAAGGGAAGTTCTTTAATTCATCATTTCATGCATATTTGAACCTATTTGAGTGTCCTCAATCATCAATTCATCAAGAGATGAGTTGTGGACTTGAGAAGTTGATCAGTCAATTCATCTAACTATTTTGAAATACACTGAGACCTAACTTTTTATGTGTTGGTCAAATGGAGATTACCCCAAGATAAAAAATGTTCTTAAGGCCAATATGAACAACGTTCATGTTCATAAAAATTTTATTTGAATCTTGGAAGGTCATCTTCCATTCCAAGATATTATAGGTCATTTTGACTGAAACCCTAATTTTGGGTCAACTTCCCAAGAACATAACTCCTTCATTTTCCATGATTTTGGGATGATACTTAATGAATTGGAAAGCTTATTGTGTCTACTTCAAATGTTATGTTGATAAAAATTGCAAAATCTCAAAATAAATACATGTGATAATGCAAAACATTATAGGTCACTTTGGACCAAATACATTGAAATGTGAAAAAGTCCAACTTCAAGTGTCCATAACTTCTTCATCAAAAATCCAAATGATGCAAACTTTAATTCCAAATTGATTGTTTTGAAAAGATATAAAACTTTCATGTTTAAGATTGTATCATTTGGAGCTTGCATCATTGAGACATAGGGGCTTGAATATTGGCCAAATTTGGAAACTTCACATATGCATGTTTTGCACCCTACACTTCAAGCTCAAATTTCATTATTTTCCAAGGCCCAATTGGAGTTTTGATCAACATAGCATTTGTTCCTTATGCAACAAGCTTTCTAACCATTACTCATAAGGTTGCATTTGGAGTTTGGAAGCATCATTTTCGAAGACATGAAGAATTAGGTGCATTTTTGGAAATTCATTTCAAACACATTGCATGAACCATTAACATTCAACCTGCACGTCTATTTCTCATTTGATGATGTATAGCAATCAATTCCAATCAAAATTGGGCCCTCCATGCGCCTATACAGGCACATGCATGAAGGCCCTCTTCTCCCATGCACACGAGTTAGCTCATGCATTCAGCCATCTCCATCTATAAATACCATGCCATAGCTTCACAATTCTTCAACCTAATGGCGCCTAAACATCTGCTGAATTGAACCCACACCCCCACCAAAGGAACAAATCTCTTTTTTCTCTTAAAATTTTAGATCTAAAATTCAATTCCATTGATTGATTTTTAAGATCCATAGTTCCTAAACCTCTTCACCTTGATCCATTGAAGCTTCTTTTTGCAAAAGGAATCAAAGATCGTGACTCAATTCTTCACAATCCAAAGGTTTTGCTCAACTGCATTTTGCTTCGAAACACCTCATATTTTGCTCCATTTGCCTTGATCTTGTGTCATCTGACGTCCTCTGTATAGAGGCATCATTATTGTGTTCTTAATTTTTGAAATCAAGCAAGTTCAGTTGAACACCACCAAAGTTCCGTCTCTGATTTCTCTCTTAATAGGGATCTAGAGGGGAATTGAGTGGCATAGAAGTGATGTACATCACTTCACCTTTCGAATGGTACCTAGATCGTGCGTTTTGGTGCACGTTTGTATCTTTGTAATTTTTGGCCTTCGCCGGGGCTAGCCGGAGAAGACGGTGGCGCTGGCCACCGTCTGCTCTCCAGATTGGATCTGAGCCGTCCATCTCAGTTTCTAGATCTAATCTACTCCACACATTGTTATGACTTTCTTTTATTCATTATGTTACTCATTGACCGAGGTTCATGGTGCACGCGCATGCCAATGCCATTGGATCCTCCATGTCATTTAATGAGACACAATCCAACGCGTGTGGATTTTTCATATTTTCCATTTCTGATTTTAATTTCCATTTCATTTTTTAATTCCATTTCATTTTCTAAAATTCGTATCTCTTTCATTATTGGTCCAAAAATTATGGGACCAATTGCATTATTTCTCTTTTATTTTCTACTTTCTAAAAATGATTTTTAATATTTTTTTTATTTTAACATTTGCTATTTTTTAATAATTTTCTCTTTTCTGGTTATTTTTAATTCATTTTAAATAGTTTTTGATATTCAAAAGATACAAAAATATTTTCTCAACCTCTTTGAATGATGATAAATCTATGAAAAATATTCTCATCAATTTACTAATTGATTTGATATTTATTTGAGATTTTAGTTCAATTAGGTTATTTTTTATTCATTTTTAATTGATTAAAAATAGTTTCTGACTTTTAAAAATGCTGAATTTTTTTGTCAAACTTGGTTTGACCTTGTTGAACTTGGGATAATTCACTTGGACTTTTAAAAGTTGATTTAAAGTGAGTTTGAAGTTTGACCTTTCTTTAATATTTTAATTCAAGTTTTATTTTAAATATTAAAAATGCCAAAAATATTTTGTTTATTTCTTGACTTCTAATATTCATTTTGCTTCTATTTTCTATTGTTTTGACCTTGATCTTCTCTATCTTTGGTCAACACTTGTTGATTGATGCATACCATTTCATTTAATGCACTTTATTTCTTCATTTCTTTCTTCTTCTTCTCCTTCTTATTTTTTTTTTTGATCAATGAGTTAAAGATTGGTGGTTAGCATTGATTAGGGAGGTTTAATCTTCCTTGATTCAAATCTAATTCATCTTGATCATGGATTAAGTGAATGACTTTGCATTAAGGATAAATTGCTTTCTAAATCATGCAAAGGACCTAAATCAATACAAGATCATTTCTCATCTTCTTTTTAGCATGGCAAGTTGTTGGAGTTTGATTCACTAATCAAGACCTCTAACTTGTGTTGTTGCCTACATTATTATTGACCAGCCTCAGATAGTTGTGACTTCTACATAAGTCCAATTACGATTGCTTAACATAGCGCTAAATTTGCCTTATGGCACACTAACTACTAACACTAACCATTAACCATTAATATTTACTTCTTGCTCTTTACATTTATGCAATTTACTATTCTTGTACATATTATTCATTTGCTTTTGCTCTTTGCTCACTTGAGCACATGTTTATGCTAATGCAATTTTCCTTTTGCTCACTTGAGCACATAATTGTGTATATATTATTGTGCTTGTGTTTTATTTTGATTGTTGTGGACCAAAATGCAAAGAAATGGACAAACGGACTTAGTTTCTAGGACTTTCCCTATGCAAATTGGAGTAAAAGGACTTTAAATGATGAAGATGGATTAGAAGGACCAAACCTCTAAACTCACTCTTGTCCATTCTTGATTTGCTTCATAAAACTTTTTGATGTGTGTGCTCTTGTGCTAGGGAATCCTATGAGAGCTCAAATTGAAGAACCATTGCCATGTTCATCCAAAGTGAAAGACACAAGATACATTGAAGATCTTCTAAGAAGTTTGTTTGATTGTGTTGATTGCTCGAGCTTACTATTATTATGCTTGCATATTCCAAAGAATGAGAGCTACTTGGATCATCAATATGATCTCAAAAGAGGAACTCCATTTGTGGTCTTGTTTCTTATCCCTTATCTCTTATATGATTAGGACTTTAGCCATTCTTCTTCTTCCCTCCACTCTAACCCAAGCCAAAACTTTTGTGCAAACATTTAACACTTCTTTTCAAACATTAGAAACCTAAGCCTTATGCTTTTGATTTTCAATCTTTCTTTTCATAACACTTATTTTGAATTGAACTTTTAAATCAACTTTGACCATATTTTGTACATACCTTTCATTGGTAAATATAACCCATTCAAATGTCTTTTTGTGGTTTCAATGGCCACTTCCTTAATCAAAATTTTTCATAACCTTTAGCTATTAGGTTTGAGTTATCCTTGAGGTAGACGTAATACTCACCTATATCCTTAGTGATGGACAATGAGTCTTCCATGCTTATTATAGGGTTAACCCCTCACTAGCATGTTGAAGTTATCCTCACATGGTGGATTTGTGGTTTTAGGTTGAGTTTTCTCCCTTGGATAACAAATGACCTTAAGGCTTTTGGACCAATCAATTCACCAACTCATTTTTGAAATTTTTACCCCGAACTACGAGGTTTTGATCCTAATCTTTTTTAAGATGGTACGTAGGCAATGGGTTTATCCATCCAAACACAAAATGTAAATAACTTGTATATTCTCTTCTCATCTCTTCAATCATGTTTGCACAAACAAATTTTCACAAAATACCAACCTTACAACAAATGTGAAAAGGGCACCCTAGGAGTACCTAGGATGTTTTGGGTGCTTAAAACCTTCCCATTGCATAACCAACCCCCTTACCCCGATCTCTGACATTTTTACTAGTTTTTGATTCGGTAAAACTTTTAGGTTTTTGTTCGCTTTCTAACCATTCCTTTGGATAAATAGAAGTGCGGTGGCGACTCGACTTGTATGGTTTACCTTAGATTTAGTCAATATCTCTAATGGTAACGAATACCCCGCTACAATAGGTGTCTTAGCAGGTTTGCATTCCTCCATTTCGAATTTCTTCAGAATGTCTTTAATGTATTTACTTTGATGAATGTAGGTAGCTTCTGAAGCTTGATTGATTTGAATTCCTAGAAAGAACTTTAGTTCTTGCATTAAGCTTATTTCAAATTCCGCCTGCATTAACTCAGAAACTTCTTGACATACAGAAGGATTAGCTGAACCAAAAATAATGTCATCAACATATATCCGACATATCATGAGGTCATTACTAATGTTTTTACAGAAGAGTGTAGAGTCAACTTTTCCTCTAATAAAGTCATGTTCCAGAAGAAAATTGATTAGTCTTTCATACCAAGCTCTAGGAGCTTGTTTTAAACCGTATAATGATTTCTTAAGTTTAAAAACATATTCTGGACAATTGGAGTTTTCAAAACCTGGGGGTTGATTGACATACACTTCTTCTGATATATAACCATTAAGAAATGCACTCTTGACATCCATTTGATATAGTTTGATTGAGTTATTTACAACAAATGAAACAAGTAAGCGAATAGATTCTAACCTGGCGACTGGGGCAAAGGTTTCGTTGTAGTTAATGCCTTCTTGTTGAATGTACCCTTGTGCCACCAGTCGAGCTTTATTTCTGACAACTTCTCCTTTTTCGTTCAGTTTGTTTCTGAACACCCATCTGGTTCCAATAATGTGAGTTCCTTTAGGCTTTGGAACAAGATCCCAGACGTCATTCTTTGAGAATTGCTCTAGCTCTTCTTTCATAGCTAGAACCCAGTCGTTGTCTTGAAGTGCCTCATCACAGGAAGTAGGATCAATCAGAGATACTAGTCCTAGAGGGATTTCTTCAGGTACCTTGAATGTTGACCTAGTTCGGACATGTTCATCCTTGTTTCCCAGAATCAAATCTTCAGAGATGTTGGGGAGGCTTCTTGATTTCTTCTGGATAGTTGAGGCTTTACTTGCATCTGGACTTTGTTTATCAGATACTTCTGGTGCTTTGGTCTTTTCGTCAGAACCTGCAAGAGTAATTTCCAGATCTACAAGTTTCTCAACTAGCTTTGACTTTTCAGGGTTAAGCTTATCATCAAATCTAATATGAATTGATTCTTCCATAATTTTGGTTTCTGTGTTGTATACTCTGTAGCCTTTAGAGCGCTCTGAGTATCCTAACATAATACCTTTTTGTGCTTTTGAGTCAAACTTGTTCAGATGTTCTTTAGTATTCAGAATAAAGCAAGAGCATCCAAAAGGATGAAAATAAGAAATGTTGGGTTTTCTTCCCTTACACAGTTCATAGGGAGTCCTCTCCAGAATAGGTCTTATAGAGATTCTATTTTGAATATAACACACTGTATTTACTGCTTCATCCCAAAAGTGCTTAGCCACATTTGTTTCATTGATCATGGTTCTAGCCATCTCTTGGAGTGTCGCATTCTTCCTTTCTACAACTCCATTTTGTTGTGGAGTTCTAGGACAGGAGAAATCATGGGATATTCCATTAGAATCAAATAGTTATTCAAAAAATTTATTTCCAATTCTCCACCATGATCACTTCTGACTCTGATGATTTTAGAGTCAAATTCGTTTTGCACTTTGGAACAGAAGCTAGTGAATACAGAATGAGACTCACTCTTGTGCTTTGGGAATTTTACCCATGTCTAGCGACTAAAATCATCAACAATAACTAGTCCATACTTATTTCCATTGACTGACGTTGTCTTAACAGGTCCAAACAAGTCGATGTGAAGAAGTTTCGGAGGCTTAGAGGTGGAAATAATATTTTTCTTGTTAAAAGATGTTTTGGAAAATTCCCCTTTCTGACATGCCTCACATAGAGCATCTGAAGAATACTTCAGCTTGGGTAGACCTCTGACTAACTCGAGTCTATTTAGCTGAGAGAGTTTTTCATGCTAATGTGGCCCAAGCGTCTATGCCATACCCATTGCTCTTCATGAACAGACATCAGACATTTTACATTTTGTTCTTTTAAGTCTGAAAGATTTATTTTGTAAATATTGTTTTTCCTCTTGCCAGTGAATAGGACTGTTCCATTGTTCTGATTAATTGCTTTACATGTTTTTTGATTGAAGATTACATCATAGCCGTTATCACTTAATTGACTTATTGATAACAGGTTATGCATTAATCCTTCTACATAGAGAACATCAGATAGAGAGGGAAGAGTTCCATTACCAATAGTTCCGGAGCCTCTGATCCTTCCTTTTTGATTTCCTCCGAAACCTACGAAGCCAACATCTTTAAGTTCCAGGCTTTGGAACATATACTTTCTTCCCGTCATGTGTCGCGAGCATCCAGAGTCCAAGTACCATGACTGGTGTTTTAACTCTGCTGCATAAGATATCTGCAACATAAACAATCTTATCCTTTGGTACCCAGAATCTTTTTGGTCCTTTATGATTAGTTTTCCCAGAGTTTCTTAGAACTTTGGGTTTTCTAGCATTATCAAAACGTTGTGATTGTGTATGTGTGTAGTGATAAGAAAACGGAGATTTAGGTTTGTCATTTGTGGAAGATTTATCTTTACTAGGGTTATACCCAATTCCTCTTTTATTATTCTAACTAACTCCATAAATCATGGATGCCATTCTGCTTTTCTCTATCCCATTTTTCAGAAACTTTTGAAAAGATTTTTCATATTCATAAATTACTGTGTTCGAAGTTTGTGGAGCTTGAGATAATGCTTCTTCAAGTTTTAAACATTGTTTATTTGTGGAGTCTCTTTCTAATATCAAAGTTCAATTTTCATCTTTTAGTTCTGAAACTGTCATCTCAAGTTTACCACATTCTTCGATGGTTTCTTCAAGAACCTCTTTTACAGCTTTAAATTTTTGTTTAAGTTTCTAGTATGAGTTTAGAGTTTCAGAAAGACATGATTCAAGGTCAGAGCAAGAAAGATAAGAAAACACCTCTTCAGATTTAGATTCTCCATCTGATGTATTTCTGGATGTGGTAGCCATGAGTTCAACATTTGCCTGTTCTTCAGTGTCTGATTCTGAGGAATCAGATCCACTGTCGTCCCAGGTGGCCATCAGTCCCTTTTTGGTTCTGAATGAACTTTTCTTGCAATTTTCTCTTCTAGAGCTTTCTTTCTTCAACTTGGGACATTCGTTTCTGTAATGACCTATTTCCTTACATTCATAGCATGTTATATCTTTGTTAGACTTACCTCTGGAAGTTGATTCTGATTGATCCCCCTTGGGTCTTGGTCTTCTGAAGTTATTATTCCTTTTTCTCCAAAGTTGTTTTACTCTTATGGTTAAAAGGGATAATTCTTCTTCCTCGTTAGAGTCTTCGTTTTCAGAGTCATCATTGTCTTCTTCTTCAGCCTGGAAGGCTTTGTTTCTATCTGGTTTGCGTCTTTCGTATCTGGACTTTAGTGCTACAAACTTGATCTTCTTTTGAGGTTCATCTTCCTCCAGTTCTATCTCGTGGCTTCTGAGTGAACTGACGAGTTCCTCAAGGCTGATATTGTTTATATCTTTTGATAACTTTAAAGCTGTGACCATGAGTCTCCATTTCTTTGGCAAGCTTCTAACAATCTTTTTGACATGATCCGTAGTTGTATATCCTTTATCCAGCACTTTGAGTCCTACAATTAAAGTTTGAAATCTAGAAAACATTACATCTACAGCTTCATCGTCCTCCATTTTGAAGGCTTCATATTTCTGGATTAGAGCCAAAGCCTTTGTTTCTTTGACTTGAGAATTTCCTTCGTGAGTCATCCTCAGGGAGTCAAGTATTTCTTTAGTTGTTCCCCTGTTGGTGATCTTTTCATATTCATTGTAGGAAATAGCATTGAGTAGTATCATTCTGGCTTTGTGATGGTTTTTGAATTCACGCTTATGATCATCTGACATTCTGCTTCTGGGAATAGCAACTCCAGCATCTGTCACATGTTGTGTGTAGCCAAATGTGACAATATCCTAGAGATCAGCGTCGTAGCCCAGAAATAAACTTTCAATTCTGTCTTTCCAATAATCAAATTTTTCTCCATCAAAGATTGGAGGTTTAGCGTTGTAACTATCTCTTTCATTGGTGTTGGCCATAGTTTTTCTCACGCTGGATCTCTCTACACTGTTAAGTGTTTGATTAGAAAATCAATAACAAAGCCGAAGCTCTGATACCAATTGAAGGTTGAGAAAAACAAGAAAGGCGGTTTGAATTGTTTTGGAAATAAAAAACTTTTTCAGAAATCAAAAGCACACAGAATTTTATACTGGTTCGCTTGAAATTCAAAGCTACTCCAGTCCACCCGACCAAGGTGATTTCGCCTTCAAAAGGGACTTAATCCACTAATCTTGAAAGATTACACAACCAAACGTCTAAGAGAGTAATCTCTTAGCCCTCTCAAGTATTCAGACTGCGTAGAGTCACTTGAGGAAGTAGTTTAAGCAAGAGTAAATTGTAATGTAAAGTGCTTCTAACAAAAAGCAAATATTACAGAAATATAAGAACAAAAGCTTTTCACGTAAGAGTAGCAACTCATGAAAATGAGAGAGGATGAATGAGATTTCTGTGTGTCTCGGGTGTATTCTCTTGTGAGGTAATCCGTCCTTTATATAATCGTTGTGAAGGACCGTTGGAGTGATGACAAAATCTTGGTCATTGAAGAATAATTAATGTCATTACTCACTTTGTTTCTTTCTAAAACAGTTTTGTCCGCCTCATTATTCCCTTCTTTAAATACTTTCTTTCCATATTAAGATTCTTTTCAGTTACGCGTTCTGGACTGGTGAGTCTACGTCAAAGTCTTGATATGTCAGAGTTTGTCTTCAGAGGATGATTATGTATGACTTCATCAGAGCTTCTCAGTGTTCTAGACTTCTTAAGTATCAGAGTCTGGATTCAGTGGTCTTTTAACAGAGCTTCTGACTTCTAAATCTTATGCTGGTATCTGTGTTGGTCAGAGTCAGAACCTTCTGGATGTATCCTTTATGAGTGGCATCTGATCATCGAATATCTGACATAATTTTGTATCTGATGTATGGTCAGAATCCTGCGAAGTGTTTAGAGTCCTGCACACTAAGAAAAAATCACGTTAGAGTACCATTTTTGTTTCATCCTTTGTTATCATCAAAATCTTAGAGATATATTGTAGAACCAACTTTGTTCTTACAATGAGAACTACATGCCACGAACCTTAAGTAGTAAATAAGGGATGAAACTGGAGCTTTCCTACCCTCATTATGGATATCTTTGGGTGCAGAACATTTGACCCGTTGCTTATTGTATCCACCTTTACTCATAGACTTTAGTGTGGTTGTTACACAAATAACTATCAAGTTGCTTCCATTATCAAACATTTTCTTTTGCCTCATCAATCATCTTGTCTTCAGCCCCAGTGGGCTGAACTACGAAACTTTGATTTCCTTATTGCATGATAAGGATACTTAGGCAGGAAAACCCAGATTCTCCACGAGCTACCCTATTTATTAATCCTTCAATCTTCATTCATCAATCAATACCATCCTTTTGAGATCAAATATACTTCTCCTTGGACTCCTTATACATCCTTTTAGGACGATATAACAGTAGTCCACCTCATCAATCAAGAGTTGTTTGGATCGTCCCCAAACATTTAATTCATTCTTTTTTGGCTAAGATGCCGGTTTACTTTTCGATTCAGAGTCTATCTCCTTCATGGACCCAATATATTATTCTTCTTTGATCTCAAACTGTTTGTTCTCCAGCCACTGATATATTGTTCCTTGTACACAACAATACTTTCTTTTGGACCCCGCATATACCCTTTTAGGACGATATAGCGACAGTTCATCTTGTGAATCAAGAGTTGTTTGGATCGTACCCAGACATTTAATTCATCTTGTTTTTGGCCTTACCCTATAGCGGCAGCCATGCTAACCCGTGTATTGGTAAACGTCAGTTTTACTCTTTGGTTCCAATTTCACTTTCCATTCGTGGGTTCCCTTGATACCATTTTGTTGGTACAAGTTATACTTTTCATCACTTATTTCCTCTTTGTTCTCGTGGTTCCATGAACTATGATAGCTCTGATTTTCTCATTGCACAATAAGAATACGTAGGCACGAGGATGCAAATCCTTGGTGAGCATACTCCTAATTATCCCTTCTTTCGCCTTAGGGCACCGTTCATATCTTTAATGATCCAGTATCTATCTTCAATCATTAAACTGCTCACCCTAGTGACGTACTATTTCTTTGACACCGAAACCATACAGTTTTCCTTGGAATTTCATATACACCCTTTTAGGATGATATAACGGCAGTCCACATTTGTACCTAGAGTTGTTTGGCTCGTACCCAGACATTTAATTCCTTCTTTTTTTGGCTAAGAAGATGTTTTCTTCTATGGTACAAATCTCATTTCTCCTATGGATTCCAATAAACCTTTACCTTCAGTTTCAAACTATACCTCTTCAGTCACTTGTTACCAAATACCTCAATTTTGTGACTTTGGTCACTTCATTCCATTCATCTCCATGATACATTCATATTCTACCTTCATTCACCCCATGTGATATACCAGTTATCTTTGAACCAAATACAATATCTCTTTGAGCTCTATCTTGCGTTACCTTATGAACCAAGAGTTGTTTGGATCGTCCCCAAACACTTAATTCACCTTGTTTTCGGCCTTACCCTATAGCGACAACCATGCTAGCCCATGTATCGGTAAAAGCTAGTTTTACTCTTGGATTCATGTTTTCACCTCTTGCTGGAGTTCAAATTAGATTATCCTTTGGTTTAGACCATGATTTGATCATAATTCTTTTCATCTCCTACCACTAGTTCTTTGAACTACGGAGCTCTGAATTCCTCATTGCACTATGAGGGTACATAGGCATGAGGACCCCAATCCTCACCAAGAACTCTATCTATTCTCCTTTATTTCCCCATTCTTTTGCGAGTAATTATTAGATATAACACCCATTCGAGCGAGAATAATCAAAATGGTTCCATGGAGTACCATGGATGTCAAGGGTGATAATACCTTCCTCTTGCATAACCGACTTTCTTACCCAATGTATCTCTTTCCCCCGGGTTTTATCGATGTTTTCCCTTTCCTTCAAGAATAAATAAAGTTCGATGGAGACTCTGTTGTATGTTCGAGCGTGCGATATGTTCGGGTATATTTCCGCTAGCTTCAGCTGACGACTCTACTAGGGAATCTTCGTTGCTTCGAGTACTTCCCAGTCGCTAAAAGGAGTCTATCCTAGTTTTGGTTTTTTTTCTCGCTAGTTCTAGGTGTTTATATCTATGCCTTACTCATTTTACATTATTCTCCATTTATCTTATTATTATTGTTATATTCTCACACTCTGGATATCTGTATATGCTGTTGTTGGATTGGGGATGATACATAAGAGAGAAGCTCTATACTCGAGCTTGAGTAAAAACACAGGATAGTAACGTGACTAGAGTACATCCTTTTGGGAGCATCATTGTCCGACGAGTCATTCGTCTAAGGCAATGGTATCTCAAAATGGGTCATTGACTCTAGGGACCTTGTAGGATCACCCTTTGAGGATATTACATACCTGTGAAGGGGATATGGGTTTTTTCTACAGGAAACCAAGACCCTTCATACCCGTTTTCTTGTGTATACGTAGGACCTTTGAACTTGCAACAACAAACAGAATATACAGTTTATCCAGAATATGCCAGAATTATGATTATTTGATATCTTGCCATCATTGCATCATATAACAGCATTGCATCATAATGTTGATTTTTCTTGTTATATTTGCATTTTTCATGGGTTTTTTCTACAAGAAACCAAGACCCTTCATACCCGTTTTCTTGTGCATACGTCGGGCCTTTGAACTTGCAACAACAAACAAAATATATAGTTTATCCAGAATATGCCAGAATTATGATTATGTGATATCTTGCCATCATTGCATCATATAACAACATTGCATCATAATGTTGATTTTTCTTGTTACATTTGCATTTTTCAGGGACTTACAATTGTCAGTTGCTATTGTCGACTCAGTTATGGAAAAGGAAAATAGAAGAAACACATATTAGTACAAGTTAAGAGACTCCACGTTGGATGAACTGAGGAAGCTCAGTGAATATCTGGTTGAAGATTACAAAGTAGCCTTCAATAAAGCTTATGGTAACTTTTTGAGAGTCCTATCCATTAGAGAAAATGCATGATTGATATTCATATTTTCACAGTTTTACGACCCTACATTACACTGTTTCATATTTCAGGACTTTCTTCTAGCTCCCACGCTGGAAGAATTTTCTCACTTACTCCAGTTGCCGGTTAAGAACCAAGCGCCTTACATGAATGAAGATAACTTCACATATTTTACGGAGATAGCACAAGAATTACACATGAAGAAGGATTTCATTCATTCAAGGTTTTGAGTTAAGGGTCTTACCCAGGGCCTTCCATCTAAGTTCTTGTTCGAGAAAGCCAATATGTTTGCCAACAGTGGGAGTTAGGACACCTTCTATGTTAGCTTTGCATTACTCATCTATGGTCTGGTGTTATTCCCGAATGTCGAAGGTTTCACTAATAAAACCTCCATCATTGTCTTTATCTCCCAGAACCCAGTTCCTACACTACTAGCTGATATTTTCTTCTCTTTCCATTGAAGAAACATGAAGAAGGGTGGAACTATCAATTGTTGCATTCCTCTACTTCACGAGTGGATCATGTACCACTTGCTGAAGACAGGACCATTTGTTGATAATGTGGTGGCGTTGAAGTGGTCACAAAGGTTGATGTCATTGGATGCTGAAGACGTCATCTAGTACAATCTGTTGGTGTAAGCTGTAGCGGTAAATTCATGACCATTAAACCATGGATAAACTTAACGTCAATAAAACTAGAGTCGCCACCACGCTTTTATTGTTTCCTAAGGAAAATGGAAAAGTACGAACAAAACCCAAAGATAAGATGTTTTCAAATCAAAACTAATAAAATGTCAGATATTACAGGTAAGGGGGTTGGTTACACAGAGGGAAGGTGTTAGCACCCAAAGTGTCATAGGGAGCCCGTTTTTTATGTGTGTATGTGTTTTTGGTATAAAAGATGTTTGCAATAAATAGAGTGTGGTGATGAGAAAAGAATTCATTAATTATATTTTTATGTTTGACAAGACCTTCGGACTTGTGCCTACGTACCAACATAAAAATGAGGGATCAAAACCTCGTAGTTTGTGGTATCAATTTCAAAATGAGTGGATTGCTTTTAATCAAAATTTAAGTTTAAAAGAGGCACAAAAGGCACAAAATTTTGAATGAGTGTTAGTTCTTTTTGTCTTTTGAAATTTTAAGTCAATATGGTTAAGTTCATTTACAAGGTTGATTTAAGAAAAGAGTTTAAAAATACAATGGCATACGGCCAAAGTTTCTAATTTGCAATAAAGTCTAAGTTTTAAAATCACAAGCAAAGAAAGTTTTTGAAAGAGGGGAGAGATTTTGAAATTTAAGAAGTGGGAGGAGATGAAGAGGCTATCCTAAGCATAAAATTAAAAGTTAAGAGTTGAAAAGATCTGACCAATGGGATGCAATCCAACAGACAAGAATGTCATCTAGAAAACCCACTCTCCTTTTGGACTTTGAATCAAGTAATAATCAGCAAGCAATTAGCAATATGAAGCGCAAGGCATCAAATAAAGATGGCCATATCCAAGTAGGCAAATCCATAGCTAACAGTCTTCTTTGCCTTCTCATGTATCAGATGAAATACTTCTTGATTTTTTGCTCAGAACAAGGTGTAGCATGAGATCAAAATAACAGTTGCATCATGACCATGTAGCAGATGAACTTAAGTGGATCCTAATACTTGCATTAGATGAAAGCTCAAATCACAATAACTTGGTCTCAGAAATGTTGGTGTTGGCCAAGTCCTTTTGCATATGGAAGGTTGCCTAATTCTAAGCCCAAAGCTCAGGTCAAACCCAATAGTCCACAATTTTTTTGAGGGTTTTTGTTGTTTATTAAGTATTTTAAGGTCCTAATACCACAAACACAAACAAAGTACACACCACAAATATTTACAAACACAATATATGGCTCAAATGAGCAAAGTAAAAATGATATAAACATAAACAATTTAAATTCTAAGTAAAATGACAAATGAATGGTAAATAACTTGAATTTAAATTGCATAAAGTAAATGACTTGAAAGTAAAAGCAATATTAATACAAGTTAGTTAAATGTTAGTTGATTAGATGTTAGTGATGTTTTTCTTTTCAATTGATTAAGTCATTCTTTGGAGAACACTCAACCATCTATTCACAAGCATGGATCCTTGAACCAAGAAATCTTCCAAAGGAAGGAAAAAAGGACAAATTTCCATACAATACCATGAAAGATGGGAGACTTACAATCTCACTTACTAGAATTCTATGTCGTTAGGGTCAAAATTTAGCTCTATGTTAAGCAATCGTAATTGGACTTATGTAGAAGTCACAACTATCTGAGGTCGGGCAATAAAAATTTAGGTGCTAATGCATGTTAGAGATTTGGTATAATGAACCAAACTCCTAAAACATACCACACACTAAAAGAAAAGATCAAAAGGGATGGACATATCTCATCCATACTTGTATTGGTTCATCTAACACATGGTTATTGATGAACCAATTAGCCTTAAGATATTGAGATTTCATTGGTCAATGAAAAGGATAGGAAAGAGTGGGATTGAAGATGAAGAGGAAGGGGAGATGAGAGAAACACAAATTGGTCATAGGAGGAATTTTATCAAATTAAAATCATTCATTCATTTTGGGAGATGAAATATACATTTCATCAATCCCCTAAATCTAAAGATTTTAACTTAACAAAAGTCAAACCAACCTTGACCAAGTCCCAAACACATAGTCAAACATCACAAGTCAACAAAAATGGCTCAACATAATTTCTATACAATTCACCAATTAAAAATACATTTAAATTAACTTTAGTTTGGTCAAAACCTAAAACCTCTTTAAAACACCAAATAAATGGCCAAGAGATTTATCATAGGTCAAACAATGTCAAATGACCTTAGACAAAAAATTTCATGATTTTTGAAAAGTCAGAAGTATTTTTAAATAATTTAAAATATGCATAAAAACAATTAATTCATGAAAAATATCAAAATCAATCCAAAAAATAATTTTAATTCAGAAAATGAAAGAGGAAAATATTTAAAGATTTTTGGGGAAAGTCTCATATCTTTTGGATTAAAAATGAAATTAATATGAATTAATCCAAATAACACAATTAAATGAAAAATCAGAAAATACAAAAAACAAGGGTCATCAGATCTCCCTTATTAATTGAGGTGGCAAATCTGATGGCCAAGCGCGCGCGTTCCACAGTGGTCCTTAGTCAATACGCTGCAGGCTTGGTAATCACAATTGACGTTTGAGATTAAAACATTTGAATCAGATCAGATGGCTTGGACATTGCCAACGCACCACCTGAGCCCTAGCTCCGGTCATCTTCTCCGGTGATCACCACCGGTCTGGTTCAAACTCAACTTTATGAAAAATGAAAAGTGGATACACTAATTTGAAGGAAAAATTCTCTGGAGCACGAATCTGGCCTCAATTTTCTCCAATTCCAAGTATATAAAAAGATATATGGATTTGAATTTTGAGGATCATGAACTGAGTTGCTTCGATTTGACCTTAAAGCAACTCCATCTTGTTGCCTACATTGGTAGGACTTCAGCCAACCAAAAATCACAAAGAATAGTGAAGAATTGAGAGAGAATCGAAGAGATGAAAATTCTTAAAAATTACCTTCGAGGAAGATTCAACCTTGCTTGATCTTGATTCCAATTATGCTTGGCCTTGTTTCAAAAGCTTGTAGGAAGTGATTAGGATCAATAAATGGCCTGGACTCTTGGAGTTTCAATCTCAAAACAGAAGGAGATTGGAAGCTCGATTTGTAAATGAAAACCTTCAAGATTATCCTTTAATGGTGAAGGTTTGGATTGCAGGTTCAATGCTTGGGCATGAGGTCCTCAATTCTAAGCAATGAGAGTTGTATTTATAGCCAAAGAGATTCATTTCCACACACTTCCAAAAATTGCCAATTTTAGTAATTCTCTTTGCATGCTTGCATGGGCGTGTTATAGGCCCATCAAGTGATATATTCAGGTCCAAAAATGAGTTAGAGTCATGCTGAAATCATATCATGTGGCCATGCATTTGTGTATGAAATATGGAAGTGAAAATCATCCAAATGGTACCTCACATTGCACCCATGGGCAAGTCCTTCATTTATTGGCCAAATGAGGTGATCTTGCACTTTTTGGAAAGGTGACATCAAGGGGAACAACATGTTGAAGACATTTTCATTTGAAGCTTGGATAATGATGAATTTTGAGGTGGAAGTTTGGGAAATCAAACATTTTTGAAAATTTTCGAAGTCCCAAGTCAAATATTCACTTCTTCCACCTCGAATAACTTTTTCTATTGACTTCAAATGAAAAACATTCCTTCATGAAAGTTGTAGATATTTCAAACCTCTTCAATTTGGTCAAATTTTTTTACCTCATTTGGAGTTGGCTTGAAGGATTTATGCATTTTAGAAGTTGAGGAAAATCACTTGTTCTATGGTAATGGTCCAAAGTGACCCGTAATTTTTCCTCTTGGCACATGCATTTGCAAGTTGAATTCGAACTTCCTCCAAACAGAAAAGTTGAAGTAGACATCTTGAGTTTGGTCATGGAATTTCAATGGCTTTCATCTCATAAAAATTGAGCAAGTTATGGTCTTGGGAAGTTGACCTCCAGACTAGGGTTCAAACAAAATGACCTATAATCTTTCACCATAAAAAATGACTTTCCAAGAAAAAATAGATCTTGACCTCAACATTAAAGTTGTTTGGAATGTCAGTTTGAGTAACTTTTCACTTGGAATAATTTTCATATGGCAAAAACTGTAGGAGATATGGTCTAGGGAACCCCAGTTTTGACTAGTTGACTTTCTCTGGTCAACCACCATGAACCATCTTGCTAGCTTGATATTCTCTTGAATTTTGGGACTCATGGAGTATCATATATGTATAAGGTGATGTAATATGAAGTATACCTTGGAATATTTTATCAATTATTGAAGAAACTTGTTGAAGAAGTCACACAAGATACCCAGATGAATTAGGGCTTCCAAGGCAAACAAGCTCCAAACTCTTGATGATTTCTTAATCAAAATGACATGTGAAGAGCATGGGGATCCATATATGATTCTTAGAGCCAATTTGAACCATTTGTTGATTGAACTCCTTGCATGGGTGAGGACATACACTACCTACAAAAGTAACAAACTATGCATTGACATATTTTTGATATTTTGGTTAGTAAATAATGAGAAACAAATTATGATACAATCAAAAATGCTTGGTGATCTCTCCCAATGCAAACCCAATAAATGAGGGGTAAGGAGGCTACCAAGGTGTGATCCCAAAGCTAATGCACATGATAAAATAACATGAGGGATCTTAGAGTCAAAATTGGGGTCTTACAGTTGCCCCTATTTAAGGACATCCCAACTAAGGAGATGAAGGTTAAAATCTTCATATCGACTCAGTAGAATGGACTTAAATAACATCATATAGAAACAAATTTTGGTCCCTAAGAGACCTTATGATGCATATGATATGAATGTTAAAAAGAATCTTTGCGGGGAAAATGTTGCCACAAAGGAAAAGAATCCGAAGAGACTGAAAGTCCAGGAGCATAATGTATTCCATAAGGACAACTCACTAGGGAGATAGAGACTCCGGGGATAAGAAGTTGTGCGTGGGCTAGGCTACAATGTAAAAACTACTAGAGACATAAGGGGGATTTCCATGAAAATAAATCAATGGAAGGAATCGATTAGGGATAAAGAAGAAAATCTACAGGAGAAACGGGTAAATCAGAATAAAATTGAAATACTCGAACCAAACAGGGGAATGGCGACTTCATTGAGGAGATACGCGCTCAAACTCAACTGGGGAAGAATGAACTTCAACACAGGAGTACCAGAAGTATATTATCCATTACCAGTTACTGGGTAGGAAAATAACGTAATCTGATAGAGAGGCATCCGTTACCGGTTAGGGTAAACATATAAAGGATGACTCACTGAGGAAAATGAGGTATGTTCGTTACCGGTTACTGGGTAAGAATAAACTGCTGGGGAAAATATCAAATAGGATTTACAACTACCGGTTACTGGGCAGAAGACCAAAGAAAGAGAATATTTGTCACTGGTTAAAGTGAACATATCAAGGATAGACTCAAGGGAAGCATATCAGTCATCAGTTAAGATGAACATATCAAAGATAGACTGCCGGAGAAAAGTAGGAATTATATCTATCAGTTACTGGATAGAATAACGTAAAGAGAATATCTGTCAATGGTTAGGATGAACATATCAAGGATAGACTCAACAGGGGAAAGCAAGATTTACAACTACTGATTACTGGGCAGAAGATAGGGATTACAACTACCTTTTTACTGGGTAGAAAACCACGAAGAGAATATCCGTCACCGGTTAAGATGAACATATCAAGGATGAACTCAAAGGAAGAATATCCGTTATTGATTAGGGTGAACATATCAAGGATAGACTACCTGGCGAGACGCAAAACGAATCCACTAGGGAAAATAAAAGAAGTAGATTACTTTTACCGGGTATTGAGTAAGAGTAAGGTACTCGCAAACCGGAAAAAAGAATATTACCAGTTACTGGGTAATAGACTTTCGGGGGACGAAAAGTATCCATCTAGGTAAGAGCTAGAAAGAAACGGTCAAATAAAGACTCGCCCTAGTGAGGATATAACTTAGGGGGAATAGTTCCATCCAGACAATCAACTAGGGAGTAAGCTGAAATAATATTCATCCATGAGGAAATAACTCAGTGGGGAATGAGAAAGGTCAAATCCTTTCTGCTTAAGGGGCTGACACTCTACAATTGAAGGAGGACAGACGCACCAAATCTGTATGGAGAAATAATATCACCATAGCAGAGGATCAGAAAAATAAGGAATCAAATGCAATAACAATGCATCATGAAATATCTGATGTATGAATGTATATGTATATGTATGATTGATGATTATGCTGCCAAAACAATCCCAAAGGACACAAATGTCACTAATCTGAATCATCGCTACAACTCTCGGCTAATCTTGACAGGATGGAGGAAAAAGGGGGATGAATGTAAACCATCAATCTCTGAATATCTCAAACCCTGCTGGGGAAGGATAAAAGAACTGCTGAGGACCCGAATTATCAACTTTGTGGGGGAATTTTAGGTCAATACCATACCAAATGGGAGATAACCTTGCAGAGGACATGAAAATAATGCTCAAGAATTAGCGTTGGCAGGGATCAAGAGTGAACTCCGTCGGGGACTTGCGGGAAATAAAACTTTGTGCTGGATCTATACAAACCGTTGCGAATATGCGCCTACAACTCAGATAGGGAGGTGATTACCCAACCCAGCTAGGGAGACTGATTTGTCGTTTGGGGAGGAAAAAGTGACCAGACCAACTATTCGGGGAAGACCAACAATGCTCCTCAATTTGGGACTCACCTGTTCTTAGGCTACTGTTGATATTCCTTATTGAAATCGATTGCTTTTAAAAGTAATTGCTTTTATTATTTTAAGAAAAATGATTTTTTAATATTTCAAAATTATCGTCATACAAAATTCAATTCTATTTAGCTGAAAAATAAATAAGACTAGAAATAATTGGATAAAAAGCTCAACTTTATTTAATAGAATGGTAGTCTGTAAATGACAAGACTCCATTTACATGGAAAAGGGCTACATTGAACACAATGATCATTAATCCTTCTACCAACTTTAATATCCACTGTGCTCTTGGCTTCGGTTGAGGATTAATCAGAGATAAATGACTTGCTCAAAATTGTTCTCAAGATCGGAGATCAATCGAATGCAGTTACTTGCCATAATCCCTATTTTTACATAGATTGCCCCAAGGTGGGGTACTCAATCTATCGGGATAAATTTTTGTTTTATATTTCTAATTTTTCCTAGATCTCCCTTTCGGGTTTTCAATCCACCGAGATTCTCATTTTTTCCTAAGCCGCTGTAAGACCCCAATTTTGACCCTAAGATCCCTCATGCAATTCCATCATAAGCATTAGCATTGGGATCATATCTTGGAATCCTCCTTACCCCTCTTTTATGTTTGGAGTGGGAGCTAATTCAACTTTTTTGAGCATATGATATGAAATTACATTATAGGTCACTTTTGACCTATACCATTGATCAAGTGATTTTTCCAAACTTCAGAAATGCATAACTCTATCATTTCAAATCCAAATGACATGAAATTGGTTACCATTTTTAAGGTCTTTGAGAGAGATACAACTTTCATGAATACACTTTTCTCATTTGAAGCTCACATAAAAAGTTAAGCAAGGTGGAATATTGAGACATATGGCTTGACACTTAGAAAAATTTTGATATGTCAAAAATTTCCAAACTTCCAACTCATATTTCTCCAAGTTACAAACTACAAATGGAAAAGTGTTGAACATAAAAGTTGTTCCTCTTGATCTCACCTTTCCAAAGAGCTCAAATTCATCCATTTTGGACAAGGAATGCATAGGTTGCGCATGGCATGAACATGGTGTCATCACTTGGCAAGGATCAAACTTCAAATCAAAATGCACACTTGCCTTGCGATCCAAACTGAATTCATACTATCTAACACTCATTTGTGGACTCATGACAATGATTTTATGAACCTATGCGCGCCCATGCACCCATGCATCATCAATGACCAAATTTGGAAAGTGAATGCAAGTGTGCAAAAAGCAATGGATTCAACTATAAATAGAGCCTCATATGCTCAGCAATCAACACACATTCGCGCTAGCTTTGATCCCCCATCTCTAACCCTCATATTTCAAAGGATAAACCTGAGAAATTCATTTGAATTTGAGGTTGAATTTTCATTGTTTTGAAATTCAAATCTCCAAGAATCCACAACCTTTTGAGCATTCAATCCTTCTTCTGCGAGCATTTGAAGTGAGATCAAGCACGAGCAAGAGCAAGATCAGTTGAATCCAGACCTCCATTGAAGGTATTTTCCAGAAATTTTGATCTCTTCGATTCTCTCAAATTCTTGCTCAATTCTATTGATTCTTTGGTTGTCTGAAGTCCTACCAATGTAGGTAAATCGAAGCAACCCAGTTCATGTACCTCAAATTTCAACTCCATGTATCTCTCAATATACTTGGAGTTAGAATGAATTGAGGCCAGATTCGAGCTCAGTTCCATTTTTACTTTGAAATCATGTCCTTGTTTTTAATTTTGGTGATGGTTGATGGTGGACCAGTCCGGTGAGGTCCACCGAAGAAGAATACCGGAGCTACAACTCCGGCGATGTGTTGGCATCTCTCACAGCCATAGGATCCATCTAATTTATTTTAATCACGCTCGTTCCTTTGGGATACCAATGTTATGGCGCGCTGACTCATGTCCATCGTGGATAGCGCGTTTCTGGCCACTTGATCTGCCACCTCAATTAATGAGGGAGATCAAGTGGTCCACGTTTTTTCTGATATTTTAATTTTCATTTTAATTGCATTATTTTCAATAATTCATATTAAATTCAATATTGATCCAAAAAATATGGGACTTTCACCAAAAAAAATTCAAATATTTTTCTCTTTCATATTCTAAATTAAAATTATTTTTTGGATCATTATTAATATTTTTCATGAATTAATTGATTTTTCATTTGTTTTTAATTGTTTAAAAATACTTTTAAATATCCAAAAATTATGAATTTTTTCTCCAAGGTCCTTTAACCTTGTTTGACCTATGATAAATCTCATTGCCAATTCTTTGGTGTTTTGATGAGATTTTAGGAATTGGACAAACCATATTTAATTTAAATGCACTATTTTAGTATTTTTAATTTGAATAAATGCCAAATAAATTTGTTGACCAATTGTGATGACTTGTTTATGTTTGACTCTTGTTGTTGGGGCTTGATCAAGGTTGATTTGACGTTTTCAAATTAATATCATTGGATTTAGGGGATTGATGGAATGTACATTCCATCTCCCAAAATGAATGGGTGATATTAATTTTGGTAAAAGTCCTCCTTTGACCAATTTGTGATTTGATCCATTCCCCTCCCACTTCATCTTATTCCCTTTCTTCATTCATTTATTCCATTTGGCCTATGATATATTATAATCCTAAGGCTAGTTGATTGAAAAATTGACATGAGTATGTATGAGATTAGGCCACACCTTTTGCATATTCTTTTTGTGTGTGGTATGTTTCATGAGTATAGTCCATTATACTATATCTCTAACATGCATTAACACCAAAATTCTATTGCCAGACCTCAAATAGTTGTGACTTCTACATAAGTCCAATTACGATTGCTTAACATAGCGCTAAGTTGGTGACATAAAAGGCATAAGCATTTTAGTTAGTGAGATTGTAAGTCTCCCCTCTTTCATGGTATTGTGTGGAAACTTGGTCTTCTTTTCTTCCTTTGGAAGATGTTTTGGCTCAAGGATTCATTCTTGTGATAAGTGGGTTGAGTGTCCTCCAAAGAATGTCTTAAAATGAAAAGCGAAAGCAAAACAATACTAACTTCTAACCTATTAACTACTAACTTTTAATTTCAAGCCTTTACTTTAATGCAATTTACTTTTAGCACTCTATTTCATTTTCCATTGTTCATATCATTCTAATTGTTTATGTTAATGCAATTTTCACTTTGTCCACTTGGACCATATTGTGTGATATATTTTGTTTGTGTATACTTTGCTTGTTTGTGTGGTCTTTGACCATTAATGTACATAATAACAACAAAAACCCTAAAAGACTTTTGTGTGGACTGTTGGCTTGATCTTGAACAAATGGACTTAGAAACTAGGCAACCTTCCTAAGCTAAAGGACTTGGCCAATGCCATGTTGTTGAGAACCAAGTGCTTGCAATTTGAAATTCATCTATTACATCTTTGAAGACATCTCTAAGTTCATCTGTAACATGATCATTGTGAAGCTGTTATTTTGAACCTATGACTTATGGAATTCATCTTTTGCATGGGCTATTTTGGAGAAGATCATGGAATGGATAAGCTTGGATGTGGCCATCTTTATTTGATGCCTTTCTCTTCAAGATAATATAATTGTGCATTTGTGTGTTGCTTGTTTCTAAAAGTCCAAGGGTATTCTGGGTTTCTATTGACATTCTTTTCTATTGGATTGCTACCCATTTGGTCAAATCTTTTCAACTCTAAAACTTTTAATTTTATACATAGGATAGTCCCTTCATCTTCTCCCCATTTCTTTAATTTCAAAATCTCTTCCTCTATTTTTCAAAATATTCTTTGTGTGAACTACTTTTGTTCTAAACTTTGACCACTTTGCAAAAAGATAGAAACTTTGGCCTTATGCCATTGCATTTTCAAACTTCTTTTCTTAAATCAAACTTGTCAATAGACTTAACTATACTTGACTTAAACTTCCAAAAAGCCAAAAAGAACTAACTCATTCAAACCATTTTTAGGCCTTTGTGCCTTTCAAACTTAATTTTTGTTAAAAGCAATGCATCCACTTTGAAATTTGTATCATGAACTATGAGGTTTTGATCCCTCATTTTTATGTTAGTACGTAGGCACAAGACCGAAGGTCTTGTCAAACACAAAAATATAATTAATGAATTCTTTTCTCATCCCCCCATTCTGTTTGTTTGTAAACATCACTTTATACCAAGTACATATGCACACAAAAAGGGCTCCCTAGGAGTACCTAGGACACTTTGGGTGCTAACACCTTCCCTCTGTGTAACCAACCCCCTTACCTGTAATCTATGACATTTTATTAGTTTTGATTTGAAAACTTCTTACTTTTGGGTTTTTTCGTACTTTTTCCCTTTTCCCTTGGAAACAATAAAAGCGCGGTGGTGACTCTTGTTATTTGATCTCTAGCTTGTCAATAGCTTGATGATCATGAATTTCCCGCTACAACCTCCCTTTCGGGTTTTCAACTTAGCGAGTTGTTCTTTTCTTTTTAGGTGAAGTATTTCTTGATTGCATCGGCATTCATACGACGAGTGAACTCTTCACCATCCATAGTTGTAAGAATCAAATCACCGCCTGAAAAGGCTCTCTTAACAACATATAGGCCTTCATAATTAGGAGTCCACTTTCCCCTAGCAACAGGTTTGAAAGATAGAATCTTCTTGAGCACAAGGTCACATTCTCTAAATACACGAGGCCTGACCTTCTTATCAAATACTTCCTTCATTCTCTGCTGGTACAATTGGCCATGACACATGGCAGTTAACCTCTTCTCCTCAATCAGATTCAACTAATCATACCTGGCCTGACACCATCATCTTCTATCAACTTGGCTTCCATCAAGACTCGCAGTGATGGGATCTCAACCTCTACGGGGAGCACAACTTCCATACCATAAACAAGTGAGAAAGGGGTTTCCCTTATTGAAGTGCGGATGGATGTTCAGTACCCATGCAAAGAAAATGGGAGCATCTCATGCCAATCCTTATACGTCACAACCATTTTCTGAATGATTCTCTTGATGTTCTTGTTTGCAGCTTTAACAACCCCATTCATCTTAGGTCTGTAGGGAGAAGAATTATGATGTGCAATCTTGAAGTCTTTGCAAAGAGCTTCCACCATATTATTATTCATGTTTGATCCATTATCAGTAATTATCTTACTTGGCACACCATACCGATATATGATCTGATTCTTGATAAACCTCACAACAACTTGCTTGGTCACATTCACATATGATGCCACTTCAACTCATTTTGTGTAGTCAATAGCCACCAGAATGAAACGACGTCCGTTCGAAGCTTTAGGATCAATCATTCCAATCATATCAATTCCCCACATGGAGAAGGGCCATGGAGAGGAAATGTCATTCAACAGTGTTAGAGGAACATGAATCTTATTGACATAAATTTGACACTTGTGACATTTCTTCACAAACTTGCAACAATCAGATTCCATTATCAGCCAATAGTAACATGCTCTCAACATCTTCTTAGCCATAGCATGTCCATTGGAATGATTACCAAAGGAACCTTCATGGACCTCAGTCATAAACAAGTCTGTTTCGTGTCTATCCACGCATCTGAGCATAACCATATCGAAGTTTCTCTTCACATCACCATTCAGGTAGAAGTTGCCAACTAATCTCCTCAAAGTCTTCTTATCTTTCGAAGATGCCCTAGACGGGTAAATCTGACTTTGGAGAAAACACTTGATATCATGATACCACGATTTTTCATCTTTGACTTCTTCAACAGCAAACACATGAGCTGGCCTATCAAGATGCATCACAGTCAAATTGCAAGAGCATCTTCCATCCGGTTTTCATCTCGAGGGATATGATGAAACTCAACCTTTGTAAAGAAAGTTGAAATCCTCCTCGCATAATCTCTATATGGTATCAGACCGGGTTGGTTCGTCTCCCATTCACCTTTGATCTGATTCACAACCAAAGCTGAATCTCCATAGACGTCAAGATATTTTATTCTGAGATTAATGGTCTCTTCAAGCCCCATAATACAAGCTTCATACTCGGCCATATTATTTGTACACTTGAAGCTCAATCTAGCTGTAAATAAAAAATGAGTTCCTTGAGGAGTAATAATCACTTCCCCAATGCCATTACCATACTGATTAACAACTCTATCAAAATCATTGCAATCTTTAATTTTCAAGTACAAAATATCTTCGTCAGGAAAACCATACTGCACTGACTAGTAATCTTCAATTGGTTGGTGAGCCAAATGGTCAGCCAAGACACTACCCTTGATCACTTTCTGAGATCGGTATTAAATATCATACTCATATAACAACACTAGCCAACGAGCAATCCTCCTAATTAAAGAAGGCTTCCCAAAAATGTATTTGATTTTATCCATTTTGGATATCAACCAAGTAGTATGATTCAACATATACTGACGCTTAGCAGCCCAAGCCAATGCGCAACAGGTCTTTTCAAGCATAGAATACCGAGTCTCACAATCGGTGAATTTCTTACCGAGGAAGTAAATATCATACTCTTTCTTTCTAGATTCATCTTGCTGACCAATAACACAACCCATACTCTCATCAAGCACAGTCAAATACATGATCAATGGTCTTCCTTCAACAGGCAGAGACAGAATCGGAGGCTCAAGCAAATACTCTTTAATACTATCAAAAGCTATCTGACAATCTTCGATTCAATCACAAGACTGATCTTTCCAAAGAAGCTTGAATATAGGCACACATGTGGCAGTCATATGCGATATATATCTTGAGATATAATTCAAGCGGCCGAGAAAACCTCTGACTTGCTTCTCAGTTTTGGGCGCGGGCATCTCTTGTATTGTTTTGACCTTGGCAGGATCAACTTCAATACCCTTCTCACTGACAATAAAGCCCAACAATTTACCATAACGAACACCAAACATGCACTTATTGGAATTCAAGCGGAGTTTATACTTCCTCAAATGCTAGAATAGCTTCAACAAATGCTCAACATGTTCTTCTTCATTACTTGATTTGGCAATCATATCATCGACATAAACTTCGATCTCTTTATGCATCATATCATGAAAAAGAGTGGTCATTACTCTCTGGTACGTTGCACCAGCATTCTTTAAACTAAAAGGCATCACTCTATAACAAAATGTTCCCTAGGGTGTAATGAATGTGGCTTCTCCATATCTTCGGGTGCCATCTTGATCTGATTATAACCGAAAAATCCATCCATAAACGAAAAGACTTTGAATTTAGTTGTAATATCTACCAACATATCAATGTGTGGCAGAGGGGAATCATTTTTCAGACGAGCTTTGTTCAAATCTCTATAATCAACACACATATAGACTTTTCCATCCTTTTTCGGAACAGGTACAATATTGGCCACCCACTACGGATACTCAGCGGTAACAAGAAAACCAGCATCAATTTGCTTCTACACCTCTTTTTTGATCTTCACTACCATATCAGGGTGAGTTCTCGTTAACTTCTGCTTGATCGGAGGGTATTCTGGCTTCAACGGTAATCTATGCTCCACAATTTCAGAATCTAAGCCAGGCATGTCTTGATAGGACCAAGCAAACACATCTGAATATTCTCGAAGAATATTAATCAACCCTTTCTTAACTTCTAGACACAATTAAGACCCAATCTTGACTTCCTTCGCATCATCTTCGGAACCCAAGTTGACTAACTCAATCTGCTCTTCAAATGACTGAATGACTTTTTCCTCATGCTCAAGTAGACGGGATAATTCATCAGATACTTCTTCATCATCTGTCTCTTCCTCAGCCTCAAACACAGGGAAATCAAAGTTTGGAGACGGAGTAGGATCATTGTATTCAATGGGTTTGGGAACCAACATGTATAATGATTTGATATTTTGATTATAGAGAAGTGAATTGTGACCAAATATTATGCAGATGGACAATTATTATTTATCTATTTATGTTTTTTATGATTACCATTTTCAGAAAGGCAAAAAGTAAAAATAAAACATCATAGATGTGGATGAAATAGAATTGCATTTTATTAATGATAATTGAAAATGCCTAACAATGCTCACTTCTCCCTTAGGCATAGGAGAAAGATTTTTCTTAAAACATGAAAACAAATTACTTAGAGCCATGGACAATAACAGGAACATCAACAGCAACCCAATTGTTACAAGTCTTGCCAGGCGTCAAAAAGTTGGTGCAATCTTCATGTTCATCACCTTCAATCACGATAACTGAGTGTTGTTCATTACCATGGATGAACCCTCCACTGCGGAAACTCGGTTGCACATTTCTAGCTTTGATGTTGAACGAACCTTGTTGAAATTGCAATCCGGCCCTACTCTTGTTCTCAGCAATCTCTACCATGCGACCCCACTGATCAACACTGCCTGCCTCAATAGCTTTCTGAGCATCTTTGAAAGAAGACATGGGTGCCCCAGTTTTTTTCACTTCAGCAATAGATAAGGCTTGGAACGGAGTTCCAACCTCCACCTCACCTTCAACATATGTAAAAGATGACAGATGGCTCACCAAGAGTGCTTTCTCCCCACCAACAATGATAAGCTTGTCGTTCTTCACAAATTTAAGCTTCTAGTGCAGAGCAGGTGTTATAACTCCAGCTTTGTGGATCCATGGCCTTCCCAATAAACAACTATAGGCTGGGTGGATATCCATTACTTGAAAAGTAATTTGAAAATCACTCGGACCTATCTTTACTGGAAGGTCCACTTCTCCAATGAAGGTTTTGCGAGAACCATCAAACGCTTTGACAATTACGCCACTGTACCTCATCAGGGAGCCTTGGTAGGAAAGTTTGGATAGAGTTTATTTCGGGAGTACGTTCAGGGAAGAACCGGTATCAACTAACATATTAGACAGCACATCCTTCTTGCAGTTCATCAAAATATGTAGCACAACATTGTGATTTCTACTTTCCTTAGGAAGTTCTTCATCACCAAAACTCAGATTATTGCTGGAATTAATGTTAGCCACAATATGGTCAAATTGATCCATAGTAACGTCGTGCTCAATGTAGGCTTGCTCGATTACTTTTTGCGATGCTTCTCTGTGCGCTTCAAAATTCATTAGCAGAGACAACACTAAAATTTTTGACGGGGTTTGGAGTAGCTGCTCCACCATATTAAATTCACTCCTTTTGATTAATCTTAATACTTCATCATCATCATTAGGCTTCAACTTGCTGGATTCACTAGACTGACACACTGGAGCACTAATCGAACTCACTACAGGCACATCCACCTTCTTATTGACTGCAGCCTCTTCTTCCTCTTTTGAAAAGACGGGACCAAATACATGACCACTACGGGTCACCTTTGCGATAACAACTATATTTACCATATAATTTGTCACAGGAAACGAAACCTCTTGACCATTATCCACCTTGGTGGAATTATACTGATAGGGGACAACTTTATCGGATGCATACAAGAAGGGGCCCGCTAACCATATTACCAACGATGATACCGATCTATTGATGATGTTGCCGCTGCTACTATCAAATTAAATTACTACCCGCTTAGGGGTCTTGAACACCGGAACAATTACATTAACATCATCTATATCCCTTGACTGTTGAATCTGGATTACATTCTGGTCCATCAACTTCTAGATATCTCTCTTGACGATCATACACCCACGGGGGTTCACACTACAGATTGCACAACCATCATGGTCGTGCTCATAATCACTGATTGTACACAGTGTCCTATGCATCTCTACCAAGGACCTACGAATATGTCGTACATCAAAGACTCGGAAATTTCCTGGACAACCATCCACCATATTGACAGAGGCATTACCATGAGCAGGCACCGGATTGGCTTTCACATTAGGTGCACAGTCCTCAAAGGACACCATTCCACTCTTCACGAGCTTTTGTAATTCATATTTCAGCGGATAGAAGTTCTCAATGTCATGGTCAGGAGCTCCTTGGTGAAAGGCACAACGGAGTTCATGCTTGTACCACCATGGAAGTGGCTCGGGAATTTGAGGTGAATTTCTTGGTTGGAGTAGATTCTTGAGAACCAAATATGCATACAATTCGACATATGACATAGTAATAGGGTCAAAAGATACCTTCTTCCTCTCGAAGTTTTGTTGTTGATTATTGTTGTTGTTGTAGTTTGTTCTTTGTTGTGGTTGTTGTTGATGTTGTTGTTACGGAACTGGAACTGATTGATTGTTGGAATTATTAGAAAACACTGGAATTACTGATGAAACTTGATGTTGATGCTGACGCGACTGAGGATTTCTTCTGACATGCGGCCTCCTCTGCCTCCCCACATATACTAAATTGGTCTCCCCTTCCTTCATTTTGGCGACCCCACTCCCCTACTTCTTACTGGATGAAACCTCTTCCTTACACAGACATCCTTCATGGACTCCTTCTTCTAACCTCATCCCCAGATTTACCATCTCGGTAAAGTCACTGGGGGCACTTGGAATCATGCGTTTGTAGTAAAACGAACTCAGGGTCTTCAGGAAAATCTTCGTCATCTCCTTTTCTTCCAACAGAGGATTAATCTGAGCAGCAAGTTCCCTCCATCTTTGAGCATACTCCTTGAATGTCTCTTTATCCTTCTGAGACATAGACCTCAGTTGGTCTCTATCAGGCGCCATATCCATATTATACTTGTACTATTTCACAAAAGCTTCACCTAAATCGTTGAAAGTACAAACACTTGTAATGTCTAGCCCCATATACCATCTCAGAGAAGCACCAGTCAAACTGTCTTGAAAGTAGTGAATCAATAACTGATCATTATCAGTTTGAGTTGACATCTTTCTGATGTACATCACAAGGTGACTCAACGGACAAGTGTTTCCCTTATACTTTTCAAAGTCAGGGACTTTGAACTTCATCAGGATCTTCACATTTGGTACTAGGAAAAGTTCAAAAGCACTCTTACCAAACAGGTCTTTTCCCCCTCAACGTTTTCAACTCCTTGCGCAGTTCAAGGAACTGATCCTTCATTTCATCCATTTTCTCATAAACATCTGGTCCCTCAGACGACTTAGAATGGTAGATGGTATCCTCAACACGAAGCAAGGTATGAACTACTGGAGGTGGCACAGACATGACCGGGCTAGATGCCGGTATAGAAGCAAACGTAGGCGCAAACCCTTCATGCATGAAATTTGGTTGCATCCCCCATCGGAATCCAGCAAGCATAGTTTAATCGGATTGAGCAGCAGTAGCAGGAGTAGTCGAGGTAAAAACCTCGAAGATGACAGTCCTTTGGGGAGGAGTAGCAGAAGTTGGTGAAGACTGATTATGTGTAGCAAGAACAGACTCCATCATGGCAGTCATCTGGAAAATCTCATCCTTCAGCTCTCAGTTCTCTTGTTCCAAATGCTCCATAATTATGGGTTGATTAACGCGAGTGTTGTATCGGTGAGTCAGCTTGGCTGAAGCACAAAAGAATAACCGATAAGATATTTGGCAAAAGAAAACCTGTTATGAAAATTATGCATGAGATGCAATGTTTTTGTCTTTTTTAATTTCAAGGAACACATGAAGTTCTACTTGCAAATATATTCAAATAATAATAGTAATAACAATTTTATTGGCCATAAAATCTCTTTTTATTCATAAAATTTGGAAGGATTACACTGAGTACAATTTCAGAAACCAAAGTACAAATACAAGAGAAAAGGAAACTAATCATCCTAAGGATCCCCTAACAATAGTGTCAGATGATCTGGCTGCTGGCACGTACTTCCTTCAGATGCGTCGAATATCGGACTCGAAAGATGTCTTCATCTGAGCCTTCTCAAGGACAAGCTGATCAACAATCTTCTTCCAAGCACCAGAAGGATGAGGCATACTAGAGGAAGATGGACCCTCTTGCTCTCTCTGTCTCTTTACTGCTCGGTTTTCAAGAAGTTCAATAAGCGCGTCTTTGTCTTTTGACTCAAGCTGCAACTCCTCATGCTTTCAGCTCAAAGCATGGAACCGTTCTTCCCACATGTCCTTCTCTTGCTTCATCTTGGCGAGTACATCTTCCAACTCCTCTACGTCTTGGTTAGGGAGAGTTGATGGTTCAGCCAAAACCAAAGACACAGGTCTTTCACAAGTGTGCGACATCTTCAACTCCAAAGCTCTTTTCTTCACCCAAGTAGTGTAAGCTTCCAAACCTATAAAATTGCGCGGACCAAGTTTGGATCTTCCTTTCCTATGCACATTATCAAACACGTGTCATCTTCTGCTTCAAATGTTGGGGATCTTTACCCTCTTGATAGAAAAGACCTCCTAACTGAGTGTTATTAGGTTTGTCTCTCAAGGGGAACCCAAGCTGACGACGAGCCAAAATAGGGTTGTAGTTGATTCCTCATTGCGTACCAACGAGGGGCACATTAGAGAATTCACCACAACTATCAATAATCTTCACACTACTTAATGCAGAATTATACCAGACAATATCATCATTAATGAGAGACATAAGACTCTAGGACCATCTGTAAGACCCCAATTTTGACCCTAAGATCCCTCATGGCATCATAACATTGCATTTGCATAGCCTCAAGGATCATGAGCATCTTGGTTCCCTTTGCCTTTGGGTGGGACTCCTTGTGATTGGTTTGAGATCACCAAGCATGCTTGAATTATACATCATTGTTTCTCTTACTTTTGTTTACTAAAAAAAAAAAAAAAAAAAAAAACGAAAAAAAAAAAAATATATATATATATATATATATATATATATATATATATATATATATATATATATATATATATATATATATATATATATATATATATATATATATATATATAACAAAAAATTTTGGACTTGGGCCTCTCTCATTTGAGCCCACAGGTCCGCAAAAAACCAGGTTATAAATTCAGAGTTTCAGTGAAACAAAAGGAGATGCCATTCCTATTACCCTGGCAGGAAAAAGAAAGTGAGAGAAGAGCTAACAGAGTTCAGAGAAACCTCCAGAGGCTGAAGGGAACTCATCGGCAAAGAACCAATTCCCTCTCATATAAACCCTCAGATTGCTCTGCAAACCTCACAGGTGCAACTCAATTTCAATCGATCCTCCCTAATCAGGTATGCCCTATTTCCACTACTTTATACTTTCAACCTGAAATTTTTTGATACCCTTTTAATGTATGTGTTTGACAAGAGGTTTAGGCCTCCTGCCCTTGGTTTCTTTTTGTGAGCTTTTTTGTGAATTTTAATGGCATGATTCATGTGGTTACATTTTGATTTGGGAGCAACTCTTGATTACCCTATCTTGTTTCTCTAACCTGTTTGTTGAGTTTTTTTGTGAGGGCTCACATGACTCTTGCAGAGATGGCTTGGTGTTCCACTTTATTTGTGGGATACCCCCTGGAGGTTTATTCTGATTACCTGTGCTTAATGGCTTGAGATATTTGTTTGTGACTGCTTATTCCAAAGGATGGGAGCTAATTGGATCATCAATATGATCTCAAGAGGGGAACTCCTAATGTGGTTTTATTTTCTTTTCCATTATCTCTTGTATGTTTAGGAATTTAACCCTTCTTTTTTTTTCTCCCCATTCTAACCCAAGCCAAAACTTTTTATGCAAACAATAACTTTTGTTTTCAACATTAGAAACCTAAGCCTTATGCTTTTGATTTTCAAACTTATTTTTCATAACACTTATTTTGAATTGAACCTTTTAATCCACTTTAACCATATTTTTGTAAATACTTTTAATTGGCAAATATAACCCATTCAAATACTTTTTGTGGTTTCAATGGCCACCTTCTTAATCAAACCTTTTTTTTATAACCATTAGCTATTAGGTTTGAGTTATCCTTGAGGTAGATATAATACTCACCTTTATCCTTAGTGATGGACAATGAGTCTTCTATGCTTATTATAGGGTTAACCCCTCACTAGCATGTTGAAGCTATCCTCACATGGTGGATTTGTGGTTTTAGATTGAGTTTTCTCCCTTTGATAACAAAAGACCTTAAGGTTTTTGGACCAATCAATTCACCAACTTTTTTTTGAATTTTTTTACCCCGAACTACGAGGTTTTGATCCTAATCTTTTTTTAAGATGGTACGTAGGCAATGGGTTCATCCATTCAAACACAAAATGTAAATAAATTTGTATATTCTTTTCGCATCCCTTCAATCATGTTTGCACAAATAAATTTTCACAAAAAAAACAACCACCTTTGCAACAAATGTGAAAAGGGCTCCCTAGGAGTACCTAGGATGCTTTGGGTGCCTAACACCTTCCCATTGCATAACCAACTCCCTTACCCAGATCTCTGACATTTTTACTAGTTTTTGATTCGATAAAACTTTTAGGTTTTTGTTCGCTTTCTAACCATTCCTTTGGATAAATAGAAGTGCGGTGGCGACTCGAGTTGTATGATTTACCTTGGATTTAGTCAATATCTCTAATGGTAACGAATACCCCGCTACAGAAAAGTGGCGACTTTGCTGGGGAGGAAACGTCTTAGTGGGTTTTGCCTACTTTTCATATTTGTTGTATTGTATTGTATATATTTTTTTGTGACATATTTTTGTCCAATTTGGGATTACTATATTGTGTGTAATGATTGAATTGCTTGATATTAATTCCTTGTATGCTTGGTGATCTTTGTGAGATGAGTTCTATACCCGAACTCGAGTGCATTGGGATAGGAGAATGGCATAGTCTTGTCGACTTGTGTGGAGTTATTCCTTAGCAAGTTGACTTGCAAGTCCATTCACTTGGCGGAGGTTATGTTGGGATCAATAATGTCACACAAGTAAGTTGTGGTTAGACATTACTTTTTCCAATATAGACCTTAGAAGCCAAGGACCTTAGTTTACCAAACCCATCTTGGCCTATTCTTAGGATGTAGTGCGAAAGTCGTTCAAGTGTAAGATTTGATACGATTGTTACGCGATATTACATTCATAAGAGTCTCTCTTGAGAATATTTTTGGAATACGAGTAGTCGTTCCTCCGATAATATCCGAAAGATGGGATGATGACTATGGGAACCTCTTTATAACATGTTTGGCAGGTTTAAACCCTAGTACACTCCCTTTTGGGTGGTTCTTAACCTAACTCCATGCTCGTGACTTACAACAAACCCTTGATTCATGGTTGATCCGTTCAGGTATCCTTAATATCAATGGAACTTGGGTGTTGATAAGGTGTAAACCATAATCCACCAAAGTGGATGGTTGATATTAAGGATAACATGATCCATCCCATGACCTTTGTTTGGTGTGCTTTGCTTGATCCTTGAGTCTGATTGTTGCATTCATGCATTCATGCACCCATTTGCATCCATATCATCAAAATAATGAGAAAATTTCAAGGAAATTAAGGGGTTTATTTGCAAAATTTTCAGACATGGAAAGACAAAGAAGGAATACAAAGAAGTACAGTTTCAAACAACCAGACTTGAAAGAGTTAAGGAATTTGACATCTTATGTATTAGATCCCTTGGGTTTCAAGGCTCGTTTTGGGAAGCTTCTTCCTCTTCTGACTACTCAGGTGGATGAAGGATTGATGAGTGTATTGGTGCAGTTTTATGATCCCTTGTACCGTTGCTTCACGTTTCCGGATTTCCAGCTTTTGCCTACCCTTGAGGAGTATGCTTATCTTGTGGGTATACCTATTCTAGACCAGTTGTCGTTCAGTGGCTTGGAGAGTATTCCTACTTCTCAAGAGATAGCTGACATGTTACACATAGATGAATCTCTGGTTGGTGCTCATATGACTACCAAAGGTGGAATTCAGGGTCTCCCTTCCGAGTTTCTCATTGCTCAAGCTACTATCTATGGGAAGGCCACGAGTGAGGACGCCTTTGAAGCCATATTTGTACTTCTCATCTATGGGCTAGTATTATTCCCCAACTGTCATACCCCGATTTTGGCCCTGAATTTTTTCATCAACCATTCGTTTGCATTCTTTTTTCATGATCATTTCATCTGGTCATGAATCCATCCGCCGACTTGTTTCGCTGAGACTTGTTATCACCTGCTATTCCATAAACCTTTGGGCCTCGTCGTATTGTCTTGAGATAGAGTGATTATTTTCCCTTGGTCAAGCAAGACATGGATCCTTTATCATGTGATAAAATCAGTTATTACTTTGGTGTAATAACTGGTCAGGCTGCGTTAAAGAGCTTACACCCATAAACATGTGTTTGATCAAATTGTGTAAAAGGAGGTGTAGCGATATGTTTTACACATCTTTGAGTTTTGTTTGCTTTGCGTAAGAATTGAGTAAGAGGCTCTAGGACTGCATTTGGGGGAAATGATCGATTTAAGGAAAAGGTTACAATGAAGAAGAATAGAATCTGTATCTCTCTATGTTTGAAAATTCATTCATAAAGTTGCGTCTATTATTGAGGATGTTCTTCAACAACATGGCACTCGTCTCAAAGATCTTGATTTTGAATCTAGAAAATCAGAAGAAGCTGCATGAGAAGATATGAAGCCGCGGGGTGGTTGAGGAAAATGGTTGGAATTGTTGCAGCTAAGGATTTACCGGCGGAGCCTTCTGAGGAAGAGTTTAGGCTTGGTTTGAGGAGTGGAATCATTCTTTGTAATGTTATTAACAAGGTTCAACCTGGTGTTGTATGTAAGGTTGTGGAGAGTCCGGTTGATTCTGGGTTAATCCTTGATGGAGCACCGTCATCGGCATTCCAGTATTTTTGAAAATGTTAGGAACTTTCTAGTGGTTGCTCAGGAAATTGGAATTCCTATCTTTGAAGCTTCTGATCTAGAACAAGGGGAAAAATCATCGAGGATTGGGAATGGTGTATTGGCCCTTAAATCCTATAGTGAATGGAAACAAACTGGGGCTAATGATGTGTGGAAATTTGGTGGAACATCAAATGCTTGCTGTTTCAATGTATATTTTTCTGTTACAGATTCAAACCATACATTCAAATTTCAATCACACTTCATGTTCAACCAAGTTACAATACCAATGTCACATTACATACGTCACTACGATATGACCTATTTGAAATACTCTAAACAAAAAAAGATACAAATCCATTCTCATAAACCTGCAACATCATCCACAATGAGTACAACAATTGCTTCGTGATAGAGTGCATAATGCCGGAGGTTGTACACTTAGCTCCAAAACCTGTTCAGATGTTACAGAATAGTTGAGCACCGTTGGCTTTTGGCGACATTGAGATTGAGATAATTGATAAATTGATTTCAGCATTGATCCCACCTAAAGCCAATAAAAAGCTTAAACTAAAAATTCAAAAGACCTCATAAAAAGCAAACCGTAGTATACACTATAGCCATCGTTTGCTTACCGTTGTTGAACGTTACAGTGCAATTGTTCCATTGCAATTAGTAGCTCAAAAGGTTGAGGGTTGTATACTTCATCCGGGAACTATGGACTTTGAGATGCTTGCAAACTCATTGGACGGTGTTACAATGGAGCTCGTCACATTTGGACTGCAAATTCGTTCAACCTCTCCGCGGCTACTTGTGATAATCCCATCCAGAATCTCTCCATCACCACTCAACCACAACAGAATTCGCAGCAGACCTCAAACCGGTATGTTTTGTCAACCTGCAAGCATAAGCCAAGCGCACAAATCGTGAGCAACACAATGGAAAAATAACAACACCACAAAACTTCATTTCTTTCTCTCTTTTCCCTCTTAGTCAAAAGGGTTCATCATTCATCTCTCGAGGTTATTTAGAAAAGCAAAATGGTGAAGATTTGCTGCATTGGTGCTGGATATGTTGGTGGTCCAACTATGGCAGTCATTGCACTTAAATGTCCATCCATTGAAGTGGCTGTTGTCGACATATCTGTATCCCGCATCACAGCTCGGAACAGCGA
This sequence comes from Lathyrus oleraceus, assembly GCF_024323335.1. NCBI lineage: Eukaryota > Viridiplantae > Streptophyta > Magnoliopsida > Fabales > Fabaceae > Lathyrus > Lathyrus oleraceus. Next base: position 424,603,409 of record NC_066583.1, read on the forward strand.
CCAGCTTCCAATCTATGAACCCGGTCTTGACGATGTTGTAAAGCAATGTCGTGGCAGGAATCTCTTCTTCAGAACTGATGTTGAAAAGCATGTCTTTGAGGCTGACATAGTGTTTGTCTCTGTTAACACCCCGACTAAAACTCAGGGTCTCGGTGCCGACAAAGCAGCAGATTTGACATATTGGGAGAGCGCGGCTCGCATGATTGCTGATGTCTCAAAGTCTGACAAAATTGTTGTGGAGAAATCAACTGTTCCTGTCAAATTTCTGCTTTCAAAACTTAATAAAATTAACTGTGAAAGAATGCTATAACTTAAAATACTTATGTTCAATGTCAGTGGCTAGCAATTTTAAGAAATTGAAAGGCCTTTTTATAAGTGGCTGTTGGATGATGTAGAAGATTTTTACCAGTGAAGGAGACAGTGTGGACAAGGTATGCATCTTTCCTAAGTTGGAAGAAATCCACCTAACCAAACTCAATAAGTTGACAGACATATGGCAAGTGGAAGTTGGTGCCGATTCCTTTTCTAGTCTCATTTTTGTGCAAATTGAAGGGTGTAAACAACTTAACAAGGTTTTTCCAAGTCACATGACAGGATGGTTTGGGAGTTTAGACAGCTTGAAGGTTATTGATTGCATGTCGGTGGAAGTGATTTTTGAAATCAAAGATTTTCAACCAGATGTATCTATGAAAGTCACAAACCTGCAGCTTATTTTGGTAGACCAACTCCCAAATCTAAAGCAAGTATGGGATAGAGATCCAGAAGGAATTCTTTGCTTCAAAAATCTGCGGGTTATAGAGGCTACACGCTGTAATCAAACCAATGCTCCATTTTTTCACTGCGGTAAAAAAAAGCGCAATTAATTACCAAAGCGTTAAAAGTCAGAAAAATTCCCAAATTAGAATTAAGACAAAAATAAGGAAGAAAGCACGAGCTCAGAATACCATTTTCGGTTTTAGCATTAACAGGGCGATTTGATTCTGAGAACATCCAAAGTGCTTTGCAGCGTTACTCTTATGGAACATCAAAGACACCCTTTGAAACCCTAATTTGTAAAGCATAAATAGAAAATGAATCAGTGAAGGGAGGAACAACGAAAATCGGAGGCGGAATTGAAACTTAAAAGCAAATCAAAACCCTAAATCCCAAATAAAAAAAAACCGGTATTGGAAAGGAGGAGGAAGATTTAAGCTCACCTGATTCATCGTCGCCAAAGGTGAGATTTCTTTTGTTGAGCATTTGAGCTTGAATGAGCGTCTGAGTTTGAGAGAGATTAGTTGAGGACGATTAGCGATTTTGAGAGAGAGAGGGTTGGACGCGTTTGAGAGACGATTGGGTGAGGTTGAGGACGATTGAGTGAGATTGAGAGCGAAAGGGAGATTGAGACGGAAGCGGCTACGTGGTGTGAGAGAGGTTTCGTTGAGGTTGATAAGCGAAGGTTGAGGACGATGAGAGAGAGAGAGATTCTTTGAGTTTGATAGAGAATTCGTGAGATTGTGAGAAAGGAGACGGAAGTGTCTTCTGCTTTGGTTTCCTTATTTTCTTTTTTTTAAATTTATTTTAAACAGAATAAGTTTTTTGAAACATTAAAGATTTTTGTTTAAAATTCCTAGGTTATTTAGTTAATAATTGTTTTATGTTTTCAACTTATCCCCCATTGAAAAACCCAACAGCCAAGCGGCTGGGTTTAATTAGGTTAGTCCAACAGTTTTCTTTTTTTATTTTAATTCTGATTTTTAATCCATTTTAGTTTATTTATCCAATCTAGCATCAAAATAATAACTAGTCATGAGTGGTCTGGTGGAGAAGGGTAGTATCATAGTCTTGAGTGGGGTGGGTTCAATACTCATATGTAGCATTTTTTTAGTATTTTATTTTCTTTTAGCTTTTTTTAGTATTTTATTTCTTTTAACATTTTTTGTTATGTTTATGCTTTATTATTTTCATAGTTTCATTATCATAACATAGATTTGTTTTCTTTTAATCATTCATTCAAAACCATTTTAAAACTATAAAAATCATATTTTTCTCGATTTAATATCGAGCCCATTTTCCACACCTTTGTAAGTCGATTGCTTTTTAAGCATCGCCATCAACCTCACATAGCTTACTCTTGGGCTTTCTTACAATGAGCCGGTTCTCTTGCACTTACACTCATATTTCGCATCATTTGTTGTTTGGGCCTGATCTAATTATTTCATGATTTTGAATCCCCATTTGACAAAATGTACCCCACTTCCCCAATGTGTATATAATGTTGTATTGTTTTATTTCTCTATTTGTTTTAGACACTAACCCAAGAGTAAAATCCACCATTTCTGAAAAAATACAAAAATATGACTCGATCCAACGTCGAGTATTTTCTCAATAAACAAATCAATTCATTTCGCCCTCCTATTCTATTCCTTTTCTTTCAAACTTTCATCAAATGCTTGATTCAACGTCAAACCATTTTCTCTAATAAAAACTCAAAAAATATTAATTCATAGTCAAGACTTTTTCAATAAAGATGGAAGTGGAACGTGGTGTATACCACGCACTCCTGAGACTAGGATTCGAGATGTATATCTCGCCAATCCTAGCTCTCGCCATCATCCAATTTACCCACTTTGTTTTCTCAAACACTCATTCAAATCTTTCTCAAACGTCCATCAATACTTGATCTAGGTCAAGTCATTTTCACAACAAAACTCAAAATACCTAATTCTTATTTAACACTTTTTCAATAAAGGTGGAAATGGAACATGGTGTATACCATGCACTCCTGAGACTAGGATTCGAGATGTATATCTCGCCAATCTTAGCTCTCGCCATCGTCTAAAATTGTCAATGCGGTTTCTTCAAACCCTTTCTCAATCAAACCTAAAAAAACTTAATCTCTATTAAACACTTTTGCAAATAAAGATGGAAATGGAACATGGTGTATACCATGCACTCCTGAGGCTAGGATTCGAGATGTATATCTCGCCAATCCTAGTTCTCGCCATCACTCAAAGCACATCCAACCAATCAAACTCTTTTTCTCGCCGCCGTGCGACCAATCAAAAACCTTTTAAAATGAAAGATATATTGTCTTAAGAGATACAAAACAATGTTTTGGCCACGATTGTTGAGTAGAGATAAATGACGCTTTTCCGTATGTAGATTTGTAAATCCTAACACCTAAGTACATATTGCATGACAACTCTAGGGCAGAGCTTCCCCCACTTCTAGACCTTTCCGAGCGTCTCCGATCTTGTGGCATGTAGTCCGTTCTATTGCAAAGAGGTAACTGCCTAAGACTCGATTCAGCGAGCTGCGACACCTACTGCTAGGACGTGAACACATCGCCCACTCTCCTTTGACACAACTGGTGTCCTCCTTTTGTAAGTCCATATTCAGATGGCAATCCCTATGTAGCCGAACTACGGCAACTCTGATTCTCATGTTCAGATGAGATACGTAGGCACAAGATGCGATGTCTTGCCGAGTTTGACTGACAACTAACAACTAATCCTTGTTTGCTTTCGCCCTCGTTGCGATTCTTTTCTCTCGCCCTCGTTGCGATCGAGACCTTCCCTTTTTCTTGCCCTAGTTGCAATCGAGACCCTTTGTTCCCGTAGTTAGCCAAACTACATTATGCTCTGATTCTCATTCCAGATGAGATATGTAGGCATAAGACGCGATGTCTTGGCGAGCACACATCTCTTTCACCCATAGGTAGCCGATCTACGAAGACTCTGATTCTCATATTCGGATGAGATACGTATGCAATGGATGCGATATCTGTGCGAGTCATTTTTCTCTTGACCCTTTTAGTAAATAGTACATTAGATAAACACACACCCTTTAGACAAGAACAACAAGAGTGGATCCCGTAGAGTACTACGGATGCGTAGGGGTGCTAATACCTTCCCTTTGCATAATCGACTCCCGAACCCAAGATTTGGTTGCGAGACCTTGTCTTTTCCTTTCCTCTCTTCAGGTTTACTTCGAGCGTTTCCTTTCCCTCCTTTGGGATAAATAACGCACGGTGGCGACTCTTCTGTCATTCCTTCTTCGCCGGTTGTTTTTTCGCACCTTTGTATTTTTTAGGTTGCGACACCAACATCGACAAGTTTGTGGATGTGAACGCTATTAGGATTTTCTCTACTCTTCATCCCGTTCCGACTCTGTTGCGCGATACCTATTTCTCTTTGCATATGAGGAATGCAAAGGGTGGTGGCGCCATTGTGTGTTGTTTTCCTCTGTTGTATAAGTGGTTTATTTCTCACTTACCGCAGACGGTCGCCTTCAAGGATAATAAGGGATGTCTACGGTGGTCCACGAGACTCATGTCTCTCACTAATGATGATATCTCTTGGTATAACCATGTGTATGATGGTGTGCAGATTATTGACTCTTGTGGCGAATTCTCCAATGTACCTCTTCTTGGTACATGTGGTGGGATTAACTACAATCCTGTTTTGGCACGTCGGCAGCTTGGGTTCCCCTTAAAGGATAAACCCAATAACATTCTGTTAGAGGGTGTATTCTTTCAGGATGGTAAAGATCCCCAAGGATTGAAAGCTAGGATGGTCCGCGCTTGGCGCAAGATTCATAGGAAAGGAAGGAAAGAGTTGGGTCCTAAGAATTGCATCGCTTTGGAGCCTTACACTGTTTGGGTTAGGAAGAGGGCGTCTGAGTATCTCATGCCTTACGAGTATCCGAGACCTACACCTATGATTATGGCTGGGCCTTCAACCCTCCCTAATGAAGGAGTAGAGGAGTTGAGAGACGAAGACCGTTGACGTGCCTGGATCCGTGAACGTGAAGAGTTGCTTCAGCAGATTAAGGAGAAAGATGCGTTGATTGAGTTTCTTGAGCATCAGGTTATTGATGACCCTGAGGATGTATGGACTTCTCTACTTCCTCAGTCTTCTAAGTTCTGGAAGAGGAAGTATGATTGACTCGCCAAAGAGAAGGCCGATATGGAGGCAGCCTACGAGAGGGAGGTGAAGAGGCTTCGCGCGTCTTATCTTCCTGTGTCCCGAGATTTAGATGATTGTTTCTAGGGATCCATAGGATGATTATTTTCCTTTTCTCTTGTATATGATTGACGATGCTGCACTTCTTTTCCCTGATATTATTTGATAAGATATTTCCATATGTGATAAAATGCTTAATATTTCCAGAATTTGAAAATAAAACTCTAAAGTTCCTTTGAAATAAAAAACAAATCATATGCATAAGCATTGCATGCATCATATGCATAAGCAGGTTTTGTTTCCGGTCCCTTGCCCTGTGGTCTAACTCTGTGTCCTTCATTTATTTTGAAGACAAGCTGACTCATCGGTACTACACTAAAGCCAACTCTGCAAGACTGATGGATCATCTAGAACAGGAGAACCGTGAACTGAAGGAGGAAGTGGCCATATTGACTGCCCTAATGGATTCATTCATGGCTGCCCAAAGCCAGTCTTCTCTGACACCTTCAACTCCTCCCCAGAGGACGGTTATCTCCGAGATTGTCTCCTCAACTGTGCCCGCTGCCAGTACTCACTTTGTTTCAACAGCCATGCCAACCGGGTTCCCGTGGGGGATGCCTCCCAATTTCATGCCTGAGGGTCTTGTTCCAGCCTTTGCTTCTATGCCGACATCTAGCCCGGTCCTTGCTGTTCCTCCTCCTGTCGTGCATACTTTGCCCAGGGTAGACGACACCATCTATCATTATGAGCCGTCTGAGGGTCCAGATGTTTATGAGAAGATGGATGCTATGAACGATCAGTTTCTTGAGCTTCACAAGGAATTGAAAACTCTCAGAGGGAAGGATCTTTTTGGCAAGTCTGCTGCCGAACTCTGCTTGGTTCCAAATGTGAAGATCCCTGTGAAATTCAAGGTCCCTGACTTTGAAAAGTACAAAGGAAATACTTGTCCTCTCAGCCACCTGGTCATGTATGCCAGGAAGATGTCGACTCAAACCGATAATGACCAACTACTCATCCACTACTTTCAGGACAGTCTGTCCGGTGCCGCTTTGCGTTGGTACATGGGTTTAAACAACGCGAACATCCGATCCTTCAATGATCTTGGCGAGGCCTTCGTCAAGCAGTACAAGTACAACGTGGATATGGCCCCCGATAGAGATCAATTGAGAGCCATGTCCCAGAAGGATAAAGAAACATTTAAGGAGTATGCCCAGAGGTGGCGAGAGGTGGCATCACAGATCGTGCCTCCGCTAGAAGAGAAAGAGATGACTAAGATCTTTTTGAAGACTTTAAGTTCTTTTTATTATGAGAGGATGATTGCTAGCGCTCCTTCTGACTTCACCGAGATGATAAATATGGGGACGCGTCTAGAAGAAGGGGTCCGTGAAGGACGGTTAACCAGAGAAGAAGGCTCTTCTGCCAAACGTTATGGGGCGTTTGCAAAGAAGAAAGATGGAGAGGCACATGCTGTGACCTCCCATGAGAGACCAAGAATACCCTCTGTGATGAGGAAGACCGAGCGTCCCGCCGGTAACCAGCACCAGGTGGCTCATATGGCACCTGTTTTCAGAGACAATCAACAATATCAGCAACAACAGCTCCGTACGCAACAGCAGGCCTACCAGCCTCGAAACAGTAATCAGACCAATACAAGTTACGAGAGGAAAAGGGTCACCTTCGATCCTATTCCTATGATCTACGCAGAGTTATATCCCTCTTTGGTAGAGAGGAAGATGATTACTCCGAGAGACCCACCGACTATACCTGCTAACCCCCAATGGTGGTATAAGCCCGAGTTACATTGTGTTTACCATTCTGGTGCTCCTGGCCACGACATGGAGAATTTTTACCCTTTGAAGACCAAGGTTCAAGACCTTATAAGGTGTGGAATTCTGTGTTTTGAGGACGTAGGTCCTAATGTGAAGAAGAACCCATTGCCCGAGCATGGGAAATCTGTTAACATGGTCCAGGGGTGCCCTAGCAAATACAAAGTCAAGTATGTCAGTCATATTCGACAATCTCTGGTCCAGATGCATCGTTTGTTATGTGACTACAGTCATTACGAGCATGACCATGATAGATGTCGAGTCTGCTCTATTAACCGATTGGGTTGTTGCCAGGTGCGCAAGGATGTTCATGAAATGATGGACGAAGGAGTCATTGAGATCCTTTAAAACAGGAGTGTTGATGAAAATGAGCCTGAGGTCAATGTGATCTCCCCAGTGTTCCGGATACCCAAGCCTGTTATCATCAAGTACAATGGTAGCAAGCAGAAGGCTTCTCCCGCTCTGATCATTAAGCCTGCTGGTCCTATGCCTTACTCTTCTGAAAAAGAAGTTCCCTATTGCTACAACGCCGTAGCAGTAGAGAATGGGAAAGAGGTGTCCTTGCCCTCTTCTTCTGTTTTGAATATTGCCGATGTTAGCGGTTTGACCCGTAGTGGCCGTGTGTTTTCAACGCCGCTGAAGCCTCAAATTAATGCTGATTTTGTTGAACGCCCGATTGGGAACGCTGTGAATTCTCCGAATCCGGCACTTGCTGTTAAGCCCTCCTCCGTACTGAAAACTCCTACTTCTGTTGGCCCGAGTGGCAATGTGAAAGAAGACTGTGACGAGATGCTGAGGCTCATCAAGAAAAGTGAGTACAATGTCATAGACCAACTTCTACAAACGCCATCCAAAATATCTGTGTTATCCTTACTCTTAAATTCAGAACCACACCGAGAGGCTCTGCAGAAGGTGTTGGATGTGGCATATGTGGATCACGATGTCACTTTGGAGCAATTCGATAGCATTGTTGCAAATATTACTGCTTGTAACAACCTGAGCTTTTGTGACTCTGATCTCCCTGAGGAGGGAAGAGACCACAACTTGGCTTTACACATATCTATGGGTTGTAGAGACGACGCCATGTCCAATGCACTGGTGGACACTGGGTCATCATTGAACGTATTGCCAAAGTCCAGTATCTCAAAGCTATCATATCAAGGGCCTCCCATGAGGCAGATTGGAGTAGTTGTGAAGGCTTTCGATGGGTCTCGTAAGACCGTGATTGGGGAAGTTGATCTCTCAATCAAGATCGGACCAAGTGATTTCTAGATTACCTTCCAGGTTATGGACATTCACCCATCGTATAGTTGTCTCTTAGGCAGACCATGGATTCACGAGGCAGGCGCCGTAACGTTCACCCTACACCAGAAACTGAAATTTGTGAAGAACAAGAAGCTGGTGGTGGTAGGGGGAGAAAGGGCTCTCCTGGTTAGCCATCTGTCTTCCTTCTCTTATATAGATGCTGAGGTTGAAATTGGAACTCCTTTCCAAGTTTTATTTATAGCTGAGCTTATTGAGAAGAGAACCCCTTCATTTGCTTCCTACAAAGATGCAAAGTTGGCCATTGAGCGTGGTGCAACCACTAGTTTAGGAAAAATGATTAAGTTAGAAGACAACGAGTCCCGGGCTGGCATAGGTTTTTCTTCTGGTACTTTCAACAAGCAAGGTTTATTCAAGAGTGGAGGTTTTATCCACACTGGTCTAGATGAGGAGGCTGCTGCCGTCTTAGAAGAAGATACAAAGGATTCTGGCAATTTCATCATCCCTGGAGGGGTCTGCAATAATTGGGTCGTTGTGGATATTCCAACAGTTGTCCATAAGTCAACGTAATGATCACTTTGTTTAAAAACCCTGCTCCCATGCCAAAAGGAGGAGTGATAACATTGTTGGCGCATAAACACAATGATATTTTCATTCAATAATATCATGTTAAATGTTTGTTTTTCCATTTATTTTCCCTTTTCGCCTTTTGCATGAAATTAGTGATCACATAAAACCCTAAAAATAGAATAAAATCGATCTTTTTCATATGCATAATGATTTGCCTTGTTTGAATTCTAAATCTTTTCATATCCAAAATCATTATGCAGGTTGATTTCTAAACCCATTGAACATAATGACCCAACACCATCTCCCAATTTTGAATTCCCTGTATTTGAGGAAGAGGAAGATGATGTTGAAGAGATTCCTGATGAGATCACCCGGCTACTTGAGCATGAAGAGAAGATCATTCAGCCGCATCTTGAGAATCTGGAAACAGTCAACTTGGGGTCTGAAGATTGTGTGCGAGAGGTAAAGATTGGCGCACTTCTGGAAGAATCTGTTAAGAAGGGGTTGATTAAGTTGCTACGAGAATATGTCGACGTCTTTGCTTGGTCGTATAAAGACATGCATGGTCTAGATACTGATATTGTGCAACATTTCCTACCTCTAAAGCCTGAGTGCATGCCTGTAAAGCAGAAGCTCAGAAGAACTCATCCTGATATGACAGTGAAGATCAAAGAAGAAGTTCAGAAGAAAATTGATGCGGGGTTCCTGGTGACTTCTACATATCCTCAATGGGTGGCCAATATTGTGCCTGTGCCTAAGAAAGATGGAAAAGTCCGGATGTGTGTGGACTATAGAGACTTGAATAAAGCTAGTCCGAAAGATGATTGTCGCATTACGCGAAAAACCGGCGGGAAAACAAAACAACAGAGCCGCCACCGTGCGTTATTTATCCCAAAAGAGGGAAAGAAAACGCTCGAAGTAAACCTGGAAAAGACATGGTCTCGCGACCAGAGAGTGATGAGATCGGGAGTCGGTTATGCGAAGGGAAGGTATTAGCACCCCTACGCATCCGTCGTACTCGACGGGATCCACGCACAAAAGGAAGGATAAAGGTTGCTAAACGCTGCTCAAACATCAAACACTGGCTGAAAAGAGACACAGGAAAACAAGAGAAACTAACTCGGCAGGATATCGCATCCTGGGCCTACGTAGTCTGTCAGGCACAGGCATCAGATTCGACGTAGTTCGGGACAGGGGGAAACGTGCTCGCTAGGATGTCGCATCCTATGCATACGTATCTTCTTGGACTAAAGAAGAATCAGAGCACTCGTAGCTCGGCTAACGCACGCCAAACAAAACAACACGGGAAATCGACTGCCAATCGCTGGACTTACGTCAAACTCCACACAAAAACAGGCAAACATGGAAACCGAATGCCAATCGCTGGACTTACATCAAACTCCGAACCAATCACACACACACTGGAAACCAAATCCCAATCGCTGGACTTACATCGGACTCCAAGCACACAACAAGAGGATACGGAATGCCAATCGCTGGGCTTACATCCATCTCCTAACACACACAAGACAAAACAAAAAGGGCGCCCGAAGAGATCAGCTCATCTCCTGCCTACGTACCTCATCTGGTATGAGGATCAGGGCGACGTAGTTCCCCTACGCAGGGACAAAGGACTAGCCTAACTAGATACAAAGGGAGACACTACTAGGGAGACTACGACTCGAGCCTAGCAGTTTTCATGCATATCATCCCTAAGTTAAGGTTGCTATCTAACTTGCACAGGGAGCAAGCTATCCTAAACAGCACAGGCAAAGCAAACATTCACACAAATAGCACACACTATATACAATCAAAGCGGGCTCATACAAGGTTAGGCTTTAGTCAAGGGGTCATGTCAACCTCGACAAACAAGCCACTGTAACAGGGTGATGTTAGCTCTTAACCCTAACATTGAGAGTTAGGGTGAAGCAGATGAAATGGGAAGTGAAGATAAGACTTCACAGCTCTTATCCCTGGCCTGGGAGAGCTTCAGACAAATGAAAGTATGGGAGTTCAGAAAGTTGGAACTCTTCTATCCACATGACTGACACAACAAAGATCTTGGGCTATTATCCACAATGCATCAACATGTAATGTGAGCAAAGGGATGACACACTGACTAGCAGGAGATGGACTACACATCTCTTTTATCTGCCAATTGCCTTATCAAAGGTCTTTTCCTGCTTGGCACAAAGATAAACAAACACAAGCATTGCCTCTTAAGGAGGACTTCAGAGAGGTGCCTGCCCAAGTAACAGGACAGGTCTTCCAGACTACATGAAGTCAGAGAAGTTATACCTCAATGCTTAAGCTATCAAGCAAAGCAAAAGCAAGTTCACAATGAACTATAGCAACTAAGGTACCTGAAAACAATCCATCATAATCAGTATTCAACTCAAATGAACTAAACAGAATTGTCAACAGTCAACTGTACACAGTCAAACAAACAAGCAAGCATTGCACAAGGCACTAGCTCAACTCAAATGAGCTAAAAGCCACCTACAAAACCAATCAAGGTTAGTCAACATTAAAAAAATAAAACAACTCAAGCAATGTGAATCAATCCACCTAAGGCAATGCACTTCCTTAACCTGAAACCAAAACTCAACCATAAGCACAAACCACTAGGACAAGGCCTAGGGTCAAAGTGGGAGAAATAATCCAAAACAGAACATGAAAATTGACATGAATCAAATTAAACCAATTAAGAACACAATCCAAGTGGTCCCATGTCAATAGCATCAATCAATTTCATTTCACAATGCACATAAGGCAAAGCATGCAAGTTGAAAGCTCATAGAAGCAAACAGAATGAACCAATCCACATCAACTAAAAAATGATTCAATAAATCCCAAGAAAACTCGTGGCTAAACAGAACACATCACATGATCATTAGACCAAAATTCAAGGCATTTGGACAAGTAGAAGCATGGCAACTAAATTCATCAAGTCAAGGTAAGCACAATAGGCTCAAAGAAGGCACCAATTGATACATCAGGTTCACACAAGCCTAAAACAGAATCTACACATGATAAATGTCTCAAACCAAAGCCACAATAATCTTCAAAGTGTCTAGAATCAATGTAGAAAATTTCAAGCTCATAGGATAAACATCAAGCATTTCACAAATCATTTAAATTCATGACTATCCCAAAGTGCACAAATGATCAACCAGCAAAGAAAATCCCAAACAAATCAGAAATGCCTCCAAAAATTCCACAAAAATTCATGATCAATCCTAACATCCATAAGAAACATCATGCAAAAAATCTCATCCATTGGCTACAATTTGGCATGGCAAAGAAAATCAACAATTTGAGCAAGCAATGGTGTGACACACATTGTAACACCTACATTAAACAGATCATATCTCAACAACCAGAAATGAGAAAAATGCAATCTCTATACCAAAATGTCCATTCGGATGTCTATTTTAAGCATGCAAAATTTCACAATCATTGGATTAAAACTCATCATTTCATGAAGCAAATGGCAAGGTAGGTGCAAGATAGCATACACATGAACAATCCCTAAGCCAAAACAAATTCCATCCGTGCACAATTTGTGAAAAAATAGTCATAAAATAGTAGACATCTTGAGGAACATCATGCAAAAAATCTCATGTGATTTGGATCAATATTCATGGAGATATGAATTTTTGAAGTGGAGAGAAAAATAAAAAACATGGAAGCATGTACATGAATGGCATGGTGAACAAAGGAATAAAATGCAAAGGCCTGGTTTGGAAATGCACACGGCAAGGCTTGAACCGTGTTGCAATTTGAAAGTGGCGCTTTTACTATGAAACTCTGCGTTTCATTAAAGCTTATGTGGCGAAGCTACGCGCTCGTGGCCAATCATTTAGACACATAGGACACACGTGGTCCAATACATGGCAATTAACACAAAACCACATGCAGGAAGCGCTAAACAAGATCAAACTACTTTCTGGAAAAAAACCCTAGGTCTTCATACGTGTTCATACATGTTCATACACTCAAGAACACTCATGCACAGAAATTCAAACTGAATACACCATTGCACTCCTCTTTCATCATACGTCATGGATCAAGACTCAATTTAATCTAATTCTACCTATATTCAAAGTTTCGAGCCATGGAAGTTTCATACATCAATCTTAGATCTAACATAACTTGTTCATTTCTCCACGAAAATCAATGAAACAAAGCTTAGCACACTCAGGGATTCAAGATCTACAAGATGCATATCATAATTTCATGAATCATGGAATTCGAAATCTGACCTTCAAGAGAATGCAGAACTGGAATTGGTTGTTTTAAGTCCTGGCAAGCAAAAACAGATGATCTCCAATGCTCATATGAATGAACGGATGAAGAATCGATGCTCAATTGTGCTCGATAGTTCTGAAACCTTCAACTGCCTCTGATATGCACATGCTTCAACAGCTCCAAAAAACAGCTCGAAAATGGATGGATCTGGCTTCAATCTTGTTCAAATATGCTTGTGAATGATGATTCAACCAAGAACAAGGCAATGGATTTGAAGAAATTGCAGAAAAAGTGAGAGAGCAAAATATGAAGATTATGCAATTGGATCTAAATCTGAGCAAAAATGAAATGTTAATGAAGTTTCTGTTATGATTTGCCTTTTATATAATCTGTTAATGATTCTTGCTAATCATGATTAAGCAATGCAATTAGAATTAGCTAGAACCAAGTGTTATGCCAATTTGTCAATTCACCCTATATGCATGTAAATGGATGTAACAGTACACGGTTTGCATGGGAAAATCACTTCAAATACTCTTTTGGACCAAATGCAAGTGCTAGCAAATGAAAACAATGCATATTTTTCAAATTAGACTTTTCCCTCCAAAATTCAAATGCAAATGCCAAAAATTTTGTGATCAAAATGCATGATATGTGATGCATGTTTTGGATAGCTCAGGTCAAGAGAGAAATGTTACAAAAAGAACCACTTCAATTGGCCTCGTGGTTCAAAAGTTATGCACTTTTGAATTTCAAAATCCTTTGACCATGATTGATCCATAACTTCTCAACCATACATGAGAAATTCATGTTCTTTGACTTTTTGAAAATGGGAGAACAAGATCTTCAACTTTCATGTTGGACAAAATTCCATTTGAAGCTTGCTTGATGATGTAAACTTGAGGAGAAGACCTTTCCATTTTTGGCAATTTCAAATTACAGGTCACTTACTATTTTTGGAAACTTTTCATCTGACCTCAAATTCTTTATTGTTGATGTTTGCAATGTCAAATGAGACTTGTATGGACATGAATGAGGCCTCTCTAACCATCTCCCACCTTCAAATCCATGGTTGAATGCACAGTTGACTTTGGTTGACTTTCTAGGGTTTCAGATGAATTTCAGCTTGACTGTTGAGCTTTGAGCATCCAACCTTTGGCCAAACCACATCAAAATGATCCCTAGGTCACATGAGCTCAATGAACCAACCCTAGGGCTTTGCTTCAATAGGAAATGCACTTGCTTGCTTGCACAACTGGATCTCCTGACCAGTCTTGACTGATGACTTGCACCTGGGCAATGGACAATGCAATGCTATGCAGTGGACAATGCTAATGCTAATGACCTAAAAATGAAAAATGAATGTACAAAATGGGAGGTGCAAATTTGAGGTGCTACAGCTGCCCCTATTCAATCAACTGGGAACCCGAACGGATGAGAGCAACGGCCCGAACGGACACCGAAAGATGGTGTTTACCGACACCAAAGAAAGACGACCAGACATTAACGAATGACTGGGAAAAGACTCGATGTTTACCGACACCGAAAGATGGTGTTTACCGACACCAAAGAAATAACACACGCGGGTGCTGACATGATACCGACCGGTATCACAAAATGACATCTATGTCAGGGCAAGGCTAAACACTTGTCGGGGATCTCACTGGGGAAAATCAAGCTTTTCTTTCGCCAACGGATGAGGAAATAAACCTCTCTGGGGGGTACCCATCCTGAATGCTATCAGGAGCAACTGTAGCAAATATGCTGTGCAGCTGTTGAACAAAGATCCGCCTCTGCCGGGGATATGGTCTGATGGTTAACACATGAATGCATATGTTTGAATTTTTCCATGGCGTAATGCTCCATATTGAATGGAAATGCTACGCGTTTTAAGGATGCCATGATCACTATATGCCAAATGCAAAATGATGAACTAAGCCGGGGAGCCAAAAATATCAGATACTCCAACTCTGTAGGGAGACTCTGACTGAGGAATACTCTGCGGGGAGAGCACCAACTTCTCACTCGTGCTGGAGAATAGCACTGCTGCTGGGGAAAGGATAGACTCCGCTGGGGACATCCTTCATAGGACCCAATCCACTTGGGGACTCCACTTGGGGAAACAATCAATACAACTCGCTGGGGAGAATTGCCAACAAGTAGGATAGACTCTGCTTTGGGAAATAAATGCTACTCCGTTGGGGAATAAACAAGGCGACTGCGCTGATGAACCATCAATACGACTCCACTAGGGGAAATATAAGGCGACTTCACTGGGGACAACCCAACCAATCCACAAGTAGGATAAACTCTGCTTTGGGAAATGAATGCTACTCTGCTGGGAAAAACTCATCCAATCCCTAGGTAGGATCTCTCTGCTGGAGATACTCTTCACCGGACCGGATCCACTCGGGGAACCTGCTGGGGGAAAACCATCAACACAAACCTCTGCTCGGGAGATCTGCTGAGGAAAGCAACTCTGTTGAGGATAACACACCAATCTGCTGAAAAGAAGCATAACTCTGGTGAGGAAAGTAATATACCAGAACACGCTGGAGAACGGCATCCACAACCCTGCTGGGGATAAGCGCTCAAGACCATGCTGGGGATAGCAATACTTCAAACCCAACTGCTGGGGAATAACACTCCACTGACACCTCCGCTGGGGATACAACATCCTTCCAACTCAGTGGGGATCTCAACTGGGGAAATATTCGCTGGGGAATAAACCCACTTCCAGGCCTGCTGGGAATAGGCAATTCTTAGATCTGCTGGGGAAGAAGGCACTATCCAAAGGCGTCTCTGCAGGGGAGAATAGCTCTGAAAGCTCTCATACTTGCTTGGGAAATATCTGCTATGGAATCGTCTTCACAGATGACAACCTGCAAAACAACACGACATACATGCCCCCAGGGGTTCGTATGGACAAGATACGCTCAAGTGTCCTCAATATTCAAAATGATTTTCAAATGTTTTATCTTTCTACACGTTATTGTTTAGCTTTCATGTTTTTATATGCAATGTTTATCAAAAATTCGGACGTTTTTGCAAACAAAACAGCAAAAATAAAACAAGAGAGCTATTTATCTGAATAACGACTTTTATTGATTGAAAATGGGCCTGAAAAGGCGAATACATTGGGAAGCAATTCCTAGAAAGAGGTAATTGCGCACAAAAGGAAAAAATCTATCCTAATGGCAATGTGAACATAGCATCCACTATTTTCCAATTCTGTTATAACTCACAGATCATCAGTTTTCCTCCCAACTCCCTTGCTTTCTGAGAAGAATGACTGGACCGATCACATCTTTAGAGATGGAAGACGACAAAGCGCGATGAAGTACAGATAACTCAGACTGTAGTCTTCGCTCTAATCCCTCTTTTGCCTGGACTCTTTTATTCTTTTTGTCCAGCGGGTCAATTTACGCGAAGTATTTTTTGACTACATCTGAGTTAACAGGAGACGGGAAATCTTCACCATCCATAGTTGTAAGCATCAAGGCTCCACCGGAGAAGACCTTCTTAACAACATATGGACCTTCATAATTAGGAGTCCACTTGCCCCTGTTATCTGTACCGGGAGGAAGGATCCTCTTCAAAACTAGATCACCAGTTTGATAGCTTCGAGGACGCACTTTCTGATCAAAGGCTCTCTTCATCCTTCTCTGATACAATTGCCCATGGCACATAGCTGCTAGCCGTCTCTCTTCAATAAGGCTCAACTCATTAAACCTTGTTCGAATCCATTCGGCTTCGTCCAGCTTGACATCCAACAAAACCCTCAGAGAAGGGATCTCCACTTCAACCGTTAGGACTGCTTCCATACCATACACAAGGGAGTACGGGGTTGCCCCGGTCGACGTACGTACTGAGGTACGGTACCCATGCAAAGCGAAAGGCAGCATCTCATGCCAATCCTTGTACGTCACGACCATCTTCTGCACAATCTTCTTGATATTCTTGTTTGCCGCCTCTACAGCACCATTCATCTTTGGTCTGTAAGGAGAAGAATTGTGATGTTCAATCTTGAAATCTTTACAAAGCTCTTTCATCATCTTGTTATTGAGATTCGAACCATTGTCAGTGATGATTCTCTCAGGAATTCCATAACGACAGATGATTTCCTTCTTAATGAACCGGGCAACCACTTGTTTGGTAACATTAGCATAGGAAGCTGCTTCCACCCACTTGGTGAAGTAATCAATCGCAACCAGGATGAAGCGATGTCCATTCGAGGCAGTAGGCTCAATCTTCCCAATCATATCAATGCCCCACATGGCGAACGGCCAAGGCGAGTTCATGACATTCAGAGGGCTTGGTGGTACATGCACCTTATCAGCATAGACTTGACACTTATGGCACTTCCGAGCGTACTTGAAACAATCGGATTCCATAGTCATCCAGTAATAACCGGCTCTCAACAATTTCTTGGACATTGCATGACCACCAGCATGGGTACCAAACGAACCTTCATGCACTTCCTTCATCAACATGTCTGCTTCGTGTCTATCCACGCATCTGAGCAAGACCATGTCAAAGTTCCTCTTATACAGCACGTCATCCTGATTCAAATAAAAGCTTCCAGCTAGCCTTCTCAGGGTTTTCTTGTCATTCTTTGACGCACCTTCAGGATACTCCTGACTTTTGAGGAAGTTCTTGATATCATAGTACCACGGCTTTTCATCAACAACAGACTCGGCTGCAAACACATACGCAGGCCTCTCGAGTCGATTCACCGCAACATGTGGCACATGATTCCACCAATGAACTTTGATCATAGAAGATAAAGTAGCCAAGGTATCAGCCATCTGATTCTCATCCCGGGGGACATGATACAACTTCACTTTCTTGAAGAACGTCAGTATTCTTCTGGTGTAATCTCTATAAGGAATCAAATGCGGCTGGTTGGTATTCCAATCTCCATTGACCTGGTTGATCACTAGAGCGGAATCTCCATAAATATCAAACGTTTTGATCCTCAAATCAATGGCTTCTTCTATCCCCATGATACAAGCCTCATACTCAGCTTCATTGTCGGTGACGTCAAAAGTCAATCTTGCAGAAAAAGGTATATGAGCACCTTTCGGATTGATAAGCACTGCACCAACACCGTTGCCATTCACATTCACAGCCCCATCGAACATCAATGTCCACTTGTCGTCAGGATCCGGTCCTTCCTCGACAAGAGGCTCTTCATAATCTTTCATCTTAAGATACATGATGTCTTCATCAGGGAATTCAAACATCATCGGCTGATAATCATCAATCGGTTGCTCGGCGAGATAGTCTGACAAAATACTACCTTTGATGGCCTTCTGCGACGTGTACTGGATATCATATTCTGTTAAAATCATCTGCCAACGGGCAACACGTCCGGTGAGAGCCGGCTTCTCAAAGATGTACTTTACTGGATCCATCTTAGAAATCAACAAGGTAGTATGGTTCAACATATACTGCCTCAGTCGGCGAGCAGCCCAGGCCAAAGCACAACAAGTTTTCTCAAGCTGTGAGTATTTGATTTCACAGTCGGTAAACTTTTTGCTAAGGTAGTATATGGCATGCTCTTTTCGACCAGACTCGTCATGCTGTCCCAATACACACCCCATCGAGTTCTCGGTCACTGACAGGTACATTATCAGAGGTCTCCCAAGAACTGGAGGGATTAGGATTGGAGGTTTCTGTAGATACTCTTTTATCTTGTCAAAAGCTTTCTGACAATCATCATTCCACCTGATTGCTTGATTCTTTCTAAGCAACTTAAATATTGGTTCACACGTGGCAGTTAGGTGAGATACAAACCTTGCAATGTAGTTCAATCTCCCTAAAAACCCACGAACCTGCTTTTCTGTTTTTGGTTCAGGCATTTCTTGAATAGCTTTGACTTTTGCTGGATCAACCTCAATCCCTTTCTCGATGATAATGAAACCTAACAGCTTCCCTGATCTCACCCCAAACGTACACTTGTTCGGATTCAGCCTCAGTTTGAACTTTCTCAGCCGATCAAACAACTTCTGCAAATTAACCAGGTGCTCCTCTTCTGTCTGCGACTTCGCAATCATATCATCCACGTACACTTCGATCTCTTTGTGCATCATGTCATGAAAGAGAGTCGTCATAGCCCTATGATAGGTAGCACCGGCATTCTTCAGCCCGAATGGCATCACCTTATAGCAGAACGTGCCCCAAGGTGTAATGAATGTCGTCTTTTCCATGTCTTCTGGCGCCATATTAATCTGATTATACCCAGAAAAACCATCCATGAAAGAGAAAACCGAGGATTGAGCCGTATTATCAACCAATACATCAATGTGAGGTAATGGGAAATCATCTTTCGGACTCGCTCTGTTCAAATCCCGGTAATCGACACACATCCTGACTTTGCCATCTTTCTTCGGCACGGGAGCGATGTTGGCTACCCACGGGGGATAAGTTGTCACTGACAAGAAACCAGCATCGAACTGCTTCTGAACCTCTTCCTTGATTTTCACAGCCATATCAGGACTAGTTCTGCGAAGCTTCTGCTTGACCGAAGGACAATCTTCTCTGAGAGGTAGTCTATGCACCACGATATCAGTATCCAACCCAGGCATATCTTGATAAGACCAGGCGAATATCTCCACATACTCTCTCAGCATCTCAATCAACCTGCGCTTGACCTCCGTCTTTAAAGCAGCCCCGATCTTAATATCTCTTCTGGCGTCCTCAGTACCAAGATTCACAATCTCCAACTCTTCCTGATGAGGTTGGATGACCCTTTCCTCTTGCTTCAACAATCTAACCAATTCTTTAGGGAGTTCACAGTCTTCCTCACTCTCCTCTTCAGCTTGGTAGATGGGATTGTCAAAATTATACTAAGCCATAACAGAACTGTTCATAGTGGATGCCATAAGATCACTTCTGCATGTTAATGCTTTATTTTAGAAAAAAGAGTTCAATAAAGTCACAAAAACAAAAACATTGCCATTTTTATTATTTTGAAAAATGAAAATAAAAATAGAAAGACAGGGATCACAAAATTGTTTGCAAAACGTCCTTTATTAATGATAATCATTGAAAACATGTTGTGGCCCTACAATGAACCACTACGTCTTGGGCAGAACGCAGGGTTTTGTGCAGAATGAAAAAACAAAAGAAAATTACTCTGTTTGAAGAGTAACTTGGACCACATCTTCTGCCGCCCAATTGTTGATCATCTCCCCTGGTGCACACGGGCGAACCCAGTTGTCGAGATCACAATCACTGTCCCCATCTTCATTGCCGACCGCAAAGACGTCACTGTGATTCATCAGCCCAGCGCTGGTAAAGGTACTTGGACCTGCTTACACACCCTGCTCTGCTTGCAAAGGTTGATAGCCAATTCCAAATTTATCCTCTTTGATAGGAAAATCCACCATTTTGCCCCAGCCTTCAGCTTTGCCAGAGTCAACAACCTCCTTGGCCTGCTTGTAAGAAGCAATGGAAGCACCCGGCTTTCTCTGATCAGCAAACGCCACTCTCTCGAGAGCAACAGTCTCGAATGCCTGACATAAAGTTTCGTGGATCTCGCCATCCACCTCTACATATTTGAAAGAGGACAGGTGACTCACCAGAATATCTTCTTCGCCACACACGGTCACAATCTGACCATTCCAGACATACTTGAGCTTCTGGTGGAGAGTTGACGAAACTGCCCCTGCTGCATGAATCCACGGACGCCCCAACAAACAACTGTAGGCAGGCTGAATGTCCATAACATAGAAGATGATGTCAAAAACCTCCGGACCTATCTTCACCGGCAAGGTAACTTCACCAAACACAGAACGTTTGGATCCGTCGAATGCACGAACTATCAGGTCACTAGGAGTAAGCACAACCCCTTCAACAGATATCTTCTTCAGAATTTGCTTGGGCAACACATTCAGCGACGAGCCAGTGTCCACCAATACGTGAGACAAAACAGTACCCTTGCACTCCATGGTAATATGCAAGGCCTTATTATGATTACGACCCTCAGGCGTCAAATCTAGGTCAGTGAACCCTAAACCATGCCTGGTGCTCACGTTGGCAATCACACCCTCCAGTTGGTTGACGGAAATCTCTTGAGGTACATACGCCATATTCAGCATCTTCAACAAAGCGTTACGGTGTGCCTCAGAGCACAGCAACAAAGAAAGAATAGAGATCTTGGACGGAGTCTGATTAAGCTGATCTACAATCTTGTAGTCACTCTTCTTGATAATTTTCATGAACTCCTCCACGTCCTTCTCGAATGAACCCTCAGGCACCTCCTTCTGAGCAGGTTCCTCATCAACCACTGCCTGTTTGCCTTTAGCCTTGGCGAGAGCCTCGGCATTGTTGTCTCTTAAAGGTTGTGGAGGAAATAAACGTCCACTGCGAGTAAACCCTCCTGGTCCACCAACATTGTCCACAACGGGACTCGCGACCACAGGAGTCTTACTAGGCATACTGATAGTCACAGGCGCTTGATTAGCCGGCCTCGTCTGATTCTCAGCTCTTCGGTTACTACGGTAGGCGTTGTCATATCTCCACGGAACAGCCCAACTGTCAACAGCCCTTCTGACCGGAGCGACGACTGTAGTTAGATTGCTGGTGGTTACAGGTGCAGAGATGGTAACAAGAGTACCACTTATTGCAGGCGCACTAACCCTCTGACCACGTCCTTCAGACGGTTTGAAAAAGATAGTGACAGTTGACACTGTCCCACGATCTCCAGCAGCCCGACTGAATTGTAGACAGCCCTCATCCATCAAACCCTGGATACCGGCCCTTAACTGATCACAACCATCTTCAGACTCGGCACAATCAACACAGCTTTGATCACAGCCCGGGTAGACACCCTCATTCAGCAAACGGCCCTTTACAACTGACAGAGAAGTCTGAATCTCATCAACACTAACCATTAGATCCTCAGCTTCTTCCCCTTAAATGTTGTTCACTCGGTGAGCACCATGCGGCGGCATAGGGTTATTTACAACATTCGGCACAGGAGCAAAATTGATAGTTTTGGCATCAATCAGGTCCTGGACTTTATGATGAAAAGCCCTGCAATTCTCAATGTGGTGCCCCGGAGCACCAGAGTGAAAGTCACAACGCATGTTAGAATCATACCCAGGTGGTATTTTTGTCAACGGCGCCATTGTCCTCAATTCCATAAACCCTAATCTGAGCAACTCAGGCAATAACTCAACATAGGTCATTGGCAATGGGTCGAAACGTCTATCAGGCATCCTCTGCCTTGGCTGATACGGACGTTGTTGTTGTTGTTGTTGTTGTGGCATTTGTTGTTGAGCTCTCTGTTGTTGCGGTTGTTGACGTTGTTGAGGTGCCGGAATCGTCACTGCAGCAACCTGACGATATTGATTTCTATTCCCAGTTCTTCGGCCATGTTGCACAGCACTGGCTTCGCCCTCTCTCCGACGAGGTGCCCCAGCAAAAGGTTTCTTGGACGACGAGGACCCAGCATCTTGAATTTTACCAGCTTTAATCAAACTCTCTGTCCTCTCTCCACAGATAACCACATCCGAAAAACTACCGAATGGGCAGCTTCCCATCCGGTCCATGAACACACCCTGAAGAGTACCAATGAACATGTCAGTTAATTCCCTCTCCAGCATAGGGGGTTGTACTTTAGCAGCCAATTCACGCCACCTCTGGGCGTACTCCTTGAAGCTTTCACCTGATTTCTGACACAGACTCTGCAACTGAGTCCGGCTCGGCGCCATGTCCATATTATGCTTGTACTGCCTCAAGAAGGCCTCACCCAGATCCCTCCAACAGCGGATAGAATCTATCTTCAGTTCCATGTACTAATCCAAGGAAGCCCCAGATAAGCTGTCCTGGAAAAAATACATCCACATCTTTTCATCATCGGTGTAAGCGGAGATTTTCCGATAATAAGCCTGCACGTGGGTGCGAGGGCAAGAAGTACCGTTATACTTGTCGAGAGAGGGTGCTTTGAATTTATAGGGGATCTTCAACCCTTCCACCAGACCCATATTGGTCACATCGAAACCCAAGGAATTCTGACATTCCATGGCTCTTATCTTCTCAGCAAGGGCGTCAACTTTCCGATCCCTATCCTCAACTCTCCCAATAACTTCCTCATCTTCACTCAGCAGTGTGAACATGTCCTCTTGTCTATCAACAATCGGAGCAGGATGACGAACTGGAGCTCGGGTAACTCTGGCATTGACAGTCTCTGCAGCAAGAGGCTGTCCATTGATTCTAATCCCCCTTAACTCATCCCCTACAGCATAGTCATTGGCGGGAGCAGCAGCATTAACGTTCTCATGAACAGGCACGCCCACCGGCGACGCGCGGTTGGACTGCGGAATCACGGTCTTTTATCTCTAAACCAGGGCTCGAAGTTTTCTTGACCTTGCGCAACCCCTTGCATCATCGTCATAAACTGGGCCATGTTTGCCCTCATCTCAGCCAACTCCGTCTGAACTTGATCCATACTTCTCTACTGATTGAGTCTGGTTGAATAACGATGCGGTCTTCGATCAGCTATCCTGCCTGACACAGGAACCAGAGTGAGAAGTCGCGAACAAGAACACCTGTTATGCAAAATGATATGAGTATGATGCTAATGCATATGATGCACATGATATGTTCATTTCTTAGGCATTCAAAGAGCCTGATTCATCTTCGAAAGATGGCAACCTACAGCAAGAACAACACAAGAAGCACAGAAACAACATACACAAGAGCAATGAGTACAGAGTGAAACCAACAACCTCATCTATATATGAGCAACATGGATCATACAACAATGTCAACAAAGATCCAGAGTAAACCAAAGTACAACAATGAATCCCACCCAACAAGCCTGGGGGTGATTCTCAACATAAACATCAGGAATGCAAGCTAAGACAAACGACTTCCAGGAATGAGCGTCTTCAAGTAGTGACACTGGTCTATCAACAGTTCACACTCTGAACATTCTGGCAAGGGAGTAATCTTCTCCTTCAACTGTCTTCTGAGCTCTACAACTTCTCCTCCAAGTTGGTCCTCTGATGCATGTCTCTGGTCAACTTCCTTCTTCAACTGGATATCTTTGTCTCTGAGTTGCTTCTCCAATTCTCTGATCTTCTTCTGACAACTGGCTTCAGCTCTCTGCAATCTCAGACACTCTCGGTGCTCTGCATTCAGCAAGTTCTCTATCTCTTCATAAGATCTCTTCTTGCTCCTTACTCCACCAACATCTACACTCTGGATATCTCTGAGTTGATGAGTCAAATTCAACCTATCAGCTTTGGCTTGATACAACTCCCTCTGGGCATCTTGCTCTTTCTCCTTCAACCTGCGATTCTCCATCAGGGCTTGCTTGTACCGCTCAGCAGGTACGCTCTCAGCAAGGATCAAAGGTGGTTGCACTTGCAACGGATTCATCCTATCATAGGGCAACAGCAAAGTTTCCACTCTCTTCTTGACCCACTCAGTGTAGTCAGGCATAGCGATGGCAAACTTCTTCCCTAAGACAGCTCCATCTTGGACACCGATAGACTTCCAAGCTCTTCCCACTCGCTCCAAGCTAACAGGGTCACTTCGCTTCTCAAAATATACACTTTCAGCTATCTCAGCATCAAGTGGTCTTCCATTCATCACGAACTCCAACTGGCGAAGAGACAGAACCGGGTTGTAATTGATGCAACCCTTAGTCCCTACAAGTGGCACATTCCGGAATTCTCCACAACTCATAATAACATCACGCACATCCATCCGGTAAGATTGACATCTGATATCATATGAAGTAAGAGACATAACTCTCTGAGTCCACCTATGAGTGCTCTGAGCATCCACAAAAGGTCCACTGACTGGCAGGAGAGACAAGAACCATCTAAGCAAAAGTGGCAGGCAACATCTGATAGCTCGACCCTTACCATGCCTACTGTGGATAGCATAGTAAGTGTCAGCTAACAGAGTAGGAACCGGGTTTCCTCCGAGGAAAATAATGACTGCAGCATAGTCCACAAAGTTGGGCATACTTGGGAACAAAACAATCCCATAGATCGTGATAGCTAGCTGAGCATGGAAAGCTTCCCAATTCCCCTTCTCTGCTTCTTCTCTGGCAATCCTCAATAGAAACTTCAAAGGCAGACCCACGACATCCCCACTGGACCTCCAATTATCACTGACTTCCTTGATACCCAAATGGAGAGCTCTGGCAACAACTCTGAAATCAACCTCCTTAGGCACGTCTAAGAAAGGAACCTGATACCGGATCGGAACATTCAACAGAATGGAGTACTCCTCAAGAGTAGGCGCCAACTGATAATCCTGAAAGGTGAAGCAACGCAGCTCTGGGTCGTAGAACTGAAGAAGAGTCTGCAACGGCATTGGATCAACTACCATCTTCAACAGTGTCAGAATATCTCCATACTGATCAACGAACCCCTTCTGATTATCACTGGTCACAAGGTGGCTCAACTCTATCAGAGACGTCAAAGGCTCACGGTGAAAGCTGTAGGAACAAGTCTTCCGCTTCAACTCTGGGACTGTTGCCATCTCTATCAATGAATAGACTCTGGAATGTACCTGAGAAATGATATGCATGCAGATATTAGTTTTTTCTTTTTTCTTTTTTCAATTATCTTTTTTTATTGCGTTTCTTTTAAAAATAAACATGCTATGATGCAAATGATGCAGACAAGACTGGCAGGCTGTGCATCTCGGAACACAGGATCGAAGCTTCGGCTTGAACTCGGAACCACCATTCATCTGAAACCCAAAGTCATCTGATAAACTGTCATCTGAACCCAATCTGAGGAACCAAGTCACCAACAGGATCACAAGCCACCAACAAGTCACCAACTGTACCTGTAATAATGGTCATTCCCTCCCCACTCACGGGTGTCATCTAGGCCAGGGTAAGGTCGAGAGAAACGCAGCATAAATAACCTTTCACAGAATATCATCATATACACACCCGAAGTATGTAACGATAATATCCCATCAGGGCCTGAACTGCTCGTGATGACAATGTTCCGCTAAGTGGCGCATACCACCCGCTTCCCATGAATCACTCTATTCCTAGGTTTCCTAGATTTCACTCATAGCCTGGGTATTGGGCCTTTTACCTCGAGTAACTCCCACCCCAACAGAGAGAACACAGCACAGCCAGCACAGATGAATATGAATGAATGCAAACATTAATGCAGACATAAATGCAAACAATAAATAAATGAATGCAATAAATAACAGCAAACAGCAACCAAAACCCTAACCTAAAGAACGCTAGGAGAGACTCGCTTAGGGAAGATGGACCAGCAAGAGGTCAACAGTACTTTCCCCAGCAGAGTCGCCAGCTGTCGCATTACGCGAAAAACCGGCGGGAAAACAAAACAACAGAGCCGCCACCGTGCGTTATTTATCCCAAAAGAAGGAAAGGAAACGCTCGAAGTAAACCTGGAAAAGACATGGTCTCGCGACCAGAGAGGGATGGGATCGGGAGTCGGTTATGCGAAGGGAAGGTATTAGCACCCCTACGCATCCGTCGTACTCGACGGGATCCACGCACAAAAGGAAGGATAAAGGTTGCTAAACGCTGCTCAAACATCAAACACTGGCTGAAAAGAGACACAGGAAAACAAGAGAAACTAACTCGGCAAGATATCGCATCCTGGGCCTACGTAGTCTGTCAGGCACAGACATCAGAGTCGACGTAGTTCGGGACAGGGGGAAACGTGCTCGCTAGGATGTCGCATCCTATGCATACGTATCTTCTTGGACTAAAGAAGAATCAGAGCACTCGTAGCTCGGCTAACGCACGCCAAACAAAACAACACGGGAAATCGACTGCCAATCGCTGGACTTACGTCAAACTCCACACAAAAACAGGCAAACATGGAAACTGAATGCCAATCGCTGGACTTACATCAGACTCCGAACCAAACACACACACACTGGAAACTAAATGCCAATCGCTGGACTTACATCGGACTCCAAGCACACAACAAGAGGATACGGAATGCCAATTGCTGGGCTTACATCCATCTCCTAACACACACAAGACAAAACAAAAAGGGCGCCCGGAGAGATCAACTCATCTCCTGCCTACGTACCTCATCTGGTATGAGGATCAGGGCGACGTAGTTCCCCTACGCAGGGACAAAGGACTAGCCTAACCAGATACAAAGGGAGACACTACTAGGGAGACTACGACTCGAGCCTAGCAGTTATCATGCATATCATCCCTAAGTTAAGGTTGCTATCTAACTTGCACAGGGAGCAAGCTATCCTAAACAGCACAGGCAAAGCAAACATTCACACAAATAGCACACACTATATACAATCAAAGCGGGCTCACACAAGGTTAGGCTTTAGTCAAGGGGTCATGTCAACCTCGACAAACCAGCCACTGTAACAGGGTGATGTTAGCTCTTAACCCTAACATTGAGAGTTAGGGTGAAGCAGATGAAATGGGAAGTGAAGATAAGACTTCACAGCTCTTATCCCTGGCCTGGGAGAGCTTCAGACAAATGAAAGTGTGCGAGTTCAGAAAGTTGGAACTCTTCTATCCACATGACTGACACAACAAAGATCTTGGGCTATTATCCATAATGCATCAACATGTAATGTGAGCAAAGGGATGACACACTGACTAGCAGGAGATGGACTACACATCTCTTTTATCTGCCAATTGCCTTATCAAAGGTCTTTTCCTGCTTGGCACAAAGATAAACAAACACAAGCATTGCCTCTTAAGGAGGACTTCAGACAGGTGTCTGCCCAAGTAACAGGACAGGTTTTCCAGACTACATGAAGTCAGAGAAGTTATACCTCAATGCTTAAGCTATCAAGCAAAGAAAAAGCAAGTTCACAATGAACTATAGCAACTAAGGTACCTGAAAACAATCCATCACAGTCAGTATTCAACTCAAATGAACTAAACAGAATTGTCAACAGTCAACTGTACACAGTCAAACAAACAAGCAAGCATTGCACAAGGCACAAGCTCAACTCAAATGAGCTAAAATCCACCTACAAAACCAATCAAGGTTAGTCAACATTAAACAAATAAACCAACTCAAGCAATGTGAATCAATCCACCTAAGGCAATGCACTTCCTTAACCTGAAACTAAAACTCAACCATAAGCACAAACCACTAGGACAAGGCCTAGGGTCAAAGTGGGAGAAATAATCCAAAACAGAACATGAAAATTGACATGAATCAAATTAAACCAATCAAGAACACAATCCAAGTGGTCCCATGTCAATAGCATCAATCAATTTCATTTCACAATGCACATAAGGCAAAGCATGCAAGTTGAAAGCTCATAGAAGCAAACAGAATGAACCAATCCACATCAACTCAAAAATGATTCAATAAATCCCAAGAAACATCATGGCTAAACAGAACACATCACATGAGCATCACACCAAAATTCAAGGCATTTGGACAAGTAGAAGCATGGCAACTAAATTAATCAAGTAAAGGTAAGCACAATAGGCTCAAAGAAGGCACCAATTGATACATCAAGTTCACACAAGCCTAAAACAGAATCTACACATGATAAATGTCTCAAACCAAAGCCACAATAAACTTCAAAGTGTCTAGAATAAATGTAGAAAATTTCAAGCTCATAGGATAAACATCAAGCATTTCACAAATCATTTAAATTCATGACTATCCCAAAGTGTACAAATAATCAACCAGCAAAGAAAATCCCAAACAAATCAGAAATGCCTCCAAAAATTCCACAAAAATTCATGATCAATTCTAACATCCAGAAGAAACATCATACAAAAAATCTCATCAATTGCCATTTATTTTGCATGGCAAAGAAAATCAACAATTTGAGCAAGCAATGGTGTGACACACATTGTCACACCTACATTAAACAGATCATATCTCAACAACCAGAAATGAGAAAAATGCAAACTCTATACCAAAATGTCCATTAGGATGTCTATTTTAAGCATGCAAAATTTCACAATCATTGGATTAAAACTCATCATTTCATGAAGCATATGGCAAGGTAGGTGCAAGATAGCATACACATGAACAATCCCTAAGCCAAAACAAATTCCATCCGTGCACAATTTGTGAAAAAATAGTCATAAAATAGTAGACATCTTGAGGAACATCATGCAAATAATCTCATGTGATTTGGATCAATATTCATGGAGATATGAATTTTGGAAGTGGAGAGAAAAATAAAAAACATGGAAGCATGTACATGAATGGCATGGTGAACAAAGGAATAAAATGCAAAGGCCTGGTTTGGAAATGCACACGGCAAGGCTTGAACCGTGTTGCAATTTGAAAGTGGCACTTTTACTATGAAACTCTGCGTTTCATTAAAGCCTATGTGGCGAAGCTGCGCGCTCGTGACCAATCATTTAGACACATAGGACACACGTGGTCCAATACATGGCAATTAACACAAAACCACATGCAGGAAGCGCTAAACAAGATCAAACTACTTTCTGGAAAAAAACCCTAGGTCTTCATACGTGTTCATACATGTTCATACACTCAAGAACACTCATGCACAGAAATTCAAACTGAATACACCATTGCACTCCTCTTTCATCATACGTCATGGATCAAGACTCAATTTAATCTAATTCTGCCTATATTCAAAGTTTCGAGCCATGGAAGTTTCATACATCAATCTTAGATCTAACATAACTTGTTCATTTCTCCACGAAAATCAATGAAACAAAGCTCAGCACACTCAGGGATTCAAGATCTACAACATGCATATCATAATTTCATGAATCATGGAATTCAAAATCTGACCTTCAAGAGAATGCAGAACTGGAATTGGTTGTTTTAAGTCCTGGCAAGCAAAAACAGATGATCTCCAATGCTCATATGAATGAATGGATGAAGAATCGATGCTCAATTGTGCTCGATAGTGCTGAAACCTTCAACTGCCATTGATATGCACATGCTTCAACAGCTCCAAAAAACAGCTCGAAAATGGACGGATCTGGCTTCAATCTTGTTCAACTATGCTTGTGAATGATGATTCAACCAAGAACAAGGCAATGGATTTGAAGAAATTGCAGAAAAAGTGAGAGAGAAAAATATGAAGATTATGCAATTAGTTCTAGATCTGAGCAAAAATGAAATGTTAATGAAGTTTCTGTTATGATTTGCCTTTTATATGATCTGTTAATGATTCTTGCTAATCATGATTAAGCAATGCAATTAGAATTAGCTAGAACCAAGTGTTATGCCAATTTGTCAATTCACCCTATATGCATGTAAATGGATGTAACAGTACACGGTTTGCATGGGAAAATCACTTCAAATACTCTTTTGGACCAAATGCAAGTGCTAGCAAATGAAAACAATGCATATTTTTCAAATTAGACTTTTCCCTCCAAAATTCAAATGCAAATGCCAAAAAATTTGTGATCAAAATGCATGATATGTGATGCATGTTTTGGATAGCTCAGGTCAAGAGAGAAATGTTACAAAAAGAACCACTTCAATTGGCCTCGTGGTTCAAAAGTTATGCACTTTTGAATTTCAAAATCCTTTGACCATGATTGATCCATAACTTCTCAGCCATACATGAGAAATTCATGTTCTTGGACTTTTTGAAAATGGGAGAACAATATCTTCAACTTTCATGTTGGACAAAATTCCATTTGAAGCTTTCTTGATGATGTAAACTTGAGGAGAAGACCTTTCCATTTTTGGCAATTTCAAATTACAGGTCACTTACTATTTTTGGAAACTTTTCATCTGACCTCAAATTCTTCATTGTTGATGTTTGCAATGTCAAATGAGACTTGTATGGACATGAATGAGGCCTCTCTAACCATCTCCCACCTTCAAATCCATGGTTGAATGCACAATTGACTTTGGTTGACTTTCTAGGGTTTCAGATGATTTTCAGCTTGACTGTTGAGCTTTGAGCATCCAACCTTTGGCCAAACCACATCAAAATGATCCCTAGGTCACATGAACTCAATGAACCAACCCTAGGGCTTTGCTTCAATAGAAAATGCACTTGCTTGCTTGCACAACTGGATCTCCTAACCAGTCTTGACTGATGACTTGCACCTGGGCAATGGACAATGCAATGCTATGCAGTGGACAATGCTAATGCTAATGACCTAAAAATGAAAAATGAATGTACAAAATGGGAGGTGCAAATTTGAGGTGCTACAATGATTTCCCGCTACCACACATTGATATGTTGGTAGATAATACAGCTAAATTCAATGGCTTCTCGTTTATGGACGGATTTTCCGGATATAATCAGATTAAGATGGCACCCGAGGATATGGAGAAGACAACATTCATCACACCTTGGGGAACATTCTGTTATCGAGTGATGCCCTTCGGTTTGAAGAACGCCGGAGCCACGTATCAACGAGCTATGACCACCTTGTTTCATGATATGATGCACAAGGAGATTGAGGTATATGTTGACGATATAATTGCTAAGTCAAGAACGGAAGTTGAACATGTAGAGCACCTGTTGAAGCTTTTTCAGCGTTTGAGGAAATATAAGCTTCGTCTGAATCCCAACAAGTGTACATTTGGAGTCCGTTCTGGCAAGTTATTGGGCTTTATCGTTAGTGAAAAAGGTATTGAGGTTGATCCTGCAAAGGTCAAAGCAATACAAGAGATGCTTGCGCCCAAAACTGAGAAGCAAGTCCAAGGTTTTCTTGGCCGCTTGAATTATATCTCCAGATTCATATCCCGCATGACTGCCACATGTGCGCCTATATTCAAGCTCCTCCGGAAAGATCAGTCCCATGATTGGACCGAGGATTGCCAGAAAGCTTTCGACAGTATTAAAGAATATCTGTCTGAGCCTCCGATTCTGTCTCCGCCTGTAGAGGGAAGACCTTTGATCATGTATCTGACTGTTCTTGAAGACTCGATGGGTTGTGTCCTTGGTCAGCAAGACGAATCAGGGAAGAAGGAGTATGCTATTTACTACCTGAGTAAGAAGTTCACTGATTGTGAGTCTCGATACTCAATGCTTGAAAAGACATGTTGTGCTTTGGCTTGGGCTGCTAAGCGCTTACGCCAGTATATGATAAATCATACGACTTGGTTGATATCCAGAATGGATCCAATCAAGTACATCTTCGAGAAGCCTGCTTTAATAGGGAGAATTGTCCGTTGGCAGATGTTGTTATCTGAGTATGATATTGAGTATCGAGTTCAAAAGGCTATTAAAGGTAGTATCTTGGCTGACCATTTGGCACATCAGCCTATTGGAGATTATCAGTCAGTTCAATATGACTTCCCGGATGAGGAGATTCTGTATTTGAAGATGAAAGATTGTGATAAGCCTACACTCGACGAAGGGCCAGAGCCTGGTTCCACATGGAGTATGGTATTTGATGGCGCTGTAAATCAGTATGGAAATGGTATTGGGGCCGTGATTTTTACTTCTCAGGGTGCACATATTCCTTTTACAGCAAGGCTAACTTTCAAATGCACGAATAATATGGCTGAGTATGAGGCTTGTATTATGGGATTGGAAGAATGCATTGATCTAAGGATCAAGCATCTTGATGTATATGGTGATTCGGCCCTCGTTGTTAATTAGATTAAGGGTGAATAGGAAACGAATCAGCCTGGCCTCATTCCATATAGAGATTATGCGAGGAGGATTTCAACGTTCTTCACTGAGGTTGACTTCCATCATATTTCTCGAGATAAGAATCGGATGGCAGATGCCCTTGCTACGCTAGCTTCAATGATTGTGGTTAAATTGGGGAATGAAGTCCCCAATATCACCGTGATGCGCTTGGACAGACCAACTCATGTATTTGCAGTAGAAGAAGTAAAAGATGATAAGCCGTGGTATTATGATATCAAATGTTTCCTTCAGAGCCAGATTTACCCGCCTGGGGCGTCTGTGAAAGATAGGAAGACTTTGAGGAGATTGTCAGGCAGTTTCTACCTCAATGGCGAAGTGCTTTACAAAAGAAATTTTGACATGGTTCTGCTCAGATGCGTGGATAGACACGAAGCAGACCTGTTGATGACTGAGGTCCATGAGGGTTCATTTGGTACTCATTCCAATGGACATGCCATGGCTAGAAAGATGTTGAGAGCAGGCTACTATTGGCTGACAATGGAGTCTGACTGCTGCAAATTTGTGAAGAAATGCCATAAGTGTCAGATTTATGCTGATAAGATTCATATTCCCCCGACACTTTTGAATGTGATCTCATCACCATGGCCTTTCTCCATGTGGGGAATTGACATGATTGGCATGATAGAGCCGAAAGCGTCCAATGGACACAGATTTATTCTCGTAGCAATTGATTACTTCACCAAGTGGGTTGAAGCAGCGTCGTATGCAAATGTGACCAGGCAGGTGGTCATGAAGTTTATCAAGAATCAACTCATATGCCAATATGGTGTGCCAGATAAGATCATTACTGATAATGGATCTAACTTGAATAACAAGATGATGAAAGAGCTGTGTAGTGAATTCAAGATTGCACATCATAATTCTTCTCCGTACAGACCTAAGATGAATGGGGCTGTTGAAGCTGCTAATAAGAACATTAAGAAAATTATCCAGAAGATGGTTGTTACGTACAAAGATTGGCATGAGATGTTGCCATTCGCTTTACATGGATATCGTACACCTGTCCAGACTTCAACAGGGGCAACCCCTTTCTCTCTTGTTTATGGCATGGAGGCGGTACTCCCAGTAGAGGTGGAGATCCCATCAATGAGAGTCTTGATGGAGGCCAAGTTGACTGATGCTGAATGGGTTCAGAGTCGTTATGACCAGTTGAACTTGATAGAAGAAAAGAGATTGACTGCCATGTGCCATGGTCAGTTATATCAGCAGCGAATGAAGAAAGCTTTTGATAAGAAGGTCAAGCCTCGTGTGTTCCGAGAAGGTCACCTTGTGCTCAAGAAAGTCTTGTCTTTCGCGCCGGATTCCAGGGGCAAGTGGACTCCAAACTATGAAGGTCCATATGTTGTTAAGAGAGCCTTTTTAGGCGGTGCTTTGATACTTACAACTATGGATGGGGAGGATTTCACTCGTCCTGTGAATTCAGATGCAGTCAAGAAATACTTCGCCTAAAAAATAAAAACTGAATGGCTCGCTAAGTTGAAAACCCGAAAAGGCGGCTTAGGCAAAAATGAGCGTCTCGGTGGATTGAAAACCCAAAAGGGCGGTCCAGGCAAAAGTTAGAGACACAAAAAATATACAAGAATGAATATAGGTATCCCGCTAGATTGAGTACCTCATCCTGGGGCAATCTAGGCAAAAATTAGGGATTTGGCAAGTAACTGCATCCTGACAAGACTTTGTTCTACAACTGTCGTCCGTCAGAGATCCTTGCTCATTATCAGCCAAAGCTTCAAATACATCGGATTCAGAACTGGTGGAGAAATGGTCATTATGTTCAATGTAGCCCTTTTCCAATATATATCACCAATTTCAAATTTGTAAAGATCTATGGAGCCTTGCCATTCGCAGACTACCATTCTATCAAATAAATTTGAGCCTTTTCTCCAATTATTGGCACTCTTATCTGTTTCTATTCAACAAATGTTTTACATGTTTTGATTAAGAAAATATCATTGTTTTAAAAGATCAAATTTTTTATAATTTGTTTTTAAACAAAGTGAACATTCACAATGACGAAAGGATACTTAGGAGATCCTCAGTGCTCTCCCAAGGGTGGTATGATCCCCAACAAGGTAAGATTTTTGTCCATATTCCTGGCATGACTGTATCTCCTCCCTCCGGAACCTTTTGTGGTTTATCCTACCAAGTGGATTGCTTGTTGAGAGTCACCTCTCTTCCCTTCAGCAGAGTAGCAATCTTTCTTCCTCAGCAACTTGGATCTCTTTGGGCAAGAGCGGTATTTGGTGGTTGATCCCGATAAATCCTTTATCTCCTCGGATAGATTCCCCAGCAGAGTTGTTAGTGTGGTGGACCTTGTCTGTGATAACTCTCGTCCCCAACTGGAATGATTGATGATTCATCCCCTGCAGAGTTCTTTGCTTCCTGGTATCTCTGATCCCCAGCAGATTGGATACTCTCTAGTGAACTTGGCTTTCTCTCTTGAGATGTAGTACTGGGTGGTTAATTCTTGGACCTGGTTGTGTTAGATACGTCTGTCTGTCAGCATACATCATACATAAACCACGCATATTCATGCATAATTATAACATTCAGGTATTCATGTTGCATTCTTTGCCATATATCGTTGTTTGTTGTCTCCTGCTATTTGGTGATATACTTTCCCAAGCAGACGTGTGTGTCTGATCTCTCCATATAGAGTCAACTCCATAAGCAGAAAGCGTCTATCCTTTCTTCCATATTCCCCACGGGTTATATCCTCGTGGATGTTGATTGTTTTTGTTCCTTCCCAACACATATATTGGGATGGTTTTCCCCATTGAGTTATATCCTCACCGGGACAAGTCTTGATTTGGTATGCCTATCTAGTTTGATCCTAGATCGGTCTCTTGAGACTCTTTTCCTGTTTCCCCGTGGTAAATGAATAATCGCTCAATAATTAGTAATTATTATCCCGGCGGAGTCTGTGGTTCTCTACCCTCATACCTGTAGTTGTAAGTCATATTTCTGTGGTCTACTACCCAGTAACCGGTAGTTGTAAACCCCATTTTGTCCCCGTGCAGAGTTAAACCTTGATTGTTGTTCATCCTAACCGATGACGGGTACTCTCTTTTGTGGTTCTCTACCCTCATACCGGTAGATGTAATTCCCTGCTTGTTGGTTATCTTTATACAAAATTCGATATTGACATTCCTTAATTTTTTAGTATACCACCCAGTAACCGGTGATATATCTCTTGGATAATTGCTCTAATTACGCAATTTATCCCCAGCGGGTCATCTCTCGTCTATCTTGTTGTTGTTAGTAACGATTGTTCCTCCCCTGAATTGGTCATCATTATATACCTAGTTTCGGTATCCCGATGCCTTTTCTTTTCGGCCGATTTATCCTTTATTAACCCAGTAACCGGTTGTGGATAAACGTCCATGCGAGTATATTATCTACGTTCTGACGGTAATAGATAGTATATCTCATGCACTCTTTGGTCGAAGCCTTTTGTTCTTCCCCAGTTGAGTAAGATTCGTACCCCCTTTTCGGAGTCGAATATCCATCCTATAATCGAGTTTGCTTTTTGCCCTCTTTTTGGATGATGAGTGTTTTGGGAATATTCCCCAATTCACGCCTTGATTGGTCATCATTATATACCTAGTTTCGGTATCCCGATGCCTTTTCTTTTCGGTCGATTTATCCTTTATTAACCCAGTAACCGATTGTGGGTAATCGTCCATGCGAGTATATTATCTATGTTCTGACGGTAATAGATAGTATATCTCATGCACTCTTTGGTCGAAGCTTTTGTTCTTCCCCAGTCGAGTAAGATTCGTACCCCCTTTACGGAGTCGAATATCCATCCTATCATCGAGTATGATTTTAGCCCTCTTTTGGATGATGAGTGTTTTGGGAATTTTCCCCAATTCACGCCTTAGTTGGTCACCTATTATATGCCCAGTAACCGGTATCCCTGGTGTTCCCTCCTCTCTGCTCCCTATTATGACTTTTTGTCCTCTGTGGAGTCAGATTTTCCTGAGTTGAGATATACCTTTTTAGGTCTTCCTCAGATGATTTGGTTGATTGATATCTCTCACCCTTATACCGGTCTTAGATATTCATTCTTCCCGAGCATGTTGTATCTCACCCTCATACCGGCGATCAGATCACATGTCTTCTTGAGCTTATTACCCAGTAACCGGTAATACCTCGTCCCGCTGCTTCCCAGGAGTGTCCTTTTAGGCATCCCCAGCGAAGTCCCTTAGTGGATTATTTTCATCCGGATTTTTATCCAAAGTATCCGTTGTGGATAATTTTTGTTGTATTGGCATATTCCCCAATACATGCACCTTTGAGTCAGCTCGGGTATTTCCATTGGATATTTTCCCTTTGGAATTGTGTTCCCCAAGCGTTGAGTCGCGACCTGCTCATGGATTTTATTCCCTCTCCTATCCCCAGAGTCTCTGTCCCATTGAGTGTATTTCTCATATGGATTGCCAGTTTCTCCAGATGTCTTTTCTTCTTTGTGGATACATATCCCCACAGAGTTCGTACTATTTGCATACATACATCTGCATCATGAGGTCTCTTAGGGACCAAAATTTGTCTCTTTGTTATTATTTAAGCTCATTCTACCTCGTCGAGACGAAGATTTTACCTTCACTTCTCCGGCTAGAATGACCTTAAATAGGGTGTCGCATCACGCGAAAAACCGGCGGGAAAAGAAAGAAACAACAGAGCCGCCACCGTGCGTTATTTATCCCAAAAGAGGGAAAGGAAACGCTCGAAGTAAACCTAGGAAAGAACATGGTCTCGCGACCAAAGAGGATGGGTTCGGGAGTCGGTTATGCGAAGGGAAGGTATTAGCACCCCTACGCATCCGTAGTACTCTACGGGATCCACGCACAGAAGGAAGGAAAATTGGTTGCTAAAACACTGCTCAAACACACACACACTGGCTGAAAGAGACAAAAGAAACTGACTGAAACTGACTCGGCAGGATATCGTATCCTGGGCCTACTTAGTCTATCAGGCATAGACATCAGAGTCAAAGTAGTTCGGACTAGGGAAACGACACATGCTCGCTAGGATGTCGCATCCTATGCATACGTATCTTCTCGGACGAGAGAAGAATCAGAGCATTCGTAGCTCGGCTGACACGCACACAAACAAACAAGACACAGGCAAACGTGGAGCCCGACTGCCAATCACTGGACTTATATCAGCATCCGAACCAACAAACACACACAGGAAACCAACTGCCAATCGCTGGACTTATGTCGGACTCCAACCAGAACACACACAAGGGTGGTTAAGACACAAAGGGTTGAAAAAGAAAAAGGGTGCCCGGAGAGATCAGCTCAATCTCCTGCCTACATACTTCATCTGGTATGAAGATCAGGGCGATGTAGTTCCCCTACGCAGGGAAGAAGGACTAGCCTAACCAGATAACAGAGGGAGACACAACTCTAGGGAGACTACGACTCGAGCCTAGATGTTGTCATGCAAAAGTCAACCCTAAGTTAAGGTTTCTAGCTAAATGGCACAAGGGCCAACCTATCCTAGACAAGGCTTGCACAGGAAGCAAGGATCTCGATTGCAACTAGGGCAAGAGAAAGGGGAGGTCTCAATCGCAACGAGGGCGAGAGAAGAGAATTAGTGTTAGTGGTTAGTCAAACTCGGCAAGACATCGCGTCTCGTGCCTACGTATCTCACCTGAACGTGAGAATCAGAGTTGCCGTAGTTCGGCTACGGAGAGAAAAGGGCTCGATCGCAACGAGGGCGAGAGAAAGGATCGCAACGAGGGCGAGAGAAAGGAAAAGTCTCGATCGCAACGAGGGCGAGAGAAAGGATCGCAACGAGGGCGAAAGCAAGCAAGGATTAGTCTAAGCTAACCTATCTTGCACAAGAGCAAGTCTAAGCTAAACCTAAAAGGCAAAGCAAGCAAATACAATCACAGGAAGCACACACTATATGCACACAAGAGGCTCACACAAGGGTTAGGCACTAGGGCCAACTGGAATAGGGTAAGTGTGCTCTTAACCTTGCCATTGAGAGGCTAAGGTGAAGCAGATGAAAGGATGAAGTGAGGATGAGACCTCACAGCTCTTATCCCTGGCCAGGGAGAGCTAAT
Organism: Lathyrus oleraceus; assembly: GCF_024323335.1. Lineage (NCBI taxonomy): Eukaryota > Viridiplantae > Streptophyta > Magnoliopsida > Fabales > Fabaceae > Lathyrus > Lathyrus oleraceus. The sequence goes on from NC_066583.1 coordinate 424,641,934, forward strand.
AGACAAATGAGCATGGGTCCAGAAAGTGGGAACCCTTCTATACTCGAAGACTCTGACACTGTACACTTTATACAAGATCTTGGGTTTGTATCCCAATGCATCAACACACAGCAGTGTGAGCAGAGGGATGACACAACAAGAGTAGTGGGGGATAGATTGCATATCCCTACCTTCCACCAATTGCCTTTTTGAAGGACTTTCAATATGTACAGGGACAATTTTAAACACACACAAGCATGGCCTCTTAAGGAGGACTTCAGACAGTTTGCCCGGTCAAATAACAGACCGGGTCTCCAGACTACATGAAGTAAAAGAGATTATACCTCAAGCAAGTTGCTAAAAAAGCAAAGCAAATCAAGTTCAGAGAACTTAAGCAACTAAAGTACCTGAAAAAGTCAAAACAGTCAGCAAACAGTTCAAAAGTTTAAATCAAAAGGAATTGGTAAACAGTCAACACAGATGGTCAACTGTGCAAGGCACAAGACTCAAACACATGAGTCAAACCTATAAAACAAAGGTTAGCATATGATAAACAATCAAGTTCAAACAAGTTTGAATGATCTTTGAGGCATTGGTGCTTAACCTGAAACAAGAACTCAATTGTAACCTCAAAAGACCACTAGGACTAGCCTAGGGTCAAGGATGAAAGGAAAAGTCAAAACAGCAAAGAAAAGTCAGCCAAAGTCAAGGTCAAACATTTGGGAAGCAATCCCAATTGGGCCCACATTCAAATCATGCATTATTATCATTTCATGAACATTTGAAGTCAAAGTAAGGCAAATGAAAGCTCAAAGAAGTCAACAGAATGACTTGCATCAAAAGTCAACCCAAACAATTTCAAAAATCACCAAATAAATCACACTCAATCCTAACATCTAACATGGTAAGCATGTCAAATTTCATGGCATTTGGATGAGAGTAAGGCAGTCAATTAAAATCATGAAGTCAACACAATTTCAAACATGCACAATGAAGGTCAACAAACATGGGTCAACTTCAAAAAATCATATCAAATTGAAAACAGATGAGAAATGAATGAGATTAACACCAATGCAAAGCTCAAGATGTCTAGTTATCACATATGAAATTTCATGATCATACAATATGGTATGAGAATTTCCCAAATGATTTGGCAATGTGTAGCACAAAAAGTCAACATTTGACTAGGCAGGGAAGAAAATTCTCAAATAAATGGAAAACAGCACAATCGATTCCAGGAAAAAATCACACATGAACTAGACATGTAAGGGAGGGATCATGCAAAATTTGGGGTCTTTTGGATGTAAGGAAGCATGTTAACAAAAATTGGGAAAATTCACATTCATGGTGTGACACCAAATGTAACCTCTAACTTCAGAAAATCATATCTCACACACCACATATGATAAATGCACAAACTTTATATCAAAACATAGGTGAATGTGTCTAGTTTCTTCACAAAAAATTTCAGGACCAATGGATGCATCATCAATATTTCACAAAAGAAATGGCAAGAGGTATCAATTTTTGTCACATAACACAAACCCTAGAGCCAATTAAAATCCAATGATCATAAAAAATATTAAAAATCATGGTAAAAAACTAGACATCCAACAGGTCATAATGCAAAAAATCCCATAATTTTTGGAGTTGAAATGAATTAAATATGAATTATGGAAGTTGAGTACAAATTGGATGAAAACATGAACAAAAGCATGGCATGGCAAGTCAACATAAGTCAGCGCATGGCATTTATGTAAATACTCCCCCTACTAATTGAAACGGTGCGTACAGGGTGTGTGGAAGGAAATGTTCTCATTGGTTAAAACCAATGGAACAGTGCTTATGCAGAACAACAACACCAACAGCCAATCGAAATTCAACTTTCTGGGTTTAGAAACCCTTAGGGTTTGGAAATGCAGCAAACATCTTGCTCAAGCAATCATCATGAACAGCAAACATAACTTTACAAGCATCATGGCAACGAGACAGTAAGGTTCATGCAACAACATACAAACAGTAAACCAACATATTCGTGTGAATTCTGGGCAAGTTAAAGGTTCAGCTACAGGGTATGAACTTCATCAGCATGCATTTCATTTATCCAACATCAACAAACAGAATTCGAACCCAGCATCACTCAAAAGCATGGCATAAGAATGGTTCATGCAGCATCTAAACAAACATAAACCAGCATATTCATGAATTCTGGACAAGTTTAAAGGCATGAACAAACAGGGTATGAACTTCATCACCTTCATGAACTCAAAATTCCAAAAGCCCAGAATCAAAAATTGAGCATAGCAATCTCATCAGCATTCAACATACATTAAGAATCTAAGCATGGTTTTCCTTAAAACACTATATCCATCATGAATCGAAGGCAAATGCACTCATACATCAAATTTCAAATCAGAAAATCTTCCAGCATACTCAACCAATTAGCATGATATAAATAGAAATGGACTTAGCAATGAACATTCTACCAGAAACACAACATGGTTTGGAGAAAAAGGATGGTCGAAAAACTTACTTGTCTTTGAGAACTCAATGAAACAGTGTCGTTTGGAGTGATATAAGCTGAAACAGAAGAAGATAATGCTTGGTAGTGAAGGATCCTTGAAGCTAATCAACTCAAGAATGCTTGGAACTCCTCAGATCTCCTTTCACCATTGTCATGCTCTTTGAAAACAGAACAAGGAAGGGGCTGTGCAGATGATGATTGATGATTCACAATGCTTCACAAAGTTGTCCAGGTGATGGAAGAAGCAAGAACAACTCGGGCTCTTTGAAGGTTTTGAGTAGAAATTGCCAATATGCAAAAATGCAAGAGAGGAGAGAATGAATGTTTCTGTGCGTGTATGGCTTGTGGCTAGGGTTTGAAACTGTCAGAAAAACACTTTATATATGCTGTTTAAAGTCCCTTAATCAAATGGTAATCTTGCTTAACTCATTTGAACAAAAATGCATATTTGCTAATCTTGCATAAATGGGTATGGAGGGGTATGGTTGTACACGAAAATGGGCCTTGGCCAGCTGCAAAATGACCTATAATTCACCTGTTTTTGGTCTGCTCAAAGAATGGTAACTTTGTTTTACTTACATGAAGCCAATAATGCATTATTTGCCAATTTGACACCAAAGGCAAATGGAGGTGGTATGACAGCAAGCAACTTGAATTTGATCTTGGAACATCTTGCAAATGACATTTAAAACACATCCCAATTGGCCAATTGTGTAAAAAATGTTTGAATCAAAAAGTCAACTATTGGTCAAACTTGATTTTTAAATGAAACAAGTCAAAAAATGCCATTTTGATTGGCAAGGTTTTGGTTCATCAAATTTATATTTTTGGAAATAGGAGGAAAAATGTGGTTTGTAGGAAAAAACCCCACCAAATTTGGCCTTATGGTTTGAGAGATATGGCCTTTTGAAGTTCAAGATTTTGTGAAAATGATTTGATCATATCTTGACAACCATGCATGGGAATTGAGAGTTCTTGGACTTTTTGAAAATGGGAGAACAAGATCTTCAACTTTCATGTTGGGCAAAAATTCATTTGAAGCTTTTATCATGATGCAAGTTGAGGATCAAGAAGTTTCCATTTTTGGCAGTTGAAATTACAGGTCCACTTTCTATTTTGGGAAATTTTCTGATTGGCTTCAAATTCTTCAATGATGTTGATTGCCATGATACATGAGGCCTATAAGGACATGAATAAGCTTTCTCAAACCATTTCCATCCATCAAAACCATAAAATCAACCACAGTTGACCAACTTTGACCTTTCTAGGGTTTTTGACTGACTGTGCCCTTCTGATGAATTCCAAACCCTAATTCCTTGAGACCTTGACTTCAAATGATGTCCCAAGTTGTATGGACTCTTGATTATTGATCATGGTGCCCAAATTCCACAAGAATGGCCACCATCCACTGCTTTGACTGATTGTTGGCTTTCTAGGGTTTTTGCCTGGCTGTGCATTGACTGATGACCTCTGAGCCTTCAACCCTTGACTTGAACACTTCAAATGGGCCTCCAAGTCATGTGAACTTGTTGGACAAACCCTAGGGACCTGGCTTCTTGAGAAACACCCTTGCTTGATTGATGGACTGATCTCCTGATCAGTTTGACCTAATTTTTGACTTGCTTGCTCTTGAGGCAACTGGGGACAATGCAATGCTATGCAATGTATCATGATATGCTATGACCTAATATGAGATGGTATGTACAATGATAGGTGCAAATTTGAGGTGCTACAGCTGCCCCTATTCAATCAGCTGGGAACCCGAATGGATGATAGCAGCGGCTGTCAGACTTTCAGGGTAACCAGGGATTGAATACTAAGAACCGTAGAATTTGCACAACAGGGATCCACCAATGGAAACGTCCACTGGGATCTGATTCTTATTACTGGGTATATATTTTTTGTTTTTGTTTTCAAAGGGTACAGCTGTAACACCCCGATAATAATAAAATAATTATTTGAATTGAGTTAATAATTTAATTATTAATTTAAGTAAACAAGTGGAAATTTTATTATTATTATTATTTTTTGAATTATTATTATTTTGGAATAATAATTATTATTTGGAAAATATATATAAGTTGGAATTAAGGAAAAAGTCCCATTGGGAGTAAAAACATTTTCACGTGAAAACAGAGAAAATCGTGAAAAGGGAAAAGGGCAGAGAAGAGGAGAAAGGAGCTGAAGAGCAAAGGTTGAAGAACGGAAAGGCTTGAAGCTCAAAGAGTCACCGGATTGTTAAGGTAAGGGGGGTTTATCGTCGATTAATGGGTATTATGGGATAAAATGTGATGGGTAGTGATAAGCCGTTAATCTGACCCTAATTGGGATTGTTGATGCTGAAGAATTATGTTGGATAAATTGTATTTAGACTGTAATTGGATCTGTGTTTGGGTTAGTTGTGAAATTCCGAACGTATAGCTTCTTACGGGATCGGAATCGGAGGTCCGGAAGTCCTCCAACGGCGGAAAATGCGGAGAATTCTGCATTCTGCCTTGTGTTAGCGCAGGAACTGCTGTTTTGTCTGCGTTAACCGGTTAACCCAGGGTGTTAACCGGTTAACACTGTTTTGAATTATGAAAATGTACTGTTTTGCCTGCGTTAACCGGTTAACCCAGGGCGTTAACCGGTTAACACTGTTGCGTTTTGCCAGAAAGTGAGTTTTGCCTGCGTTAACCGGTTAACCCAGGGCGTTAACCGGTTAACACTGCTGCAGAGTGAAAAATTATTGTTTTAAACATGGTGTACCTAATTGAGGGTTGGCCTATGTTGCCTATGGTGTAATAGGGATAAATTCCCGCTGTTTTGAGCAGTATATGAAATATTGAAATGTACTAATATTGTGGTTGTTGTTTGGCATAATCTGACATGCTTATGTGATGAAAGATTGATGATGTATAATGATATACATGATGCTGTGAATGTATATATTATGCATGTATGTGTGAATGGACTGTTGTATGGCTCAGAGTGTGAGCATATGTTTATTCTTGAATTATTGTTGATGTTGCATTGCTAGATGATTAGCATGCATGGCATAGCCTTCGGGGCTGTAGCTAATTCCCATAGTGAGGAATTAGTGAGTGAACCATTGTGGGTTTGTTGTTGATGTTTGCATACTAGATGATTAGTGTGTATAGTCTAGCCTTCGGGGCTGTAGCTAATTCCCATGGTGAGGAATTAGTGAGTGAGTCACTAGGTCTCAAATGAGTGGGACTAGTGAGCTTAGTAGCCGTATCTGGAGGGATCGGTGAGCTTGGACTATATGTTCGAGAATAGTCGGTACCGCATGTGTAGAGTCTCATTGCATAAAAAAATATGTATGGCGTATAATATGAATGGATGTGTTCCAATATTATACGTGTGTTGTGTTGTTGTTAAGTATGATTTGAGATTATACTGGTATTGTATATTGATGTTGAGTATGATGTTTAAGCCAATGAGCTATTGCTGAATGTGTATTGCAATCAGGGTGATTGATGTGTTAATTACTTGGCATTACATATTGTTTTATAATGCTTATTATATTGATTGAGGAACTCACCCTTACAACTATTTTTCAGGTAACGAGAAATGAGTTGAGTAGAAGCAAATGCTTGGAGTCTAGTGTAGTCTCCCTAGTGGGTCATGCTCTGATAGATGTAACATCGGGCGGGAACACTTTGATTATTACCGTTGTTGTTGTTGAACTAAATTACATATGATGTTACATGTTTTGCATGATTGAGTTGATCTCTATCCGCTGCGTAATTGTGCAAATACTTTATATTCAAATTAAATAAAAGAGCATGACTGTTATATTGTTTAAATGGTGTGGAATGTTTGTGTGACACCCTTGGTGCACTATTACTCTGATTATATGTGTATTATTTTAATTAATTTTTGGGGTATTTTAGAAGGGTGTTACATTAGTGGTATCAGAGCATAGTCGGTCGTGTCGAGTCGTAATTATTCTGTTTTCCCTGTACGGGATAGGTGTTGTGTAACCCTATCAGTACTTATTGTTTTAGTTTGTTGGGTTTTCAGAATAGAGATGGCTGGAAGAGGTAGAGATGATGCTGCGATTGCTGAAGCTCTGGGTATGCTGGCTGGAGTACTTGGAGGGAATCCAAATGTTGTAGGAATGGGAGCTGCTCGTCAACTGAGTGAGTTCCAGAAGAACAATCCTCCAATGTTCAAGGGAGCATACGATCCAGATGGTGCTCAGAAGTGGTTGAAGGAGATCGAAAGGATCTTCAGAGTAACTGAGTGTGCTGATAACCAGAAGGTCAGGTTCGGTACACATATGCTGTCAGAGGAAGCTGATGATTGGTGGGTTGCTACCCGCACTGAGTTGGAATCTGCTGGGAATACTGAGATCACTTGGGCTGTGTTCAGGGAAAGGTTCCTGAGAAAGTATTTTCCAGAAGATGTCAGAGGAAAGAAAGAGATAGAGTTTTTGGAATTGAAGCAGGGTAACAGGTCGGTTACTGAGTATGCTGCGAAGTTCACCGAGCTGTCAAAGTACTATACTCCCTATAATGAGGCTGCTGGAGAATTTTCGAAATGTGTGAAGTTTGAGAACGGGTTGCGTCCTGAGATCAAACAAGCTATTGGATATCAGAGGATCAGGGTGTTTTCTGACTTGGTTGACTGTTGCAGAATTTTTGAACAGGATTCCAAGGCTAGAGCAGAGAGTTATCAACAGAGGGTTGATAGGAAGGGTAAGAATCAGATGGATCGTGGAAAACCGTATGCAGCTGGCAAAGGTTTTCAGAAGCAGAGTGGGATGAAGAGGCCTAGTGGGGGAGACTCTAGTGCTCCTGCTAAGTGTTATAGATGTGGTCGGGCTGGACATCGTGTTCATGAGTGTACCAGTGCTGAGATGAAGTGTTTCAAGTGTGGGAAAGGTGGTCACTTGGCTGCAGAGTGCCGATTGAAGACTGTAACTTGTTTCAACTGTGGAGAGTTGGGTCATATCAGTCCCCAGTGTCCTAAGCCGAAGAAGGAGAATCAGTCAGGAGGCAAGGTTTTTGCTCTATCAGGTTCTGAGACTTCTGCAGATGATCGTTTGATCAGAGGTACGTGTTATATTAATGGCTTTCCTCTTGTAGCTATTATTGACACCGGTGCTACTCATTCTTTTATATCTGTGGATTGTGCTGTGAGGCTTAAATTAGAGATATCTGAGATGCGTGGAAGTATGGTGATTGATACTCCTGCAAAGGGTTCAGTGACTACTACTTCGGTTTGTTTGAGTTGTCCTTTGAACATTTTTGGTAGAGATTTTGGGATAGACCTGGTGTGTCTTCCATTAGTGCAGATTGACGTTATCTTGGGTATGAACTGGTTGGTGTTTAACCGAGTTTATATCAACTGTTTTGATAAGACGGTGATATTTCCTGAGATTGAGGAAGGGCAGAGTCTGTTTCTATCAGCCAGGCAGGTGAATAAGGAAGTGGCAGATGGGGCAGAGTTGTTTATGCTGTTGGCAACTTTAGAGGCTAAAGATAAACTGGTGATTCGTGATCTAGCAGTGGTGTGTGACTTTCCTGATGTGTTTCCGGAAGAAGTGAATGAGTTACCGCCAGAGCGTGAAGTTGAGTTCTCGATTGAATTGGTACCTGGTACTAGACCGATATCGATGGCTCCGTACCGTATGTCTGCTGTTGAGTTAGCTGAATTGAAAAGTCAGTTGGAAGATTTGTTGGATAAGAAGTTTATTCGTCCAAGTGTGTCACCGTGGGGTGCACCAGTGTTGTTGGTTAAGAAGAAGGAAGGTACTATGAGGTTGTGTGTGGACTACAGGCAACTGAATAAAGTGACGATCAAGAATCGGTATCCTTTGCCGAGGATTGATGATTTGATGGATCAGTTGGTTGGTGCGAGTGTGTTCAGCAAGATAGATTTGAGATCTGGGTATCATCAGATACGTGTGAAAACTGAGGATATTCAGAAGACTGCTTTCAGAACGAGGTATGGACATTATGAGTATTCTATAATGCCTTTTGGTGTGACTAATGCGCCTGGAGTATTTATGGAGTACATGAATAGGATTTTCCATCCGTACTTGGATCAGTTTGTTGTGGTGTTTATTGATGACATTTTGGTGTATTCGAAATCTGAAGAAGAGCATGCTGAGCATTTGAGAGTGGTTTTAGGAGTGCTGCGAGAAAAGCAGTTATTTGCTAAACTGTCTAAGTGTGAATTTTGGTTAGAAGAAGTTAGTTTTCTTGGTCATGTGATTTCAAGAGGTGGTGTTGCTGTTGATCCTTCTAAGATAGAAGCGGTATCTAAGTGGGAAGCTCCGAAGTCTGTTGCCGAGATTCGAAGTTTCCTTGGTTTGGCTGGTTATTATAGGAAGTTCATTGAGGGATTTTCTAAGTTGGCGTTACCGTTGACGATGTTGACTAGAAAGGGGCAAGCGTTTGTTTGGGACTCAAAATGTGAAGAAGGTTTCCAAGAGTTAAAGAGGAGGTTGACTAGTGCTCCTATTCTGATATTACCGAGTTCGTCGGAATCATTTGAAGTTTACTGTGATGCTTCATTGTTGGGTTTAGGTGGTGTGTTGATGCAGAATAAGCAGGTGATAGCTTATGCTTCGAGACAACTGAGAGTTCATGAGAGGAACTATCCGACGCATGATTTAGAGTTGGCAGCTGTGGTATTTGTTCTAAAATTATGGAGGCATTACTTGTATGGTTCAAGATTTGAGGTTTTCAGTGACCATAAAAGTTTAAAGTATTTGTTTGATCAGAAAGAGCTGAATATGAGACAGAGGAGATGGTTAGAGTTTCTGAAGGATTATGATTTTGGGTTGAATTACCATCCGGGTAAAGCAAATGTAGTGGCTGATGCATTGAGTCGGAAATCATTACATATGTCTATGTTAATGGTTAAGGAATTGGATTTAATTGAGCAGTTTAGAGACTTGAGTTTGGTGTGTGAGAATACTCACAACAGTGTTAAATTGGGAATGTTGAAGTTAACGAGTGGTATTCTGGAGGAGATCAGAGAGGGTCAGAAATCTGATATGCTTTTGGTTGATAAGTTGACTTTAGTGAATCAAGGTCAAGGTGGTGAATTCAGAGTTGATGAGAATGGTGTTTTGAAATTTGGTAGTCGGGTGTGTATTCCGAATGTTATTGAGCTTAAGAAGAGTATTCTTGAGGAGGGACATCGTAGTGGCTTAAGTATTCATCCTGGAGCTACGAAGATGTATCATGATTTGAAGAAGTTATTTTGGTGGCCGGGAATGAAAAGAGAAATTGCGAGTTTTGTTTATTCTTGTTTGACTTGTCAGAAGTCAAAGATTGAGCATCAGAAGCCGTCTGGACTAATGCAACCGTTGGCTATTCCAGAGTGGAAGTGGGATAGTATCAGTATGGATTTTGTTTCTGGTTTGCCGAGGACAAGTAAGAATTTTGAAGCTATTTGGGTGATCGTGGACAGATTGACGAAGTCGGCTCATTTCATTTCGATCAGAATGGATTATCCGTTAGAGAGACTAGCCGAGTTGTATATTGAGAAGATTGTAAGCTTGCATGGTATTCCGTCGAGTATTGTTTCAGACAGAGATCCTAGATTTACATCGAAGTTCTGGGAAGGTTTGCAGAAGGCTTTGGGAACTAAGCTGAGACTGAGTTCTGCATATCATCCGCAGACTGATGGTCAGACTGAGAGGACGATTCAGTCACTAGAGGATCTTTTGAGAGCTTGTGTTTTGGAAAAGGGAGGTGCTTGGGATTGTTATTTGCCTTTGATTGAGTTTACCTACAACAATAGTTTTCATTCGAGCATTGGTATGGCACCGTTTGAAGCTTTGTATGGTAGGAGATTTCGGACACCTTTATGTTGGTATGAGTCCGGCGAGAGTGCTGTGGTTGGACCGGAGATTGTTCAACAGACTACAGACAAGATTAAGATGATTCAGGAGAAGATGAGAATTGCTCAGAGTCGTCAGAAGAGTTATCATGATAAGAGGAGGAAGTCACTTGAGTTCCACGAGGGAGATCATGTGTTTATTCGCGTCACTCCGATAACTGGTGTTGGTCGAGCTTTGAAGTCGAAGAAGTTGACACCTCGATTTATTGGTCCTTATCAGATTTTGGAGAGGATAGGAGAAGTAGCCTATCGTATCGCCTTACCGCCGTCGCTTGCGAATTTGCATGAAGTTTTTCATGTGTCTCAGTTGAGGAGGTACATTCATGATCCGTCGCATGTAGTCCAAATAGATGATGTACAGGTGAGAGATAATCTGACTGTTGAAACACCACCTATGAGGATCGAGGATCGAGAGTTGAAGCAGTTGCGGGGTAAAGAGATTGCCTTGGTGAAGGTAGCTTGGGGAGGACCAGCAGGTGGCAACGTGACTTGGGAACTGGAGAGTAAGATGAAGGAGTCTTATCCAGAGTTGTTCGCTTGAGGTATGTTTTCGAGGACGAAAACCCTTTTAGTGGGGGAGAGTTGTAACACCCCGATAATAATAAAATAATTATTTGAATTGAGTTAATAATTTAATTATTAATTTAAGTAAACAAGTGGAAATTTTATTATTATTATTATTTTTTGAATTATTATTATTTTGGAATAATAATTATTATTTGGAAAATATATATAAGTTGGAATTAAGGAAAAAGTCCCATTGGGAGTAAAAACATTTTCACGTGAAAACAGAGAAAATCGTGAAAAGGGAAAAGGGCAGAGAAGAGGAGAAAGGAGCTGAAGAGCAAAGGTTGAAGAACGGAAAGGCTTGAAGCTCAAAGAGTCGCCGGATTGTTAAGGTAAGGGGGGTTTATCGTCGATTAATGGGTATTATGGGATAAAATGTGATGGGTAGTGATAAGCCGTTAATCTGACCCTAATTGGGATTGTTGATGCTGAAGAATTATGTTGGATAAATTGTATTTAGACTGTAATTGGATCTGTGTTTGGGTTAGTTGTGAAATTCCGAACGTATAGCTTCTTACGGGATCGGAATCGGAGGTCCGGAAGTCCTCCAACGGCGGAAAATGCGGAGAATTCTGCATTCTGCCTTGTGTTAGTGCAGGAACTGCTGTTTTGTCTGCGTTAACCGGTTAACCCAGGGTGTTAACCGGTTAACACTGTTTTGAATTATGAAAATGTACTGTTTTGCCTGCGTTAACCGGTTAACCCAGGGCGTTAACCGGTTAACACTGTTGCGTTTTGCCAGAAAGTGAGTTTTGCCTGCGTTAACCGGTTAACCCAGGGCGTTAACCGGTTAACACTGCTGCAGAGTGAAAAATTATTGTTTTAAACATGGTGTACCTAATTGAGGGTTGGCCTATGTTGCCTATGGTGTAATAGGGATAAATTCCCGCTGTTTTGAGCAGTATATGAAATATTGAAATGTACTAATATTGTGGTTGTTGTTTGGCATAATCTGACATGCTTATGTGATGAAAGATTGATGATGTATAATGATATACATGATGCTGTGAATGTATATATTATGCATGTATGTGTGAATGGACTGTTGTATGGCTCAGAGTGTGAGCATATGTTTATTCTTGAATTATTGTTGATGTTGCATTGCTAGATGATTAGCATGCATGGCATAGCCTTCGGGGCTGTAGCTAATTCCCATAGTGAGGAATTAGTGAGTGAACCATTGTGGGTTTGTTGTTGATGTTTGCATACTAGATGATTAGTGTGTATAGTCTAGCCTTCGGGGCTGTAGCTAATTCCCATGGTGAGGAATTAGTGAGTGAGTCACTAGGTCTCAAATGAGTGGGACTAGTGAGCTTAGTAGCCGTATCTGGAGGGATCGGTGAGCTTGGACTATATGTTCGAGAATAGTCGGTACCGCATGTGTAGAGTCTCATTGCATAAAAAATATGTATGGCGTATAATATGAATGGATGTGTTCCAATATTATACGTGTGTTGTGTTGTTGTTAAGTATGATTTGAGATTATACTGGTATTGTATATTGATGTTGAGTATGATGTTTAAGCCAATGAGCTATTGCTGAATGTGTATTGCAATCAGGGTGATTGATGTGTTAATTACTTGGCATTACATATTGTTTTATAATGCTTATTATATTGATTGAGGAACTCACCCTTACAACTATTTTTCAGGTAACGAGAAATGAGTTGAGTAGAAGCAAATGCTTGGAGTCTAGTGTAGTCTCCCTAGTGGGTCATGCTCTGATAGATGTAACATCGGGCGGGAACACTTTGATTATTACCGTTGTTGTTGTTGAACTAAATTACATATGATGTTACATGTTTTGCATGATTGAGTTGATCTCTATCCGCTGCGTAATTGTGCAAATACTTTATATTCAAATTAAATAAAAGAGCATGACTGTTATATTGTTTAAATGGTGTGGAATGTTTGTGTGACACCCTTGGTGCACTATTACTCTGATTATATGTGTATTATTTTAATTAATTTTTGGGGTATTTTAGAAGGGTGTTACAACAGCCACATCCAGACATCGCAATGACGATGAATGGGAAAAGAAATCACAACTAGCTGCCGACGGACAACTAGGAAAAACTCAACGTTTATTGGAACCAACGGAGAGGTAAATCCACAAGGGGACAGGTACAACTAGACGTCATAGGACGAATAGGAAGACTCACGTTTATCGACACCAACGGAGAGGAGGAAAAACTCAACCAGACGTCATAGGACAACAGGTAGACTCACGTTTATCGACACCAACAGAGAGGAGGAAAAACTCAACCAGACGTCATAGGACGACAGGGAGACTCACGTTTATCGACACCAACGGAGAGGAGGAAAACTTCAACCAGACGTCATAGGACGAAAGGGAGACTCACGTTTATCGACACCAACGGAGAGGAGGAAAACTTCAACCAGACGTCATAGGACGAAAGGGAGACTCACGTTTATCGACACCAACGGAGAGGAGGAAAACTTCAACCAGACGTCATAGGACGAAAGGGAGACTCACGTTTATCGACACCAACGGAGAGGAGGAAAACTTCAACCAGACGTCATAGGACGAAAGGGAGACTCACGTTTATCGACACCAACGGAGAGGAGGAAAACTTCAACCAGACGTCATAGGACGAAAGGGAGACTCACGTTTATCGACACCAACGGAGAGGAGGATAACTCAGCCAGACGTCATAGGACGAAAGGGAGACTCACGTTTATCGACACCAACGGAGAGGAGGAAAACTTCAACCAGACGTCATAGGACGAAAGGGAGACTCACGTTTATCGACACCAACGGAGAGGAGGAAAACTCAGCCAGACGTCATAGGACGAAAGGGAGACTCACGTTTATCGACACCAACGGAGAGGAGGAAAACTCCAACCAGACGTCATAGGACGAAAGGGAGACTCACGTTTATCGACACCAACGGAGAGGAGGATAACTTCAACCAGACGTCATAGGACGAGAGGGAGACTCACGTTTATCGACACCAACGGAGAGGAGGATAACTCAACCAGGGAAGGGAGGGCGGCGTTATGAACATCGAAAGAGGATGTTTACCGACATCAAAAGAAAACCAGACACTTACGCATGACTGGAAATCACCGAAGGATGGTGTTTACCGACACCAAAGAAGACCAGACACTTACGCATGACTGGAAATCACCGACGGATGGTGTTTACCGACACCAAAGAAGACCAGACACTTACGCATGACTGGAAATCACCGAAGGATGGTGTTTACCGACACCAAAGAAACAACACACGCGGGTGCTGACGGGATACTGACATCCACAAGATGACAGGGCAAGGCTGAACACTTGCAGGGGGTCTCACTGGGGATCAAGGTCACGACAGCGAGCAAACAGGAAGGAACACCAAGGATACCGGGTTGTAGGTATGAAACGGGTGACCGACCAAACGTGAATTGGTTTGTGTTCCAAAACACTCAACATCCTGAAGAGGGCTAGAAAAGCAGTCTTGTTAGAGGATGAACATTCGATTCCACAAGGAATACGAATCGTACTCTGCTGGAGATAACAATCGAAAGATTGACCAAAGAGTGCATGAGATATATTATCTATAGCCGTCAAAACGTAGATAATACACTCGCATGGAAGATTATCCATAACCGGGTTGTAGGTTGTTAGATGAATAAACGACCGAAAAGAAAGGCATCGGTACCAGGACTAGGTATGCAAAGATGACCAATCCAAAGAGGATAAAGTTGCTTACTCGGAGCAAGTATCCAAAAAGAAGGGGACGACCCAATGGGGACAATACTGCTTGATCAAGGCAAGTATCCAAAGGGGACAAGACCATTAATACCGCAAAGAGGGGATTACATCTACCGGTTTGTAGGCAGAAAACCACGGAAAAGTAACCAGTCATCATCGGGATGAGCACAAAGGGTTAACTCCACCAAGGGGAGGAATGTGGGATTTTACAACTACCAGCTAGTGGGTAGAAAACCACAAAGATAGGACTTACAGCTACCGGTTTGTAGGTAGAGGCCACAAACAAACTCCGCCATGGGATGAAAGTGGGATTTTACAACTACCAGCTTGTGGGTAGAAAACCACAAAGATAGGACTTACAACTACCGGTTTGTAGGTAGAGGCCACAGAAAAGTAACCAATCATCATCGGGATGAGCACAAACGGTCAATTCCAACAAGGGGAGGAATGTGGGATTTTACAACTACCAGCTAGTAGGTAGAAAACCACAAAGATAGGACTTACAACTACCGGTTTGTAGGTAGAGGCCCCACGAACAGAATGAACCACAAAGGTTACCTCTGCTAGGGGGTGAAAGTGGGATTTTACAACTACCAGCTTGTGGGTAGAAAACCACAAAGATAGGACTTACAACTACCGGTTCGTAGGTAGAGGCCCACAAATTCCGCTGAGGATAAGATGAATGAGTGCCGACTAGTGAGCAACTATTCATTTATGCCCCAGGGAAGCATAAGAGACAGCCAATAGGAAGCCAATTCAGGATCGATCCAAAAAGGCAGACTGAAACAAGACTCATCCTAATGAGGAAAGAACTCAATAGGGAAAACCCATCCCGTGTAGGGAGGGAACGGAAGCAACCGTCATCCACGAGGATGTATCTCAGTGGGGAAATGGCAGGAAAGGATAGACACTTTCTGCTTAAGGGGTTGGCTCTACATGGAGAGATCAGACACACCCATATCTGCTTAAGGAAAATCTACTGGAGAGATCTGTATCAACAAATAGCAGGAGACAACCATCAACGGATACACGGCAACAGCTGCAATATGAGTATCCAAATGCTATGATTATGCATGTATGCATTATGCATGATGAATGTATGATGAATGCCGACAAATAGACATGCTCAACACACAGGTCCGGGAATCAACCGTCCGGGGAGAAAACCAAAGCCACCAGAGAGCAAAGAAAATCCACTGGGGGCTGGGACGTCAGGGAACACTTATCCTGCATGGGAGGAAGGCCACAAGAGGCTTCCGGAGGGATCGTCGGTCACAACCGGAGAACAGAGTTCAACATACAGGCGTACGCGCCACAACGACTCGTGCTGGAAATCAGGGATACCAAGAAGCAACCAGATCTCTGATGAGGATACATAGGCATTGATAAAGCTCCTTACGCGAACAACTCCACTGAGGGATCTATCTGAGGGAATGCCGGATTATGGGGATTTCGATCCACCGAATACTGAATCTTCAAAGAAAAACACCCATGTTGGTGGAGAGGAAGACTGGCCTGCTGGAGAGGCGAAAGTTGAAGTCTTCAATAAACACTCTGCTAGGGGAGCTGCCCCACAAAAGTATTTCAACAGCAACCTTGCTGGGAATGCCCCACGGTAGGGCTCAAGCAGCACTCTACTGGGGATGCCCCACAATAGAGCTAATAGGGATTTGGAGGAAGAATCTGTACTGCCGGGAACATGAAGATGAACAACTTCAAACAACACTGCATCGGGCAACTTCACTGAGGAGAGACCATACGAGGTTCTGCAGGACAAAGATACAGTTATGCTCGAGATATGAACAATTGTCTTACCTGTTGGTAATCGTACCACCCTCGGGAGAGCACTGTGGGTCTCCTAAGTATTCTTCCATCATTGTGAAGGTTCGCTTTGTTTAAGAACAATTTTTTTGAAAATTTTGTTTATTTTGAAAACAATGATACTTTATCAATTAAAACATGCAAAACGTTTGTTGAGTTAAAACAAATAAGAGTGCAAATAATTGGATAAAAGCTCAAATTGATGTGATGGAATGGTAGTCTGCAAAGGGCGAGACTCCATAGATCTGTACAAGTTTGAAATCGGTGATGTATATTGGAGAGGGCTACATTGAACATAATGACCTTTCCTCTACCATTCCGAATTTTCGATGTATTTAAAGCTTCAGTCGACGACGAATCGAGAATCCCTGACGGATGACAGATATAGAGCACAGTCTTGTCAAGATGCAGTTACTTGCCAAATCCCTAATTTTTGCCTAGATTGCCCCAGTGTGAGGTGTTCAATCTAGCGGGATGCAAATTCTCTTTTTTTTCAATGTCTCTAACTTTTGCCTGGATCGCCCTTTCGGGTTTTCAATCCACCGAGACGCTCCTTTTTGCCTAAGTCGCCCTTTGGGGTGTTCGACTTATCGAGCTTTTGCTTTTTTTTTCTTTTAGGCGAAGTATTTCTTGACTGCATCTGGGTTCACAGGACGAGTGAACTTCTTCATCCATTGATGTAAGTGTTAAAGCACTGCCTGAAGAGGCTCTCTTGAAAACGTATGGACGTTCTTAGCTTGTAAAGTCCACTTGCCCCTGGAATCGGGCACGAAAGACAAGACTTTCTTGAGCACAAGGTCATTTTCTCAGAACTCGAGACTCGACCTTCTAGTCGAATGCTTTCGTCACTCTCTGCTGATATGACTGACCATGACACATGGCAGTTGATCTCTTCCTTTCGATCGAATTCAGCATCAGCCAACTTGGGACTTTGAGGGTGCTATCTTTCTTTTGTTTTTTTTTTCTTTTGATTTTGATTTTTCTTTTGATTTCTTTTGATGATTTTTTTTCTTGGATTTTGCTCCCTCCTATTTTTTCTTTTTTTTCTTTTTGATAATGCCCCAGTTGGCTGTTCTGCTGATTCTCGAGATGCAGCTGAGTGATCTTCTTTTCTTGCTCAAGAAGTCGGGAAATACCGTCAGGAATCCCTTCAACATCATTTTCGTCCGCTTCGAATACAGGGAATTCAGAATTGGGAGATGACGTCCGATCATTATGTTCAATGGGTTTGAGAAACCACCTGCATAAAGATTTTGATATGAAAAGCTCTTTGAAAAATCAAACAAGACAATCGTTATGCAGATGAAAAGATTGCTTTTATTATTGTTTTTAAAGGTTTTTTTGTGATCACCAATTTCATGCAAAAAGCGAAAAGGGAAAACAATTGGAAAAACAAATGTTTTAACATGAATTTATTTGAATGAAAATATCATTGCACAAAATGTTGCCAACAATGTCATCACTTCTCCTTTTGGCATGGGAGAAGGGTTTTTAAACAAAGTGATTGTTACTCTGACTTATGAACAACTGTAGGAAAGCCCACAGTGACCCAATTGTGATAGATCCCATCGGGGACAACAACTGTCAGTATTTCTTGCATCAGCAGCTTCTGCTTTCTGGATAACTCTTCTGAAGAAAAAGTCGGCGCCAGCCCGGGACTTGTTATCTTCAAGCTTGATTAGCATTGGGACCTAAGTCTTCCAAAATCAGAATACCTGACCTCACAAGGTCTTGAACCTTCACCTTCAGCTGAAAGCAGCTATCTACATCATGACCAGGAGCACCCGAGTGATACACACAACGCTGTTCAGGCCTATACCACCACCGAGGGTTAACGGGTATGGGCGGCGGGTCTCTGGGAGTGATCAAGTTCCGCTCTAACAAAGAGGGATACAGTTCGGCGTAGGACGTGGAGATTGGATCAAAAATGATCTTCTTCCTCTCGTTACTTGTACCAGCTTGATTACCATCGTGAGGCTGGGAAGCCTGCTGCTGAGGACGATGTTGTTGACGCTGATGCTGCTGAGCTGGTCTTCTCTGTTGCTGTTGAGTTTGAGTTGCTGGGATAGTCACAGCAGCAGCCTGACGATACTGTCCTCTGTTTGCACTCCTCCGGCGGTGCACATCATTTGTTTCACTTTCTCCCCTTTTGGGTGCCCCAGAGGATGGCTTCTTAGAACCGGAAGAACTTGAAGAGCCAGGATGGCGAACCGGAGCGCGGGTTGCTCTGACATTAACAGTCTCTGCAGCAAGAGGCTGTTCACTGATTCTGATCCCCTCCAATTCGTCATTCACGGCACAATCATCAACGAGAATAGCGACAGCAGCATTCTCATGAACGGGTACATCCACTGGTGGAGCACGGTGGACTGGTGGAATCACAGCTTCCCGTCTCTGGGCTAAGGCACGCAGCTCCTCTTGCCCCTGAACAACTCCTTGCATCATGTTCATGAACTGGGCCATGTTTGCCCTCATTTCAGCCAACTCTGTCTGAACCTGGTCCATAATCCTCTGATGATTGAGTCTGGTTGAGTACCGTTGTGGCCTTCGATCAGTTATCCTGTCTCAGTCAGGAACCAAAGTGAGAAGTCCCTCCCAACATGTCTGTAATGCAAGGATGCTATGTGCATGATATGCATATGATGCGAATGCTATTTTATCATGAATGATCCTGAAAAGGATATGCATATGCGAGTTAATTTTTTTTTTTTTTTTTTTATGCATTATTATTTTTTTGAAAATAAACATGCTATGATGCAAATGATGCAACATGACTGGTCAAGCTGTGCGTCTCAAGGCACAGGGTCAATGCTTCGGCTTGAACTCTGATCACAAACATCTGAAACCCAAAGTCAATCTGATCAACTGGCGTCTGAACCCAAATCTGGAGAACCGAGTCACCATAAATCCGACTTGTGGAGTTCCGAAATAAACGGAACTGGAGATTGCATTACTATCATCACAGGATCGTCCACTGAACGGATGACAGCCAGCTCCTCTGAACAGGTACTCTCAAATTCAACCCGGGGATCCGAAATAAACGGAACCCGCTGATAAACCACGGACAGAACTCCGGCGTCCCAGAAATAAATGTCCATAATTCACAGTCACCGTCATTACCGAGAGTCACCAACTGTACCTGTTAAAATGATCAAACCCTTCCCCACTCACGGGTGTCGTCTAGGCCAGGGTAAGGTCGAGAGAAACGCAGCATAAATAACCTTTCGCAGAATATCATCCTGTGCACACCCGATGTATGCACCGATAATATCCCACCAGGGTCTGAACTGCTCGTGATATCAATGTTCCGCTAAGTGGCGCCATACCACCCGCTTCCCATGAATCACTCTATTCCTAGGTTTCCTAGATTTCACTCATAGCCTGGGTATTGGGCCTTTTACCTCGAGTAACTCCCACCCCCAAACAGAGAAACACAGACAGCACAGCCAGGCAGAATGAATAATGAATATGAATGCAAACATTAATGCACACAATCAATGCAACCAATAAATGCACATATATACAATGAATGCAATAGATAACAGCACAAAGCAACCAAGATCCTAACCTAGAGAGCGCTAGGAGAGGCTCGCTCAGGGAAGATGGACCAGCACAGGTCAACTTCTCTATTCCCCAGCAGAGTCGCCAGCTGTCGCATTACGCGAAAAACCGGCGGGAAAAGAAAGAAACAACAGAGCCGCCACCGTGCGTTATTTATCCCAAAAGAGGGAAAGGAAACGCTCGAAGTAAACCTAGGAAAGAACATGGTCTCGCGACCAAAGAGGATGGGTTCGGGAGTCGGTTATGCGAAGGGAAGGTATTAGCACCCCTACGCATCCGTAGTACTCTACGGGATCCACGCACAGAAGGAAGGAAAATTGGTTGCTAAAACACTGCTCAAACACACACACACTGGCTGAAAGAGACAAAAGAAACTGACTGAAACTGACTCGGCAGGATATCGTATCCTGGGCCTACTTAGTCTATCAGGCATAGACATCAGAGTCGAAGTAGTTCGGACTAGGGAAACGACACATGCTCGCTAGGATGTCGCATCCTATGCATACGTATCTTCTCGGACGAGAGAAGAATCAGAGCATTCGTAGCTCGGCTGACACGCACACAAACAAACAAGACACAGGCAAACGTGGAGCCCGACTGCCAATCACTGGACTTATATCAGCATCCGAACCAACAAACACACACAGGAAACCAACTGCCAATCGCTGGACTTATGTCGGACTCCAACCAGAACACACACAAGGGTGGTTAAGACACAAAGGGTTGAAAAAGAAAAAGGGTGCCCGGAGAGATCAGCTCAATCTCCTGCCTACATACTTCATCTGGTATGAAGATCAGGGCGATGTAGTTCCCCTACGCAGGGAAGAAGGACTAGCCTAACCAGATAACAGAGGGAGACACAACTCTAGGGAGACTACGACTCGAGCCTAGATGTTGTCATGCAAAAGTCAACCCTAAGTTAAGGTTTCTAGCTAAATGGCACAAGGGCCAACCTATCCTAGACAAGGCTTGCACAGGAAGCAAGGATCTCGATTGCAACTAGGGCAAGAGAAAGGGGAGGTCTCAATCGCAACGAGGGCGAGAGAAGAGAATTAGTGTTAGTGGTTAGTCAAACTCGGCAAGACATCGCGTCTCGTGCCTACGTATCTCACCTGAACGTGAGAATCAGAGTTGCCGTAGTTCGGCTACGGAGAGAAAAGGGCTCGATCGCAACGAGGGCGAGAGAAAGGATCGCAACGAGGGCGAGAGAAAGGAAAAATCTCGATCGCAACGAGGGCGAGAGAAAGGATCGCAACGAGGGCGAAAGCAAGCAAGGATTAGTCTAAGCTAACCTATCTTGCACAAGAGCAAGTCTAAGCTAAACCTAAAAGGCAAAGCAAGCAAATACAATCACAGGAAGCACACACTATATGCACACAAGAGGCTCACACAAGGGTTAGGCACTAGGGCCAACTGGAATAGGGTAAGTGTGCTCTTAACCTTGCCATTGAGAGGCTAAGGTGAAGCAGATGAAAGGATGAAGTGAGGATGAGACCTCACAGCTCTTATCCCTGGCCAGGGAGAGCTAATAGACAAATGAGCATGGGTCCAGAAAGTGGGAACCCTTCTATACTCGAAGACTCTGACACTGTACACTTTGTACAAGATCTTGGGTTTGTATCCCAATGCATCAACACACAGCAGTGTGAGCAGAGGGATGACACAACAAGAGTAGTGGGGGATAGATTGCATATCCCTACCTTCCACCAATTGCCTTTTTGAAGGACTTTCAATATGTACAGGGACAATTTTAAACACACACAAGCATGGCCTCTTAAGGAGGACTTCAGACAGTTTGCCCGGTCAAATAACAGACCGGGTCTCCAGACTACATGAAGTAAAAGAGATTATACCTCAAGCAAGTTGCTAAAAAAGCAAAGCAAATCAAGTTCAGAGAACTTAAGCAACTAAAGTACCTGAAAAAGTCAAAACAGTCAGCAATCAGTTCAAAAGTTTAAATCAAAAGGAATTGGTAAACAGTCAACACAGATGGTCAACTGTGCAAGGCACAAGACTCAAACACATGAGTCAAACCTATAAAACAAAGGTTAGCATATGATAAACAATCAAGTTCAAACAAGTTTGAATGATCTTTGAGGCATTGGTGCTTAACCTGAAACAAGAACTCAATTGTAAGCTCAAAAGACCACTAGGACTAGCCTAGGGTCAAGGATGAAAGGAAAAGTCAAAACAGCAAAGAAAAGTCAGCCAAAGTCAAGGTCAAACATTTGGGAAGCAATCCCAATTGGGCCCACATTCAAATCATGCATTATTATCATTTCATGAACATTTGAAGTCAAAGTAAGGCAAATGAAAGCTCAAAGAAGTCAACAGAATGACTTGCATCAAAAGTCAACCCAAACAATTTCAAAAATCACCAAATAAATCACACTCAATCCTAACATCTAACATGGTAAGCATGTCAAATTTCATGGCATTTGGATGAGAGGAAGGCAGTCAATTAAAATCATGAAGTCAACACAATTTCAAACATGCACAATGAAGGTCAACAAACATGGGTCAACTTCAAAAAATCATATCAAATTGAAAACAGATGAGAAATGAATGAGATTAACACCAATGCAAAGCTCAAGATGTCTAGTTATCACATATGAAATTTCATGATCATACAATATGGTATGAGAATTTCCCAAATGATTTGGCAATGTGTAGCACAAAAAGTCAACATTTGACTAGGCAGGGAAGAAAATTCTCAAATAAATGGAAAACAGCACAATCAATTCCAGGAAAAAATCACACATGAACTAGACATGTAAGGGAGGGATCATGCAAAATTTGGGGTCATTTGGATGTAAGGAAGCATGTTAACAAAAATTGGGAAAATTCACATTCATGGTGTGACACCAAATGTAACCTCTAACTTCAGAAAATCATATCTCACACACCACATATGATAAATGCACAAACTTTATATCAAAACATAGGTGAATGTGTCTAGTTTCTTCACAAAAAATTCAGGACCAATGGATGCATCATCAATATTTCACAAAAGAAATGGCAAGAGGTATCAATTTTTGTCACATAACACAAACCCTAGAGCCAATTAAAATCCAATGATCATAAAAAATATTAAAAATCATGGTAAAAAACTAGACATCCAACAGGTCACAATGCAAAAAATCCCATAATTTTTGGAGTTGAAATGAATTAAATATGAATTATGGAAGTTGAGTACAAATTGGATGAAAACATGAACAAAAGCATGGCATGGCAAGTCAACATAAGTCAGCGCATGGCATTTATGTAAATACTCCCCCTACTAATTGAAACGGTGCGTACAGGGTGTGTGGAAGGAAATGTTCTCATTGGTTAAAACCAATGGAACAGTGCTTATGCAGAACAACAACACCAACAGCCAATCGAAATTCAACTTTCTGGGTTTAGAAACCCTTAGGGTTTGGAAATGCAGCAAACATCTTGCTCAAGCAATCATCATGAACAGCAAACATAACTTTACAAGCATCATGGCAACGAGACAGTAAGGTTCATGCAACAACATACAAACAGTAAACCAACATATTCGTGTGAATTCTGGGCAAGTTAAAGGTTCAGCTACAGGGTATGAACTTCATCAGCATGCATTTCATTTATCCAACATCAACAAACAGAATTCGAACCCAGCATCACTCAAAAGCATGGCATAAGAATGGTTCATGCAGCATCTAAACAAACATAAACCAGCATATTCATGAATTCTGGACAAGTTTAAAGGCATGAACAAACAGGGTATGAACTTCATCACCTTCATGAACTCAAAATTCCAAAAGCCCAGAATCAAAAATTGAGCATAGCAATCTCATCAGCATTCAACATACATTAAGAATCTAAGCATGGTTTTCCTTAAAACACTATATCCATCATGAATCGAAGGCAAATGCACTCATACATCAAATTTCAAATCAGAAAATCTTCCAGCATACTCAACCAATTAGCATGATATAAATAGCAATGGACTTAGCAATGAACATTCTACCAGAAACACAACATGGTTTGGAGAAAAAGGATGGTCGAAAAACTTACTTGTCTTTGAGAACTCAATGAAACAGTGTCGTTTGGAGTGATATAAGCTGAAACAGAAGAAGATAATGCTTGGTAGTGAAGGATCCTTGAAGCTAATCAACTCAAGAATGCTTGGAACTCCTCAGATCTCCTTTCACCATTGTCATGCTTTTTGAAAACAGAACAAGGAAGGGGCTGTGCAGATGATGATTGATGATTCACAATGTTTCACAAAGTTGTCCAGGTGATGGAAGAAGCAAGAACAGCTCGGGCTCTTTGAAGGTTTTGAGTAGAAATTGCCAATATGCAAAAATGCAAGAGAGGAGAGAATGAATGTTTCTGTGCGTGTATGGCTTGTGGCTAGGGTTTGAAACTGTCAGAAAAACACTTTATATATGCTGTTTAAAGTCCCTTAATCAAATGGTAATCTTGCTTAACTCATTTGAACAAAAATGCATATTTGCTAATCTTGCATAAATGGGTATGGAGGGGTATGGTTGTACACGAAAATGGGCCTTGGCCAGCTGCAAAATGACCTATAATTCACCTGTTTTTGGTCTGCTCAAAGAATGGTAACTTTGTTTTACTTACATGAAGCCAATAATGCATTATTTGCCAATTTGACACCAAAGGCAAATGGAGGTGGTATGACAGCAAGCAACTTGAATTTGATCTTGGAACATCTTGCAAATGACATTTAAAACACATCCCAATTGGCCAATTGTGTAAAAAATGTTTGAATCAAAAAGTCAACTATTGGTCAAACTTGATTTTTAAATGAAACAAGTCAAAAAATGCCATTTTGATTGGCAAGGTTTTGGTTCATTAAATTTATATTTTTGGAAAGAGGAGGAAAAATGTGGTTTGTAGGAAAAAACCCCACCAAATTTGGCCTTATGGTTTGAGAGATATGGCCTTTTGAAGTTCAAGATTTTGTGAAAATGATTTGATCATATCTTGACAACCATGCATGGGAATTGAGAGTTCTTGGACTTTTTGAAAATGGGAGAACAAGATCTTCAACTTTCATGTTGGGCAAAAATTCATTTGAAGCTTGTATCATGATGCAAGTTGAGGATCAAGAAGTTTCCATTTTTGGCAGTTGAAATTACAGGTCCACTTTCTATTTTGGGAAATTTTCTGATTGGCTTCAAATTCTTCAATGATGTTGATTGCCATGATACATGAGGCCTATAAGGACATGAATAAGCTTTCTCAAACCATTTCCATCCATCAAAACCATAAAATCAACCACAGTTGACCAACTTTGACCTTTCTAGGGTTTTTGACTGACTGTGCCCTTCTGATGAATTCCAAACCCTAATTCCTTGAGACCTTGACTTCAAATGATGTCCCAAGTTGTATGGACTCTTGATTATTGATCATGGTGCCCAAATTCCACAAGAATGGCCACCATCCACTGCTTTGACTGATTGTTGGCTTTCTAGGGTTTTTGCCTGGCTGTGCATTGACTGATGACCTCTGAGCCTTCAACCCTTGACTTGAACACTTCAAATGGGCCTCCAAGTCATGTGAACTTGTTGGACAAACCCTAGGGACCTGGCTTCTTGAGAAACACCCTTGCTTGATTGATGGACTGATCTCCTGATCAGTTTGACCTAATTCTTGACTTGCTTGCTCTTGAGGCAACTGGGGACAATGCAATGCTATGCAATGTATCATGATATGCTATGACCTAATATGAGATGGTATGTACAATGATAGGTGCAAATTTGAGGTGCTACATAGGGGCATCTGTAAGACCCTAATTTTGACCCTAAGATCCCTCATGGCATCATAATATTAAATTTTCATAGCCTCAACGATCATGAGCATCTTGGTTCCCTTTGCCTTTGGGTGGGACTCCTTGTGATTGGTTTGAGATCACCAAGCATGCTTGAATTATACATCACTGTTTCTCTTACTTTTGTTTACTAAAAAAAAAAGAAAAAAAAAGAAAAAAGAAAAAAGAAATAAATAAATAAATAAATAAATAAATAAAAATAAATAAATAAATAAAATATAACAAAAAAATTTGGACTTGGGCCTCTCTCATTTGAGGCCATAGGTCCACAAAAAACCAGGTTATAAATTCAGAGTTTCAGTGAAACAAAAGGAGATGCCATTCCTATTACCCTGGTAGGAAAAAGAAAGTGAGAGAAGAGCTAACAGAGTTCAGAGAAACCTCCAGAGGCTGAAGGAAACTCATCGGCAAAGAACTAATTCCCTCTCATATAAACCCTCAGTTTGCTCTGCAAACCTCACGGGTGCAACTCAATTTCAATTGATCCTCCCCAATCAGGTATGCCCTATTTCCACTACTTTATACTCTCAACCTGAAATTTTTTGATATCCTTTTAATGTATGTGTTTGACAAGAGGTTTAGGCCTCCTGCCCTTGGTTGCTTTTTGTGAGCTTTTTTGTGAATTTTAATGGCATGATTCATGTGGTTACATTTTGATTTAGGGGCAACTCTTGATTACCCTATCTTGTTTCTCTAACCTGTTTGTTGAGTTTTTTTGTGAGGGCTCACATGACTCTTGCAGAGATGGCCTGGTGTTCCACTTTATTTGTGGGATACCCCCTGGAGGTTTATTCCGATTACCTGTGCTTAATGGCTTGAGATATTTGTTTGTGACTGCTTATTCCAAAGGATGGGAGCTACTTGGATCATCAATATGATCTCAAGAGGGGAACTCCTATTGTGGTTTTATTTTCTTTTCCCTTATCTCTTGTATGTTTAAGAATTTAACCCTTCTTTTTTTTTCTCCCCATTCTAACCCAAGCCAAAACTTTTTGTGCAAACAATAACTTTTGTTTTCAACATTAGAAACCTAAGCCTTATGCTTTTGATTTTCAAACTTATTTTTCATAACACTTATTTTAAATTGAACCTTTTAATCCACTTTAACCATATTTTTGTAAATACTTTTAATTGGCAAATATAACCCATTCAAATACTTTTAGTGGTTTCAATGGCCACCTTCTTAATTAAACCTTTTTTTTTTATAACCATTAGCTATTAGGTTTGAGTTATCCTTGAGGTAGATATAATACTCACCTTTATCCTTAGGGATGGACAATGAGTCTTCTATGCTTATTATAGGGTTAACCCCTCACTAGCATGTTGAAGCTATCCTCACATGGTGGATTTGTGGTTTTAGGTTGAGTTTTCTCCCTTTGATAACAAAAGACCTTAAGGTTTTTGGACCAATCAATTCACCAACTTTTTTTTGAATTTTTTTACCCCGAACTACGAGGTTTTGATCCTAATCTTTTTTTAAGATGGTACATAGGCAATGGGTTCATCCATTCAAACACAAAATGTAAATAAATTTGTATATTCTTTTCTCATCCCTTAAATCATGTTTGCACAAATAAATTTTCACAAAAAAAACAACCACCTTTGCAACAAATGTGAAAAGGGCTCCCTAGGAGTACCTAGGATGCTTTGGGTGCCTAACACCTTCCCATTGCATAACCAACCCCCTTACCCAGATCTCTGACATTTTTACTAGTTTTTGATTCGATAAAACATTTAGGTTTTTGTTCGCTTTCTAACCATTCCTTTGGATAAATAGATGTGCGATGGCGACTCGACTTGTATGATTTACCTTGGATTTAGTCAATATCTCTAATGGTAACGAATACCCCGCTACACCATCTTAGACATTTTTTGTTCTCCAGAAAAGCAGGAGTCTGAGGCAAGTGTGAAATAAACCAGTTGCACAGAAGAGGAACACATCACACAATAGTCCCACCACCTATAGAATTCCTCAGATGCAAATAAAAATACATATCACCCAACAGAGTAGGCACAAGATTCCCAATCAAGAAGATTCTAATAGCGTTAACATCAACAAAACCGTCAATGTTAGGGAACAAAGCTAAACCATAAATGAGCAACACAAATATGGCTTCAAAATCATCCATACTACCGGCTTGAGCAAAGACATTAGCTTTCCCAATGAGAAACTCAGAAGTCAATCCAAACATTCCTCATTTCTTCACCCAATGAGCCTCAATCTCAGACTTCTTCAGATGAAGGGCTTCAACTATGATGTGAGATCTGGGAATCTCCTTCAATCCACTAAAAGGCACCTTGTTAGAAACAGGTCTACCAAAAGATGGGCATACTCCTCTAACATAGGCATACGCTGATAATTGGGAAAAGTGAAGCAACGGTAGAGAGGGTCATAGAACAGGACCAACACACTCAAGAGTCCTTCAACCACATCAGTAGATAACACAGATAGAAGCTTCCCATGACATTGCTTTAAATCCAAGGGATCTAATATAAAGGATGACAACTTCCTTAGCTCTTTCAAATCAGGACATCTGAAACTGTACTTCTTAGTGTTCCTTCATCCACAATCCATGGTCTGAAAATATGCAAATAAGACATCAGTTCCTTGAAGTTATTTTCATGTGGTGAATTCTATGATGTGCATGAATGTATGAATGCAACAATCATAAACAAGGGATCACACACAAGGAAAACACAAACAAAGGTCAAGGGATGAATCAAGTCATTGTCAAGATCAATCATCCATTTTGGTGGATTATAGTTTTCACCTTATCAACACCCAAGTTCCATTGATATTGACAAGACTTTATTGAATCAACCAAGAATCAAAGGGTTTGTTGCGAGTCACGAGCATGGAGTCAGGTTAAGAACCATCCCAAAGGAGTGTACTAAGGATAAAAACTTGTAGATCATGTTCTAAAAAGTTCCCAGAGTCTTAATTTTATCTATCGAATATTATAGGTTAGGATGACTGACTCATCAACCCATAATATTCTCAAGAGAAACTCGTCTGAGTGTAGTATCGTGTAACAACTGTTATCAAGTCTACACCTGAACACTCTCCTCACTATGTCCTAAATAGGCCAAGTTGGGTTAAATGTTCTACGGTCCTCAGCTTCTCGGACCCCAAATCAGAGAAAGTAATGGCTAACCACAAATAACTTGTGTGACATCAATAGCTCCAAAAGGGTCTCCACCGAGTAGATGGGTCTCAAGCCAACTTGTTAAGGACTACTCCACACAAGTCGAACATGACTATACCATCCTCTTATCTTAATTGCACTCAAGTTCGGGTTAGAACTTATCTCACCACTCAGAGATCACCAAGCATAACAAACAGATTATATCACATAAACAAGTATACAAACATCAAATATACAAATATATACACATAAAAAAGTAGGCTAAACCCACTGAGGACTATTCCCCAGCAGAGTCGCCACTTAATTTCTGTAGCGGTAAATTCATGACCATTAAGCTATGGATAAACTTAACATCAATAAAATCAGAGTCTCCACCGCGCTTTTATTATTTACAAAGGAAAAGGGAAAAGTAAGAACAAAACCCAAAGATAAGAAGTTTTCAAATCAAAACTAATAAAATACCAGAGATTACAAGTAAGGGGGTTGGTTACACAGAGGGAAGGTGTTAGAACCCAAAATGTCCTAGGTACTCCTAGGGAGCCCTTTTTTATATGTGTATGTGTTTTCGGTATAAAAGATGTTTGCAATAAATAGAGTGTGAGGATGAGAAAATAATTCATTAATTATATTTTTCTGTTTGACAAGACCTTCGGACTTGTGCCTATGTACCAACATAAAAATGAGGGATCAAAACCTCATAGTTCGTGGTATCAATTTCAAAATGAGTGGATTGCTTTTAATCAAAATTTAAGTTTAAAAGAGGCACAAATAGCCTAAAAGTTTGAATGGGTGTTAGTTCTTTTTTTTCTTTTGAAATTTTTAGTCAATATGGTTAAGTTCATTTACAAGTTTGATTTAAGAAAATAGTTTAAAAATGTAATGGCATAAGGCCAAAGTTTCTAATTTGTAATAAAGTCTAAGTTTTAAAATCACAAGCAAAGATTTTTTTTGAAAAGGGGGAGAGATTTTGAAATTTAAGAAGTGGGAGGAGATGAAGAGGTTATCCTAAGCATAAAATTGAAAGTTAAGAGTTGAAAAGATCTGACCAATGGGATGCAATCCAACAGACAAGAATGTCATATAGAAAACCCACTTTCCCTTTGGACTTTGAATCAAGTAATAATCAGCAAGCAATTAGCAATATGAAGAGCAAGGCATCAAATAAAGATGACCACATCCAAGCAGACAAATCCATAGCTAACAATCTTCTTTATCTTCTCATGTATCAGATGAAATACTTCTTGATTTTTTGCTCATAACAAGGTGTAGCATGAGATCAAAATAATATTGCATCAAGACCATGTAGCAGATGAACTTAAGTGGATCCCAATACTTGTATCAGATGAAAGCTCAAATCACAATAACTTGGTCTCAGAAATGTTGGCAATGGCCAAGTACTTTTGCATATGGAAGGTTGCCTAATTCTAAGTCCAAAGCTCAGGTCAAACCCAATAGTCCACCAAAACATTTTTTAGGGTTTTTGTTGTTTATTAGGTATTTTTAGGTCCTAAGACCACAAACATAAACAAAGTACACAAACAAATATATACAAACAAAATATAGTGAAGAATTGAGAGAGAATCTTGTTGCCTACATTGGTAGGACTTCAACCAACCAAAAATCAACTCAATCTTGTTGCCTACATTGGTAGGACTTCAACCAACCAAAAATCACAAAGGATAGTGAAGAATTGAGAGAGAATCAAAGAGATGAAAATTCTGAAAAATTACCTTCGAGGGAGCTTCAACCTTGCTTGATCTTGATTCCAATTATGCTTGGCCTTGTTTTAGAAGCTTGTAGGAAGTGATTAGGATTAAGAAATGGCCTGGACTCTTGGAGTTTCAATCTCAAAATAGAAGGAGATTTGAAGCTCGATTTCAAATGAAAACCTTCAAGATTATCCTTTAATTGTGAGGGTTTGGATTGTTGGTTCAAAGCTTGGGCATGAGGTCCTTAATTTTGAGCAATGACGGTTGTATTTATAGCCAAAGAGATTCATTTCCACACACTTCCAAAAATTACCAATTTTAGTAATTCTCTTTGCATGCTTACATGGGCGTGTGATAGGCTCATCAAGTGATGTATTCAGGTCCAAAAATGAGTGAGAATCATGCTGAAATCATGTCATGTGGCAATGCATTTGTGTATGAAATGTGGAAGGGAAAATCATCCAAATGGTACCGTATATTTCACCCATGCGTAAGTCCTTCATTCTTTGGCCAAATGAGGTGATCTGTGACTTTTTGGAAAGGTGAGATCAAGGGGAACAACTTTCATGTTGAACATATTTTCATTTGAAGCTTGGATCATGATGAATTTTGAGGTGTAAGTTTAGGAAATTAAACATATTTTAAAATTTGCTAAGTCCCAAGTCAAATATTCACTTCTTCCACCTTGAATAACTTTTTCTATGGACTTCAAGTGAAAACAGTTCCTTCATCAAAGTTGTATCGCTTATAAGCCTCTTCAATTTGGTCACAAATTTGACCTTATTTGGATTTTGAATGAAAGAGTTATGCATTTTAGAAGTTGAGGAAAATCACTTGTTCAATGGTAATGGTCCAAAGTGACCCGTAATGTTTCCTCTTGGCACATGCATTTGCAAGTTGAATTTGAACTTCCGCCAAACAAAAAAGTTGAAGTATACATCTTGAATTTTATCATGGAATTTGAATTGCTTTCATCTTATAAAAATTGAGCAAGTTATGGTCTTGGGGAGTTGACCTCTAAACTAGGGTTCAGACAAAATGACATATAATCTTTCACCATAAAAAGTGACTTTCCAAGCAAAACTAGATCTTGACCTCAACATGGAAGTTGTTTGGAGTGTCATTTTGAGTAATGTTTCTCTAGGAATAATTTTCATATGACAAAAAGAGTAGGAGATAGGGTCTAGGGAACCCCAGTTTTGACTAGTTGACTTTCTCTGGTAAACCACCATGAACCATCTTGCTAGCTTGATATCATCTTGACTTTTGGGACTCATGGAGTATCATATATGTGTAAGGTGATGTAATATTAAGTATCCCTTAGAATATTTGATCAATTGTTGAAGAAACTTATTGAAGAAGTCACACAAGATACCCAGATGAATTAGGGATTCTAAGGCAAACAAGCTCCAAACTCTTGATGATTTCTTGATCAAAATGACACGTGAAGATCATGGGGATACATATATGATGATTAGAGCCAATGTGAACCATTTATTGATTGAAATCCTTGCATTGAAGGTCTCAAACCCTAGATATGAGCTTGATAGAGCATGGGTTAGCACACAGACTATATACAAAAGTAACAAACTTTGCATTGACATATTTTTGATATTTTGGTTAGTAAATAATGAGAAAAAAAGTATTATACAATAAAATATGCTTGGTGATATCTCCTAATGCAAACCCAATAAATGAGGGGTAAGGAGGCTACCAAGGTGTGATCCCAAAGCTAATGTACATGATGAAATAACATGAGGGATCTTAGGGTCAAAATTGGGGTCTTACATAAGCCCTAGAGGATAATACTTTTGGTACTTGTATCGAATTATTTATTAATAATAAAAGGCTTTTTCTTTATTATGTTTGTTTAATAAAGTCCCTAGAATAGCTACTCTGTTTAATATATCAAGTGTGTCTTAATCATGAGATCCCATTAAACATAAGGACACTATTCTTAAAGTATTCGTAGTCGAGCTTTGTTGTAAAGTGGGATAACATTAAAGAATTAAGACTATTATGTATATAGACTGATGATCACATCTCATGGATCATGGATAAGGAGTTATTAAGTCTTAAACATAGGTATGAATATTAAGAGTAATATTTATACTGGATTGACCCGCTATAAGAATACTATATAGAATGATATGCAAAGTGTCATAAGTTATTCACATGGTGATAGTGGTGTATACCACCCTTCGACCTGAAACCACTATGGACCCTAGATGTAGAGTCAAATGTCTTATTACTGATCAAACATTATCCGTAACTGGATGACCATAAAGACAGTTGACGGGTACTCCACGGAGCATGCCGAGGGACATGAGTGACCTAGATAGAATTTTCCCATCCTGCGTTACAGGATAAATGTCTAAGGGCCCAATATTTAACTGGACAAGGATGACATGGTCTATGCCTTGTGTTCAATATAGACATAAGGGTAAAAGGGTAATTGTACACATAAGTATTATCACAAAAGGATTTGTCAGATCACATGATATTTTCGTGTCTTGGGTAGCAGTGATGTGTTGCTAGATACCACTCACTATTTATTATGTTAAATACGTGATTTAATATAATTACCAATGTTGCGAGAACCTATAGGGTCACACACAAAAGGACAAATTGATGAGAGATAGAGTAAATAAGGAACACCGTAAGGTACGATGCACTTAAGTGAATTGTAGAACATCATAAGGTACGGTGCACTTAAGTAGAATACGGAATATAGTAAGGTACCACGTGCTTAAGTGATTTTGGTATATCATAAGATATATGCCATATGCACTTAAGTGGGCTTTTTAGCTTGCAGCCCACACAAGTGGTTCTATAAATATAACCCTTATGTAAAAGCATTTGTTCAGCTGAAAATTTCGTTTCTCTCTCTCTCTCTCTCTCTCTCACACACACACACACACACACACACACACTCAAAGCCTTCATTTGTAGCTGCTAGCACTGAGACTGAAGGATTCCGTTCGTGTGGACTGAGTAGAGGCGTTGTCACCATTCAACATTCGCGATATCTCCTTCGATCTACATCAAGGGTTTCAATCTCCACAACAGGTAACGATTCTATCATTGATCATGCCCATTCGTAAGGATCACTAAAGGAGAACATTTTAATTTCCGTTGCGTTTTGGATCGCTATTCTCCTTCACAACCATGATTATATGCGGGTAGAATTTATCTTCCGCTGTGGGGAGTTTCTGAATGTTTCGCTCATTCGTACTAAATGGGGGTTGATTAACTATAACCATGTTCTCTCACGATGTCAGTTAGGGTATCCACTATGGGAAAATCCTGAAGACCAACAATGTGAAGAACTACTTTTAGCTGAAGGGGTCGAGAATCTGGATTTGATGAAGAAAGTGCGTAGAGCATGGGGTAAGATACAGCGTACTGGGAATAAATAATTGGGCAAACAGATGTGTACCATGACAATACCATATGCTACTTAGGTGAAGTCAAAAGCCAAGATGATTAAGCTATCGTACCCATGGGAACCCACCATTAGTATCAAGACTATTGAACCACTAGTTGCTACCATTTCTGAAGTGGATCGTCTCAAAGAGACTATTAGGAAGTTGGAGAAAGAGAACGCTGACCTCTGGTATAGTCTGGAAAAAGTCACCTCAGAAAGGGATGCTTTAAAAACCAGCCTCAGTCAAAAGAGAGAGCGATTCAACAAAGCAGACACTGATATTCAGATTGAGCAGAATAAGAGAAGAAAGGTAGGGGAAGCCTTGAAGGGAACTTATGAAACCCTTGCAACCAAGAAGAAACAATTAGCTGAAGCCCAATACCGCACATAAAAATTGGAGATTAATTACCAAAACCAGCTCAAGAATCTACAAGACCAATTAGAGAAGTGCCACGAGGAGTTGAAGGAAGATCGAAGTCGTGCCAAGAAGCTAGAAATAACTCTTTCGCAACACCAGAGTGACCTTGATAAAAGGTTTGAGGAGATTCGAGAATTGAAAGATCAAGCACACCAGAGCTTGGAAGATAAGAACCAGCTGAAGGATGAAGCTACTCAGTGGGATACCCACAACCGTCACCTGCAGGTCCTCTTGGATCAGAAGGAAGCGATTGTGAAATATATTTTAAGCGGGCCTAATCATTCCTTATTGCATAACCTTATCAAGGATGCTCGGTATTGGATTTACAGACATGCACGCCTAGATAAATTTGTTGACCATGCACTTAAGGACCTTCTTGGATTGTTGAAGAAGGCATATGCTGATGTAAGACCCCAAATTTGACCCTAAGATCCTTCATGCTATCTCATCATTTGCATTGACTTTGGGATCACACCTTGGTATCCTCCTCACCCCTCATTAATTGGGCTTGTATTAGGAGAGATCACCAAGCAGATTTGTGATTGGATCATACTTTGTTTTTATTTGTTTACTAACCAAAACATCAAAAATATGT
Source organism: Lathyrus oleraceus (assembly GCF_024323335.1). Classification (NCBI taxonomy): domain Eukaryota; kingdom Viridiplantae; phylum Streptophyta; class Magnoliopsida; order Fabales; family Fabaceae; genus Lathyrus; species Lathyrus oleraceus. Next base: position 424,677,090 of record NC_066583.1, read on the forward strand.
CTAGTATAGTTTCATTTCTTTTGTAGGTAGTGTGTGTATCCACCTATGCCTTATCAAGCTCATATCTAGGGTTTGAGACCCTCAATGCAAGAGATCAATCAAGGAAAGGTTCGCATTGGTTCTAAGGATCCTATGTGGATCCCCATGTTCTTCATTTTTCATTTTGATCAAGAATTCATCAAGAGTTTGAAGCCTGGTTGCCTTGAAAGCCCTAATTCATCATCTTGTGTGACTTCCTCAGCAAGTTTCTTCAATAATTGGTCAAAGATATCAAGTAATACTTCATTATACTTGATCTCAAGCATATATGATCCCCCATGAGCCCCAAATATCAAAAGAACTTCAAGTTTGCAAGTTGGTTCAAAGAGGTTAACCAGAGAAAGTCAACTAGTTAAATCTAGGGTTCCCTAGACCCTATCTCCTACAAATTTTGTCATATGAAAATTATTCCAATAGAAACGTTACTCTTTATGACATTCCAAACAACTCTCATGTTGGAAGCAAGAGCTAATTTTTCTTGTAAAGTCACTTTTTATGGTGAAAGATTATAGGTCATTTTGTCTGTACCCTAGATAGAAGGTCAACTTCCAAGAACCATAACTTGCTCAATTTTTATGATATGAAGGACATCCAAGTTTCATGATCATTTTTAAGATATATTATCCAACTTTTGTTCTTTGAGAAAGTTCAAATTATACTTGCAAGGGCATGTACCAAGAGAAAACATTATAGGTCATTTTGGGCCATCATCATTGAACAAGCAATTTTCCTCAACTTTTAAAATCCATAACTCCCTCTTGAAAGATTCAAATGGTGTAAAATTTATGACCAAATTGAATATAATTGAAATAGATACAACATTGAAGAAGGGACCATTTTCATTTGAAGTTCATAGCAAAATTTATTCAAGGTGGAAAAAGTTGTCATTTGACTTTTAACTTAGAAAATTTTCAACTACGTTTGATTCTTCCAACTTCCACCTCAAAATTAATCATGATCCAAGCTCTAAATGGGAAATGTTTCAACAGAAAAGTTTCTCCCTTTCATGTTAGCTTTCCAAATAGTCCAAGATCATGGCATTTGGATTATTTTTGAGTGACTTGAGCATGGGTGTAATGCATAGCCCTAATTGGAAAGTTTTATGATCATTTTTCAAATTCACATTGCATGGCTTAATGTCAAAGTTGTAGCATCATTTGAACATGAATTTGGACCTGTTTACATCATTTCATGGGCCTTGCGCATGCCCATGCAAGCATTCAACCTCACATTGCTATTTTTGGTATTTATTTGAAAGTATGTGGAAAGTAATATTCATTGCTATAAATACATTGCATTGCTTCTCAGAATAAGGATCCTTTTGCCCAAGCTTTGCACTGCAACTTCCCTACCCTCCATTAATAGGATAAACTTGAAGGTTTCATTTGAAATTGAGCTTCAATTCCCCTTCTGTTTTGGGATTGAAACTCCAAGGATCCAAGCCATTTGATCATCCCATTCACTTCCTAAAGTTGGTAGAAGCAAGCCAAGCCAAATTGGAAGAGAGATCGAGCTCAATTGCATCAAACAGAAGGTGATTTTTATGAATTTTCTCTTCTTCGATTCTCCCTCAATTCTCCATCATTTCTCTTAATTTTTGGTTGGCTGGAGTCTTACCAATGTAGGCAACAAGATTGAGTTGCTTTGAGGTCAAACTGAAGCAACTTAGTTCATCCACCTCATTTTTCAATTCCATACATCTCTTTGTATAGTGAGAATTAGAAGAAATGGAGGTCATATTCGTGCCCCCTTGATTTTATTTTAAAAACCATGTATGGATCTTCCATTTTGGTGAAATTTTTAGTTGGACCAGTCCGGTGGAGGCCACCAGAGAAGATGACCGGAGCTAGGGCTCAGGTGATGCGCTAGAGAGATCCAGGCCATCTGATCTGGTCCATGTCTTCTAATTCTAACCTTTGGTTTTGATTACCTCATTTACAACGCATTGACTATGGTGCACCATGGACATGATGCGCGTGGCCATCCGATCTGCCACCTCAATTAATGAGGGAGATCTGATGGCCCATGTTTTTTCCATTTATTTTATAAATTCTGATTTTATTTTAAGTACCTCTATTTTATTAAATTCATTTTTAATCCAAAAAATATGAGACTTTCACCAAAAATCTTTAAATATTTTCCTCTTTCATATTTTGAATTAAAATCATATTTTAGATTAATTTTGATGTTTTTTGTGAATTAAATGATTTTGGACTTGTTTTTAAATATTTTTAAATACTTTTGACTTTCCAAAAATTCTCAAATTTTTTGTCTAAGGTCCTTTGACCTTGTTTGACCTAGGATAAATCCCTTGGCCTTTTATTTGATGATTTGAAGGGATTTGAGGTTTGATCCTTTTAAAAATGCATTTTATTTCATTTTTAAATTGATTTTTAATTGTTTAAATGTTTAAAAATATTGTTGAGCCATTTGATTGACCTTGTTTTGTTTGATCTTCTGTTTGGCCTTGGTCATGGTTGATTTGAACTTCCATTTGATCAATACTATTGGACTTAGGGGGTTGATAAAGTGTACACTTCATCTCTCAAGATGAATGGATAGTATTAATCAGATGAAGTTCCTCATATGATCAATTTGGGTTTCCATTTCCCTTTCCCTCTTCGTATTCATTCCTATTCTTCCCCAATCCATCATTGATAAATTATTTCTCTATAAGTCAAATGCTAGTTGATTCATCAATGATCTTGTGTCAAATGAATCAATATGAGCCTGATTGAGATAGGTCCCTCCCATTTTATTTTTGTGTGTGATATATTTTAGGAGCTCGAACTTGGTGGACTGTTGGACCTCTGCCCTTGACTTGATTTGAACTCTTGGACTTAGAAGTAAGCATCAATCCCATGTTTTGAAGGACTTGACCAATGCCATTGTTTTGAGATTGAGCTATTCTTGGCTAATGCCATTCATCTGATGCAAACCTTGAGTACCCTTTTTTCATCCGTTATTTTGTCTTTGTGCTTAATTGTTATATTGTTATTATTATTGATGTCTGATGATTGTTTCTGCGAGTTTGCCACAAGGAAATTTTTCATCTGATACATTTGAAGAAATTGAAGACTTCTTGCTATTGTAGTGCTTGCTTGGATATTATGGATATCTTTATTTGATGCTTTGGTCTTCATATTAATTGCATGGATGTTGCTAATGCTTGTTACTTGCTCAAAAGTCCAAAGGAAATGGGGTTCTATCTGAAATTTTTGTCTTGTGGATTGTTTCTCATTGGTCATATCTTTTCAACTCTTAACTTTTAATTTTTGTATAGGGTAGTCCCTTCATCTCCCCCCTTCTTTCTTAAATTTCAAAATCTCTCCCTCCTTTTAAAACTTTCTTTATTTGTGTTTTCAACTTAGACCTATTTTAATGAATATAAACTTTGGCCTTATGCCATTGATTTTCAAAACATTTTCTTAATCAAACTTGCAAATAAAATTAATCATATTGACTTAACTTTCAAAAAAGATAAAAAAGAACCAACAACCTCATTTAAATCTTTGGAAATTTTGTTCCCTTTTCTTTTAAACCTTTGTTAAAATCAATCCACCAACTTCTTTTAAATTTTTACCATGAACTACGGGGTTTGGATCCCTCATTTTTATGTTGGTACGTAGGCATAAGACCGAAGGTCATGTCAAACACAAAAATATAATAATTGAATTTTTTTCTCATCCCCCATTCCATTTTTATCAAACATCTTTTCAACTAAAAACACTTGCACACAAAAAAGGGCTCCCTAGGAGTACCTAGGACACTTTGGATGCTAATACCTTCCCTTTGTGTAACCAACCCCATTACCTGTGATCTCTGACATTTTATTAGTTTTGATTTGAAAACTTCTTATCTCTGGGTTTTGTTCGTACTTTTTCCCTTTCCTTTGGAAATAATAAAAGTGTGGTGGCGACTCTGACTTTTCATTGACGTCGGGTTTATCCATAACTCGATGGTCACGAATGCACCACTATCGAAAGAAAGTGGCGACTCTGCTAGGGAGTAGTTCTCAGTGGGTTTAGCCTACATTTTTATGTGTAATATTTTGTTGATATTTGATGTTTGTTTGTATATATTTTTTGTGTGATACTTTGTCTATGATGCTTGGTGATCTCTGAGGGGTGAGATAAGGTCTAACCTAAACTTGAGTGCAATTAAGATAGGAGGATGATATAGTCATGTTCGACTCATATGGAGTAGTCCTTAATGAGTTGGCTTGAGACCCATCTACTTAGTGGAGACCCCCTTGGAATTATTGATGTCACACGAGTAAGTCGTGGATAGACATTACTTTTTCCGACTTGGGAGTCCGAGAAGCTGATGACCGTAGAATATTTAACCCAAATTGGCCTATTTTAGGATGTAGTGCGAAGATTGTTCAAGTGTAGAATTGATAAGAGTTATTAAGCGATACTACACTCATACAAGTTTCTCTTGAGAATACTATGGGTTGATGAGTCAGTCATCTAAACCTATAGTATCCGATAGATGGGATCACGACTCTAGAAACTTTTTAGAACATGCTTTATAGGTTTTTATCCGTAATACACTCCTTTGGGATGGTTCTTAACCCGAACCCATGCTCGTGACTCACAACAAACCCTTTGATTCTCGGTTGATCTGATTGGTCTCGTCAAAATCAATGGATCTTGGGTGTTGATGAGGTGAAAACCATAGTCCACCATAATGGATGATTGATCTTGATGATGACTTGATCCATCCCGTGACCTTTGTTTGTGTTTTCCTTATGTGTGATCCCTTGTGTGTGATTGTTGCATTCATGCATCCATGCACATTGTAACATTCATCACAACAATAAATTTTAAAGGAAACTAAGGTCTTATTTGCAAAAAAAAATCAGACCATGGACTGTGGACGAAGGAATACCAAAAAGTACAGTTTCAGATGTCCCAACTTGAAAGAGCTAAGGAAGCTGTCGTCATTTGTATTAGATCCCTTGGATTTCAAGCAACGTCATGAGAAGCTTTTGACCGTGCTGTCTACCGAATTTGTGGAAGGACACTTGAGTGTTTTGGTCCAGTTCTATGATCCTCTTTATCGGTGCTTCACTTTTCCTGATTATCAGCTCATGCCCATGTTGGAAGAGTATGCCCATCTCTTGGGTATACCCGTATCTAACACGATGCCCTTCAGTAATTAGAGGAGATTCTTAAATCTCAAGTCATAGTCGAGGCTCTTGAGATTAATGCTAATATGATGAAGAAAGGAGGGGTTCAAGGGTTGACTTCTGAGTTTATCATTGGTAGAACCATTGCTTTTGCTCAAGCCGGTAGCATGGATGCTTCTGAAGTAATCTTTTTCTTGCTCATTTATGGCTTAGCTTTGTTTCCTAACATTGACGACTTTGTTGATGTTAATGCCATTAGAATTTTCTTGATTGGGAATCTTGTTCCTATTTTGTTGGGAATCTTGTTTCTAAGGGTGATGGAACTATTGTGTGTTGCATTCTTCTTCTATACAAGTGGTTTATTTCGCAATTGCCTCAAACACCAATTTTCTTGGAGAACATGCAATGTCTACAGTGGCCTCAGAGACTCATGTCTCTCACTAATGATGATATTGTTTGATATGATTCCGCTTTTGATGGTGTGGAGATTATTGACAATTCAGGTGAATTCTCTAACGTGCCTCACATTGGTACACAAGGAGGAATCAACTACAACCCTATATTGGCTCATAGTCAACTTGGGTTCTCCTTGAGAGATAAACCTAATAAAATTCAGTTAGAGGGTCTATTCTATCAGGAGGGTAAAGATACCCAACATTTAAAGAGTAGGATGGTGCATGCTTGGAACAATGTGCATAGGAAAGGAAGATCCGAGCTTGGTTCGTGCAACTGTGTAGCTTTTGAAGCTTATGCTATTTGGGTAAAGAAGAGAGCTTTTGAGCTTAAGATGTTGTACGCCTGTGAAAGACCTATGTTTATGGTTGTGGATGAGTCATCAACTCTCCCCAACCAAGATATAGAGGAGTTGGAAGACGCACTTGCCAAGATGAAGCAAGAGAGAGACTTGTGGGAAAAGTAGTTCCATGCGTTAAACAGAGAGCACATAGAGTTGCAGCTTGAGTCGAGAGATAAGGATGCACTTATTGAGGTCCTTGAGAAGCGTGCAGTGAAGAGACAGAGAGAGCCTGAGGATTTATTTCCATCTGGTATGCCTCAACCTTCCGGTGCTTGGAAGAACATTATTTATCAGCTCGTCGTTGAGAAAGCTCAGATGCAGACAATCTTTGAGTCAGAGATCAGACGCATCCAAAGGAAGTATACTCCCTTGGCTAGTTCATCTGACTCAGGTACTAGGGATCCTTAGGATGATATTTTCCTTTTCTCTTGTATTTGTATTTTTTGTTTCTAAAATTGTATTCAGTGTAATCCTTCCAAATTTTATGAATAAAAAGAGATTTTATGGTCAAAATTGTTATTATTGGTGATTATTATTAATTGAAATATTTGCAAATAGGACATTGTATGTTCCTTGAAAGTCAAAAACAAAAACATTGCATCTCATGCATCATTTGCATAAGCAGGTTTTCTTTAGCCAAATGTCTTATTGGTTCTTCTTATGTGTATCAGTCAAGCTGACTCATCACTACTACACTCGAGCTAATCGCTTGAGAATAATGGAGCATCTTGAACAAGAGAAGAGAGAGCTCAAGGATGATATTTCCAGACTCACTACTTTGATGGAGTTTGTGATCACTGCTCAGAATCAACCATCTCTGCCTCCTGCAACTCCTCCTCCGCAGAGGACTGTTATTTTTGAAATTGCTTCAACATCAATGCCTCTGGTTACTAGTCAGTCTGCACCTGCCATGCCTGCTGGGTTCCCGTGGGGAATGCCACCAAACTTTGTACCTGAGGGTTATGGTCCAACGTTTGCTTCTATGCCAGCATCTCGCCCGATCCTGTCTATACCTCCTCCTATTATGCATACTCTGCCTCGTGTTGAGTAAACCATTTATCACTCTGACCCGTCTGAAGGCCCTTATGTTTATGAAAAGATGGACGAGATGAAGGACTAATTCCTCGAGCTGAGAAAGGAATTGAAGACCCTAAGGGGGAAAGACTTGTTTGGTAAAAGTGTTGCTGAGTTGGGTTTGGTGCCCAACATCAAGATCCCAATCAAATTCAAAGTCCCAGATTTTGAGAAGTATAAGGGAAACACCTTTCCCCTGAGTCATTTTGTAATTTATACTCGCAAGATGTCTACTCAGTCCGACAATGACCAACTACATATCCATTACTTTCAAGACAGTTTAACTAGTGTTGCACTCAAATGGTATATGGGCTTGGACAGTGCTAATGTTCATACTTTTAATGACTTGTGCGAGGCCTTTCTCAAGCAATATAAGTACAATGTTGATATGGCTCCCAATCGGATCAGTTGAGATCAATTTCTCAAAAGGACAAAGAGACATTCAAGGAGTACGCCCAAAGATGGAGAGAGCTTGCTGCTCAAATTAGCCCATCCTTGGAGGAGAAAGAAATGACCAAGATCTTTTTGAAGAACCTGGGTTAATTTTATTATGAATTCAGCAAATTAATCGGTTCTTGTTCAGCAACAACAATGTGCCAACTACAACAACAATAATCATCAGCAGAATTTTGAGAGGAAGAAGGTCTCCTTTGACCCTATTCCAATGACTTATGCAAAATTATATCCTTCTTTGGTTGTCAAGAATCTTATTCAACCAAGAAATCTTCCACATACTCCCGAACCGTTGCCATGGTGGTTCAAGCTTGGCTTGCACTATGCTTTTCATTAGGGAGCCCCTGGCCATGATATTGAAAATTGTTATATTTGAAGTATGAGGTTCAGAAACTGATTAAGAGCGGTATAATGTCCTTTGATGACCGAGCTCATAATGTCAAAGTAAATCCACTGCCCGCTCATGGCAATGCTTCTGTGAACATGGTAGACGGTCGTCCTGGGAATTTCAGAGTCTTTGATAGTCATTATATTTGTCAGCCTTTGGTGGAGATCCACATGACTATATGCTTAATCAATGATTGTGAATATGACCATGACCGTTGTGTCATCTGCAAAGTCAACCCTCGAGGATGTGTGATAGTCAAAAAGGATATTCAAAACTTGATAGATGAAGGCACAAATTAGAGCCAGTAGTCCAGATATATGAGTAATGATATGAATATTATTGTACCGATATTCAAGACCCCTGAGTGGGTAGTTATTCAATTTGACAGTAGTAGCATCAAGAATATTAATAGATCGGTATCGTCGTTGGTTATATGGTTAGAGGGCCTCGTACCCTATTCATCCAATGAAGTTGTACCGTATAAGTACAATGCCACCATGATTGAGAATGGGCAAGAGGTTCTTGTTCCCACTGCAAATTCAGTGGTAAGCATTGCAGATGTAGTGAAGGTGACCCGTAGCGGTCGGTTGTTTGGCCATGTATCTCCTAAAGTCGTGGAAGATCTTTCAGTGGGTAAGAAAGCAGGCGTTCCTGCAGTTGATCCAGTTAATGCTCCAACTTGTCAGTCTGGTGAGTCCAGCAGGTTGAAGAATAATGATGATGATAAGGTTTTGCGTTTAATTAAGAAGAGTGAGTTCAATGTTATGGAGCAGATACTCCAAACGCCATCAAAGATTTCTGTGTTATCGTTATTGATGAACTCCGAAGCACATAGAGAGGCTTTGCAGAAAGTACTGGAGCAGGCCTACGTAGAGCATGATGTTATAGTGGATCAGTTCGATCATATTGTCGCTAACATCACTTCATGTAATAACCTGAGCTCTTGTGATGAAGAAATTTCTGAGGAAGGTAGAAATCACAACTTGGCGCTTCACATTTCAATGAACTGCAAATATGACGATATGCCTAACGTATTGGTTGATATTGGTTCATCGTTGAATGTTTTGCCCAAGTTAACTTTAGCAAGATTGTCTTATCAAGACGCACCGATGAGGTACAGTGGTGCAGTGGTTAAAGCATTCGATGGTTCCCGAAAAACTGTCATTGGAGAGGTGGACCTTCCAGTCAAGATAGGTCCGAGTGACTTTCAAATTACTTTTAAAGTAATGGACATTCACCCGACCTACAGTAATTTGTTGGGAAGGCCATGGATCCATGAAGTTGGTGTTGTGACGTCTACTTTGCATCAGAAGCTGAAATTCGTTAAGAACGGAAAGCTTGTCGTTATTGGTGGGGAGAAAGCACTTCTAGTAAGCCATTTATCATCCTTCACCTATGTGTAAGCTGAAGAAGAAGTTGGAATGCCGTTCCAAGCTTTGTCTATTGCTGATGAATTAAAGAAGACTGAGGAATCCATGTCTTCTCTGAAGGATGCACAAGAGGTTATTCAGGCTGGCGGCACCGATAAGTGGGGTTGTGTTATAGAATTCGTTGAAATAAGAACATGGTTGGGCTGGGATTTCAACAAGGGCCATTCAACGCTAGTTTCAAGGCTATGCAAGAAGTTTTCCATGGTAGAGGGTTCATTCATAAGGATGATCAACACTCAGATGCAATCATTGAAGCCGACGATAAAGACGAAGCTTGTGCCAACTTTGTGACACACAGACAGATCTGCAACAATTAGTTTGTTGTTGAATTCCTGTTGTTGTGCACCATTCAAAGTAATTTGTTTTATTGTTTAAATAAAAATCATCCTCTTATGCCGAAGGGAGTAGTGAAACATTGTTGGGCATTTCAAATTTATCATCAACTAAAATACAATTTTATTCATCCACGTCTATGATGCCTATTTTTACTTTTTGTTTTTTTCGAAAATGGTAGTCACAAAAAACATGAATAATAATCTTTCCCATATCTGCATAATATTTGTTTGCACTCTATTTCTCTAAAATCCAAACATCAAATCATTATGCAGGATGGTTCTCAAACCCATTGAACATAATGATCCTACTCCCTCTCCAAACTTTGATTTTCCTGTGTTTGAAATTGAGGAAGAGAATGATAACGAAGACGTGTCTGATGAGTTGTCCTGTTTGCTTAAGCACGAGGAAATATCCATTAAGTCGTTTGAAGAGCATATTAAATTAGTCAACTTGGGTTCTGAGGATGATGTGAAGGAAGTCAAGATTGGGTCTCAGCTCTGTCCAGAGATTAAGAAGGGGTTGGTTGATCTTCTTCAAGAATACTCTGATGTGTTTGCTTGGTCCTATCAAGACATGCCAAGTCTTGACACTGATATTGTGGAGCATAGATTGCCATTGGAGCCAAAAGCAAATTAATGTTGGTTTCCTTGTTACCTCCGAGTATTCGCAATGGGGGGCCAATATTGTACTTGTTCCTAAGAAGAACGAAAGAGTCCGCATGTGTGTTGATTATAAAGATTTAAATAAGGTCAGTCTGAAAGATGACTTTCCTCTGCCACATATTGATATGTTGGTAGACAATATAACTAAGTTCAAAGTCTTTTTATTTATGGACGATTTTTTCGGTTATAATCAAATCAAGATGGCACCCGAAGATATGGAGAAAACCATATTCATTACACCTTAGGGAACATTCTGTTATCGAGTGACGCCTTTCGGTTTAAGGAATGTTGGTGCAACATACCAGAGAGCTATGATCACTCTTTTCCATGATATGATGCATAAAGAGATTGAGGTTTATGTTTACAATATGATTTCTAAGTCAAGAGATGAAGAAGAGCATGTTAAGCTTTTGTGGAAGTTATTCCAGCGTTTGAGGAAGTATAAACTCCGCTTGAATCACAGTATGTGTACTTTTGGTGTTCGCTCTGGTAAGTTGTTGGGCTTTATTGTCAGCGAGAAGGTATTGAAGTTAATCCTACAAAGGTCAAAGCAATACAAGAGATACCTTCTCCCAAAATTGAGAAGCAAGTCAGAGGTTTTCTCGGCCGCTTGAACTATATCTCAAGATTTATATCGCATATGACTGCCACACGTGCACCTATATTTAAGCTTCTCCGGAAAGATCAATCTTGTGATTGGACCGAGGATTTCCAGAAAACTTTTGAAAGTATCAAAGAATATCTTCTTGAGCCTCCGATTTTGTCTCCGCCTATTGAAGGAAAACCGTTGATCATGTATTTGACTGTGCTTGATGAAAGTATGGGATGTGTTCTTGGTCAGCAAGATGAATCCGGTAAGAAAGAATATGCAATTTACTACCTTAGTAAGAAATTCACCGACTGTGAGTCTCAATATTCTATTCTTGAGAAGACATGATGTGCATTGTCTTGGGCTGCTAAACGTCAGCGCCAGTATATGTTGAATCATACTACTTGGTTGATATCCAAAATGGATCAAATCAAATACATTTTTGAGAAGCCTGCTTTAACTGGGAGGATTGCCCGTTGGCAGATGTTGTTATCCGAGTATGATATTGAATATCGAGCTTAAAAAGTTATTAAAGGTAGTGTCTTGGCTGACCATTTGGTTCACCAACCTATTGAAGATTATCAGTCAGTGCAGTATGATTTTCCCGACGAAGAGATTTTGTATTTGAAAATGAAAAATTATGATGAACCATTGCTTGAAGAAGGGCCAAAACCTGGTTCCTGATGAGGCATGGTATTTGATAGAGCTGTTAATTCATATGGTAATGGCATTAGGGAATTAATTATTACTCCTCAAGGAACTCATTTTCCGTTTACAGCTAGATTGACCTTCAAGTGTACGAACAATATGGCTGAGTATGAAGCATGCATTATGAGGCTTGAAGAGGCCATTGATCTCAGAATTAAATATCTTGACGTCTATGGAGATTCAGCTCTGGTTGTTAACCAGATCAAAGGTGAATGAGAGACAAATCAATCCAGTTTGATACTGTATAAAGATTATGCGAGGAGGATATCAACTTTTTTTATAAAGGTTGAGTTTCATTATATCCCTCGAGATGAAAACTGGATGGCAAATGCTCTTGCAACGTTGACTTCCATGATTGTGGTGAAATTTTGGAATGAAGTTCCCAATTTAACTGTGATGCGTCTTGATAGGCCAACTCATTTGTTTTCTGTTGAAGAAGTCAAAGATGAGAAGCCATGGTATTATGATATCAAATGTTTCCTCCAAACTCATATTTACCTGTCTGGGGCATCTTAGAAAGATAAGAATACTTTGAGAAGATTAGCTGGCAACTTCTACCTGAATGGTGATGTATTATATAAGAGAAATTTCGATATGGTTTTGCTCAGATGCGTGTGTCGTGGCTGGAAAGATGACAGAGTCGCCATCGTCCTTTATTCATTCCTAGGGAATAGGGAAATAATGATAAAACCTAATGACTAAGGGTGAGAGACTAGGTTCGGGAGTCAGTTAAGTAAGGGAAAGGTGTTAGGCACCCCTTACCTCCATTGTACTCAATGGGATCCTCCTTTAGTTTTAGGGTTAGTGCGTTTCTAAGGAATGTTTGCTTTAATATTTATTAATTGTTTAATTATTTATTTATTTATTAAAATTTATTTTATTATTTAAAAGAAAATTGATTAATTGAGAAAAAATATATTTGATTATTGTACTCGCTAGAGTCTTACAACTCTATGCCTACATACCTCAGATTTATTGAATGATCAGAGCCCCGTAGTTCGTCTTAAAAATTTTCTCACACATAAAGGGCGAAGAAATATTCAATTTAAAAAAATGCCTCAATGCACAAGGGAAAAGGACTTACAAAAAAATCCCTTTTGATTAATTGCAAAAAAATCCATTAATTTAATTATAAAAAATAATTCATAGTGATACTATATACAATTATTCAATATAAAAAGTTTGATTTGAAACCCTAAAATTCACTTAGAGATTTATCCCATGATTATCCCCATTATATATTACAAAAAAATATAACAATTAATTTATCCCCAATTTATCCCCTTGATTTATCCCTGATTTTATCCCATATTTATCTCTAATTTTTTATACCAAATTTCTATCCTAGAGTTATCCAAAATTATCCCATATATCCAACTTAATTAACCATCATTAATTAATATTCACTAATTAATTATATATTTTATTATTATTATTTAAAAGGAGATATCCTAATTTTTAACCTAATTAATCCTAATTAAGATAATTATTTACTAATTATCCTAACATTGTCACAAAATATAAAACCAACTATTTATTTATTTTTGTATTTTTATTCTTTAAATGAGAAAGGAAGCATCTTTTTAAGTAAATGAGATAAAACATATTTTTGTATTTTGTATGTATTTATTTAGGTCTTTATATTATTTATGTATTCTTGAGTTAATTTACATTGTCTAATTATCGACTTAAATATCTTAATTAAGTTATAATATATATATATATATATATATATATATATATATATATATATATATATATATATATATATATATATATATATATATATATATATATATATATATATATATATATATATATATATACTAATTTATTAGATTTAGCCTAATCTATAAGAAGAGAGGAAAAGGGTGTCCAATTATAATGGGATGTCTAATTCTGCAAGGCCCAACAGTCGAAGAAACAACTAATCTTAATTTTCTAACTATTAACAAAATAAAACTAATTAATAATAATAAAAATAAAATAATTAATAATAATAAAAATGAGATAAATAAATAATAGCAATTTTTTATATATATAAAAAAGAGAAACTACTTTTGCTAATGAGGGGGTAGTTCCTACGTTATATATATTTTTTAAAAATAATAATAAACCAATCACACACTTACATTGTGAAGGCTTTATAAAAATAAAAAATAAAAATAAATCATTAGCAGTACATAAGCGATACAACAAGTTATCTTTTCCTCTTCCTCTTAACCTCTCCCACCATTATTCCTATTTCTACTAATGTTTCTCCATTTCTCTCAATCATTTAAGCCAATACAATGGAATATAGATATAATACAACAACAACAACAACAATGAATGTCATATACCAATTTAAAACACATTTCATTCAAAAACCAGATAAAATTATAAATAAAAGGGGTTACCGTGACGACGATCTAACGGGAGGGGTTTCGGCGGAAAGGGCACGACAGTGAACGAAGGTTGTTGCTCACTGACGGTGTGTTAGCTACCAGTCACGAGTCGTGGTGCGATCGGTACGACGTAGGGGTGGTGGCCGGCTATTCTCGACACGGTTGCGTGTCAATGGTGCGACATATTGAAGTTTTTTAACGGCGAGATCGAGAAAAGCTCATTCAATTTCCATCTTCCTCATGATTCCCATTGCTGAATTTTGTTGTGATGTTGTTGTTGTCTTTTTGATGTTAAAGGAATTTGTGATGGTTGTAGATAATTGATGATGATGATGATGAAACTGGAAGTTTTCTGTCAAGTTAAGTTTTCATGTTTATGGAAGAATATATGTTGATGTTAGGATGAACATGATTGTTAAAGGGATGGTTTATGGTGATCTATGGATAGAATACAAAATGCAAAAGGTAGGATGCAAATATCGGTGGGTTTGGTTGTGAGGAAGGATTATTGTACGTGAGAGTACACTCTGAGATGGATGATATTGTGTAATGTTGAGTGTGATAGAAATAGTTTGACCGCGTATGTACAACAATGTTTTTTTTTGTTAATGTGTGAATATGTTAGAGGGTTAGTCGATTAGGATTAGTTTGTGTACAAGTGGTGCCCCCTCTAGTGGAAAATATCTCTCCTATTTATATTGTCAGGAATTAGGTTTATGCTTGAATGAAATTTAAAGGTAAATTATAACAAAATCAAGAAAAAAGAGAAAGAAATAACTGTGATTATTTTTGTATTAATCATGAGAGGTTTTATTTATTGAAATTGAAAGAAAATATATATTTTTTTATTTTTCTTGCCATTTTATAATTTTTTAGTTAAAGAGCATTCTTTTAAAAATTTATAAAATAGAAAACGAAAATTAAAACTAAAACTATTTTTTTAAACTAAAAATTTATTATTTTAACGAAAATTACATAAGAAAAAAAACAACTTTTGATTTTCTTTTTGGCAAATAAAAGAGAAAAAGTAGGAAAGATAGGACTTGAACTCATGACCTCTCATTTGCATTTTTTAGAGAGACTCTTCTACAAAACGAGCTATTATGTTCATTCAAAAAAAAAAAAATAGAACGCAGAGAGTAATATGCAAAGGAGAACTCAATTTCCATTTTTGACCCTTTTACAAATGATACCATATTTTTGTTTTCTCTTTTTTCTTTATAAATGCATAAAAATATTATTTATCTAAAGTTTTAATTTAAATAAGATTTTTTTTAAATGCCATTTTTTTTGTATAAAGGTAAAAAATAAAAATGTGCTAAAAACGAAATCCAAGACTCGAACCCAAGACCGTATGATCATTTTCCTTACACATGCTCTCCTACCTGTCGCAACCTGAAAAATACAGTGTGCGAAAAAACAACCGGCGAAAGAAAATGACAGAAGAGTTGCCACCGTGCGTTATTTATCCCAAAGGAGGGAAAGGAAACGCTCGAAGTAAACCTGAGAAAAGGAAAGGGCAAGACTGGGTCTCGCAACCAAATCTTGGGTTCGGGAGTCGATTATGCGAAAGGAAGGTATTAGCACCCCTACGCATCCGTAGTACTCTACGGGATCCACTTTTGTAGTTCTTGTCTAAAGGGTGTGAGTTTATCTTGTGTTGTTTACTAAAAAAGGGGTTAAATGAAAATGACTCGCGCGGATGTCGCATCCACTGCATACGTATCTCATCTGAATATGAGAATCAGAGTCTTCGTAGCTCGGCTACCTAGGGGTTAAAGGGCAGTGTGCTCGGTAAGACATCGCGTCTTATGCCTACGTAGCTCGGCATAGTCCTGGACGAAGGAACCTGTAAAACAAAAATAAACACACAAAAACATTGCCTCCTATCGAGGTCTTCCAGCTAGGAAAGCAGTAAAATGCGGGAAAAATGTAAAAGTACCACGCGGATGAAGATCCGAGGTAACCGCAATTAAAGGAACGATAAACCCTGAGATCCCTCCAAGCTAAACACCATCAAAGAAAGTGAGTCAGTACAGGTAATCGGAATGAACCTCCAGGGGGTATCCCACAAATAAAGTGGAAAATCACGCAAGTTATCCCTGCAAAAGTCATGTGAGCCCTCACAAAAACTCAACAAACAGGTTAGAGACAAAAAAATAGAGTAATCAAGGGTTGCCCCCAAATCAAAATGTAACCACATGAATCATGCCATTAAAATTCACAAAAAGACATGCATCAAAAGGGTATCAAATTCACCCATAATACCTCAAACATTCAGAGTATTCAAATTCAAAGCTTAAAGGTAATGGGAATAAGGGCAAACCTGATTGGAGAGCTTGATTGAAATTGAGTTGCATCCATGAGGTTTACAAAACAATCTTTAGGGTTTATGTGAGGCAGAGGTGATTCGGTGCAGTTGAGTTCCCTTCAGGGTTTGGAGGCTGCTCTGAACTCTGTTAGCTCTTCTCTCACTATCTTTTTCCAGCCAGGGTAATAGGAATAGAATGAATTTTGTTTCACTGAAACTCTGAATTTATAACCTGATTTTTGTGGATCTGTGGGCTCAAATGAGAGAGGTCCAAGTCCAAGATTTTTTCTTTTATTTATTTAATTTTTTTTTCAAAACACGTGGGCTTCGCCTAGCGAGCATGACATCTCATGAACAAACTATTGCTCCTTCAAGATTAACATTTTGACTGACGAATAGACCCCTGTTGGAAGTAACTCAAGTCTTTCCCTTGTGTTGACTGATCATCTAAATAGAGCCCATAAAGTGTCCTGGATGATGTTCAAGCTTCTTGGATCCGATTCCGATTGCCATGATGAAATGCAGATGCTAAATGACCTAAAAAATGAATGTATGCATGAGGTGTAAAGCGTATGCTTCCAGGAGAAATGAAGGGTAAATTTTGGGGTATTACAGCTGCCCTTATTCAATCAACTGGAGACCTGGAAAGAAGATAGCAACGACTTTCGTGCTTTCGAGGTATCAAGGGATTGAATACAATAAAAGCCCGAAAATTTGCACTGAAGTGAAGTGAAGTAACAATGCCTGTCAGAATCAGCAAAGAGGTGGTCTTGAAAGAAGAATCTGTTTAGTACGGTGAGAGTCTGTCTGAATACCGAAAAAGAATGTTAACCTGGATACCAAAATAAATGGTAAACAGAAATAAACATGGCCTGAATGCCGCTCATTAGTCTGAATACAGGAAATGACTTCGATCTGAACATCGGGAGATATGAGATTATTAATATCGGTCTGAACACCGAGAGGCTGGCCTGAATGCCACAAGTTGCGTCGACCTGAACGTCGGAAACTTCTTCGATCTGAACATTAGAAAATTGGCCTGGATGCCACAAGTTGCATCGACCTAAACGTCGGAAACTTCTTTGATCTGAACATCGGAAAACTGGCCTGAACGCCACAAGTTGCGTCGACCTGAACGTCGGAAACTTCTTCGATCTAAACATCGGAAAACTGGCCTGAACGCCACAAGTTGCATCGACCTGAACGTCGGACTTCTTCGATCTGAACATCGGAAAACTGGCCTGAACGCCACTTCGGTCTGAATACCGGAAACTTCATGCCTGTCAGCATCGGCAGAAATAGGGAACGATAATAGAGGCGGCGCATGGGCCAATGACACTTGTTGGGGATAACAAAGGTAAGTCATGGACAATCTTCAGTCTGAGTACTGGAAACAATTTCTGGCTTATCACTTGGGATACCTAGAATGCTTACATGCGTATGTTTGAATTTTTCAATGGCATAATGCTCCATGAAAATGGAAACGCTACGCGATTTGGGAGGATGCAATGCAATATGATTCTACATGCAGGGATGCGAAATGCTGGGTAGAATGCCAAGCTGAGGCAAGGGAATCTGTTGGGGAAATGATCACCATCTTCTGAATCCTGGCAAGGCTACTGGAGATGCACAACGCAAAGAATTCTGTGGGGAAATGACCCGCCACACGGTGTTCTAGCAATGACGAAATACCGAGATTCTGACTGGGGAGAGAACGGAACTGAAAACCTGCTGTTGGGGAAAGCGATAGTGGTTCTGGCAACCACGATCTGCGAGAGATGACTCAGCAGGGGAAGCAAACACCGATACGGTACCGAGGTTCTGCTTCAAGGAAAGAAACCATGGATCTGGCATTGGGATTATCGATCTGGCCTCGAACTCTGAGGAGCAACCGCTTTTGTTGGGAAGATACAGTCTGACACTGTCAACTCCGCTGGGGGTATATAGTCTGACACTGTCAACTCTACTGGGGAGTGTATAATCTAAAACCACCGCTTGGGGGAAGGTACAGTGGTGAGAACCTGCTGGGGATTGAAGAATCCAACGCTCTGATCAGCTCTGCAGGGATAAGATACCGAATTTGTCTGTTGGTGGAAAACATTCACGATCATCTGTAGGGGATTTTAAGGAAATACCCCGAGGGTACCTGTTCTGAATAGACGATCCAAAGCACTTAAAATTTACAGCAATTTTAAATGTTTATTAAGCTTGTACCTGTAAAGCTCTTATGTGTCATGATGCAATGTTTATCAAAAAATTCGGACGTCATTTTTGCAAACAAAACAGAAAAATGAAAATGAAAACAGAGATATACTGAATAACATGATTTTATTGATTGAACGGCCTTTGAATAGGCATTTACATCAGGAAGCAATCCCTGGAAAGAGGTAATCGCACAACAGATAAAAACAGACATTAATCTAATCGCAATGTGAAATGGATTTCTATTGGGTTCCAATTCTGTTATGACTTACTCGTCTTCAAGATCCTCCAGATGATCAGCTTTCTGAAAGAGTGATTGGATTGTTTCCTATCCTTCAAAAGTTTCCAGTCATTGACACGAGATGAGATTCAGAACTACTCAGAACGCAGTCATTCGCTTAATCCCTAACTTTTGCCTGGATCGCCCTTTTCGGGTTTTCAATCCACCGGGATACCCATTTTTGCCTAAGTTGCCTTTTCAGGTTTTCAACTTACCGGGTGTACAATCTTTTCACTTTTAATCCCTAATTTTTTCCCGAACCTTTTTCATTTTCTTGGTTCGCCGGGATGCCCATTTTTGCTTGGACTACTCTCTTTATTGTCCAGCGGGTCTATTTCATGCGAAGTATTTTTTAACTGTGTCTGAGTTCACCGGGGAAGTGAAGTTTTCACCATCCATCGTTGCAAGCATTAAGGCCCCACCATCAAAAACCTTGGTAACAATATACGGTCCATCATAGTTAGGAGTCCACTTGCCCCTGTGATCTGTTTGAGGAGGAATGATCCTTTTCAACACAAAATCCCCGACCTGGAAGCATCGAGGTTGCACTTTCTGATCAAAGGCTCTCTTCATCCGACTTTGATACAACTACCCATGACAGATGGCTGCCATTCGCTTCTCTTCGATAAGACTCAACTCATTGAACCTTGTCCGAATCCATTCAGCTTCTTCTAACTTGACATCCAACAGGACTCTTAGAGAAGGAATCTCCACTTCAACAGGTAGGACTGCTTCCATATCATACACAAGGGAGTAAGGGGTTGCCCCGGTCGATGTACGTACTGAAGTACGGTACCCATGCAAGGCGAAGGGTAGCATCTCATGCCAATCTCTGTACGCAACGACCATCTTCTACACAATCTTCTTTATGTTCTTATTTGCCGCTTCAACAACACCGTTCATCTTAGGGCGGTAAGGGGAAGAATTGTGATGCTCAATGTTGAAGTTCTGGCACAACTCCTTCATCATTTTGTTGTTGAGATTAGAACCATTATTAGTAATGATTCTTTCAGGAATCCCATAGCGACAAATGATTTCTTTCTTGATGAAACGGGCAACCACATGTCTGGTGACATTCGCGAACGATGCTGCTTCGACCCACTTGGTGAAATAGTCGATGGCAACAAGGATGAAGCGATGTCCATTGGAAGCGGTCGACTCAATCTTTCCAATCATATCGATGCCCCACATTAGGAAAGGCCACGGTGAAGATATCACATTCAAAGGATTCGGCGGCACAGGCACCTTATCAGCATAAATCTGGCATTTATGGCACTTCCGAGAATATTTGAAACAATTTGATTCCATGGTCATCCAGTAATAACCTGCTCTCAACAATTTCTTAGCCATTGCATGTCCGCCGGGATGAGTACCGAAGGAGCCTTCATGAACTTCCTGCATTAACATGTCTGCTTCGTGTCTGTCCACGCATCTGAGCAAAACCATGTCGAAGTTCCTCTTATACAGAACATCGTCTTTGTTCAAGAAGAAACTGCCTGCCAATCTTCTCAAAGTCTTTCTATCATTGTTGGATGCCCCTGCAGGGTACTCTTGATTCTTCAGAAAGTACTTGATGTCGTGATACCAGGGCTTGTCATCAACTACCAGTTCAGCAGCAAACACATACGCGGCCCTGTCGAGGCGCATCACATCGATCTTGGGAGCATGGTTCCAACGGATCACCGTGATCATGGAGGATAGAGTAGCAAGAGCATCTGCCATCTGGTTCTCATCACGAGGTATATGGTACAACTTTACTGTTGTGAAGAAAGTAAACAGTCTTCTCGTGTAATCTCTGTAGGCGACCAGATTGGGCTGGAGAGTGTTCCAATCACCATTCACTTGATTGATTACCAGAGTTAAATCTCCGAAGATGTCCAAAGTCTTGATTCTCAAATCAATGGCTTGCTCAATACCCAAGATACAGGCTTCATACTCAGCTTCATTATTGGTGCACTCGAAAGTCAGACGAGCGGTGAAAGGCATGTGGGCACCTTTCGGAGTTGTAATGACAACACCAATTCCACTTACTCTGGCGTTGACGGCCCCATCAAACATTAAAGTCCACTTTTCGTCTGGATCAGGTCCCTCCTCAACAACTGGCTCTTCGCAGTCTTTCATCTTGAGGAACATGATGTCTTCATCTGGAAAATCAAACTTCATCGGCTCATAATCTTCAACCGGCTGTTGAGCAAGATAGTCTGACAGAATTCTCCCCTTGATGGCTTTCTGGGAAGTATACTGGATGTCGTACTCTGTCAGTACCATTTGCCAACGAGCAACTCTTCCGGTGAGAGCTGGCTTCTCAAATATATACTTGACTGGATCCATTTTGGAGATCAATAAGGTTGTGTGAGACATCATGTATTGTCTCAATCGCTTAGCAGCCCATGCAAGTGCACAACATGTTTTTTCAAGCATTGAGTATCTCGACTCGCAATCTGTGAATTTCTTACTCAGGTAGTAGATGGCATGCTCTTTCCTACCTGTCTCGTCGTGTTGACCGAGAATACAACCCATGGAATTGTCCAGTACTGTCAAATACATAATCAACGGTCTCCCTGGGACCGGAGGCACAAGGATAGGAGGATTCTGCAAATACTCTTTTATCTTCTCGAACGCCCTTTGACAATCATCATTCCACCTGATAGCCTGATCTTTTCTCAACAATTTGAATATTGGCTCACACGTGGCTGTTAGGTGAGAGATGAACCTTGCAATGTAGTTCAACCTCCCTAAGAAACCACGGACTTGTTTCTCTGTTCTTGGCTTAGGCATTTCCTGTATCGCTTTCACTTTGGCCGGATCCACCTCAATCCCTTTTCCGCTAACAACAAAACCCAGTAGTTTTCTAGATCTCACCCCAAAAGTACACTTGTTCGGATTAAGCCTCAGCTTGAATTTCCTCAAACGCTCAAACAGTTTCTGCAAATTCACCAAATGTTCTTCTTCTGTCTGATATTTGGAAATCATATCATCAACATAAACCTCGATTTCATGATGAATCATATCATGGAACAGAGTCACCATCGCTCGCTGATATGTTGCTCCGGCATTTTTCAGACCAAACGGCATCACCTTGTAGCAGAAGATGCCCCATGGGGTTATAAATGTTGTCTTCTCCATGTCTTCTGGTGCCATCTTAATTTGATTATAGCCAGAAAAGCCATCCATGAAGGAGAATACCGAGAACTGAGCCGTGTTATCCACCAAAACATCAATGTGAGGTAAGGGGAAATCATCTTTAGGACTAGCCCTGTTCAGATCCCGGTAGTCAACACACATCTGTACCTTTCCATCCTTCTTAGGTACCGGAACGATATTTGCAACCCATGGCGGATAATTTGTGACTGCTAGAAACCCTGCATCCAACTGTTTTTGCACTTCTTCCTTTATCTTGACAGCCATCTCTGGTCTTGTTCTTCTGAGCTTCTGCTTGATCGGAGGACAACCTTCTTTGAGCGGCAAGCGATGTACCACGATGTCTGTGTCAAGCCCTGGCATGTCCTGATAAGACCAAGCAAAGATGTGAACATACTCTTGCAGCAATTCAATCAACCCCTTCTTCACATTGTCTTCCAAAGCAGCCCCTATCTTGATTTCTCTCTTGGCATCCTCGGTGCCGAGATTAATCACTTCAATAGACTCTTGATGCGGTTGAATGACCCTTTCCTCTTGTTTTAATAACCTGGTAAGTTCTTCAGGGAGTTCACAGTCTTCATCACCCTCTTCTTCATCGTGAAAGATTGGATTTTCAAAGTCGAAGCGAGCCATAGCAGAACCGTTATCAATAGGATCCGGTGATGTGCATCTGCATGAGTGATGGTATGTGCTTATGAGTGTGAAAGAAAAAAAAAGTGGAAACTAAACAAAACATTGCCATTTTTTTTAAAAAAACTGCAAAAGTAGAAAGACAGGGAACAAAATATTTGAATGCAAAAAGATGTCCTTTATTTATGATAAAAAATGCAAGTGTCACATAGATGAGCCCTACAATGAGTCATTACGCCCTGGCGGAATGTAAGACTTGGATATGCATGAATAAACAAAGAAAATTACTCCTCCAGACAAGTGGCTTGGACAATCTCCTCAGAAGACCAATTGTTGAGAACTTCACCCGGGATCCTCGGACGCACCCAGTTATCGATGTCGCAATCACTATCCCCATCTTCATTGTTGACCGCAGAGACTAATTTGACTTCTCCTTCAACCATGTTAACATTGGCTCCACCATGCTGGGGCATGGGATTGTTGACGACATTAGGAGTTGGTGCAAAGTTAACGGCCTTCAAATCAATGAGGTCCTGAACTACGTGCTTAAAAGCTTTGCAGTTCTCAATATTGTGGCCAGGTGCCCCAGAGTGGAAGCTACACCTAGCGTTGGCGTCGTAACCCGCCGGAAGCCTGCCAACGGGAGGAGCCAGAGTGCGTAACTGCACAAGTTGTAGTTGTTGAAGACTAGAAAGCAACTGAGCGTACGACATTGGAAGAGTGTCGAAACGCCGGTCCATCGTCCTTGGCCCCGGTTGATAGGCGGGTCTGTTACCCGGTTGTTGTGGTTGGTACTGAGCTAGTTGATGTTGTGGTTGTTGTTGTTGTAGTGGTGATGTAGCTGGAATGGTCACAGCCGTAACATACGGTTGCTGATGATAGTTCTGAAAGTTATTCCTCCGGTTATCCCTGTTCTGATAAGAAGATATGGCACTTGCATCCCCTTCTCTCCTCTTCTGTCCCTGAATGAACGGCTTCTTCACCCCTGATGAGATCCATCTCCGCTCTGGGTCTTGTATGTCTTAAGGTAATTCTCCACCCTCTCTCCGGTAGAGACTACATCAGCAAAATTGGAGGCATTGCAACCCACCAGGCGCTCCAAATAAGGTCCTGGCAAAGTGTTCATGAACATGTTAGCCATTTCCTTCTCCAACATAGGAGGTTGAACACGGGAAGCTGTTTCTCTCCAGCGTTGAGCGTATTCTCTGAAGCACTCATTGCTTTTATGAGACAGATTTTGAAGTTGAGTTCTGTCCGGAGCCATGTCTGCATTATACTGATACTGCTTCACGAAAGCCTCATCCAAATCCCTCCAGCAACGGATGTGGGCTATATCCAGCCTCATATACCATTCCAGGGATGCCCCGGCTAGGCTGTCCTGGAAAAAGTACATAAGCAACTTTTCGTCATCGGAGTATGCAACCATTTTACGGAAATAGGCTTGCACATGGGTCTTCGGGAAAGAGTTGCCATTGTATTTTTCAAATATCGGGACCTTGAATTTCGGTGGCACTCTCACACCTGGGACCAGCCCCAAGTCAGCAACATCTACTCCCAAAGGATTCTGTCCTTCCACTGCCTTCAACCTCTCTTCCAATCTTCTAAACATGGGGTCCACACCATGACCCATACCAAAGTCTTCCTGCAGTAGGGGGAACTGATCGTCCTGATCATTATGAACGGGCTGTTGACCGGAGGTGACATGTAGGATTGGGATAGGCCCCGGTCCATTAGCCTCTCCAGCTGGAGGATCAGTCACCGTCTCTGGTTGAGTAGGGGGATTCCTCTGTATCATTTGCCTGAGCTCTTGCTGTCCCTGAGCCACCCCTTGAACCACATCCATGAATTGATTCATGCGGATTTTCATCTCGGCGAACTCTGCCTGTAGGCTTTCCATTACTCTCTGTTGGTTTCTGCGGGTACCGTACCGGTGAATTCCTGGGTCAGCTATCCTGGAAATGGAACATCAAACAAACTGAGAACACTGTGGCGGTACCTGTTATGCAAGACATGCTAATGAATATGTAAATGCAATGACATGTTTATCAATTCCAAAGGTATTCTACCCCCTTGGTTCCAGTCTCTCAATAGATAAACGATGTAAAAAAAAAGACTAAGCCGTTGATGAGAACCAAGAAAATTCCTACTAGAATCAATTAGAAGATATAAACCCCACAGAAAGGGATAAACATATGTGAATGATTATGAATGCAAAATAATGTGATGTAAAATGATGTGAATGCAGTGCAGTGGCATGGGAATCAGGATCGCTGTATCTGCTTGAACATCTGTCAGGTTGCACTGTCTGGAGAGAAATTAAGAGCACACCAAACAAAGGTCATGGGATGGATCATGTTATCCTTAATATCAACCACCCATTTTGGTGGATTATGGTTTACACCTTATCAACACCCAAGTTTCATTGATATTAAGGATACCTGATCGGATCAACCATGAATCAAGGGTTTGTTGCAAGTCACGAGCATGGAGTTTAGGTTAAGAACCACCCAAAAGGAGTGTACTAAGGTTTAAACCTGCCAAACATGTTCTACAAAAGGTTCCCATAGTCATAATCCCATCGTTCGGATATTATCGGAGGAACGACTACTCGTATTCCAAAAATATTCTCAAGAGAGACTCTTATGGGTGTAGTATCGTGTAACAATCGTATCAAATCTTACACTTGAACGACTTTCGCACTACGTCCTACGAATAGGCCAAGATGGGTTTGGTAAACTAAGGTCCTCGGCTTCTAAGGTCTATATTGGAAAAAGTAATGTCTAACCACAACTTACTTGTGTGACATTATTGATCTCAACATGACCTCCACCAAGTGAATGGGCTTGCAAGTCAACTTGCTAAGGAATAACTCCACACAAGTCGACAAGACTATGCCATTCTCCTATCCTAAGTGTACTCGAGTTCGGGTATAGAACTCATCTCACAAAGATCACCAAGCAGCCATAGCTAGCCAACAGATACAACAATGATATGTACACAATGCAATAAGGTAAAGCAGGTAAATAAATAACTGTACAAAAGCATGAACACCCAATAAACAAACAAACTACAAAAGCTAGTAGGGACTCGCTTAGGGAAACCGTTTCCCCAGCAGAGTCGCCAGCTGTCGCAACCTGAAAAATACAGTGTGCGAAAAAACAACCGGCAAAAGAAAATGACAGAAGAGTCGCCACCGTGCGTTATTTATCCCAAAGGAGGAAAAGGAAACGCTCGAAGTAAACCTGAAAAAAGGAAAGGACAAGACTGGGTCTCGCAACCAAATCTTGGGTTCGGGATTCGATTATGCGAAGGGAAGGTATTAGCACCCCTACACATCCGTAGTACTCTACAGGATCCACTTTTGTAGTTCTTGTCTAAAGGGTGTGAGTTTATCTTGTGTTGTTTACTAAAAAGGGGGTTAAATGAAAATGACTTGCGCGGATGTCGCATCCACTGCATACGTATCTCATCTGAATATGAGAATCAAAGTCTTCGTAGCTCGGCTACCTAGGGGTTAAAGGGCAGTGTGCTCGGTAAGACATCGCGTCTTATGCCTATGTATCTCATATGGAATGAGAATCAGAGCAAGCCGTAGTTCGGCTAACTACGGGGTTATGGATTGGGTTTTGGACGAACGACGTTACTACACAATCTACCGGATGCTCGACCTTTGGAGACTTACTCACCTGTAGTAGAAGGAGTAAACGTGTGTTTAGGAGAAGAAAAATCAATGAAGGGTTAGGGTTTGGGATGCTCATGCAAAAAGAGTCCTGGACGAAGGAACCTGTAAAACAAAAATAAACACACAAAAACATTGCCTCCTATCGAGGTCTTCCAGCTAGGAAAGCAGTAAAATGCGGGAAAAATGTAAAAGTACCACGCGGATGAAGATCCGAGGTAAAAGCAATTAAAGGAACGATAAACCCTGAGATCCCTCCAAGCTAAACACCATCAAAGAAAGTGAGTCAGTACAGGTAATCGGAATGAACCTCCAGGGGGTATCCCAAAAATAAAATGGAAAACCACGCAAGTTATCCCTGCAAAAGTCATGTGAGCCCTCACAAAAACTCAACAAACAGGTTAGAGACAAAAAAATAGGGTAATCAAGGGTTGCCCCCAAATCAAAATGTAACCACATGAATCATGCCATTAAAATTCACAAAAAGACATGCATCAAAAGGGTATCAAATTCACCCATAATACCTCAAACATTCAGAGTATTCAAATTCAAAGCTTAAAGGTAATGGGAATAAGGGCAAACCTGATTGGAGAGCTTGATTGAAATTGAGTTGCACCCGTGAGGTTTACAAAATATTCTTTAGGGTTTATGTGAGGCAGAGGTGATTCGGTGCAGTTGAGTTCCCTTCAGGGTTTGGAGGCTGCTCTGAACTCTGATATGACAGGACGACCCCTTGCTTAAGCTTATATTTTTTCCTCAAGCTTGGGTATTAGGTTCTCACATACCAATCCCAACCAATGATATGGCAGTTTAATATGAGAGAGTAATATAACATAAAATGAATAAATGAGAAGCAGTAAAAAATAAATAAAAGCAAGCAAACCAAGAAAACACACAAAACCCTAAAACTGTAGGTTAGGACAAACCCTCTTTAGGGAAAGTATAAGAATTCCCCAGCCGAGTCGCCAACTGTCGTGGCTGGAAAAATGACAGAGTCACCATCATCCTTTATTCACTCCTAAGGAATAGGGAAATAACGATAAAACCTAATGACTAAGGATAAGATACTAGGTTCGGAAGTCGGTTAAGTAAGGGAAAGGTGTTAGGCACCCCTTACCTCCATTGTACTCAATGGGATCCTCCTTTAGTTCTAGGATTAGTGTGTTTCTAAGGAATGTTTACTTTAATATTTATTAATTATTTAATTATTTATTTATTTATTGAAAATTATTTTATTATTTAAAAGAAAATTGATTAATTGAGAAAAAAATGTATTTGATTATTTTACTCGCTAGAACCTTACAACTCTATGCCTACGTACCCTCAGATTTATTAAAGGATCAGAGCCCTGTAATTCGTCTTAAAAAATATTAGTTGGTTGATTGTTTTTATCCCTTAAAAATTTCTCACACATCGAGGGAGGAGAAATATTCAATTTTGTAAAATGCCTCAATGCGCAAGGGCAGAGGACTTACAAAAGAAATCCCTTTTGATTAATTACAAAAAAATCCGTTAATTTAATTATAAAAAATAATTCATAGTGATACTAAATATAATTATTCAATATTAAAAGTTTGCTATGAAACCCTAAAATTCCCTTAGAGATTTATTCCAGGATTATCCACATTATTGATTACAAAAAAATATAACAATTAATTTATCCCCTTGATTTATCCCTTAAAACCCTATGATTTTATCCCAAATTTCAATCTCATAGTTATCCCAAAATTATCTCATATATCCAACTTAATTACCCATCATTAATTAATATTCACTAATTAATATATATTTTATTTTTATTTTTTAAAATGAGATATCCTAAATTTTAAACTAATTAATTCCAAATTAACCTAATTATTCCTAATTAAGCTAATTAATTACTAATTATTCTAACATTGTCACAAAATATAAAACCCTAATTATTTTTTTTTGTATTTTTATTCTTTAAATGAGAAAGGAAGCATCATTTTGTATTTTGTATGTATTTATTTAGGTCTTTATATTATTTATATATTATTGAGTTAATTTACATTAGTCTAATTATCATATTACATATCTTAATTAAGTCATAATATATATATATATATATATATATATATATATATATATATATATATATATATATATATATATATATATATATATATATATATATATATATATATATATATATATATATATATATATATATATATATATATATATTACTAATAAATTATATTTAGCCTAATCTATAAGAAGAGAGTAAACAGGTGTTCAATTATAATGGTGATGACTAATTCAGCAAGGCCCAACAGTCCAAGAAACAACTAATCCTAATTTACTAACTAGTAACAAAATAAAACTAATTAATAATAATAAAATTAAAATTAATTAATAATAATAAAAATGAGAGAAATAAATAGTAGCAATTTTTTATATAAAAAGAAAAGAGAAACTATTTTTGCTAATGAGGGGTAGTTCCTATGTTATATATATTTTTTAAAAATAATAATAAACCAATCACACACTGACATGTGGAAGGCTTTATAAAAAAAAAAAATCATTAGCAGTACATAAGCGATACAACAAGTTCTCTTTTCCTCTTCTTCTTAACCTCTCTCACCGTTATTCTTATTTCTGCTAATGTTTCTCAATTTCTCTCAATATTTAAGCGAATAAAATGGAATATAAATATAATACAACAACAACAATGGATGTAATATACCAATTCAAAACACATCTCATTCAAAAACCAGATGAAATTTTAAATAGAAGGGGTTACCGTGACGACGATCTAACGGGAGGGATTCTGGTGGAAAGGGCACGATAGTGGACGAAGGTTGTTGCTCGCTGACAGTGTGTTAGCTCCCAGTCACGAGTGGTGGTGTGATCGGTACGACACAAAGGTGGTGGTCGATTATTCTTGACGCGAATGCGTGTCAATGGTGCGGCATATTGAAGTTGTTTGGCGGCGAGATCGATAAAAGGTCATTCGATTTCCATCTTCCTCATGATTCCCATTGCTGAATTTTGTTGCAATGTTGTTGCTGGCTTTTTGGTGTTGAAGGAATTTGTGGTGATTGTAGATAAATGATGATAATGAAGATGAAACTGGAAGTTTTCTGTCTAGTTTTGTTTTCGTGTTTCTGGAAGAATATATGTTGATGTTAGGATGAACATGATTGTTAAAAGGATGGTTTATGGTGATCTATCGATAGAATACAAAATGCAAAAGGTAGGATGCAAATATCGATGGGTTTGGTTGTGAGGAAGGATTATTGTACGTGAGAGTACAGTGAGATGGATGATATTGTGTAATGTTGAGTGTGATAGAAGTAGTTTGACCGTGTATGTACAACAATGTTTTTCTTTAATGTGTGAATATGTTAGAGGATTAGTCGATTAGGATTAATTTGTGTACAAGTGGTGCCCCCTCTAATGGAAAATATGTCTCCTATTTATATCGTAAGGAATTAGCCTTATACTTGAATGAAATTTAGAGATAAATTATAACAACATAAGAAAAATTTATTATTTTTATGAAAATTACATAAGAAAAAAAATAACTTTTGATTTTCTTTTTGGCAATATATATATATATATATATATATATATATATATATATATATATATATATATATATATTACTAATTAATTATATTTAGCCTAATCTATAAGAAGAGAGGAAACAGGTGTTCAATTATAATGGGGATGTCTAATTCAGCAAGGCCCAACAGTCCAAGAAACAACTAATCCTAATTTACTAACTACTAACAAAATAAAACTAATTAATAATAATAAAATTAAAATTAATTAATAATAATAAAAAGGAGAGAAATAAATAGTAGCAATTTTTTATATAAAAAGAAAAGAGAAACTACTTTTGCTAATGAGGGGTAGTTCCTATGTTATATATATTTTTTAAAAATAATAATAAACCAATCACACATTGACATGTGGAAAGCTTTATAAAAATAAAAAATAAAACATAAATCATTAGCAGTACATAAGCGATACAACAAGTTCTCTTTTCCTCTTCTTCTTAACATCTCTCACCATTATTCTTATTTTTGCTAATGTTTCTCCATTTCTCTCAATATTTAAGCCAATACAATAGAATATAGATATAATACAACAACAACAGTGGATGTAATATACCAATTCAAAACACATCTCATTCAAAAACCAGATGAAATTTTAAATAGAAGGGGTTACCGTGACGACGATCTAACGGGAGGGATTCTGGTGGAAAGGGCACGATAGTGGACGAAGGTTGTTGCTCGCTGACAGTGTGTTAGCTCCCAGTCACGAGTGGTGGTGTGATCGGTACGACACAAAGGTGGTGGTCGATTATTCTTGACGCGAATGCGTGTCAATGGTGCGGCATATTGAAGTTGTTTGGCGGCGAGATCGATAAAAGCTCATTCGATTTCCATCTTCCTCATGATTCCCATTGCTGAATTTTGTTGCAATGTTGTTGCTGGCTTTTTGGTGTTGAAGGAATTTGTGGTGATTGTAGATAAATGATGATAATGAAGATGAAACTGGAAGTTTTCTGTCTAGTTTTGTTTTCGTGTTTCTGGAAGAATATATGTTGATGTTAGGATGAACATGATTGTTAAAAGGATGGTTTATGGTGATCTATCGATAGAATACAAAATGCAAAAGGTAGGATGCAAATATCGATGGGTTTGGTTGTGAGGAAGGATTATTGTACGTGAGAGTACAGTGAGATGGATGATATTGTGTAATGTTGAGTGTGATAGAAGTAGTTTGACCGTGTATGTACAACAATGTTTTTTTTAATGTGTGAATATGTTAGAGCGTTAGTCGATTAGGATTAGTTTGTGTACAAGTGGTGCCCCCTCTAATGGAAAATATGTCTCCTATTTATATCATCAGGAATTAGGCTTATACTTGAATGAAATTTAGAGATAAATTATAACAACATAAGAAAAATTTATTATTTTAATAAAAATTACATAAGAAAAAAAAATAACTTTTGATTTTCTTTTTGGCAAATTAAAGAGAAGAAGTAGGAAAGATCGGACTTGAACTAATGAACTCTCATATGCATTTTTCAGAGAGACTCTTCTACCAAACGAGCTATTATTTTCATTTGAATATAAAATATAATGCAAAGAGTAATATGCAAAGGAGAACTTAATTTCCATTTTTGACCCTTTTACAAATGATACCATATTTTTGTTTTCTTTTTTCTTTATAAATGCATAAAAATATTATTTATATAAATTTTAATTTAAATAAGAAAATTTAAAATTTAATTTATTTTTTAAAAAATGCGATTTATTTATTTATTATTATTTTTTGTAAAAGGTTAAAAAATGAAAATATGCTAAAAACGAAAGCCAAGACTCAAACCCGGGACTGTATGATCATTTTCCTTACACATGCTCTCTTATCCAATACGCCATTTCATTTATTCAAAATAAAATGGAACTAAAAAACATATGAAGGGGGTCAAAATTTGGGGTACGACAGCGTGGATAGACATGAAGCATACCAATTGATGACTGAAGTTCATGAAGGTTCCTTTAGTACTCATTCCAATGGACATGCTATGGAAAAGAAGATGTTGAGAGCATGTTACTATTGACTGACAATGGAATCTGACTGTTGCAAGTTTGTGAAAAAATGCCACGAGTGTCAAATTTATGCGGATAAGATTCATGTTCCTCCGACACTGTTGAACGTTATTTCCTCTCCATGGCCCTTCTCCATGGGGGGATTTGATATGATTGGCATGATTGAGCCCAAAGTATCGAATGGACATCGTTTCATTTTAGTGGAAATTGATTACTTCACAAAGTGGGTTGAAGCGCCATCGTATGCAAATGTGACCAAGCAAGTTGTTGTGAGGTTTATCAAGAATCAAATTATATGCTGTTATGGTTTGCCGAGTAAGATCATTATTGATAATGGATCGAACTTGAATAACAATATGGTGGAAGCTCTTTTCAAAGACTTCAAGATTGCACATCATAATTCTTCTCCCTACAGACCCAAGATGAATGAGGTTGTTGAAGTTGTGAATAAGAACATCAAGAAGATTATTTAGAAGATGGTTGTGACGTACAAAGATTGGCATGAGATGCTCCTATTTGTTTTGAATGGGTACCGTACATCAGTGTGCACTTAAATAGGGTAACCCCTTTGTAAGACCCCAATTTTGACCCTAAGATCCCTCATGCAATTTCATCATATGCATTAGCATTGGGATCACACCTTGGCATCCTCCTTACCCCTCTTTCGTTGGGTTTGTTTTGGGAGAGATCACCAAGCATTATGTGATTGTATCATACTTGTATTTTATCATTTCACTAACCAAAATATCAAAAATATGTCTTTGTATTTGCCTAACTCTTTTGTAGGTAGGGCATGATCATCAAAACCCATCAAGTTCACATCTAGGGTTTAAGACCCTCATGGCAAAGAGTACAATCAAGGATTGATCCACAATGTCTCTAAGCATCATATGTGAGTCCCATTGATCTCTACATGTCATATTGATCAAGTTTTCTTCAAGAGTTTGGAGTTGATTTGCCTTGGAAACCCTAGTTTGACTGGGTATCTTGAGTAACTTCTTCAACAAGCTATCTCACCAATTGATCAAATTTCTCAAGGGACACTTCAAAATTCATCATCTTATGCATATATGATCTACCATGAGCCTAAAAGGTCAAGAGAATTGAAGGTTAGCAAGTTGGTTGATGGTGGTTGGCTAGATGAATTCATCTGATCAAAACTGGGTCTCCCTAGACCCTATCTCCTACACTTTTCATCATATAAAAATGATTCCAAGATCACAGTTACTCTAAATGACATTCCAAACAACTTTCATGTTGATACCTAGAGCTAGTTTTGCTTGGAAAATCATTTTCTATGTTGAAACATTATAGGTCATTTTGTCTAAACCCTAATTTGAAAGTCAACTTCCCAAGGCCATAACTTGCTCAATTTTTATGAGATGAAATATTTCCAAGTTGCACAATCAAATTCAAGATATCTGCTTCAACTTTGATGTTTGGAGTGAAGGATAATTCAACTTTTATGAGCATGTGATATGAGGATACATTATAGGTCATTTTTCACCTATACCATTGGACAAGTGATTTTTCCAAACTTCAAAAATGTATAACTCTATCATTCTAAATCAAAATTCCATGAAATTGGTGACAATTTTTAAGTTCTTTGAAAGAGTTACAACTTTGATGAAGACACTTTTCTCATTTGAAGCTCACATAAAACGTTAAGCAAGGTGGAATATTGAGATATATGACTTGACACTTAGAAACTTTTTCAACATGTTGAAATTTCCAAACTTCCACCTCCAAATTCACCAAAATCCAAGTTCCAAATGAAAAGTGTTCAACATCAAAGTTGTTCCCCTTGATCTACGCTTTCCAAAGAACCCAAGTTCATGCATTTTGGACAAAGATTGTTAGGTCTGCGCATGGCTTTAACAGAGCTGCATGATTGGGAGAAATCAAATGCCAAAAATCACATTTCACATTGCCTTGACATCCAAGCCTCATTTGAACTTCAGAACAGATGCAAGTGGATAAAATTGGATTGTTCATGGGCCTGTACACGCCCATGCAAGCTTGTGCATGAAATGTGCAAATTTAGCAATTTTTCAAGTGTGCAAATATCAGTCCCAATTGCTATAAATACAGGCCCTTGGAGCTCAATTCAAAGACACCTTGCACGCCAGCTTTGTCCCCCAATTGAAACCCTCACATTTCAAAGGAAAACCTGAGAATATTCAACTTGAAAATTGAGTTTGAATCTCACTGTTTGGAGATTCAAGAACTCCAGGATCCAAAGCTTTATACCATTGCTAAACCTCTCCTGCAAGCTTCTCAAGTGTGATCAGATCAAGTTTGAAGCAAGCAACATTAAGTTCTGCACAACATTGAAGGTAATTTTCAGAAAACATCATCTCTTCGATTCTCACTCAATTCTACTCAATTCTCTTGGATCTTTGGTTGTCTGAATTCCTACCAATGTAGGCAAGAAGATTGAGTTGATTAGAGGTCAAATCGAAGCAACTCAGTTGACACACCTCAAAATTCAACTCCTCATATCTTTCTATATATTTGGAGTTAGTTGAAATTAAGGTCAGATTCGTGCTCTACGCCATTTTCTCTTTAAGATCATGTCCTCCTTTTTTTATTTTGGTGATGGTTGAGGGTGGACCAGTCCGGTGAGATCCACCGGAGAAGAAGACCGGAGCTCTAGCTCCGGCGTTGTGTTGGCACGTCTCCCAGCCACAGGATCCATTGAAAACGTTTTAATCTCGATCGTACATGCTGATTACCATGCGAGTGATCAGTTGACTCAAGCGCATGGTGGATTATGCCCGCTCAACCACTTGATATGCCACCTCAATTAATGAGGGAGATCAAGTGACTCACGTTTTTTTGATTTTTTGATTTTTGTTTTAATTCATTTGATTTTCATTAATTCATATTAATTTTAATATTGATCCAAAAAATATGAGAGTTTCCCCAAAAAAATTTAAATAAATCCCTCTTTGATATTCTGAATTAAAATTATTTTTTGGATCATTATTAATATTTTTCATGATTTAATTGATTTTGTGATTATTTTTAATTATTTAAAAATACTTTTAAGTCTTCAAAAATTCTGAAATTTTTTCTCCAAGGTCCTTTGACCTTGTTTGACTTATGATAAATCTCATGGTCATTTCTTTGATATTTTGATGAGGTTTTAGGAATTTGACAAACCATATTTAATTTAAATGCATTATTTTAGTATTTTTTATTTGAATAAATGCCAAATAACTTTGTTGACCAATTGTGATGACTTGTTTGAGTTTGACTGTTGTTGTTGGGCCTTGGCCAAGGTTGATTTGACTTTGTCAAGTTAATATCATTGGATTTAGGGGATTGATGGAATGTACATTCCATCTCCCAAAATGAATGGATGATATTAATTTGGTAAAAGTCCCCCTTTTACCAATTTGAGTTTTGATCCATTCCCCTCCCTCTTCATCTCATTCCCCTTCTTTATGCATTCATATAATTTGGTATATGATATCTCAGAATCAAGTATTTGGATGTCTTCGGTGATTCGACTTAGGTTGTGAATCAAATCAAAGGAGAATGGGAGACGAATCAACCCGGTTTGATACCATATAGAGATTATGCGAGGAGGATTTCAGCTTTCTTTACCAAGGTTGAATTTCATCATATTCCTCAAGATGAGAACTGGATGGCAGATGCTCTTGCAACATTGGCATCAATGATCGTAGTGAAATATTGGAATGAAGTTCCCAATTTATCTGTGATGCATCTTGATAGGCCAACTCATATGTTTGCTGTTGAAGAGATCAAAGACGAGAAGCCATGGTATTACGACATCAAATGTTTTCTCCAAAGTCAGATTTACCCGCCTGGGGCATCTTTGAAAGATAAGAAGACTTTGAGAAGATTAGCTGGTAATTTCTACTTGAATGGTGATATACTGTACAAGAGAAACTTCGACATGGTTTTGCTCAGATGCGTGGATAGACACGAAACAGACTTGTTGATGATTGAAGTGCACGAAGGTTCCTTTGGTACTCATTCCAATGGACATGCAATGGCGAAAAAGATGTTGTGAGCAGGTTACTATTGGCTGACAATGGAATCTGACTGTTGCAAGTTTGTGAAGAAGTGCCACAAGTGTCAAATTTATGCTGATAAGATTCATGTTCCTCAGACACTCTTGAATGTTATCTCTTCCACATGGCCTTTCTCCATGTTGGGAATTGATATGATTACGATTGAGCCCAAAGCTTCGAATGGACATCGTTTCATTTTAGTGGCAATTGACTACTTCATAAAATGGGTTGAAGCGGCATCGTATGCAAATATAACCAAGTAAGTTGTTGTATGGTTTATTAAGAATCAGATCATATGCCGTTATGGTGTGCCAAGTAAGATCATTACTGATAATAGACCGAACTTGAATAACAATATGGTGGAAGCTCTTTGAAAAGACTTCAAGATTGCACATCATAATTCTTCTCCCTACAGACCCAAGATGAATGGGGATGTTGAAGCCGCGAATAAGAACATCAAGAAGATTATTCAGAAGATGGTTGTGATGTATAAGGATTGGTATAAGATGCTCCCATTTGCTTTACATGGGTATCGTACATTCATCTGCACTTTAACAGGGGCAACCCCTTTCTCTCTCGTATATGGTATGGAAGTAGTACTCCCCGTAGAGGTTGAGATTCCTTCATTGCGTGTGCTCATGGAAGCCAAGTTGACTGAAGTTGAATGGTGTCAAACCAGGTTTGATCAATTGAATTTGATTGAAGAGAAGAGATTGATTGCCATGTGTCATGGTCAGTTATATCAGCAGAGAATAAAGAAAGCGTTTGATAAGAAGGTCAAACCTCGAGTGTTCAGAGAAGGTGACCTTGTGCTCAAGAAGATTTTGTCGTTTAAACCAGATTCTAGAGGAAAATGGACTCCCAATTATGAAGGCCCATATGTTGTTAAGAGAGCCTTTTCAGGCGGTGCATTGATTCTTACAACTATGGATGGTGAAGAGTTCACCCGTCCAGTGAACGCAGATGTAGTCAAGAAATACTTCGCCTAAAAAAGAAAAGAACAAACCCGAAAGGGAGGCTTAGGCAAAGAGGAGCGTCTCGGTGGATTGAAAACCCGAAAGGGCGATCCAGGCAAAAATTAGAGACATAAAACAGAAAGAATTTCCCGATAAGTTAAGTACACCACCTTGGGGCAACTTATGCAAAAATTAGGGATTATGGCAAAAAGTAACTGCATTATGTTGATCTTCAGTGATTTTGAAAACTTGTTGGAGCACAAGGGTTGACATCAGTTCATCACCCCAGCAACGGTCAAGAGCATAGTGGATATCAAGATTTGGTAGAGGGATTAAGGATCATTTGTAGTTAATGTAACCCCTTTCCATGTAAATTACCATTTTCAACTTTGTAAAATCTATGGAGTCTTGTCATTTACAGAATACCATTCTATTAAATGAAATTGAGCTTTTATCCAATTGTTTCTACTCTTATTTACTTCAACTAATAGTTTTAAATTTTATTATGATCATTTTGAAATTAAATTTTTAAATCAAAATCAAGTTTTCTTTAATATATAAAAGCAAGAATTTTTCCAAAGCAAGTAACAGTAATATCAACAACATTTCAATGGATAGCAAGTCTTTAAGTGTGAAGCATCTGTGGTTCCCCAAGCAGTTAACTCTTTGGGTATCCCTAGACGTTTGTGTTGATTAAGTTCCTCAGTGGAGTGTTTGATTCCCAATGGAATTTCTTTCTTTATCCCCAGCTGAGTTGTTTGATTCAGATACCCTGCGGTGTGTCCTTGTCCCCAACAGAGTTTCGGCCTTCCCCAGCGGAGTTCGTATTTCCTCAGCAGGTGGATCTTCATCAGAGATGCTTGATTTTCCCCAGTAGATCGCATTGGTTTCCCCATCCATCGCTGTATCTTTGCTCCCAGTCAGAGTTTCTTCTTGGTTTCTGAGCAGCTTTTATTGTTATTTTTTTTCTCTATAGGGTTATCTCCCATTTTATGATGTTGACCTAAAATTCCCCACAGAGTTGATATTGTTCTTTCCTCAGCAGATCTCCTCCATCCTCAGCTAGGGTCGAGCCCTTAGGATGTTGATCTCTCTGTTCTCTAGCAGTAGTCTCCATATTTTGTGGATTGATCGAGGATTGTACCGGTGGTTCAATTTCTTTGCGACACCTCTGTATCTTTTATGATCGTTTTGTCAGCATAATCATCATGTATACATATACATATACATTCATACAATTTCATAATTTGCATATCCTACATCTTCATATTTTATTTGTTTGAGATTCTCATTCTCTGTTATGGCGGTACTTTATCCCTATACCAAATTTGGTGTCTTGATTGACTGTTTTCTTTCTAGCTCTTAAGTAGAAAGACTTTAACCTTTCTCTGTTTCCCCACTGAGTTTTTTATTTCAGTTTCCTCTCCAGTAAATTTTCTGGATGGAATTACTCCCCTTGAGTTATATCCTCAATGGGTTGAGTCTTGATTGACTGTTTTCTTTCTAGCTCTTACCTAGACAGATATTTTGGTCCACTAAGAGTCTATTACCTAGTAACTGGTAATATTCTTCTTAGTTTGCAGTTTGTTACTTCTTGCCCAATACCCGACAAAAGTACCCTTTAATCTCCTCAGTAGAGTCCCCTAAAAGTATATCCTTGATATGTTCATCTTAACCGGTGACAGATATCTTTCCTTTCCCCCGCAGGAGTCTATCCTTGATATGTTCACTTTCACCAGTGACAGATATTCTCTTCCTTGGTATTCTACCCAGTAAAAAGGTAGTTGTAATCCCTATTTCGTTCCTCAGAGAGTTAATCTTTGATATGTCCATCTTAACCAATGACAAGTTTTCTTCTCTTTGTGGTCTTCTACCCAGTAACCAGTAGTTGTAAATCCTACTTTTTCCCCTGTGCGGAGTTAATCCTTGATATGTTCATCCTAACCGGTGACGGATTTTCTCTTCTTTGGTATTCTATCCAGTAACTGATAGATGTAATCCCTATTTTTGCTCCCCTTTTTAGAGTATATCCTTGATATGTTCATTTTAACCGGTGACGGATTTTCTCTTCTTTGGTCTTCTACCCAGTAACCGGTAGTTGTAAATCCTACTTTGTCCCCTCGCAGAGTTAACCTTTGATACGTTCATCCTAACCGGTGACGGATTTTATATCCGACGGTTTTCTATCCAGATTTCGATAGATATAATTACCCTTTTTATTAAGTTGGTATATTCTTGATATGTTCATCCTAACCGATTGTTGGTGTAAGCCCTAGAGGCCAATACTTTTGGTACTTGTATCGAATTATTTATTAATAATAAAAGGCTTTTTCTTTATTACGGTTGTTTAATAAAGTCCCTAGAATAGCTAGTCTGTTTAATGCATCAAGTGTGACTTGATCATGAGACCATATTAAACATAAGGACACTATTCTTAAAGTATCTGTAGTCGAGCCTTATTGTGAAGTGGGATAACATTAAAGCATTGAGACTATTATGTTTGTAGACTGATGATCATATCTCATGGATTATGGATAAAGAGTTATCAAGTCTTAAACATAGGTATGAATATTAAGAGTAATATTTATATCGGATTGACCAGCTATGAGAATACTATATAGAAAGTTATGCAAAGTGTCATAAGTTATTCTCATGGTGATAATGGTGTATACCACTCTTCGACCTGAAACCACTATGGACCCTAGATGTAGAGTCGAGTGCTTTATTGCTGATCCAACATTGTCCGTAACTGGATAACCATAAAGACAGTTGATGGGTACTTCACAAAGCATGCTGAGGGACATGAGTGACCTAGATGGAATTTTGCCATCTTGCGTAACAGGATAAATGTCTATGGGCCCAATATTGAACTGGACAAGGATGACACGGTCTATACCTTGTGTTCAATACAGACATAATGGCAAAGGGGTAATTATACACATAATCATTATCACAGGAGGTTTTGTCAGATCACATGACATTTTTGTGTCTTGGGTAGCAGTGATGTGTTGCTAGATATCGCTCACTGTTTATTATGTTAAATGCGTGATTTAATATAATTGCCAACGTCGCGAAAACCTACAGGGTCACACACAAAGGACGGATTGATGAGAGATAGAATAATTAAGGAATACCGTAATGTATGGTGCCCTTAAGTAGAATACGAAATATGGTAAGGTACCAAATACTTAAGTGATTTTGGCATATTATGAGATATGGGCAAAATGCACTTAAGTGGGCTTTTTGGCTTGAAGCTCACACAAGTGGTTCTATAAATAGAACTCTTGTGCAGAAGCATTGCATGTGAATACAACACAACTGAAGAGTTGGAATTTCGTATCTCTCTTTCTCTCACTCAAAGCCTTCATTCGTACCAGCTAGCACTGAGATTGAAGGAATCCGTTCGTGTGGACTGAGTAGAGACGTTGTCATCATTCAACGTTCGTGATCGCCACAAGAGGTAATGATTCTATCACTGATCATGCCCATTCGTAAGGATCACTAAATGGAGAAATTTTTAAATTCCGCTGCGCCTTGGATGGCAATTCTCCTTCACCGATGATGGGTATCCTCCTTGACATTTTCCAGGCAAGAAAATCCTTGATATGTTCATCTTAACCAATGACGGATTCTCTTCCCTATTGAGTTTATCCTTGATATGTTCATCCTAACCGATGGCGGATACTCTCACCCTTGGTTTTATTCCGAGTAACTGGTAGTTGTAAATCCTATCTTTCTATGTTTTCCCCAGCGATGCTATTCTTACCCAGTAACCGGTAATGAATACTCCCTCCTGGCGGTCCTCAGCGAGTCATCCTTGATATGTTCATCCTAACTGATGACGAATGTTCTCTCTGTCAGACTTTTATTATCTTCTTACCCAGTAACAGGTAGTAGATGATAGATTTCTGCTCCTCCTGTGTTAAATTTCATTTCTCCCCAGTTGAGTTGAGTGCACATTTCCTTAGTGAAATCATTTTTTTCTCCAGCGTGAGTCGAGTACTTCAGTTTTATCCTGACTTATTCGTATCCTATGCAGATGTTTGTTTCCCCAACTAAGTCTTTCCATTCTATATGAAATCCCTCTAGTCCCCTAGTAGTTTTGAGTTGTAGCCTGGCCTACGCATAACTCCTTTTTCCCCCCAGAGTCTCTGTCTTCCCAGTGAGTTTTCCTTATGGAATGCATTATACTCCTGCGTGTCGCAACCTAAAAATAGAATGATGCGAAAAAACAACCGGCGAAAAAGAAATGATAGAAAAGTCGCCACCGTGCGTTATTTATCCCAAAGGAGGGAAAGGAAACGCTTGAAGAAAACCTGGAGAAAGGAAAGGAAAAGACAAGGTCTCGCAACCAAATCTTGGGTTCGGGAGTCGATTATGCGAAAGGAAGGCATTAGAACCCCTACGCATCCGTATTACTCTACGGGATCCACTCTTGTTGTTCTTGTCCAAAGGGTGTGTGTTTATCTAAGGTACTATTTACAAAAAGAAGGGTCAAAAGAAAATGACTCGCACGGATGTCGCATCCACTGCATACGTATCTCATCTGAATATGAGAATCAGAGTCTTCGTAGCTCGGCTACCTATGTGTTAAAGAGAAGTGTGCTCGGTAAGACATCGCGTCTTATGCCTACGTATCTCATCGGGAATGAGAATCAGAGCAAAACGTAGTTCAGCTAACTACGGGAACAAAGGTCTCGATTGCAACTAGGGCAAGAGAAAGGGAAAGGTCTCGATCGCAACGAGGGCGAGAGAAAAAGAATCGCAACAAGGGCGAAAGCAAGCAAGGATTAGTTGTTAGTTGTCAGTCAAAACTCGGCAAGACATCGCGTCTCGTGCCTACGTATCTCATCTAGAATGAGAATCAGAGTTGTTATAGTTCAACTACATAAGGTTAAGGATTGCCATCTGAACATGGACTTACAAAGGAGGACACCAATTGTATCAAAGGAGAGTGGGCAATGTGTTCACGTCCTAGCAAAAGGTGTCGCAGCTCGCTGAATCGAGTCTTAGGCAGTTACCTCTTTGCAATAGAACGGACTACATGCCACAGGATTGGAGATGCACGGAAGGTCTAAAAGTGGGGAAGCTCTGCCCTAGAGTTGTCATGCAATGTGGACCTATGTGTTAGGATTTACAAATGGGAACATCTACCTAATGTTAGCATGCAAAGAATAAGGCAATTCTACCTATGTTATCATACAAAAGAATGAGGGAATTCTACCTATGTTATCATACAAAAGAATATGGGAATTCTGCCTATGTTATCATACAAAAGGTTATACCTAATGGGTGCTACCTAAACGGAACAAAAGTCGACGGATTGAGCAAGGAGAGGAATCATGGGTAAGGGTAGATGGTGATGCATGAAGCAATCGACTTACAAGAGAAATGGCGATGCGTGAAGCAATCGACTTACAAAAGGATGGATGAATACGTACTGGTTCTGTTAAGTTTTGAAAATGATTACTCGACGTTGGGTCGAGGTTTTGATCTTGTTTTGAAATAGTTATCGGGTGTTCATTTTAATTCTTGTATTAACAGATGAATAAATAATGAAAGAATAAACATTATACACTTCAAGGGAGAGGGGTACATTTGTTATGAATGGGGATTGTTCATGGCAATCAACAATAATATATGTGCTTCATACATCATACAAGTAGGCCACAGTTAATCAACAGATAAGATAAGCAAACATGTATATGATCAAATCAAATGAATCAAAGAATGATATAAGGGAGTATTAAACAATTTATGAGAATATGAACATGTTAGACAATCAAACAATAGAAGCATGGATGAAAGAAACAAGTATAAAAAATATCAGATGAATCAGACAGGTGAAACTATGCACACAAAGGATCACTGAATAATTTAATCGGGAAATGATGCAAGGATCAAATAAAATCAAGATGAAAGGCCTCTAATACATGGCATATGATATGAATAAGGGAGGATCAAAAGATCTCTTCAATTGCCCTAAGTAATCCCTAAGTCAAACATCAATCATAGAAAAGTCAACTGAAAAGTCAAAGCAACTTAAAAATTATCAAATAAATAGTAAATTAACCAAGAAAATTATGAAAAATTAAACTAAGTAAGGTGGGGTCAGGACATCGTCATCCCCCAAAAAGATTTCAAAAATAATGAAAATTAGTATATAAATTAATTGAAATAAAACAGAAGTCAAATGAAAAGTCAACCAAGCAAACTAGGTCAAGAATAAATCCAAAATAAATTGAAAATGAGAAATAAAATCCCAAGAAAAGGTCACGTTGACCATGGGACATTGGTCAACCCTCATCCCAAAAATCAGAAGTTAAAAATAATTCTAAGTCATGAAAATAAAATTAATAAAAAAAAGTATGCTAATATGAACTATTTGGAATAAATAATTGAAATAAAATATTAACAATAAATAAATATGAAAATAAAAATTAAATAAAATTAAATAAAACATTAAAAAATGTGAAAAGTATTTTTTGGTATTTTTATGAATAAATAAAATATTTTTATTATTTAAAAACAAAACAGAAAAATAAAATGAATAAAAAAAAGGAAATGAAAATGAATGTGGTATAATAGTAATGGAATGGATTGCTAATGGGCCAGGCAGGTGGTGGAAAAAGCAATTGGCGCGCCAGGGCCCGATCCAAGTGGATTTATCAGCGTGACACCAAAATAAAATGTTCATTTAAAATAAACATGTAACATTGCATCGACCGGTCAAGTGTCTTTAAGTCACTAGCGGACAAAAGAAGGACAGACGGTTAAGATAAGAAGCCAAACGCGTGATCGGACGGTCTTAGGAGCGACACATCGTCGTCTCTTTCATTAAGACACAAACCCTAAAGCCATGCATGAAGGAGCACAAAATATGCAGCGGGTTTCCTCCATTTTCCACACAACAATGCTCACTCTATGGTTCACCAAATGGGATGGTATAAAAAACAAAACTCAAGTACGAAATGAGAGGAACATCATGGTATCTTGTTTCATTAAAAATAGTGGCCTTATCATGAAGAAAAGTGAGCAACAAGACAAGCATATGAACACGAATTCCACAGAAATTTAACAACATAAACTCAAACTTAAAGACAATGCCTCATGTTGAGGGATTTATAAAGTAAGCATGGCATGGCATGGTAACATGATAAGCGTGGTGAACAAGCATGGAATGAACATGGAAAATATGATGAGCAAGCATAGCATGAGCATGGAAGAGAGTGATAAAATGTTTACCTAGTGGATGCAAGGTCCACTGCCTCTTGA
This sequence comes from Lathyrus oleraceus, assembly GCF_024323335.1. Classification (NCBI taxonomy): domain Eukaryota; kingdom Viridiplantae; phylum Streptophyta; class Magnoliopsida; order Fabales; family Fabaceae; genus Lathyrus; species Lathyrus oleraceus. The sequence goes on from NC_066583.1 coordinate 424,721,191, forward strand.
TAATGGAGGAATGGAAGGAAAATGAGGTGTTGTTTTGATGCTTGTGCTTGAGAAACTTGTGAAATGGAAATGGAAGGAAAGCAACCTTGTCCACTTGCCTTGCTCTTGCTTAGGTCTAAAATAGTAGCCACCCTTTCCGATTAGGGTTTATGTGCTTTAAATATGTAGGGTTTGAAGTGTTTAATGGGCTTGAAGTGTTTGGTTTGTTTTTGTGCAACATGTGCCAAAAGTGAGGTGTGAAAGGAAACTCTAATTGTAGCAAAGCTTAAGTGAGTGGAACCCAAAGTACATGGCCAAATGAGGAAAAACAAGGGCTGGTCGATTTTGTGGTCTGACTTGGTTGTCTTGTGCAGCATAAAAACAATCCAACAAGGTGACTTTATGACTATGTATCTTGATGAATATGTGACCAAATGACAAGGCAATGCAAACAGTAGGAAGAGTGCATGGAGCTTAACATCTTTCATGTTGAACACAATTTGATGAGTGGAAAGAGGTGAAAAATGGCCTTAAAGTGCAGGTTTCATCATGCCAACAGGTTGGGCCAGTTTGGCCTAAATGCTGCCTAAAAATTCAGTTCATGATGCCAACTTTAGATGAGTGCATCTCCCAAACCAATAATCCAAATGGGATGATTCCAAAAGGATGTGAAAGAGGACATGGCAAGGTACAATTTTCATGAAGAAAGTATTTTCAAAAGACGCCTTGAAGTGCAAGAAAACTGGCCCATAAGTCTTGACAAATCTTGAAGATTTTGGACTTAGAAAATTTTCTAAGTGTCCTAAAATAATGTCTCACTTTGACCAAGCATAACTTTCTCAATTTTAATTTAAATGAAATAAAATTTATATCTATAGAAAGCTTGGAACAATAGGAATAACTTTCATGTTGGAGAAATTTTCAAATGGAGCTTGCATCTTGATGGAAAATAGGCTTAAAGTGGGTGCAATAATCATAAAAACTTGCCCTAAATGGAAAGTCAACTATTTCCAAATTTAGTAACTTTTCCAACTCCTGGTTAAATGATGAATCCATAATCCAAACTTGATCAAATTTCACATGTAGGCTCCCTTAGGCATGAATTTTGAGATTCCACTTTCAAAATGTCAAGAGTTGACTTTTCTGGCCCCACATTTGACTTTTCCCAAACTGTCTGATTCCCGATTCCATTGATCAATTGAAGCACCTCTGGCTCAAATAAAGAGCTGATTTTTTGTATGTAGACCCTTGTGGACATATGGAGGGCCATGGAAAAGAGTTTCACCCAAGGAATCAGAAATAAACTGATTTTATACCAAACCCTAGTTTTATGGCAAAATGATCAGGAACTGATTGCACTGATTGCCAATGGATCTTTCTGAGATAAATGTGTGTCTTCCTAGACCAAGATGCCTCTCCAATCATGACATGAATGAGCCCCTTTACTTCCAACCAAACATTTCCTGTTGCAGGTAGCCATGAAACCCTAATTTTTGATTAAATGCAGATGCACACTCTGAGAGCTCTGAATCTTCCACTGATGAACTGCAGACCACCATAAGATACCTGGACCACCTTGAGACTTGTACATTTGGAGAATGAAGTTCAATTCTCAGTCTTGCCTTGTGTGGTACCCTTCTGTTAAGGAGTGATCAATCAAACCCTGATTTCCCAAGTCACTGATGCAGTATGCAATGAGTATGACCTAGTATGATGCTAATGAAATGTAAGACACAATCCCATGCTTCCAAGAAAAATGAAGGGTAAATTTTAGGGTATTACAGTTGCCCCTATTCAATCAACTGGAGACCCGAAAGGAAGATAGCAACGGCTTTCGCACTTTCGAGGTATCAAGGGATTGAATACAATAAAAAGCCCAAAAATTTACACTGAAATGAAATGAAGTAACAATGCCTGTCAGAATCGGCAAAGAGGTGGTCTTGAAAGAAGAATCCGTCTGGTACGGTAAGAGTCGGTCTGAACACCGAAAAAGAATGTTAGCCTGAATGCCAAAATAAACGGTAACACATGAATAACTATGGCCTAAATGCCCCCCATCAACCTGAATACTGGAAATGACTTCGATCTGAGCATCGGGAGATACTAGATTATCAACATCGATCTGAACACCGGGAAAACTGGCCTGAATTCCACTTCGGTCTGAATACCGGGAAATTGGCCTGAATGCCACTTCGGTCTGAATACCGGAAAAAATGGCCTGAATGCCACAAGTTGCGTCGACCTGAACGTCGAAAACTTTTTCGATATGAATATCGGAAAGTTGGCCTGAATGCCACAAGTTGCGTCGACCTGAACGTCGGAAACTTCTTTGATCTGAATATCGGAAAGTTGGCCTGAATGCCACAAGTTGCGTCGACCTGAACGTCGGAAACTTCTTCGATCTGAACATCTGAAAATTGGCCTGAATGCCACTTCGGTCTGAATACCGGAAAAACTGGCCTGAATGCCACTTCGGTCTGAATACCGGGAATTGACCTGAATGCCACTTCGGTCTGAATACCGGAAATTGGCCTGAAAGCCACTTCGGTCTGAATACCGGAAAATTTTCATGCCTGTCAGCATCGGCAGAAATAGGGAAAATGATAATTGAGGCGGCACGTGGGCCAATGACCCCTGCTGGGAATAATAGAGGATGAGTCATGAACGACCTCCAGTCTGAGTACTAGAAACAAACTTCTGGCTTATCACTTGGGATACCGAGTATGTCTTATGCTTTACATGCGTATGTTTGAATTTTTCAATGGCGTAATGCTCCATGAAAATGGAAATGCTACGCGATTTGGGAGGATGCAATGCAATATGATTCTACATGCAGGGATGTGAAATGCTGGGTTAGAGAGAACGCCAAGCCGAGGCAAGGAATTCTGCTGGGGAAATGATCACGATCTTCTGGATCCTGGCACTGGTGTTGGAGATGCACAGCATAATGAACTCTGTGGGGAGATGACCGACCATGCGGTGTTCTGGCAGTAACAAAATACCGAGACTCTGACTGGGGAGAGACTGGCACTGAAAGCATGCTGCTGAGGGAAACAACGGTGGTTCTGGCAACCATAATCTGCGAGAGAGACGACTCAACAGGGGAAGCAAACACTGATATGGTACCGAGATTCCGCTTCAAGGGAAGAGACCGTGGATCTGGCATCGAACTTTGAGGAGCAGCCGCTTCTGCTGGGAAGATACAGTCTAGCGCTGTCAACTCCGCTGGGGATATACAGTCTGACACTGTCAACTCTACTGGGGAGTGTATAATCTGAAACACATGCTTGGGGAAGTACAATAGTGAGAACCTGCTGGGGATTGAAGAATCCAATGCTTGGACCAACTCTGCAGGGATAAGATACCAAACTCCGACTGTTGGGAACAACATCCACGATCATCTGCAGGGAACATTGAGGAAATGCCCCGAGTGCACCTGTTCTGAATAGATGATCCAGAGCACTTAAAAATTACAGCAATTTTAAATGTTTACTGAGCATGTACCTGTAAAGCTCTTATGTTTCATGATGCAATGTTTATCAAAAATTCGGACGTCATTTTTGCAAACAAAACAGTAAAATGAAAATGAAAACAGAGATATATTGAATAACATGATTTTATTGATTGAATGGCCTCTGAATAGGAATTTACATCAGAAAGCAATCCCTAGAAAGAGGTAATCGCATAAAAGTTAAAAACAGAAATTAATCTAATGGCAATGTGAAATGGATTTCTAACGGGTTCCGATTCTGCTATGACTCGCTCATCTTCAAGATCCTCCAAATGATCCGCTTTCTGAAAAAGGTGATTGGACTGTTTCCTATCCTTCGAAAGTTTCCGGTCATTGACACGGGATGAGATTCAGAACTACTCAGAACGCAGTCATTCGCTTAATCCCTAACTTTTTCCTGGATCGCCCTTTCGGGTTTTCAATCCACCGGGATACCCATTTTTGCCTAAGTTTCCTTTTCAGGTTTTCAACTTACCGGGTGTACAATCTTTTCATTTTTAATCCCTAACTTTTGCCCGAACCTTTTTTCATTTTCTTGGTTCGCCGGGATGCCCATTTTTTGCCTGGACTATTCTTTTTATTGTCCAGCGGGTCTGTTTTATGCGATGTATTTTTTAACTGCGTCTGAGTTCACAGGGGAAGTGAAGTCTTCACCATCCATAGTTGCAAGCATTAAGGCTCCGCCATCAAAGATCTTGGTGACAATATATGGTCCATCATAGTTAGGAGACCACTTGCCCCTGTGATCTGTCTGAGGAGGAAGGATCCTTTTCAACACTAAATCTCAAACTTGGAAACATCGAGGATGCACTTTCTGATCAAAGGCTCTCTTCATCCGACTCTGATATAACTGCCCATGACAAATGGTTGCCATTTGCTTCTCTTTGATAAGACTTAACTCATTGAACCTTGTCCGAATCCACTCAGCTTCGTCTAACTTGACGTCCAACAGGACTCTTAGAGAAGGAATCTCCACTTCAACAGGTAGGACTGCCTCCATACCATACACAAGGGAGTAAGGAGTTGCCCCGGTCGATGTACGTACTGAAGTACGGTACCCATGCAAGGCGAAGGGTAGCATATCATGCCAATCTCTGTATGTCACGACCATCTTCTGCACAATCTTCTTTATGTTCTTATTTGCCGCCTCAACAACATCGTTCATCTTAGGACGATAAGGGGAAGAATTATGATGTTGAATGTTGAAGTTCTGGCACAACTCCTTCATCATTTTGTTATTGAGATTAGAACCATTATCAGTAATGATTCTTTAGGGAATCCCATAACGAAAAATGATTTCTTTCTTAATGAAACGGGCAACCACATGTCTGGTGACCTTCGCAAACGACGTTGCTTCGACCCACTTGGTGAAATAGTCAATGGCAACAAGGATGAAGCGATGCCCATTGGAGGAAGTCAGCTCAATCTTTCCAATCATATCAATGCCCCACATAGAAAACGACCACGGCGAAGACATCACATTCAGAGGATTTGGCGGCACATGCACCTTATCAGCATAAATCTGGCATTTATGACACTTCCGAGCATATTTGAAACAATCAGATTCCATGGTCATCCAGTAATAACCCGCTCTCAACAATTTCCCAGCCATTGCATGTCTGCCGGCGTGAGTACCGAAGGAGCCTTCATCAACTTCCTGCATTAACATTTTCGCTTCGTGTTTGTCCACGCATCTGAGCAAGACCATGTCGAAGTTCCTCTTATACAGCATATCATCTTTGTTCAAGAAGAAACTGCCTGCCAATCTTCTCAAAGACTTTCTGTCATTATTGGATGCCCTTGCAGGGTACTCTTGATTCTTCAGAAAGCACTTGATGTCGTAATACCGGGGCTTATCATCAACTACCAGTTCAGCGGCAAACACATACGCGGCCCTATCAAGGCGCATAACATCGATCCTGGGAGCATGGTTCCACCGAATCACCTTGATCATGGAGGATAGAGTAGCAAGAGCGTCTACCATCTGGTTCTCATCATGAGGTATATGATATAGTTTTACTGTTGTGAAGAAAGTCAACAGTCTTCTCGTGTAATCTCTATAGGGGACCAGATTGGGCTGGAGAGTGTTTAAATCACCATTCACTAGAGCTGAATCTCCGAAGATGTCCAAAGTCTTGATTCTTAAATCAATGGCTTGTTCAATACCCAAGATACAGGCTTCATACTCAGCTTCATTATTGGTGCACTTGAAAGTCAGACGAGCGGTGAAAGGCATGTGGGCACCTTTAGGAGTGGTAATGACAACACCAATTCCACTTCCTTTGGCATTGACGGCCCCATCAAACGTTAAAGTCCACTTTTCATCTAGATCAGGTCCCTCCTCAATAACTGGCTCTTCACAGTTTTTCATCTTGAGGAACATGATGTCTTCATCCGGAAAATCAAACTTCATCGGCTCATAATCATCAATCGGCTGCTGAGCAAGATAGTCTGATAGAATACTCCCTTTGATGGCTTTCTAGGATGTATACTGGATGTCGTACTTTGTCAGTACCATTTGCCAAGGAGCAACCCTTCCGGTGAGAGCTGGTTTCTCAAATATGTACTTGACTGGGTCCATCTTGGAGATCATTAAGGTTGTGTGAGTCAGCATGTATTGTCTCAATCGCTTAGCAGCCCATGCGAGTGCACAACATGTCTTTTCAAGCATTGAGTATCTCGACTCGCAGTCTGTGAACTTCTTACTCAGGTAGTAGATGACATGCTCTTTCCTACCTATCTCGTCGTGTTGACCGAGAACACAACCCATGGAATTATCGAGTACTGTCAAATACATAATCAGCGGTCTCCCTGGGACCGGAGGCATAAGGATAGGAGGATTCTGCAAATACTCTTTTATCTTCTTGATAGCCCTTTGACAATCATCCTTCCACCTGATAGCCTGATCTTTTCTCAACAACTTGAATATTGGCTCACACGTGGCCGTTAGGTGAGAGATGAACCTGGAAATGTAGTTCAACCTCCCTAAGAAACCACGAACTTGTTTCTCTGTTCTTGGCTCAGGCATTTCTTGTATGGCTTTTACTTTGTCAGGGTCCACCTCAATCCCTTTTTCGCTAACAATAAAACCTAGCTGCTTTCCAGATCTCACCCCGAAAGTACACTTGTTCGAATTAAGCCTCAACTTGAATTTCCTAAAACGTTCGAACAGTTTCCGCAGATTCACCAAATGTTCTTCTTCTGTCTGAGATTTGGCAATCATATCATCCACATAAACCTCGATTTCATGATGAATCATATCATGGAAAAGAGTTACCATAGCTCGTTGATATGTTGCCCCAGTGTTTTTCAGACCAAACGGCATCACCTTGTAGCAGAAGGTGCCCCATGGGGTTATGAAAGTTGTCTTCTCCATGTCTTCTGGTGCCATCTTAATCTGATTATAGCCAGAAAAGCCATCCTAGAAGGAGAATACCGAGAACTGAGCCGTGTTATCCACCAAAATGTCAATGTGAGGTAATGGGAAATCATCTTTGGGACTAGCTTTGTTCAGATCCCGGTAGTCAACACACATCCGTACCTTTCCATCCTTCTTAGGTACTGGGATAATGTTTGCAACCCATGGCGGATAATTGGTAACTGCTAGAAATCCTGCATCCAACTGTTTTTGCACTTCTTCCTTTATCTTGACAGCCATCTCTGGTCTTGTTCTTCTGAGCTTCTGCTTGACCGGAGGACAACCCTCTTTGAGAGGCAAGCGGTGTACCACGATGTCTGTGTCAAGCCCTGGCATGTCCTGATAAGACCAAGCGAAGACGTCAACATACTCCTGCAGCAGTTCAATCAGCCCTTTCTTCACATCATCTTCCAAAGCAGCCCCTATCTTGATTTCTCTCTTGACGTCCTCGGTGCCAAGATTAATCACTTCAGTAGACTCTAGATGCGGTTGAGTGATCCTTTCCTCCTGTTTTAACAACCTGGCAAGTTCTTCAGGGAGTTCACAGTCTTCATCACCCTCTTCTTCAGCTTGGAAGATTGGATTTTCAAAGTCGAAGCGAGCCATAGCAGAACTGTTATCAATAGGATCCAGTGACGTGCATCTGCATGAGTGATGGTATGTGCTTATGAGGGTGAACAGTGAGTGAAAACTAAACAAAACATTGCCAAATATTTTTTGATTTTTTGGTTTTTTGAAAACTGCAAAAATAGAAAGACAGTTGTAGCACCTCAAATTTGCACCTCCCATTTGTATATACATTTTCATTTTAGGTCATTAACATTGCATTGACATTGCATAGTCCATCATGTCATCAGGCAAGACTGGTTAGGAGATTCAGTTGTGCAAGGCAACAAGGGCATTCTCCATGAGATCAAAGCCCTAGGGTTGGTACAATGAGCTCATGTGACCCAAGGATCATTTTGAAGTGGTTTGGCCAAGTATTGAAAGCTCAAGGCTCATCAGTCCATGTGCAAATCATCTGAAACCCTAAAAAGTCAACAAAAGTCAACTGTCAATTTAACTATGGATTTGGATGTGGGAAATGGTTAGAGATGCCTCAATCATGTGTAAACAAGTCTCATTTGACATTTCAAACATCAACATTGAGGAATTTGAAGTCAGATCAAAACTTTCCAACAATAGCAGGTGACCTGTAATTTGAACTTTCCAAAAATGGAAAGGTTTTAGACCAACTTCAACACAAGATTACATCATCAAGAAAGCTTCAAATGAAATTTTGTCCAACATGAAAGTTGAATATCTTTCTCTCCCATTTCCAAAAAGTCCAAGATCATGGATTTCTCATGTGTGGTTGATGAGATATGGTTCAAACATGGCAAAGTGTGGTTTAAACTTCAAATGAGCATAACTTCTCAACCAAAGCTCCAAATTGGATGGCTCTTTTTGCATTCTTCTCCTTTTGACTTCTAGTTTCCAAATCATGCATTACATGACATGCATTATCATCATATGAGCACTTGCTGTTTCATTGGGGTTTTGGAGGGAAAATATGAAATTCAAATTTTGTGCACCATTCAAATATTTCACCATTGCCATTGGCTCCAAAATGATTTTTTAAGTGAAAATGAATCAAGATTTCGTGCACTGTTCACATGCATATCATGCATAAGGGGTGAAAACCAAATTTGCACTTACACCTTAAAACTCAATTAATTCCATTTGCATTTGGTTTAAGCTTAATTAAACATGATTAGTAGCAGGTATATAAGCAAAATCATAACTATTTTTCAGATGAGCCTTCATTATTTCAGATCTAGATCCAAACATTCAAAATTTTCTCTCAAAAAATTCTTACAATTTCTTCACATTCAAGCCATTTCCATTGCTTGATCCTTGATCCTGAAGAGTTCTTGAGTAACTTTGCGTGTGGAATCAAGAGAATTGGTGCAGTATTGAAGCATACTCGAGGCTTTGAACAACAATGGTGATTTCAGATTTTGGTGAATGCAAGCACAATTGAGCTTCAATCTTCCTTCCAATCACCTCAACAAGCATCATAGAAGAACTGTAAAGCATTGCCAAGGCCTGTAGCTCGAGATTTCCAGTTCTGCTCTTCAAGAGGTTATGAATCAATCCTCTTAATTCTCAAAATTCTTGTGATATTGTTGTAGATCTAAGTTTGCTGAGCATGTTGAGCTTTGAATCGTGCAAATTGGTGTGGTTTTGAATGAGATATGACTGTTTGAAGTTTTGATGATGATTCTTATTTACTTCGATCCATGCATGTCTTGATGTTTCTTGATGAAATGTTTATGGATTATTGTTGTATGATGAAAGACCTACACAATGATGTGTTTAATTTGGAATTCTGGAACATTTGTTCTTGGTGTTCTCGGTGTATTGCTATTGTTCATGCCTGCGCGATGAAGAAGATGATGATTTAGTTTAGGCAACGGTTTTGATTCTTTAGGGAACAGAAATCCGTGGTTGCATGTGTTTGTGTAGGGCTTGATGCTGATTGGCTCATGCGTTTTGCCATGCTAGCTTCTGATTGGCCCGTGCGTTTGACTCAGCGCTTTGACCTCCACGTCATAAATGAAACACAGAGTTTCATATGCGTGCGCGTTGCACTATTTGAATGTTGGCCGGGTTCGATCCTTGGCCAATGCAACAATTCAAATGCTTCATTTCTTTTTTCATTTCCCTCCATGTATTTCTATGCTATGCTTCATGTTTTTTTTATTTTTTTTCTCAACTTCCAAATATCATAAAAAATTGAAAACTCAACCAAATGATCTCCAATTTTTTGCATTGTGATCCTCATTCTATCTAGTTTTTAATGATTATTAATTTCGAAGTTGTGCCTGGACTGGAAAATATTTTGTCTAAGAAGTTTGAACACGTATGTATGTTTGACATTGCCTTGCTATATCATTTGTGAAATGCTTGATTGTTATTCAATGAATGTGAAATTTTGCATTCTATAACTAGGCAAATTGCTTGACATTTTGGTTTTGATTTGGTATTTTTATCACTTGCCATTTCTGTTTTATGAATGTGCTAAGTTGGTGTGACAATTTGTGTCACACCTTGTGATATTCAACTTGAATGATGTGTTTACCATGCCAAATAATATCCAATTGCCTTGATGTTTTGTGTGAGGCATGTCATAGATGTTGTGATTGCTCATGATTTTTGTTGGAATTATTCGGATCATTTCTGATTTAATTGAGATTTTTAATTCTGGTTGGTCACATTTGAGCTTTAAAATTGACTTGAACTTCATTTGATCACAAAATGCTTGTTTATTATCCAACGCTTTTGAATTTTTGCATACTATTTCTAGACATGTTGAGTGTTGTTTTGGCTTTGGTTTGAGGTTTTTACCATGATCCATCCCTGTTTTATGCCTATGCTAACTTGGTGTGACAATTTGTGTCACACATGTGCTTGTTGTGCTTGTCTTGACTTATGCTATGTGATTGCCATGTCTAATGATGTCCAATGCCTCTAATTTTTTGTGTGATGATCATGTTTTATGTCCTGTTTACTCATGAATTTGGCCAAGATTATTTGAATCATTTTTTGATTTAATGTGCATTTGTTTCTTTTGATATCACAATGTGGTCACAATTTGCATACCTTGCCATGTTTGGTTCATGAAATGCTGTTGGTTATTGATATTGATATGGGACCTTTTGGAATGTGTCAAGATGTGATTGAAGTTGATTCATGTTAAATTTCATGTTCTGTTTTGAATGTTTGACCTATTTTTGACCCTAGGCTTTGACCTAGTGGTTTGGACTCACTGTTTGGATTGTGGATTTCAGGTTAAGAAGCACATTACCATGGTTGAAGTGGTTCACTCATTTGAGTTGATTAGTTGATTGATGTTGGCTAATATTGAGTTGTTTTGTAGGTTTTGAGAACAAGTTGCCTAATGGCTTGTGCCTTGCACATTGGTGCTTGATGCCTTATCTGTCTGATTGTGTGATTGATTGTTGTCTGTCTGATTGTTTGACTTGTAAACTGATTGATTTAGATTTTTTCAGGTACCTAAGTTGCTTTGAGTTCTTTTGAACTTGCTTTTGCTTTGCTTGGTTGCTTAACCACTGAGGTATAACTCTCTGACTTCATGTAGTCTGGAAGACCTGTCCTGTTATGTGGGCAGGCACCTGTCTGAAGCCATCCTTAAGAGGCAATGCTTATGTTTGTTTATCTTTGTGCCAAGCAGGAAAAGTCCTCTTATGAGGCAATTGGCAGATAAAAGAGATATGTAATCCATCTCCTGCTATTCAGTGTGTCATCCACTTTGCTCACACCATGTGTTGATGCATTGTGGATATTAACCCAAGATCTTTGTTGTGTCAGTCATATATGGAGAAGAGTTCCTACTTTCTGAACTCCCACACTTTCATTTGTCTGAAGCTCTCCCAGGCCAGGGATAATAGCTGTGAGGTCTTACCCTCACTTCCCATTTCATCTGCTTCACCCTAACTCTCAATGTTAGGGTTAAGAGCTAATTACATCCGATTCCAGTTGGCTTGTGTTTCACAGCCTAACCTTGTATGAGCCCCATTGTTTGCATATAGTGTGTGTGCTTGCTTTTTGTGCTTGTATGACTTTGCTTGTGCTGTTTAGGATAGCTTGCTCCCTGTGCAAGTTAGATAGAAACCTTAACATAGGGATCGTATGCATGACAACTTCTAGGTTCGAGTCGTAGTCTCCCTAGTAGTTTGTGTCTCCCTTTGTATCTGGTTAGGTTAGTCCTTTTTCCCTGTTAAGGGGAACTACGTCGCCCTGATCCTCATACCAGATGAGGTACGTAGGCAGGAGATGAGCTGATCTCTTCGGGCGCCCTTTTTCTTTTTCAACCCTTTGTGTTGTGTGGAGTCTGACGTAAGTCCAGTGATTGGCAGTTGGTTTCCTGTGTGTGTGTTTGTTGGTTCGGAGTCTGATGTAAGTCCAGCGATTGGCATTCGGTTTCCATGTTTTCCTGTTTGTGTGGAGTCTGACGTAAGTCCAGCGATTGGCAGTCGGTTTCCTGTGTGGGTTTTGTTTGGCGTGCGTTAGCCGAGCTACGAGTGCTCTGATTCTTCCTCAGTCAAAGAAGATATGTATGCATAGGAGGCGATATCCTAGCGAGCACGTTTCCCCTGTCCCGAACTACGTCGACTCTGATGTCTGTGCCTGACAGACTACGTAGGCCCAGGATGCGATATCCTGCCGAGTTAGTTTCTTTTGTCTTTCCTATGTCTCTTTCCAGCCTTGTGTGTGCAGTTTGTGATCAGTTTTTAGCAACCTTATCCTTTCTTTTGTGCGTAGATCCCGTCGAGTACGACGGATGCGTAGGGGTGCTAATACCTTCCCTTCGCATAACCGACTCCCGATCCTATCTTTCTCTGGTCGCGAGACCATGTCTTTTCCAGGTGTACTTCGAGCGTTTCCTTTCCCTCTTTTGGGATAAATAACGCACGGTGGCGGCTCTGTTGTTTCGTTTTCCCGCCAGTTTTTTCGCGTAATGCGACAGCTGGCGACTCTGCTGGGGAATCATAGAAGTTGACCTCTTGCTGGTCCATCTTCCCTAAGCGAGTCTCTCCTAGCGCTCTCTGGGATAGGGTTTGGTTGCTTTTGCTGTTTCATTTATTGTATTCATTTATTTATTGTTTGCATTTATGTTTGCATTTATGTTTGCATTCATCATATTCATCTCTGCTGACTGTGCTGTGTTTGTCTCTCTGTTGGGGTGGGAGTTACATGAGGTAAAAAGCCCAATACCTAGGCTATGAGTGAAATCTAGGACACCTAGGAATAGAGTGATTCTTGGGAAGCGGGTGGTATTGCGCCACTTAGCGGAACTTGATATCACGAGCAGTTCAGACTCTGATGGGGTATTATCGTTACATACTTCGGGTGTGTATATGATGATATTCTATGAAAGGGTTATTTATGCTGCATTTCTCTCGACCTTACCCTGGCCTAGATGACACCCGTGAGTGGGGAGGGAATGATCATTATTACAGGTACAGTTGGTGACTTGTCGGTGACTTGTTGGTGACTTGTGGTTCTGTTGGTGACTTGGTTCAGAATTGTTGGGTCTCAGATGATTTTGGGTCTCAGATGATTTGTGGTTCCGAGTTCAAGCCGAAGCTTTGATCCTGTGCTCCGAGATACACAGCCAGCCAGTCTTATCTGCATCATTTGCATCATAGCATGTTTATTTTCAAAAAAAAAATATGCAATCAAAAAAAAAATTGATGAAAAAATGGAAAAAAGAAAGAGAAAAAGAAAAAGCTAATCTCTTCATGCATATCATTTCTCAGGTTCATTCAGGGGTCTATTCATTGTGAGAGATGGCATCCGTTCCTGAGTTGAAGCGGAAGACTTGTTCCTACAGTTTTCATCGTGAGCCTTTGACATCCCTGATAGAGTTGAGCAACCTTGTGACCAGTGGTAATCAGAAGGGGTTTGTTGATCAGTGTGGGGATTTGTTGACACTGTTGAAGATGGTCGTAGATCCAGTGCCGTTGCAGACTCTTCTCCAGTTCTACGACCCAGAGCTTCGTTGCTTCACCTTCCAGGACTATCAGCTAGCTCCTACTCCTGAAGAGTACTCCATTCTGTTGAATGTCCCGATCCGGTATCAGGTTCCTTTCTTGGATGTGCCTAAAGAGGTTGATTTCAGAGTTGTTGCCAGAGCTCTTCATCTGAGTATCAAAGAGGTGAGTGATAATTGGAAGTCCAGTGGGGATGTTGTGGGGTTGCTTGTGAAGTTCCTGTTGAGGGTTGCTAAAGGAGAAGCAGAGAAGGGAAATTGGGAAGCTTTTCATGCTCAGTTAGCTATCTTAATTTATGGGATTGTCTTGTTCCCAAATATGCCCAACTTTGTGGATTATGCTGCAGTCACTATCTTCATTGGAGGAAACCCGGTTCCTACTCTGTTAGCTGACACTTACTATGCTATTCACAGTAGGCATGGTAAGGGTGGAGCTATCAGGTGCTGTCTCCCACTTTTGCTCAGATGGTTCTTGTCTCTTCTGCCAGTCAGTGGACCTTTTGTGGATGCTCAGAGCACTCATAAGTGGACTCAGAGGATTATGTCTCTTACCTCTTATGATATCAGGTGGCAGTCATACCGGATGGATGTGCGTAATGTCATTATGAGTTGTGGAGAGTTTCGTAATGTGCCACTTGTAGGGACTAAGGGTTGCATCAATTACAATCCGATTCTTTCTCTTTGCCAGTTAGGGTTTGTGATGAATGGAAGACCACTTGACGTTGAGATAGCGGAAAGTGTGTACTTTGAGAAGCGGAGTGACCCTGCTAGATTGGAGCAAGTGGGAAGAGCTTGGAAGACCATTGGTGTCAAGGATAGAGCTGTCCTAGGGAAGAAGTTTGCTGTTGCTATGCCTGACTACACTGATTGGGTGAAGAAGAGAGTGGAAACTTCATTGTTGCCCTATGATAGGATGAAGCCATTGCAGGAACAACCACCTTTGATCCTTGCTGAGAGTGTACCTGCTGAGCAGTACAAGCAAGCCTTGATGGAGAATCGCCGGTTGAAAGAGAAGGAACAAGATACCCAGATGGAGCTCTACAAAGCCAAAGCTGATAAGTTGAACTTGGCTCATCAACTCAAGGACGTGCAGGGTGAAGATGCTAGCAGATTGAAAGGTAAGAAGAGATCCTATAATGAGATGGAGACCTTGTTGAATGCAGAACACCGGGAATGCTTGAGGTTGCAGAGAGCTGAAGCCAGTTATCAGAAGAAGATAAAGGACTTGGAGAAGCAACTCAGAGACTAAGACATCCAACTGAAGAAGGAAGTTGACTTGAGACATGCATCAGAGGGCCAGCTTGGAGGAGAAGTTGTGGAGCTCAGAAGACAACTGAAGGAGAAGCTCACTCCTTTGCCAGAATGCTCAGAGTGTGACCTGTTGATAGACCAGTGCCACTACCTGAAGACGCTCATTCCTGGAAGCCATTTGTCTTAGCTCGTATCTCTGTTGTTTATGTTGAGAATCACCTCCAGGCTTGTTGGATGGGATTCATTGTTGTACTCCGATTATTTGGATCTTTGTTGACATTGTTGTATGATCCTTGTTGCTCATATCTATAGATGAGTTGGTTGTTGATGTTTCACCTGGTGCTCAGTTATCTTATGTTGCTACCTTGTTGCTTGCTGCAGGTTGCCATTTCTTGAAAGATGAATTAGGCTCTTGAACGCCTGAGAAATGAACATATCATGTG
Organism: Lathyrus oleraceus; assembly: GCF_024323335.1. NCBI lineage: Eukaryota > Viridiplantae > Streptophyta > Magnoliopsida > Fabales > Fabaceae > Lathyrus > Lathyrus oleraceus. The sequence goes on from NC_066583.1 coordinate 424,736,352, forward strand.
CATCATACGCATCATGAGCATCATACACATATCATTTTGCATAACAGGTGTTCTTGCTCAAGATTTCTCACTCTGGTTCCTGTGTCAGGCAGGATAGCTGATCAACGTCCGCACCGCTACGCAACCAGATTGAATCATCAGAGGAATATGGACCAGGTTCAAGCAGAATTGGCTGAGATGAGGGCTAACATGGCCTAATTTATGACAATGATGCAAGGGGTTGTTCAGGGGTAAGAGGAGTTGCGTGCCTTAGCCCAGAGACAGGAAGCCGTGATTCCGCCGTCCAACCGTACTTCACCAGTGGGTGTTCCGGTTCATGATAATGTTGCTGCTGCTGCTCCCGTCAATGACTACGCTGTGGGTGATGAGTTAAGGGGTATTAGAATCAACGGAAAGCCTCTTGCTGCAGAGACTATTAATGCCAGAGCTACCCGGGCTCCGATTCACCATCCTGCTCCGTTGGTTGACAGACAGGAGGACATGTTCACACTCCTTAGTGAAGACGATGATGTTGGGAGAGTCGAGGAGAGGGATCGGAAGGTTGATGCCCTTGCCGAGAAGATCCGAGCTATGGAATGTCAGAACTCCCTGGGTTTTGATGTTACAAACATGGGTTTGGTTGAAGGTTTGAGGATTCCCTACAAATTCAAAGCACCCTCATTTGATAAATACAATGGTACTTCTTGTCCTCGCACCCATGTGCAGGCATACTACAGGAAGATCTCTGCTTATACAGATGACGAGAAAATGTGGATGTATTTTTTCCAGGATAGCTTGTCTGGGGCTTCCTTGGATTGGTACATGGAGCTTAAGAGAGATTCTATTCAATGTTGGAGAGATCTGGGTGAGGCCTTCTTGAGGCAGTACAAACATAATATGGACATGGCGCCGAGCCAGACTCAGTTGCAAAGTCTTTGTCAGAAATCAGGGGAAAGCTTCAAGGAGTACGCCCAGAGGTGGCGTGAATTGGCTGCACGAGTACAACCCCCTATGCTGGAGAGGGAGTTGACTGATATGTTTATCGGTACATTACAAGGTGTATTCATGGACCGGATGGGGAGTTGCCCATTCGGCAGTTTTTCCGATGTGGTGATTTGTGGAGAAAGGACTGAAAGTTTGATCAAAGCTGGAAAGATTCAGGATGCTGGTTCCTCATCTTCCAAGAAACCATTTGCTGGGGCACCTCGCAGGAGAGAGGGGGAAACCAACGCTGTGCAACACCGAAGGGATGTAAACAGAAATCAGTATCGCCAGGTTGCTGCTGTAACCATTCCAGCACTTCAACCTCGTCAACAGCAACAACGGAGGGTTAAACAACCGCAACCACAACAACAACAACAACAACAACAACGTCCGTATCAACCGAGACAAAGGATGCCTGATCGACGTTTTGACCCGTTGCCGATGACCTACACTGAGTTGCTACCTGAGTTGCTCAGATTGGGATTCGTGGTGTTGCGAACAATGGCTCCGTTGACAAAAATACCACCTGGGTATGATGCCAACGTGCGTTGTGATTTCCACTCTGGTGCACCGAGGCACCACATTGAGAATTGTCGGGCTTTTCATCATAAGGTCCAGGACCTAATTGACGCTAAAACTATCAATTTTGCTCCTGTACCGAATGTTGTGAATAATCCTATGCCTCAGCATGGTGCGCATAGAGTTAACAATGTTGAAGGTAGAGAAGCTGAAGACTGGGTGGTCAGTGTTGATGAGATTCAGACTTCATTACTGGTTGTGAAGGATCGTTTGTTGAATGGAGGGGTATTCCCGGGCTGTTGTGAGGACTGTGTAAACTGTGCAGAGTCAGAGAATGGTTGTGATCAGTTAAGGGCTGGTATTCAGAGTCTGATCGATGAGGGCTGTTTACTGTTTAGTCGGGTCGTTAAAGATCGTGGGGTGGTGTCAACCGTCATCATTTATTTCAAACCGTCCGAGGGACGTGGCCAGAGAATTGTTAATGCGCCTACAACTAGTGGTACTCTTGTTACCATTTCTGCTCCTATAACCATCAGTGCTCCAACCACTATTGCTGTGACCGGTAGAAGGGTTGTTGATAGTAGGGTTGTGTCGTGGAAATACGACAATGCTTATCGCAGCAACAGAAGAGATGAGAGTCAGGTTAGGCCAGTGAATCAGGCTCCTGTAACGATTGGGTTGCCGAGTAGGGCTCCTGTGGTTGCGAGTCCAGTTGTGGATAACGTTGGGGGACCCGGAGGTTTCACCAGAAGCGGTCGTTTGTTTGCTCCACAACCGTTGAGGGATAACAATGCTGAGGCTCTCACCAAGGCTAAGGGTAAACAGGCCGTGGTTGATGAAGAACCTGCTCAGAAGGAGGCGCCTGAGGGTTCATTCGAGAAAGACGTGGAGGAGTTCATGAAGATAATTAAGAAGAGTGACTACAAGATTGTAGATCAGCTGAATCAGACTTCGTCCAAGATTTCTATCCTCTCATTGCTTTTGTGCTCTGAGGCGCACCGTAATGCCTTGTTGAAGATGCTGAATCTGGCTTACGTACCTCAGGAGATTTATGTCAACCAGTTGGAGGGTGTGATTGCCAATGTAAGTACCAGGCATGGTGGGGGGTTCGCAGATTTGGACTTGACGCCTGAAGGACGTAACCATAACAAGGCCCTGCATATCACCATGGAGTGCAAGGGTGCGGTGTTATCTCATGTGCTGGTAGACACTGGTTCGTCTTTGAATGTGCTGCCTAAGAAGATTTTGGGCAAGATTGATGTTGAAGGGGTTGTCCTTACTCCGAGTGATCTGATTGTTCGTGCATTTGATGGATCCAAACGGTCTGTTTTTGGTGAAGTCACGTTGCCGGTGAAGATTGGCCCGGAGGTGTTCAGTATTGTCTTCTATGTGATGGACATCCAGCCAGCATATAGTTGTTTGTTGGGGCGTCCTTGGATTCACGCAGCTGGGGCAGTTTCGTCAACTCTCCACCAGAAGTTGAAGTATGTCTGGAACGGTCAGATTGTGACCGTGTGCGGTGAAGAAGATATTCTGGTGAGTCACCTATCCTCTTTCAAGTATGTAGAGGTGGATGGCGAGATCCATGAAACTCTATGCCAGGCATTCGAGACTGTTGCTCTTGAGAGGGTGGCTTTCGCTGAGCAGAAGAAGCCAAGTGCCTCAATTGCATCGTATAAGCAGGCAATGGAGGTTGTCAACTCTGGTAACGCTGAAGGCTGGGGCAAGATGGTGGATTTGCCTGTCAAAGAAGATAAGTTCGGAATTGGATATCAACCTCTGCAGGCGGAGCAGATTGAGCAGACAGGTCCGAGTACCTTTACCAGCGTTGGGCTGATGAATCACGGTGATGTCTTTGCAACCAGTAGTGAAGACGGTGACAGTGATTGTGATCTAGACAACTGGGTTCGCATGTGTGCACCAGGGGAGTCGATCAACAATTGGACGGCAGAAGATATGGTCCAAGTTACTCTTCAAATAGAGTAATTTTCTTTTGTTTTTCATTTTGCACAAAACCCTACGTTCTGCCCAAGGCGTAGTGGTTCATTGTAGGGCCTCATCATGTTTTTCCAATGATATCATTAATAAAGGACGTTTTGCAAACAATTTTGTGATCCCTGTCTTTCTATTTTTGTTTTCATTTTCAAAACAATAAAAATGGCAATGTTCTTGTTTTTTTCGTGACTTTCTTGAACTCTTTTTTCTAAAATAAAGCATTAAACATGCAGAAGTGATCTCACGGAATCCACTATGAACCGTTCTGTTATGGCTCAGTATGATTTCAATAATCCCATCTACCAAGCTGAAGAGGAGAGTGAGGAAGACTGTGAACTCCCTAAAGAATTGGTCAGATTGTTGAAGCAAGAGGAAAGGGTCATCCAACCTCATCAGGAGGAGTTGGAGATTATTAATCTTGGTACTGAGGACGCCAGAAAAGATATCAAGATCGGGGCTTCTTTGAAAGAAGACGTCAAGAGAAGGTTGATTGAAATGCTGAGAGAGTATGTGGAGATATTCGCCTGGTCGTATCAAGATATGCCTGGGTTGGATACCGATATTGTCGTGCATAGGCTGCCTCTCAGAGAAGATTGTCCTTCAGTCAAGCAGAAGCTTCGAAGAACGAGTCCTGATATGGCTATTAAGATCAAGGAAGAGGTTCAGAAACAGTTGGACGCGGGTTTCCTGTCAGTAACTACTTATCCCCCGTGGGTGGCCAACATCGTTCCCGTGCCGAAGAAGGACGGCAAAGTCAGGATGTGTGTCGATTACCGGGATTTAAACAGAGCCAGTCCGAAAGATGATTTCCTATTACCTCACATTGATGTATTGGTTGATAATACGGCTCAATCCTCGGTTTTCTCTTTCATGGATGGATTCTCTGGTTATAATCAGATTAAGATGGCGCCAGAGGACATGGAAAAGACGACATTCATTACACCTTGGGGCACGTTCTTCTATAAGGTGATGCCATTTGGGCTGAAGAATGCCGGTGCTACCTATCAGAGGGCTATGACGACTCTCTTTCATGACATGATGCACAAAGAGATTGAAGTGTACGTGGATGATATGATTGCGAAGTCGCAGACAGAAGAGGAGCACCTGGTTAATTTGCAGAAATTGTTTGATCGGCTGAGAAAGTTCAAACTGAGGCTGAATCCGAACAAGTGTACGTTTGGTGTGCGATCCGGGAAGCTGTTGGGCTTCATTGTCAGTGAGAAAGGGATTGAGGTTGATCCAGCAAAAGTCAAAGCTATTCAAGAGATGCCTGAACCAAAAACTGAAAAGCAGGTTCGTGGGTTTTTAGGGAGATTGAACTACATTGCAAGGTTTGTATCTCACCTAATTGCCACGTGTGAACCGATATTCAAATTGCTAAGAAAGAATCAAGCAATCAGGTGGAATGATGATTGTCAGAAAGCTTTTGACAAGATAAAAGAGTATTTACAGAAACCTCCAATCCTTATTCCTCCAGTTCCTGGGAGACCTCTGATAATGTACCTGTCAATGACTGAGAACTCGATGGGGTGTGTATTGGGACAACATGACGAGTCTGGTCGAAAAGAGCATGCCATATACTACGTTAGCAAAAAGTTTACCGACTATGAAATCAAATATTCACAGCTTGAGAAAACTTGCTGTGCTTTGATCTGGGCTGCTCGCCGACTGAGGCAGTATATGTTGAACCATACCATTTTGTTGATTTCTAATATGGATCCAGTGAAGTACATCTTTGAGAAGCCGGCTCTCACTGGACGTGTTTCCCGTTGGCAGATGATCTTGACAGAATATGATATCCAGTACACGTCGCAGAAGGCCATCAAAGGTAGTATTCTGTCAGACTACCTCGCCGAGCAACCGATTGATGATTATCAGCCGATGATGTTTGAGTTCCCTGATGAAGACATCATGTATCTTAAAATGAAAGACTGTGAAGAGCCTCTTGTCGAGGAAGGACCGGATCCTGATGACAAGTAAACATTGATGTTTGATGGGGCTGTGAATGTGAATGGAAACGGTGTTGGGGCAGTGCTTATCAATCCAAAAGGGGCTCATATACCTTTTTCTTCCAGATTGACTTTTGATGTCACCAACAACGAGGCTGAGTATGAGGCTTGTATCATGGGGATTGAAGAAGCCATCGATCTGAGGATCAAAACACTTGACATTTTTGGAGATTCTGCTCTAGTGATCAATCAGGTCAATGGAGATTGGAATACCAATCAGCCGCATTTGATTCCTTACAGAGATTACACCAGAAGAATACTGACGTTCTTCAAGAAGGTGAAGTTGTATCATGTCCCCCGGGATGAGAATCAGATGGCTGATGCCTTGGCTTCTTTGTCTTCTATGATCAAGGTTCATTGGTGGAATCATGTGCCACATGTTGCGGTGAATCGACTCGAGAGGCATGCGTATGTGTTTGCAGCCGAGTCTGTTTTTGATGAGAAGCCGTGGTACTATGATATCAAGAATTTCCTCAAGAGCTAGGATTATCCTGAAGGTGCGTCGAAGAATGACAAGAAAACCCTGAGAAGGCTAGCTGGAAGCTTTTATTTGAATCAGGATGATGTGCTGTACAAGAGGAACTTTGACATGGTTCTGCTCAGATGCGTGGATAGACACGAAGCAGACATGTTGATGCAAGAAGTGCATGAAGGATCTTTTGGTACCCATGCTGGTGGTCATGCAATGTCCAAGAAATTATTGAGAGCCGGTTATTACTGGATGACTATGGAATCCGATTGTTTCAAATATGCTCGGAAATGCCATAAATGTCAGATCTATGCTGATAAGGTGCATGTACCACCAAGCCCTCTGAATGTCATGAATTCACCTTGGCCGTTCGCCATGTGGGGCATTGATATGATTGGGAAGATTGAGCCCACTGCTTCTAATGGACATCGCTTCATCCGGGTTGCGATTGATTACTTCACCAAGTGGGTGGAAGCAGCTTCTTATGCTAACGTTACCAAGCAAGTGGTTGCCCGGTTCATTAAGAAGGAGATTACCTGTCGTTATGGGGTTCCCGAGAGAATCATTACTGATAATGGTTCGAATCTCAATAACAAGATGATGAAAGAGCTTTGTAGAGATTTCAAGATTGAACATCACAATTCTTCTCCTTACAGACCGAAGATGAATGGTGTTGTAGAGGCGGCAAACAAGAATATTAAGAAGATTGTGCAGAAGATGGTCGTGACGTACAAGGATTGGCATGAGATGCTGCCTTTCGCTTTGCATGGGTACCGTACCTCATTACGTACGTCGATCGGGGCAACTCCGTACTCCCTTGTGTATCGTATGGAAGCTGTCCTACCAGTTGAAGTGGAGATTCCTTCTCTGAGGGTCTTGTTAGATGTCAAGCTTGATGAAGCTGAGTGGATTCGAACAAGGTTTAACGAGTTAAGCCTTATCGAAAAAAGACGGTTAGCAGCTGTGTGTCATGTGCAGTTATATCAGAGAAGGATGAAGAGAGCCTTTGATCAGAAAGTGCGTCCTCGAAGCTATCAGATCGGTGATCTAGTTTTGAAGAGGATCCTTCCTCCCGGTACAGATAACAGAGGCAAGTGGACTCCTAATTATGAAGGTCCATATGTTGTTAAGAAGGTTTTCTCCGGCGGAGCCTTGATGCTTATAACTATGGATGGTGAAGATTTTCCGTCCCCTGTTAACTCAGATGTAGTCAAAAAATACTTCGCATAAATTGACCCGTAGGACAAAAAGAATAAAAGAGTCCAGGCAAAAAAGGGCATCCCGACGAACCAAAAAAAAAAAGAAAAAAAAGAAAAAAGGTTCGGGCAAAAGTTAGGGGTAAATAAGGAAAAGAATTTGTACATCCGGTAAGTCGAAAACCCGCAAGGGCGGCTCAGACAAAAATGGGTATCCCGGTGGATTGAAAACCCGAAAGGGCGATCCAGGCAAAAGAGGGATTAAAGCGAAGACTACAGTCTGAGTTATCTGTACTTCATGGCGCTTCATGGTCTATCATCTCGAAGGGTATGATCGGTCCAGTCATTCTTCTTAGAAAGCAAGGAATTGGGAGGAAAATTGATGATCTGTGAGTCATAACAGAATTGGGAAATAGTGGATGCCGTATTCACATTGCCATTAGGATAGGTTTTTCCTTTTGTGCGCAATTACCTCTTTCTAGGAATTGCTTCCTGATGTATTCGCCTTTTCATGCCCATTTTCAATCAATAAAAAGTCGTTATTCAGATAAATTGCTCTCTTGTTTTTATTTTTGCTGTTTTGTTTGCAAAAACGTCCGAATTTTTGATAAACATTGCATATAAAAACATGAAGGCTAGACAATAACGTGCAGAAAGATAAAACATTTGAAAATCATTTTGAATATTGAGGTCGTCATCAATGATTTTCAGGTTATTATCAGCATTGTCCAGTGGTGTGGGATGGAGATCTTCCCCAGCAGTTGAAACAGATTCGGGATTTGTCTCCCCAGCATATTCAAGATCAGAAATTCCTCAGCCGGATTGAGGATGATTCCCCAGCAGGATTGAAAGTGTGTTGGTTTCCCCAAGCAAGTCTGAAAGTTATCAGAACTATGTTTTTCCCTACAGAGACGTCTGTGGAGTTTTATTCCCCAGCAGGCCCGGGAGTGGGTTTATTCCCAGCTAGTCTGAAAGCTGGCAGTTCCCCACTGGGTTTGAAGATTGTTAATCCCCACTGAGTCGGAAGGTTGTTGTATCCCCAGTGGAGTCAGTGAGTAGTCTTATTCCCCAGCAATCTGGTTTGAAGTACTACTATCCCCAGCGTGGCCTGGTATATTATTTCCTCAACAAAGTGGTGTAGGCCTTTCCCCAACAGGGTTGTGTATGCTTATCCCCATCAGGGTTGTGAAGGTTTTTCCCCTAGCAGATCTCCCGAGCAGAGGTTTGTGTTGATGGTTTTCCCCAGCAGGTTCCCCGAGTGGATCAGGTTCGGTGAAAATTATCTCCAGCAGTGGTTATCCATTTGTGGATGGTTCGTCCCCATTAAGTCGACATTGGTTGCTTCCCTAGCAGAGTCCCCGAGTGGATTGGGTCTAGTGAAGGTTATCCCCTGTGGGATTCTTTCCCCAGCAGCAGTGCTATTCTCCAGCATGAGTGAGTCAGTGCTACTCCCCGCAGAGCATTCCTCAGACAGAGTCTCCCCACAGAGTTGGAGAATCTAATCAGTTTGCTCCCCAGCAGGAGTTTTCATCATTTGCATCTTGCATGTAGTGATCATTGCATCCTCAAAACGCGTAGCATTTCCATTCAATATGGAGCATTACGCCATAGAAAAATTCAAACATATGCATTCATGTGCTAACCATATCCCCGGCAGAGGCAGATCGTCGTTCAGCATCTGTACACCAGTCGCTACAGTTGCTCCTGACCGCATTCAAGATTGGTAATTCCCCCAGAGAGGTTTATTTCCTCACCCGTCCGTGGAAGGAAAGCTTGATTCTCCCCAGTGATATCCCCAGCAAGTGTTTAGCCTTGCCTTGACATATTGAAGATGTCGTTCTTGAGATACCGGTAAGTGTCATGTTTGCACCCGTGTGTGTCCTTTCTTTGGTGTCGGTAAACACCATTGTTTCGGTGTCGGTAAACATCGAGTCCTATCCCAGTCATCGGTAAATGTCTGGTCGTCCCTTTATTGATGTCGGTAAACATCATCTTTTGATGTACGCAACATCTATCCTTTCCCCAGGTCATCCATTGATGTCTGGTCACCTCTCCGGTGGTGTCGATAAACGTTGAGTTTTTCCTATTCGTCCGTTGACGTATAGTTGTACCCTTCCCCAGGATTCACCTCTCCGTTGGTGTCGATAAACGTGGAGTTTTTCCTATTCGTCCGTTGACGTCTAGTTGTATCTCTTCCCCACAGGTCATCTGTTGATGTCTGTTCACCTCTTCGTTGGTGTCGATAAACGTTGAGTTTTTGCCTGGTCGTCCGTTGACGTCTGGTTGCACATCCTATTCCCCAGTCATCGGTAAATGTCTGGTCGTCTTTGTTTTGATGTCGGTAAACATCATCTTTCGATGTCGGTAAACATCAAGTCTCATCCCAGTCATCGTAAAATGTCTGGTCGTATTTGTTTTGATGTCGGTCAACATCATCTTTCGATGTCGGTAAATGTCGAATCTTTATCCCAGTCATCGGTAAATGTTTGGTCGTATTTGTTTTGATGTCGGTAAATATCATCTTTCGATGTCGGTAAACATCGAGTCTCATCCCAGTCATCGGTAAATGTCTGGTAGTTCCCCAACCAGAGATCCCCAGTAGAGTCGTCGGTAAACGTCTTGTCTGGTTTCCGGTTGCAAATACCCTTTCCCTTCCCTAGTGAAGTGGTCACCTCTCCGTTGGTGTCGATAAACGTCGAGCTTCTCCCGTTCGTCCGTTGACGTCTGGTCGAGTCTTTCCCAGGCACCCGTTGATGTCTGATCACCTCTCCGTTGGTGTCGATAAACGTCGAGCTTCTCCTGTTCGTCCGTTGACGTCTGGTCGAGTCTTCCCAGTCATTCGTTAATGTCTGGTCACCTCTCCGTTGGTGTCGATAAACGTTGAGTTTTTCCCATTCGTCCGTTGACGTTTGGTTGTATCTTTCCTTTGATAAAAATCAAAATCCCAGTAGAGTCGTCGGTAAACGTCTTGTCTGGTTACTGTTGCAAATATCCTGTATCATATCCTGCAGTGTGCTAATTTCTACGGTTCTTTGGTATTCAATCCCTGTTTACCTTGAAAGTCTGACAGCCGTTGCTCTCATCCGTTCAGGTTCCTAGTTGATTGAATAGGGGCAGCTGTAGCACCTCAAATTTGCACCTCCCATTTGTATATACATTTTCATTTTAGGTCATTAACATTGCATTGACATTGCATAGTCCATCATGTCATCAGGCAAGACTGGTTAGGAGATTCAGTTGTGCAAGGCAACAAGGGCATTCTCCATGAGATCAAAGCCCTAGGGTTGGTACAATGAGTTCATGTGACCCAAGGATCATTTTGAAGTGGTTTGGCCAAGTATTGAAAGCTCAAGGCTCATCAGTCCATGTGCAATTCATCTAAAACCCTAAAAGGTCAACAAAAGTCAACTGTCAATTTAATTATGGATTTGGATGTGGGAAATGGTTAGAGATGCCTCAATCATGTGTAAACAAGTCTCATTTGACATTTCAAACATCAACATTGAGGAATTTGAAGTCAGATCAAAACTTTCCAAAAATAGCAGGTGACCTGTAATTTGAACTTTCCAAAAATGGAAAGGTTTTGGACCAACTTCAACACAAGATTACATCATCAAGAAAGCTTCAAATGAAATTTTGTCCAACATGAAAGTTGAATATCTTTCTCTCCCATTTCCAAAAAGTCCAAGATCATGGATTTCTCATGTGTGGTTGATGAGATATGGTTCAAACATGGCAAAGTGTGGTTTAAACTTCAAATGAGCATAACTTCTCAACCAAAGCTCCAAATTGGATGGCTCTTTTTGCATTCTTCTCCTTTTGACTTCTAGTTTCCAAATCATGCATTACATGACATGCATTATCATCATATGAGCACTTGCTATTTCATTGGGTTTTTGGAGGGAAAATATGAAATTCAAATTTTGTGCACCATTCAAATATTTCACCATTGCCATTGGCTCCAAAATGATTTTTTAAGTGAAAATGAATCAAGATTTCGTGCACTGTTCACATGCATATCATGCATAAGGGGTGAAAACCAAATTTGCACTTACACCTTAAAACTCAATTAATTCTATTTGCATTTGGTTTAAGCTTAATTAAACATGATTAGTAGCAGGTATATAAGCAAAACCCTAACTATTTTTCAGATGAGCCTTCATTATTTCAGATCTAGATCAAAACATTCAAAATTTTCTCTCAAAAAATTCTTACAATTTCTTCACATTCAAGCCATTTCCATTGCTTGATCCTTGATCCTGAAGAGTTCTTGAGTAACTTTGCGCGTGGAATCAAGAGAATTGGTGCAGTATTGAAGCATACTCGAGGCTTTGAACAACAATGGTGATTTCAGATTTTGGTGAATGCAAGCACAATTGAGCTTCAATCTTCCTTCCAATCACCTCAACAAGCATCATAGAAGAACTGTAAAGCATTGCCAAGGCCTGTAGCTCGAGATTTCCAGTTCTGCTCTTCAAGAGGTTATGAATCAATCCTCTTAATTCTCAAAATTCTTGTGATATTGTTGTAGATCTAAGTTTGCTGAGCATGTTGAGCTTTGAATCGTGCAAATTGGTGTGGTTTTGAATGAGATATGATTATTTGAAGTTTTGATGATGATTCTTATTTGCTTCGATCCATGCATGTCTTGATGTTTCTTGATGAAATGTTTATGGATTATTGTTGTATGATGAAAGACCTACACAATGATGTGTTTAATTTGGAATTCTGGAACATTTGTTCTTGGTGTTCTCGGTGTATTGCTACTGTTCATGCCTGCGCGATGAAGAAGATGATGATTTAGTTTAGGCAACGGTTTTGATTCTTTAGGGAACAGAAATTCGTGGTTGCATGTGTTTGTGTAGGGCTTGATGCTGATTGGCTCATGCGTTTTGCCATGCTAGCTTCTGATTGGCCCGTGCGTTTGACTCAGCGCTTTGACCTCCACGTCATAAATGAAACGCAGAGTTTCATATGCGCGCGCGTTGCACTATTTGAATGTTGGCCGGGTTCGATCCTTGGCCAATGCAACAATTCAAATGCTTCATTTCTTTTTTCATTTCCCTCCATGTATTTCTATGTTATGCTTCATGTTTCTTTTATTTTTTTTCTCAACTTCCAAATATCATAAAAAATTGAAAACTCAACCAAATGATCTCCAATTTTTGCATTGTGATCCTCATTCTATCTAGTTATTTATGATCATTAATTTCAAAGTTGTGCCTGGCCTGGAAAATATTTTGTCTAAGAAGTTTGAACATGTATGTATGTTTGACATTGCCTTGCTATATCATTTGTGAAATGCTTGATTCTTATTCAATGAATGTGAAATTTTGCATGCTATAACTAGACACATTGCTTCACATTTTGGTGTTGATTTTGTATTTTTATCACTTGCCATTTCTGTTTTATGAATGTGCTAAGTTGGTGTGACAATTTGTGTCACACCTTGTGATGTTCAACTTGAATGATGTGTTTACCATGCCAAATAATATCCAATTGCCTTGATTTGTTGTGTGAGGCATGTTATAGATATTGTGATTGCTCATGATATTTGTTGGAATTATTGGGATCATTTCTGATTTAATTGAGATTTTTCATTCTGGTTGGTCACATTTGAGCTTTAGAATTGCCTTGAACTTCATTTGATCACAAAATGCTTGATTATTATCCAATGCTTCTGAATTTTTGCATACTATTTCTAGACATGTTGAGTGTTGTTTTGGCTTTGGTTTGAGGTTTTTACCATGATCCATCCCTATTTTATGCCTATGCTAACTTGGTGTGACAATTTGTGTCACACATGTGCTTGTTGTGGTTGTCTTGATTTATGCTATGTGATTGCCATGTCTAATGATGTCCAATGCCTCTAATATTTTGTGTGATGATCATGTTGGATGTCCTGTTTACTCATGAATTTGGCCAAGATTATTTGAATCATTTTTTGATTTAATGTGCATTTGTTTCTTCTAATGTCACAATGTGGTCACAATTTGCATACCTTGCCATGTTTGGTTCATGAAATGATTTTGGTTAATGATATTGATATGGGACCTTTTGGAATGTGTCAAGATGTGATTGAAGTTGATTCATGTTAAATTTCATGTTCTATTTTGAATGTTTGACCTATTTTTGACCCTAGGCTTTGACCTAGTGGTTTGGACTCACTATTTGGATTGTGGATTTCAGGTTAAGAAGCACATTACCATGGTTGAAGTGGTTCACTCATTTAAGTTGATTAGTTGATTGATGTTGGCTAATATTGAGTTGTTTTGTAGGTTTTGAGAACAAGTTTCCTAATGGCTTGTGCCTTGCACATTGGTGCTTGATGCCTTATCTGTCTGATTGTGTGATTGACTATTGTCTGTCTGATTGTTTGACTTGTAAACTGATTGATTTAGATTTTTTCAGGTACCTAAGTTGCTTTGAGTTCTTTTGAACTTGCTTTTGCTTTGCTTGGTTGCTTAACCACTGAGGTATAACTCTCTGACTTCATGTAGTCTGGAAGACTTGTCCTGTTATGTGGGCAGGCACCTGTCTGAAGCCCTCCTTAAGAGGCAATGCTTGTGTTTGTTTATCTTTGTGCCAAGCAGGAAAAGTCCTCTTATGAGGCAATTGGCAGATAAAAGAGATGTGTAATCCATCTCCTGCTATTCAGTGTGTCATCCACTTTGCTCACACCATGTGTTGATGCATTGTGGATATTAACCCAAGATCTTTGTTGTGTCAGTCATATGTGGAGAAGAGTTCCTACTTTCTGAACTCCCACACTTTCATTTGTCTGAAGCTCTCCCAGGCCAGGGATAAGAGCTGTGAGGTCTTACCCTCACTTCCCATTTCATCTGCTTCACCCTAACTCTCAATGTTAGGGTTAAGAGCTAATTACATCCGATTCCAGTTGGCTTGTGTTTCACAGCCTAACCTTGTATGAGCCCCATTCTTTGCATATAGTGTGTGTGCTTGCTTTTTGTGCTTGTATGAATTTGCTTGTGCTGTTTAGGATAGCTTGCTCCCTGTGCAAGTTAGATAGAAACCTTAACATAGGGATTGTATGCATGACAACTTCTAGGCTCGAGTCGTAGTCTCCCTAGTAGTTTGTGTCTCCCTTTGTATCTGGTTAGGTTAGTCCTTTTTCCCTGTTAAGGGGAACTACGTCGCCCTGATCCTCATATCAGATGAGGTACGTAGGCAGGAGATGAGCTGATCTCTCCGGGCGCCCTTTTTCTTTTTCAACCCTTTGTGTTGTGTGGAGTCTGACGTAAGTCCAGCGATTGGCAGTTGGTTTCCTGCGTGTGTGTTTGTTGGTTCAGAGTCTGATGTAAGTCCAGCGATTGGCATTCGATTTCCATGTTTGCCTGTTTGTGTGGAGTCTGACGTAAGTCCAGCGATTGGCAGTCGGTTTCCTGTGTGGGTTTTGTTTGGCGTGCGTTAGCCGAGCTACGAGTGCTCTGATTCTTCCTCAGTCAAAGAAGATACGTATGCATAGGAGGCGATATCCTAGCAAGCACGTTTCCCCTGTCCCGAACTACGTCGACTCTGATGTGTGTGCCTGACAGACTATGTAGGCCCAGGATGCGATATCCTGCCGAGTTAGTTTCTTTTGTCTTTCCTATGTCTCTTTCCAGCCTTGTGTGTGCAGTTTGTGATCAGTTTTTAGCAACCTTATCCTTTCTTTTGTGCGTGGATCCCTTCGAGTACGACGGATGCGTAGGGGTGCTAATACCTTCCCTTCGCATAACCGACTCCCGATCCCATCTTTCTCTGGTCGTGAGACCATGTCTTTTCCAGGTTTACTTCGAGCGTTTCCTTTCCCTCTTTTGGGATAAATAACGCACGGTGGCGGCTTTGTTGTTTCATTTTCCCGCCGATTTTTTCGCGTAATGCGACAACAGTGAACAAAAAATTTTTGAATGCAAAAAGACGTCCTTTATTTATGATAAAAAATGCAGGTATTCGCATAGATGAGCCCTGCAATGAGTCATTACGCCCTTGGCGGAACGTAAGACTTGGACATGCATGAATAAACAAGGAAAAATTACTCTTCAAGAAGAGTGACTTGAATAATCTCCTCAGAAGACCAATTGTTGATGACTTCACCCGGGACCCTCGGACGCACCCAATTATCAATGTCGCAATCACTATCCCCATCTTCATCGTTGATTGCAGAGATCTGACCATACTGAATAACGTCAGCGCTGGAGAAAGTAATCGTCCCCTGACGAATCTGAGACGCTGAAGTTGTAGAAGTCAGAGCTGGCTGATACCCAATCTCGAACTTGTCTTCTTTCACAGGTAAATCCAACAGACGTCCCCAACCGGGAGCAACACCTGAATCTACCAAGGCTTGTGCCTGCTTGAAGGACGAGATAGAGGCACCTACTTTAACCTCTTCCATCGGAGCTACATCTTTGACTTGAACTGCCTGGAAGGCCTGACAGAGAGTCTCATGAATTTCACCTTCTACCTCTACATACTTGAATGTAGACAGGTTACTGTCCAGAATGTCCTCCTCACCACACACAGTGATAATTCGTCCGTTGACCGGGAATTTGATCTTCTGATGTAGAATTGAAGAGACTGCCCCAACACTATGGATCAAAGGACGACCCAACAAGCAACTATACGAAGAATTGATATCCATCACATAGAAGACGGTGTTGAAGGTCTGTGATCCAATCTGAATTGGAAATTCTACCTCCCCAAACACCGACCTCTTAGAGCCATCAAAGGCTCTCACAACAAGATCTGAAGGCTTCAAGACCAAACCTTCTACTTCTAACCTTGACAAGGCTCTCTTGGGTAGCACGTTGAGAGAGGAGCCTGTATCCACCAGAACATGAGATAACACAGTGTCTTTGCACTCCATCGAGATGTGCAAAGCCTTGTTATGATTGCGTCCAGCTGGTGTCAAGTCAGAATCAGTAAAACCCAACCCGTTGCTTGCATGAACATTTGCAACGATCCCTTCTAGTTAGTTTACTGAGATCTCCTGAGGCACATATGCGGCATTTAGGACCTTCAGAAGTGCCTCCCTGTGTGCCTCCGAACACAACAGGAGTGAGACAATAGATATCTTAGACGACGTCTGAATCAGCTGATCAACTACCTTGTAGTCGCTTTTCTTTATGATTCTCAGAAGCCCGTCTACATCCTTCGTGAAAGTAGGCTCTGAGCCAGTCTGGGGTGGAGAGGTACCCTCATTCACAGCTTGTTTGCCCTTGGCTTTCGCTGCGGTGTCAGCATTATCAGCTTGGGTAACAGGTGGTGAAAACAGTCTACCACTCCTGGTGAATCGCCCGATTCCACCAACATTGTCCACTGCGGGATCTTTTGTTTCCACCTCAGATTCAGACTTCTGATTCTGCACCTCCTCTATTTTCAGTGGCTGTTCCACTCCATGATCGTGCGTGTATACACTCCCCCCATAATGCCAAGGAATGGCCCTTTCGCTGGTGAAAGGTAAAGGACCAGGGGTTGTGATGGTCATAGTGGATGGTCGCACTGGTTGCGCTTCTAGCACGCTGATCTGAGCAGTTGGATAGAAAATGGTGATAGTAGCAACATCATAGTCATACTCAGAAATCTCATTCATTGAAACATAAACGTCCGAAATATCGGAATCAAGTTCAATAGGTACATCAGAATCAACCACATTGTTTGGGATATCAGCAACAACATTGGGAAAATTAAATACGTCATCAGGAATTACAACATCATCAGAAACAACATTCGAAAATTCTTCCACAGCATCTTCAAACACCTCTTCGTCAACCCCTTCAACAGTCTCTTGGACAGACAAGTCTTCAACCTGGAGGATACCATCGTCGAGCAAGGCCTGGATACCTTGCTGCAGCTTCAAACAACCTTTGCTCTGTGTAGTACAACCCAAACAACCGTTCCCACAACCGGGGAAAACATCGGTCTTCAGCAAGCAGTCTTTAATCTCCAACAGCGGAGTCTTCAACTTCAACACATCCTTGATGGATCTGGCTTCTCCTTCCACCATATTAACATTTGCACCACCATGCTGCAGCATGGGATTGTTGACGACATTAGGAGCCGGCGCAAAGTTGATAGCCTTTGAATCTATGAGGTCCTGAACTACGTGCTTAAAAGCTTTGCAGTTCTCAATATTGTGGCCAGGTGCCCCATAGTGGAAACTACACCTAGCATTGGCGTCATAACCCAATGGGAGTCTGCCAACCGGAGGAGCCAAAGTGTGTAACTGCACAAGTTGTAATTGTTGAAGGCTAGGGAGCAACTGGGCGTACGACATTGGAAGAGTGTCGAAACGCCTGTCCATCATCTTTTGCCTCCGTTGATAGGCGGTTCTGTTACCCAGTTGCTATTGTTGGTAATGAGTTTGTTGGCGATGTGATTGTTGTTGTTGTACTGGTGCTGCAGCCGGAATGGTCACAGCTGCAACATAGGGTTGCTGATGATAATTCTGAAAACTGTTTCTCCGGATACCCTTGTTCTGATATGAAGACAAATAATTCGCATCCCCCTCTTTCCGCTTCTATCCCTGCATGAACGGTTTCTTCGCCCCTGATGATGATCCAACTCCATTCTGGATCTTGCACGTCTTCAAATAGTTCTCCACCCTCTCACCGATAGAGACTACACCAGCAAAGTTGGAAGCGTTGCAACCCACCAGACACTCCAAGTAAGACTCGGGCAGAGTGTTCATGAACATGTTGGCAATCTCCTTCTCCAACATCGGAGGCTGAACACGGGAAGCTGTCTCTCTCTAGTGTTGAGCATATTCTCTGAAGCATTCATTGCTTTTGAGAGATAGATTCGGAAGTTGGGTTCTATCAGGCGCCATGTCTGTGTTGTACTGATATTTCTTTACAAAAGCCTCAGCCAAATCCCTCCAGCAACGGATGTGGGCTTTGTCCAGCCTTATATACCATTCCAAGGATGCCCCAGCTAGGCTGTCCTGGAAGAAGTACATAAGCAACTTCTCATCATCAGAGTATGCAACCATCTTGCGGAAGTAGGCTTACACATGAGTCTTCGGGCAAGAGTTGCCATTGTATTTGTCAAATATCAGAACCTTGAATTTTGGTGGCACCCTCACACCTGGGACCAGCCCCAAGTCGGAAACATCTACTCCGAGAGTATTCTGTCCTTCCACCGCCTTCAATCTCTCCTCCAATCTACTGAACATGGGGTCCATGCCATGGCCCATGCCAAAATCCTCCTGCATCAAGGTGAAATGATCCTCCTGATCATCATGAATGGGTTGTTGATCAGGGTTAGCACGTGGGACTGGGATAGGCCCCAGACCACTGGGTCCGTTAACTTCTCCAACTAGAGGATCAATTACCGTCTCTGGTTGAGTAGTGGCGGGATTCCTTTGTATCATCTGTCTGAGCTCTTGCTGTCCTTGAGCCACCCCCTGAACCACATCCATAAACTGAGTCATGCGGATCCTCATCTAGGCGAGTTCTGCTTGTAGGCCCTCCATAGCTCTCTGTTGGTTTCTGCGGGTACCGTACCGGTGAATTCCTGAGTCAGCTATCCTGCTAGTGGAACATCAAACAAAATGAGAACCACTACGGCGGTACCTGTTATGCAAGACATGCAAATGAATATGTAAATGCAATGACATGTTTATCGATTCCAAAGGGTATTCTAACCCCTTGATTCCAGTCTCACGAGAAGATCGAGCCATGGATAAACTTCAGAGGACCAAGATGCAATAAGGAAAACCATCATATAAATGAGTTCAAAGGGAAGAGCCTTAGCCAACAGTACACCCAAAGAGGATCTCCACAACAGGCCTGTGGATCATCACTACAAAGCAACAACACAATAAGTAAAGAGAGGAACAAAAATCAGGAACCAGCCTCCTGTATACAACCCATAAGGACTGCTCCTCACTTCAGCCAGTAATGCCACCGTGTCAGGATGATCTGGAGATTATGTCAAACGCCGGATAAGCAAATTCCTCTTGTGAATAATCCCACCCAGTTCGTTGATGTGCTCTATGTAGTAATTCTCATCATCCTCTCCGAAAACCTCTTCAAGTCTGGATTTCTTCAAACCCGCCAGCACCTTGAGTTCTTCAATCTGTTCTTGAGCCTTGCCGAGTTGATCCGTGATGTAACCATTGGTTGAGCGGGCACACAGAAGTTCATTGTTCTTCTCCTTCAGCAAAGTCTTCAATTTCTCCATCTGACCAGTCAATTCGGCCACCATATCCTCCTCTTTTGCTTTCTGAGAAGCTGAAAATGCATCCCACTGCTTTTGCCACCCCGCTAATTTACCATGAGCATCCGTTAACTGCTGCTTGACTCGCCTCAACTTAGAACTGGATGACCCCAAGGCTTTGTCAGTCTTCCTGAAGAAGTCCACCTCCACAGCCAATTTCTTCTCTGCTTCCTCTTGCAATTTGATAGCTTCCCCCTTCTGATATTCCGCCTCATGGTACAAGTGCATACAGTCTTGCAATTTCGCACTCAAATCCGAGTTTTCAGTTTGAAGTTCCTCCATGGCTTTCTTTAATTTGCCATACTCCTCTCGGCTCACCGTTGTTGACTGCTCAGGAGTAGGTGGATACAAAGGTTCTTCAATAGGAAACGACAGACCAAACTCTTCAACTCTCCCCTGAACCCAATCTTCACACTGAGGGTAAGTCCTGCAATCTCCTTTTCCAAGCACAGTCCTTCCTCTCTTAATCACCTTAAGCTAGCCTCAGCTGCCTTATGGGACACAGTCAGATCAGATGACGAATGGAAAAATAGAGATTCTTCCACATCTTTTTCCAAAGGCGGAATTCTTAAAGCATATCCAAATTGTCTGACTGCTAGAGAAGGATTATAGTTGATTCCTCCTCTTCTTCCTACCAACGATACATTCGGGAAGTTCCCACAACTATGAATAATATCCACCCGAAGCAAGTTCTAGTCTGACCACCAAGAAACATCTTTAGCCCTTATCCCCATCAATCTCTTCGACCAACTCAACGAGTCCTTGAAATCAACAAACGCTCCTGACTTGGGTAAGTGAGAGATGAACCACTTATAAAACAAAGGTGCACAACAATTCACCAATCCTCTTTTCCTATTCTCGTTCCTATGATGCACTGAATGAAAGAAATCCCCCGGCAAGGTCGGCACTGGATTTCCCAACACGAAGAGGCGTATTGCGTCTACGTCCACAAATTTTGCAACATTAGGGAACAGGACAATCCCGTATACGCAAAGAGCCAACACAGCATTGAAACCCCTCAAATCACCATCTTCAAGCTTCTTCTTGGCTTCTCCCACTAAGAAACTCAAATGAAAACCACTGACTCCACCCTTCTAACACATATTAGACTTCAAGACTGACTTCCCCAAATATGTGGCTGAAGCAACCATGCTGAGATCGGGAAGGAACTCAGAACTGTAGAATAGCAACTGCAGCTTGATAGGAACTCTGAGTGAACTAGCAACCTCCTCCAGAGTAGGGACCAAAATATAATCCGGGAATGTGAAACACCTCAATGGGGGGTCATAGAACTGCAACAATGTAAAGAGAGCATCGTGTTGATCTTTGGAGAGAATCGTGACGAAACTTAGAATCATCCCGTAATCCTTCCGGAATCTTTCTAGCGAATCTTGATCCATTAACTTCATCAGCTGTTGAATGGGCTCCAAGCAAACCACAGGAAACTTGTAGGGGACATGTCTCTTTCTGCCAACATCCATCTCAAAAAACCAGAGAACCCCGATCGGAATCAAGAAGAAGATATAAACCCCTAGAAGTAGATAAACATGTGTTAAATGATATGAATGCAAGATGATGTGATGCAATGCAGTGACATGGAAATCAGGACTGCTGTATCTGCTTGAACCACTGACAGGTTGCTTTGTCTGAAAAGAAACCCATTGAGGAATATAATACGAGATCTAAGCTCTGCTCCAGAAAACCGGGTTGGTTGAAGGTTAAGGTTTCCTGAATTTAGCGCGCCCCTCACCGGTAGGTTCTAAGAACAAAAGTTTGTCAGCTTTAGCCCTTCAGTCAAGAATAATACGTTTACGACTGAAGGTTTGGCATTATTACGGGATAAAAGACCTCCACTGATTCCCCTCAACAGGACATCCTAAAGCAAGTTCCCAGTCTCGGGGTCCTCGGATTGAGCAGCGAGAATGCGCCCACCAGAGCTAACATAATCACGTCTCGGAGGAGAGGCCTTGACTGAGTCCTCGGGAAATGGTTACCAGAGTCGACGATTTCTAAAGGAATATCTGTCGTTATGGAACACCCATAGGACATAATATATCCAACAGAAACCTCGTCTGGGTGTGGGTCTCATGAACGACTTAACGTAGAAACATACTACGCAAGCCTCATGACTATCCACTCTAAAACCTGTGTGTACGCTCAAGCCTGGGTAGTGGGCTTATCTCTCATAGAACATCCCATCCCAACAAACAACCAACCCACAGAACCCACAGATATAACAAACATATGTACATGAATGCAATAAGGTAAAGCAGGTAAATAAATAACTGTACAAAAGAATAAACACCCAACAAACAAGAAACCTACAAAAGCTAGGAGGGACTCGCATAGGGAAACCAATGTCCCCAACAGAGTCGCCAGCTGTCGCAACCTAAAAATAGAATGATGCGAAAAAACAACCAGCGAAAAAGAAATGACAGAAGAGTCGCCACCGTGCGTTATTTATCCCAAAGGAGGGAAAGGAAACGCTCGAAGAAAACCTGGAGAAAGGAAAGGAAAAGACAAGGTCTCGCAACCAAATCTTGGGTTCGGGAGTCGATTATGCGAAGGGAAGGTATTAGCACCCCTACGCATCCGTAGTACTCTACGGGATCCACTCTTGTTGTTCTTGTCTAAAGGGTGTGTGTTTATCTAAGGTACTATTTACTAAAAGAATGGTCAAAAGAAAATGACTTGCACGGATGTCGCATCCACTGCATACGTATCTCATCTGAACATGAGAATCAGAGTCTTCGTAGCTCGGCTACCTATGTGTTAAAGAGAAGTGTGCTCGCTAAGACATCGCGTCTTATGCCTACGTATCTCATCGGGATGAGAATCAGAGCAAAACGTAGTTCAGCTAACTACGGGAACAAAGGTCTCGATTGCGACTAGGGCAAGAGAAAGGGAAAGGTCTCGATCGCAACGAGGGCGAGAGAAAAAGAATCGCAACAAGGGCGAAAGCAAGCAAGGATTAGTTGTTAGTTATCAGTCAAAACTCGGCAAGACATCGTGTCTCGTGCCTACGTATCTCATCTGGAATGAGAATTAGAGTTGTCGTAGTTCGACTACATAGGGTTAAGGATTGCCATCTGAACATGGACTTACAAAGGCGGACACCACTTGTGTCAAAGGAGAGTGAGCAATGTGTTCACGTCCTAGCAGTAGGTGTCGCAGCTCGCTGAATCGAGTCTTAGGCAGTTACCTCTTTGCAATAGAACGGACTACATGCCACAGGATCGGAGACACACAGAAGGACAAGGAAACATTCAAGGAATATGCCCAGAGGTGGCGAGAAGTGGCAGCACAGATCGTGCCTCCGCTAGAAGAGAAGGAAATGACCAAGATCTTTCTGAAGACCTTGAGTCCATTCTATTATGAGCGGATGATTGCTAGCGCTCCTTCTGAATTCACCGAGATGGTGAATATGGGGATGCGTTTAGAAGAAGGGGTTAGAGAAGGACGTCTGACCAAGGAGGAAGGCTCGTCTGCCAAACGTTATGGGGCGTTTGTAAAGAAGAAAGATGGAGAGGCACATGTTGTGACCTCCCATATGAAACCTAGAAGACCCTCTGTGAGGAGGAAGACTGTGCGTTCCGCCAGTAGCCAGCACTAGGTGGCTCATATAGCACCTATCTTCAGAGAAAATCAGCAGTATCAGCAGCATAACAATAATCAACAATCGCATCAGCAATATCAGCAACAACAGCACCGTCCGTAACAGCAGGCCTACCAGCCTCGAAATAGTAATCAAACCAGCACGAGTTACGAGAGGAAAAAGGTCACTTTTGACCCTATTCCGATGTCGTACGCAGAATTATATCCCTCTTTCATAGAGAGGAAGCTGATTACTCCGAGAGACCCACCGGCTATACCTGCTAACCCCCAGTGGTGGTATAAGCCCGAATTGCATTGTGTATACCATTCTGGTGCTCCCGGCCATGACATGGAGAATTGCTATCCTTTGAAGACCAAGGTTCAAGACCTTGTAAGATGTGGCATTCTGTGTTTTGAGGACGTAGGTCCTAACGTGAAGAAGAACCCATTGCCCGAGCATGGGAAATATGTCAACATGGTCCAGGGATGCCCTGGCAAATACAAGGTCAAATATGTTAGTCATATTCTACAGTCTCTGGTTGAGTTGCATCGTTTGTAATGCGAGTACAGTCACTATGAGCACGATCATGATAGATGCCGAATCTGCCCTATTAACCGATTGGGTTGTTGCCAGGTGCGTAAAGATCTTCAAGAAATGCTGGATGAAGGAGTTATTGAGATCCTTCAAAACAGAAATGTCGACGAAGATGAGCCTGAGGTCAATGTAATCTCCCCGGTGTTCCGGATGCTCGAACCTGTTATCATCAAGTATGATGGTAGCAAGCAGAAGGTTTCTCCTTCTCTGATTATTAAGCCTACCGGTCCTGTGCCGTACTCATCTGAAAAAGCAATTCTCTTCCGTTACAATGTTGTTGCTGTAGAAGATGGGAAAGAGGTGTCTTTACCATCCTCCTCCGTTGTAAATATCGCTGATGTAAGTTGTTTGACCCGCAGCGGTCGTGTGTTTTCAGCAACACCAAAGCCTCAAGCTAATGCTGATTGTGCTGTACGCCCGATTGGGAATACGGTGAATCCTCCGAATCCGGCACTTGCTGTTAAACCCTCCTTTGTACTGAAAACTCCTACTTCTGTTGGCCCTAGCGGCAATGTTAAAGAAGACTGTGATGAGATGCTGAGGCTCATCAAGAAGAGTGAGTAGAACGTTGTAGACCAGCTTCTACAAACGCCATCCAAGATATCCGTGTTATCACTACTTCTGAATTCAGGACCACATAGAGAGGCTCTGCAGAAAGTTTTGGATGTGGCATATGTAGATCATGATGTCACAATAGAGCAATTCGATAGCATTGTTGCAAACATCACCGCTTGTAACAATTTGAGTTTCTGTGACTCTGATCTCCCTGAGGAGGGAAGAGACCACAACTTGGCTTTACACATTTCTATGAACTGTAAAGACGACGCCATGTCCGATGTGCTGGTGGACATTGGGTCATCCCTGAACGTATTGCCAAAGTCCACTCTTTCAAAATTGTCATATCAAGGGCCTCCCATGAGGCAGAGTGGAGTTGTTGTGAAAGCTTTCAATGGGTCTCGAAAGGCTGTGATTGGGGAAGTTGATCTCCCAATCAAGATTGTACCAAGTGATTTCCAGATTACCTTCCAGGTTATGGATATCCACCCATCGTACAGCTGTCTCTTAGGCAGACCATGGATTCACGAGGCTGGCGCCGTGACATCCACCCTACACCAGAAGCTGAAATTTGTGAAAAACAAGAAACTGGTAGTGGTAGGGGGAGAAAAGGCTCTCCTGGTTAGCCACTTGTCTTCCTTCTTGTATATAGATGCTGAGGATGAAGTTGGATCTCCTTTCCAAGCTTTATCTATAGCTGAGCCTATTGAGAAGAGAACTCCTTCATTTACTTCCTATAGAGATGCGAAGTTGGCCATTGAGTGTGGTGCAATTGGTGGTTTGGGAAAAATGATTGAGTTGGAAGACAATAAGTCCCGGGCTGGCATTGTCTTTTCTTATGGGGTTTTCAACGAGAAAGGATTATTCAAGAGTGGAGGTTTCATCCACGATGGTCAGGATGAGGAAGCTGTTGCTGTCTTGGAAGAGGATGCAGAGGATTCGGGCAATTTCATTATCCCTGGAGGGATCTGCAATAATTGGGTCGCTGTGGATATTCCTACAGTTGTCCACAAGTCAACGTAATGATCACTTTGTTTAAAAACCCTTCTCCCATGCCAAAAGGAGAAGTGATGACATTGTTGGCAACATAAATACAATGATATTTGCATTCAATAAATTCATGTTAAATGTTTGTTTTTCCAAATTATTTTCCCTTTTTGCTTTTTGCATGAAATTGGTGATCACATAAAACCCTAAAAAAGAATAAAATCAATCTTTTCATCTACATAATGATTTGCCTTGTTTGAATTCTAAAGCTTTTCATATCCAAAATCATTATGCAGGTTGATTTCTAGACCCATTGAACATAATGATCCAACGCCATCTCCCAATTTTGAATTCCCTGTATTTGAGGCGGAAGAAGATGATGATGAAGAGATTCCTGACGAGATTACCCGTCTGCTTGAGCACGAAGAGAAGATCATTCAGCCGCATCTTAAGAATCTGGAAACAGTCAACTAGGGGTCTGAGGATTGTGTGCGAGAGGTGAAGATTGGGGCACTCCTGGAAGAATCTGTTAAGAAGGGGTTGATTGGATTGCTACGAGAATACGTCGATGTCTTCGCCTGGTCTTATGAAGACATGCCTGGTTTAGATATTGATATTGTGCAACATTTCCTGCCACTGAAGCCTGAGTGCGTGCCCGTGAAGCAGAAACACAGAAGAACTCATCCTGATATGGCAGTGAAGATTAAAGAGGAAGTTCAGAAGCAAATTGATGCGGGGTTTCTGGTGACTTCTACATATCCCCAATGGGTGGCCAATATTGTGCCCGTGCCTAAGAAAGATGGAAAAGTCCGGATGTGTGTGGACTATAGAGATTTGAATAAATCTAGTCCGAAAGATGATTTCCCCTTACCACATATTGATATGTTGGTAGACAATACAACTAAATTCAATGTCTTCTCGTTTATGGATGGATTTTCCGGATATAATCAGATTAAGATGGCACCCGAGGATATGGAGAAGACGACATTCATCACACCTTAGGGAACATTCTGTTATCGAGTGATACCCTTCGGTTTAAAGAACGCCGGAGCCACGTATCAACGAGCTATGACCACTTTGTTTCATGATATGATGCACAAGGAGATTGAGGTATATGTTGATGACATGATTGCTAAGTCAAGAACGGAAGTTGAACATATAAAGCACCTGTTGAAGCTTTTTCAGCGTCTGAGGAAATATAAGCTTCGTCTGAATCCCAACAAGTGTACATTTGGAGTCCGTTCTGGCAAGTTATTGGGCTTTATCGTCAGTGAAAGAGGTATTGAGGTTGATCCTGCAAAGGTCAAAGCAATACAAGAGATGCCTGCGCCCAAAACTGAGAAGCAAGTCCGAGGGTTTCTTGGTCGCTTGAATTATATTTCCAGATTCATATCCCACATGACTGCCACATGTGCGCCGATATTCAAGCTCCTCCGGAAAGATCAGTTTCATGATTGGACCGAGGATTGCCAGAAAGCCTTCAACAGTATTAAGGAGTACCTGTCTGAGCCTCCGATTCTGTCCCCGCCTGTGGAAGGAAGACCATTGATTATGTATCTGACTGTTCTTGAAGATTCAATGGGTTGTGTCCTTGGTCAGCAAGATGAATCAGGGAAGATAGAGTATGCTATCTACTACTTAAGCAAGAAGTTCACTGATTGTGAGTCTCGATACTCAATGCTTAAGAAGACATACTGTGCTTTGGCCTGGGCTGCTAAGCGCTTACGCCAGTATATGATAAATCATACGACTTGGTTGATATCCAGAATGGATCCAATCAAGTACATCTTCGAGAAGCCTTCTTTAATAGGGAGAATTGTCCGTTGGCAGATGTTGTTATCTGAGTATGATATTGAGTATCGAGTTCAAAAGGCTATTAAAGGTAGTATCTTGGCTGACCACTTGGCACATCAGCCGATCGAAGATTATCGGTAAGTTCAGTATGACTTCCCAGATGAGGAGATTCTGTATTTGAAAATGAAAGATTGTGATGAGCCTACACTCGATTAAGGGCCAGAGCCTGGTCCCGATGGAGTATGGTGTTTGATGGCGCTGTAAATCAGTATGGAAATGGTATTGGGGCAGTGATTATTAATCCTCAGGGCACACATATTCCTTTTACAGCAAGGCTAACTTTCAAATGCACGAATAATATGGCTGAGTATGAGGCCTGCATTATGGGATTGGAAGAGTGTATTGATCTCAGGATCAAGCATCTTGATGTTTATGGTGATTCGGCCCTTGTTGTTAATCAGATTAAGGGTGAATGGGAAATGAATCAGCCTGGCCTCATTCCATATAGGGATTATGCGAGGAGGATTTCAACATTCTTTACTAAGGTTGACTTCCATCATATTCCTCGAGATGAGAATTGGATGGCAGATGCTCTTGCTACGCTAGCCTCGATGATTGTGGTTAAATATTGGAATGAAGTTCCCAATATCACTGTGATGCGCTTGGATAGACCAGCTCATGTATTTGCGGTTGAAGAAGTAAAAGATGATAAGCCATGGTATTATGATATCAAGTGTTTCCTTCAGAACCAGACTTACCCGCCTGGGGCATCTGTGAAAGATAGGAAAACTTTGAGGAGATTGTCAGGCAGTTTCTACCTCAATGGAGATGTGCTTTATAAGAGAAATTTTGACATGGTTCTGCTCAGATGCGTGGATAGACACGAAGCAGACCTGTTGATGACTGAGGTCCATGAAGGTTCATTTGGTACTCATTCCAATGGACATGCCATGGCTAGAAAGATGTTGAGAGAAGGCTACTATTGGCTGACAATGGAGTCTGACTACTGCAAATATGTGAAGAAATGCCATAAGTGTCAGATTTATGCAGATAAGATTCATATTCCTCTGACACTTCTGAACGTGATTTCATCACCATGGCCTTTTTCCACGTGGGGAATTGACATGATTGGCATGATAGAGCCGAAAGCGTCTAATGGACACAGATTTATTCTCGTAGCAATCAATTACTTCACCAAGTGGGTTGAAGCGGCATCATATGCAAATGTGACCAGACAGGTGGTCGTGAAGTTTGTCAAGAATCAACTCATATGCCGATATGGTGTGCCAGATAAGATCATTACTGATAATGGATCTAACTTGAATAACAAGATGATGGAAGAGCTGTGTAGTGAGTTCAAGATAGCACATCATAATTCTTCTCCTTACAGACCAAAGATGAATGGGGTTGTTGAAGCCGCTAATAAGAACATCAAGAAGATTATCCAGAAGATGGTTGTCACGTATAAGGATTGGCATGAGATGTTGCCATTTGCTTTACATGGGTATCGTACATCTGTCCGCACTTCAACAGGGGCAACCCCTTTCTCTCTTGTTTATGGCATGGCGGCCGTGCTCCCAGTAGAGGTGGAGATCCCGTCAATGAGAATCTTGATGGAGGCCAAGTTGACTGATGTTGAATGGGTTCAGAGTCGTTATGACCAGCTAAATTTGATAGAAGAGAAGAGATTGACTGCCATGTGCCATGGTCAATTATATCAGTAGAGAATGAAGAAAGCTTTTGATAAGAAGGTCAAGCCTCGTGTGTTCCGAGAAGGTGACCTTCTGCTCAAGAAAGTCTTGTCTTTCGCGCCCGATTCCAGGGGCAAGTGGACTCCAAACTATGAAGGTCCACATGTTGTTAAGAGAGCCTTTTCAGGCGACACTTTGATACTTACAACTATGGATGGGGAGGATTTCACTTGTCCTGTGAATTCAGATGCAGTCAAGAAATACTTCGCCTAAAAAATAAAAACAGAATAGCTCGCTAAGTTGAAAACCCGAAAGGGCAGCTTAGGCAAAAATGAGCGTCTCGGTGGATTGAAAACCCGAAAGGGCGGTCCAGGCAAAAGTTAGAGACATGAAAAAATGATGAATATTTATATCCTGCTAGGTTGAGTACCTCATCCTGGGGCAATCTAGGCAAAAATTAGGGATTTGGCAAGTAACTGCATCCTGACAAGACTTTGTTCTACATCTGTCACCCGTCAGAGATTCTTGTTCATTCGTCATCAATCGAAGCTTCGAATACATTGAATTCAGAATTGGTGGAGAAATGGTCATTATGTTCAATGTAGCCCTTTTCCAATATATATCACCAACTTCAAACTTGTAAAGATCTATGGAGTCTTGCCATTTGCAGACTACCATTCCATCAAATAAATTTGAGCCTTTTATCCAGTTATTTGCACTCTTATTTGTTTCTATTCAACAAATGTTTTGCAGGTTTTAGTTGAGAAAATATCATTGTTTTAAACAAACAAATTTCTTCATAAATTGTTTTAAAACAAAGTGAACATTCACAGAGACAAAAGGATACTTAAGAGATCCTCAGTGCTCTCCCAAGGGTAGTATGGTCTCCAACAGGGTAAGACATTTGTTCATATTCCTGGCATGACAGTATCCTCTTCCTCCCAGATATTGTTGTGGTTTATCCCACCAAGTGGAGTGCTTGTTGAGGTTATTTATCTCTATTCCCTTCAGCAGAGCAGTTGATTCTTTCCTCCTCAACAAATGTGCTCTCTCTGGAAAATTCGATTTCTGGTGGTTGGTCCCCAGAATCCCTTTATCCCTCGGGTAGATTCCCCAGTAGAGTGGCTTGGGTAGCATATTCTACTTGTGCATTAAGCTATTTTCCCCAACTGAGACTAATGATTCATCCCCTGCAGAGATTTTGTTGTCTCTGATCCCCGACAGATTGGATACTCTCCGGTGATCCTGGCTCTGTCTCTTGAGATGTAGTACCGGGTGGTTGATTCCTGGACCTGTTTGTGTTAGATATGTCTGTTTGTCAGCATTCATCAAACATAAATCACGCATATACATGCATAATTATAACATTCAAATATTCATGCTGCATTTCTTTGCCATATATCGTTTGTTTGTTGTCTCCTGCTATTTGGTGGTATATATTTCCCCAAGCAGATGTGTGCGTCTGATCTCTCCATATAGAGTCAGCTCCATAGGCAGAAAGCGTATATCCCTTTCTTCCATATTCCCCACTGAGATACATCCTCGTGGATGACGATTGTTTCCGTTTCCTCCCAACACATATATTGGGATGGGTTCCCCAATTGAGTTATATACTCATTAGGGCGAGTCTTGATTCAGTTTGCCTCTTTGGTTTGATCCTAAATTGGCATCTTATGATTGTTTCCTTTTGCTTCCCTGTGGTATAAATGAATAATTACTCATGATTAGTGATCTTTCATATTACCCCGGCGGAACCTGTGGTCTTCTACCCTGATACCGGTGGTTGTAAACCCTATTCTCTTTCCCTTGCAGAGTTAACCTTTGATTCATCATAATTGATGACGGTTACTTTTCTGTGGTTTCTTATCCAGTATCCAGTAGGTGTAATCCCCTCCTTGGTGGTTATCTTCATTCAATATTTGGTGTTGATATCCCCTTATTTTCCTGGATAATTGCTCTGATTTCGCAATTTATCCCCAGCGAGTTATCTCTCGTCTATCCTGTTGTTGGTAACGATTGTTTCTCTCCTGAATTGGTCATCATTATATACCTAGTTTCGGTATCCCGATGCCTTTTCTTTTCGGTCGATTTATCCTTTATTAACCCAGTAACCGGTTTTGGATAATCTTCCATGCGAGTATATTATCTACGTTCTGACGGTAATAGATAATATATCTCACGCACTCTTCGGTCGAAGCCTTTTGTTCTTCCCCAGTCGAGTAAGATTCGTATCCCCTTTGCGGAATCGAATATCCACCCTGTAATCGAGTTTGCTTTTAGCCCTCTGTTGGATGATGAGTGTCTTGGGAATATTCCCTAATTCACGCATTGGTTGGTCACCTATTATATGCCCAGTAATCGGTATCCCTGGTGTTCCTCCCTTTCTGCTCCCTTTTATGACTTTTGTCCCCTGTGGAGTCAGATTTCCCTGAGTGGAAATATACCTTTTAGGTCTTCCTCAGATGTTTCGGAGTTTTGATATCTCTCACCCTTATACTGGTTTTAGATATTCATTTCTTCTCGAGCATGTTGTATCTCTGACCCTTATGTCGGTGTTCAGATCACATGTCTCATTGAGCATGTTACCCAGTAACCGGTAACACCTCATCTTGCTGCTTCCCTAGGGGAGTCTTTTTAGACATCCCCAGCGATCTTTGAGTCAGCTCGAGTCTTTCCATTGGTTTATCCCCTCTGGAATTCTGCTCCCCAAACCTTGTGGCATGCCCTGCTCACGCATTTCTTTCTTATCCCCATAGGAGTCCCCAAGATGTTTGGTCTCGCAGAACATTTTGCTCATGTGGATTGTCGGTGTCTCCTGTTTGTCTTTACTCCTTTGTGGATACATATCCCCACAGAGTATTACCCTTTTGCATACATACATTTGCATCATGAAGTCTCTTAGGGACCAAAATTCGTCTCTTTGTTATTATTTAAGCCCATTATACCTCGTCGAGACAAAGATTTTAACCTTCCCTTCTCCAGCTAGAATGACCTTAAATAAGGGCATCTGTAAGACCCCAATTTTGTCCCTAAGATCCCTCATGGCATCATAATATTGCATTTGCATAGCCTCAAGGATCTTTGAGCATCTTGGTTCCCCTTGCCTTTGGGTGGGACTCCTTGTGAGTGGTTTGAGATCACCAAGCATGTTTGAATTGTATATCATTGCTTTTCTCATTTTATTCACTCACCAAAAGCACAAAAATATGTCACTAACATCTTTTGTTTGTAGCTTGAGTAATCATAAGGCCAAAAGCTTCAAGGAGGTCATTGGTACAAATGCATGGCCAAGAGGAGGTGGAAGCAAGCATGGTAATGGTTCCCAAAGCTCTCATCCATCAAATATGCCCCCTAATATCTCAATTCATCATGTTTGATCAAAGCAAGTCAAAGGGTTTGAGGTTTGTTCCCTAGAGAAGCCCTAATTCATCTGTGCATCACAATGCCTTGCTCATGAAGCAACCTCAGCCCATGATCAAATACAATCAAGGTAAGTTCTTTAATTAATCATTTCATGCATATTTGAACTTATTTGAGTGTCCTCAATCATCAATTCATCAAGGTATGAGTCATAGATTTGAGAAGTTGATCAGTCAATTCATCTAACTATTCTGAAATACACTGAGACCTAACTTTTTATGTGTTGGTCAAATGGAAATGGTTCCAAAATAAAAAATGTTCTTAAGGACAATATGAACAACTTTCATGTTCATCAAAATTTGATTTGAAGCTTGGAAAACCATCTGCCATTCCAATACATTATAGGTCATTTTGACTGAAACCCTAATTTTAGGTCAACTTCCCAAAGACATAACTCATTCATTTTTTATGATTTTGAGGTGGGATCAAATGAATTGGAAAGCTTAATATGTTTACATAAAATGTTATGTTGGACAAAATTTCAAAATCTCAAAGGAAATACATGTGATAATGCAAGACATTATAGGTCCCTTTGGGTCAAAGGCATTAAAAGTCAAAAAAGTCCAAGTTCAAGTGCCCATAACTTCCCCATGAAAAATCCAAATAATTCAAAATTTAAGTCCATTTTTATTGTCTTGGAAATATCTACAACTTTTATGTTGGAGGTTGTTTCATTTGAAGCTTGCATCATCAAAGGAGAAGGGCTTGAAAGTTGGCCAAATTTAGAAACCTTGCCTTGACATGTTTTGCACATCACACTTTAAACTAAAAAATCACAAATTTCCACACTTCAAATGGACTTTTGACCAACATAACATTTGTTCCTGATACAAAAATCTTTCCAACCGTTACCCATATGCCTATGCTTGGATTTTCTAAATGGTATTTTCGAAGAGGTGAATGATTAGGTTCAATTGTGGAATTCATGTTGAAACCTTGTTGCACAAGCCAATTCAGGGAAAACTACACGTCTAATTCCCTTTGGTCTTTGCTCATAGTTCATTTGGCATTGTTTTTGGGCCTTTTGCATAGTCATGCAAGCCCATGCAATGAAGCTTCACATGCCATGCACACGGTTTCCTTCACCTTTTCCTTGCCAATTCAGCTATAAATACATGCTTCATTCCCTCCATTTCAGACACCAATTTCAACCTAAAATGCTGCTGAAATCGTTCCCTAACCATCACTAAAGAAGCAATTGCATTTTCTTCAAAAAAATTCAGATCTTGAATTCAACTTCATCTGGTTGTTTTCATAGATCTAATGCTTCTAGACCTTCACTCCACACTCCATTGAACTTCTGTTTTGATAAAGCAAGCAAGGTTTCAAGCTCAAATCACCAGAACTCAAACTTGAACTCCAACTGGTATTTTCTTCGATTCTCTTCATCCTTTGACCTATTGGCTGTGATTTTGTGTTGGCTGAAGTCCTCTCAATGGAGGCATCATGTTTATGCTTTTAATTTTTGCAATTCATTGAGTTCATGATGAACACCAGAATTTTCAACTTCTGATTTCTCAAATCATAGAGATCTAGAATTAAAATGGATGGTATAGGGATGATGTACATCATCCCAACTTTCTATTGATGTATAGATCGCACGTTTTGGTTGCCTTTTTATTTTCTGCAACTTGGCCGGAATCTGGGAAGCTCACCGGAGAAGACGGTGGCTCCGGTGGCTTCATCATTGCCAGTTTAAATCCTGGCCATTTGATCCATTCTCCAGATTGAATCTCGTCCCTTGTTTGTTATGACTTTTAAT
Organism: Lathyrus oleraceus; assembly: GCF_024323335.1. Lineage (NCBI taxonomy): Eukaryota > Viridiplantae > Streptophyta > Magnoliopsida > Fabales > Fabaceae > Lathyrus > Lathyrus oleraceus. Next base: position 424,770,120 of record NC_066583.1, read on the forward strand.
TGTTTCAAATGTGCACGCATTGACTTGGATCTACCATACGCGCGCGCTTCCTGGCATCTTGATTTGCCAGCTCAATTAATGAGCTTAGATCAGACGGTCCACGCTTTTTCCAATTTCTATTTTCTGTTTTATTTTCATTTTATTTTCTTTAATTCCAATTATTTTCAAAAATTAATATCTCTCTCATTTTTTATCCAAAAAATATGGGACCAATTGCATTATTTCTCATATAAATTCTAGTTTCTATTTCTGATTTTTAATATTTTTTATTTTGTAATTTGATATTTTTTGTGAATTTTTTCTTTTTTGGTTATTTTTAATTCATTTTAAATAGTTTTTGATATTCAAAAAATGCAAAAATATTTTCCTAACCTATTTGAATGATGATGGATCTATGAAAAATATTCTCATTAATTTTTGAATTGATTTGAGATTTATTTGAGATTTTAGTTCAATTAGGTTATTTTTATTCATTTTTAATTGATTAAAAATAGTTTCTGACTTTTAAAAATGCCGAAATTTTTTGTCAAACTTTGTTTGACCTTGTTGAACTTAGGATAAATCACTTGGACCTTTCAAGGTTGATTTGAAGTGATTTTGAAGTTTGACCTTTCTTTAATATTTTAATTCAAGTTTATTTTTAATATTAAAAAATGCCAAAAATATTTTATTCTTTTCTTGACTTCCAATCTTCATCTCACTTCTGTTTTTGATTGTTTGACCTTGACTTTCAATGTTATTGGTCAACATATGAGGATTGATACATTTTATTCCATTTAATGCATTTCATTTTGTCATTTCCTTTTCTCTTATCCATCTCCTTCTTCTTTTTCTTCTTCTTTTTTCTTTTTGATCAATGAGTTGAAGGTTGATAAGTTAGCATTGATTAGAAGGATTTAACCTTCCTTGATTCAAATCTAATTCATCTTGATCAATTGATCAAGTGAATGGCTTTGCATTAAGGATAGGTTGTCTTTTAAATCATGCAAAAGGCTTAAACCAATACAAGATCAATTCTCATTTTCTTTTTGGCATGGCAAGTTGTTGGGACTTGGTTCACTAATCAAGACTCCTAACTTGTGTTTGTTGCCTACATTATTATTGACCGACCTCAGATAGTTGTGACTTCTACATAAGTCCAATTACGATTGCTTAACATAGCGCTAAATTTGCCTTATGGCACACTAACTATTGACAATTAACATTTACTTAATGCAATTTACTTTATTCAATTTACTTTAAGGCAATTTACTATTCTTGCACATATTATTCATTTGCTTTTCTCTTTGCTCATTCGAGCACATGTTTATGTTAATGCCATTTGCCTTTTGCTCACTTGAGCACATAATTGTGTATATATTATTGTGCTTGTGTTTTGCTTTGTTTGTTGTGGACCAAAGTGCAAAGAAATGGACTTAGTTTCTAGGACTTCCCCTATGCAAAGAAATGGAGAATTGGACTTAGATTCTAGGACTTTCCTTATGCAAAATTGGAGTAAAAGGATCTTAATGATGAAGATGGAATTAGAAGGACCAAATTTCTAAACTCTCTCTTGTCCATTCTTGTTTTACTTCATGGAAGTTTTGATGTGTGTGCTTTTGTGCTAGGAATTTCCATTTGAGCTTAATTGGAGGACCATTGCCATGTTCATCTAAGTGGAAGAAACAAGATGCATTGAGGATCTCTTTTGAGACTTGTCTGATTGCTTATACTTTGTGGTTGCTTATTCCAAAGGATGGGAGCTACTTGGATCATCAATATGATCTCAAGAGAGGGACTCCTAGTGTGGTTTCATTTCTTTCCCTTTCCCTTTTATTTTCCTTAGGACTTAGCCATTCTTCTTCTTCTCCCCACTCTAACCCAAGCCAAAACTTTTGTGCAAACATTTAACATTTCTTTCCAAACATTAGAAACCTAAGCCTTAGGCTTTTGATTTTCAAACTATCTTTTCATAACACTTATTTTGAATTGAACCTTTTAATCCACTTTGACCATTTTGTACATACTTCTAATTGGTAAATATAACCCATTCAAACTTCTTTTTGTGGTTCCAATGGCCACATCCTTAATCAAAAAATTTCATAACCTTTAGCTATTACGTTTGAGTTATCCTTGTGGTAGATGTAATACTCACCTATATCCTTAGTGATGAACAATGAGTCTTCCATGCTTATTATAGGGTTAACCCCTCACTAGCATGTTGAAGTTATCCTCACATGGTGGATTTGTGGTTTGGTTGAGTTTTCTCCCTTTGATAACAAAAGTCCTTAAGGCTTTTGGACCAATCAATTCACCAACTTGTTTTGAGATTTTTACCCCGAACTACGAGGTTTTGATCCTAATCTTTTTATAAGATGGTACGTAGGCAATGGGTTCATCCATCCAAACACAAAATGTAAATAAACTTGTATATTCTTTTCTCATCTCTTCAATCATGTTTGCACAAACAAAATTTTCACAAGACAACAACCTTCACAAGTGTGAAAAGGGCTCCCTAGGAGTACCTGGGATGTTTTGGGTGCCTAACACCTTCCCATTGCATAACCAACCCCCTTACCCAGATCTCTGTTTCTTTTACTAGTTTTTGTTAAAACTTTTAGGTTTTTGTTCGCTTTCTAACCATTCCTTTGGATAAATAGAAGTGCGGTGGCGACTCGACTTGTATGGTTTACCTTGGATTTAGTCAATATCTCTAATGGTAACGAATACCCCGCTACAATTTGGAGCTTGGAACTTGGAGAAATTTGAGGTGGAAGTTTGGAAAAATTTGACATATCAAAATTTTTCTAAGTGTCAAGCCATACGTCTCAATATTCCACCTTGCTTAACTTTTTATGGGAGCTTCAAATGAGAAAAGTGTCATCATCAAAGTTGTATCTCTATCAAAGACCTTCAGAATGGTCACCAATTTCATCTCATTTGGATTTGAAATGTTAGAGTTATGCATTTTTGAAGTTTGGAAAAATCACTTGATCAATGGTATAGGTCAAAAGTGACCTATAATGTAGCCTCATATCACATGTTAAAAGAAGTTGAATTAGCTCCCACTCCAAACATAAAAGTTAAAGTAGACACATTGAATTTGATTGTGCAACTTGGAAATCTTTAATATCATAAAAATTGAGCAAGTTATGGCCTTGGGAAGTTGACTTTCAAATTAGGGTTTAGACAAAATGACCTATAATGTTTCAACATAGAAAATGACTTTCCAAGCAAAACTAGATCTAGGTCTCAACATTAAAGTTGTTTATAATGTCATTTAGAGTAAGTTTTATCTTGGAATCATTTTCATATGGTGAAAATTGTAGGAGATAGGGTCTATGGAGACCCAATTTTGATCAGATGAATTCATTTGGCCAACCACCATCAACCAACTTGCTAATTTCCAATTCTCTTGACTTTATTGGCTCATGGTAGATCATATATGCATAAGATGATGAAATTTGCTGTGCCCCTTGAGAAATTTGATCAATTGGTGAGATAGCTTATTGGAGAAGTTACTCAAGATACCCAGTCAAACTAGGGTTTCCAAGGCAAATCACCCTCAAACTCTTGAAGCAAACTTGATCAATATAACATGTAGAGAAAATTGGGACTCATATATGATGCTCATAACCATTCTTGAATCAATTCTTGGTTGTGCTCTTTGTTCATGAGGGTCTTAAACCCTAGATGTGATCAATGAATCAATGAGATCATGCCCTACCTACAAAAGAGTTAGGCAAATACAAAGACATATTTTTGGTATTTTGGTTAGTAAAATAATATAATACAAGTATGATATAATCACAAAGTGCTTGGTGATCTCTCATAAAACAAACCCAATGAAAAGGGGTAAGGAGGATGCCAAGGTGTGATCCCAGTGCTAGTGCTTATGATGAAATTGTATGAGGGATCTTAGGGTCAAAATTGGGGTCTTATAACTGCCCCTATTTAAGGACATTCTAACTGAGGAGGCGAAGGTTAAAATCTTCATGTCGACTCAGTAGAATGGGCTTAAATAACAACATAGAGAAACAAATTTTTGTCCCTAAGAGACCTCATAATGCATATGATATGAATGCCAAAGTTAATGCTCTGTGGGGAAATATTGCCACCAAGTAGAAAGAAATCTGAGAGACCGAAAGTCCGCAGGAGCACAATGCATTCCATAAGGAAAACTCACTGGGGAAACAGAGACTCTGGGGGATAAAAAGGAGTTATGCGTAGGCCAGGCTATGACTTAAAATTATTGGGGGACTCGAGGGAATCCATATAAAATGGATAGACTCATCCAGGGAAACAAACACAATGCCTGCAGGGGATATGAATAAGTCAGGATAAAACGGAGGTACTCGACTCGTGCAGGGGAACAACGATTTTACTAAGGAAATGCGCACTCAACTCAACTGGGGAGAAAAAGCTTCAACACAGGAGGAGCAGAAATCTATCATCTACTACCTATTACTGGTGAGGAGATAATAAATATCTGACAGAGAGGACATCCGTCATCGGTTAGGATGAATATATCAAGGATGAACTCGCTGAGGAAAAGCCAGGAGGGAGTATTCATTACCGGTTACTGGGTAAGAATAGCCTTGCTGGGGAAAACTTCACAAAATAGGATTTACAACTACCAGTTACTGGGCAGAAGACCAAAGGGTGAGATTATCCGTGATCGTTAGGATGAACATATCAAGGATAGACTCGACAGGGAAGAAAATTCGTCACCGGTTAAGATGAACATATCAAGGATAGACTTGCTTGGAAATGCCAAGGAGGATACCCATTATCGGTTAGGATGAACATATCAAGGATATACCAACTGAACAACACAAGGGGGAATTACATCTATCGAAAACTGGATAGAAAACCGTCAGAGAGAAAATCCGTCACCGGTTAGGATGAACATATCAAGGATTCACTCTACGAGGGGACAAAGTAGGATTTACAACTACAGGTTACTGGGTAGAAGATCAATCAAAGAGAAAATCCGTCACCGGTTAAAGTGAACATATCAAGGATAGACTCTGAAATAGGGAATAAAAGTAGGGATTGCATCTATCAGTTACTGGATAGAATACCAAAGAAGAGAAAATCCGTCACCGGTTAAAGTGAACATATCAAGGATTGACTCTTCATAGAAGAAAAGTAGGATTTACAACTACCGGTTACTGGGTAGAATACCAACAAGGAGAAGAAAACCCATCATCGATTAAGATGAACATATCAAGGATTAACTCTCTAAGGAACCAAAATAGGAATTACAACTACCTTTTTACTGGGTACAATACCAAAGAAGAGAAAATCCGTCACCGGTTAAAGTGAACATATAAAGGATAGATTCCACGGGGGAAGAAAAGATATCCATCACCGGTTAGGATGAACATATCAAGGATATACCTTTCGAGGAATAGATCCACTGGGGATTCTGCTGAGGAGAAAAAGGGTACTTTTTCCGGGTATTGGGCAAAAAGTAACAAACTACCAATTAAGAAGAATATTACCATTTACTGGGTAATAGACTCTTAGGGGACCAAAACATCTATCTAGGTAAGAGCTAGAAAGAAAAAGGTCAATCAAGACTCAACCCATTGAGGACATAACTGAGTAATTCCATCCAGAAAATTTGCTGGAGAGGAAACTGAAATAACAATCATCCACGAGGAAACAAACTTAGTGGGGAAATAGAGAAAGGTTAAAGTCTTTTCTGCTTAGGGGCTGACACTCTACAATTGCAAGAGGACAGACACCAGATTTGGTATGGGGATAAAATACTGCCATAACAGAGAATGAAAATCTCAACCAAATCAAATATGAAGATGCAGGATATAAAAATCATGAATTTACATGAATGTATATGCGTATGTATATATGGTGATTATGTTGACAAAACGATCACGAAGGATACATAGGTGTCTCAAAGAAGTTGAACCACCGGTACAATCTTCGGTCAATCCACAAATCATGGAGACAAACTGTTGGAGAACAGAGAGATCAACATCCCAAAGGTTCAACCCTGGCTGGGGAAAGACGGAGGAGATCTGCTGAGGATAAAACATCCAATCTGTAGGGAATTTTAGGTCAACACCATAAAATGGGAGACAACCCTACTGGGGAAAAAATCAAAAGCTGCTCAAGAACCAAGAGAAAACTCTGACTGGGATTAAAGATACAACGATAGGTGGGGACACCAAAGCGATCTACTGGGAAAGATCAAAACATCTCTGATGACGATCCTCCTGTTTTGGAAGGCCGAAACTCTGTTGGGGACAAGGACATGCCGCAACCAACTCAGCTGGGGAAAAAAAGAAATAAGCTCCACCGGAGGTCAAACACTCTACCGAGGACTGAATCAACACAAACGTCTAGGGATACCCGAAGAGTTAACTACTTGGGGGACCTCAGATGCTTCGCACTGAAGAACTTGCTTCTTATTGAAATGTCGTTGATATTCTTTTTACTTGCTTTGGAAAAGTTTTTTTTTATATATTAAAGAAAACTTGATTTTAATTTAAAAATTTAATGTCAAAATGATCATAATAAAATTTAAAACTATTGGCTGAAGTAAATAAGAGTAGAAACAATTGGATAAAAGCTCAACTTTATTTAATAGAATGGTAGTCTGTAAATGACAAGACTCCATAGATTTTACAAAGTTGAAAATGGTAATTTACATGGAAAAGGGTTACATTGACTACAAATGATCCTTAATCCCTCTACCAAATCTTGATATCCACTGTGCTCTTGAACGCTGCTAGGGTGATGAACTGATGCCAACCCTTGTGCTCCAACAAGTTTTCAAAATCACTGAAGATCAGCATAATGCAGTTACTTGCCATAATCCCTAATTTTTTCATAAGTTGCCCCAAGGTGGGGTACTCAACTTATCGGGAAATTCTTTTCTATTTTATGTCTCTAATTTTTGCCTGGATTGCCCTTTCGGGTTTTCAATCCACCGAGACGCTCATTTTTGCCTAAGCCGCCCTTTCGGGTTTTCAACTTAGCGAGTTGTTCTTTTCTTTTTAGGCGAATTATTTCTTGACTGCATCTGCGTTCACAGGACGAGTGAACTCTTCACCATCAATAGTTGTAAGAATCAATGCACCACCTGAAAAGGCTCTCTTAACAACATATGGGCCTTCATAATTAGGAGTCCATTTTCCCCTGGAATCTAGCTTGAATGTTAAAATCTTTTTGAGCACAAGGTCACCTTATCTGAACACTCGAGGTTTGACCTTCTTATCAAAAGCTTTCTTCATTCTTTGCTGATATAACTGACCCTGACACATGGCAGTCAATCTCTTCTCTTCAATCAAATTCAACTGATCAAACCTGGTCTGACACCATTCTACTTCAGTCAACTTGGCTTCCATGAGCACACACAATGAAGGAATATCAACCTCTACGGGGAGCACTGCTTCCATACCATAAACAAGAGAGAAAGGGGTTGCCCCTGTTGAAGTGCGGACGGATGTACGATACCCATGTAGAGCAAATGGGAGCATCTCATGCCAATCTTTATACGTGACAACCATCTTCTGGATAATCTTCTTGATTTTCTTGTTCGCAGCTTCAATAGCCCCATTCATCTTAGGTCCGTAGGGAGAAGAATTATGGTGTGCAATCTTGAAGTCTTTGCAAAGAGCTTCCACCATATTATTATTCAAGTTCGATCCATTGTCAGTAATGATCTTACTTGGCACACCATAACGACATATAATCTGATTCTTGATAAACCTTACAACAACTTGCTTGGTTACATTTGCATACGATGTCGCTTCAACCCATTTTGTGAAGTAATCAATTGCCACTAAAATGAAACGATGTCCATTCGAAGCTTTGGGCTCAATCATCCCAATCATATCAATTCCCCACACGGAGAAGGGCCATGGGGAAGAGATAACATTCAAAAGTGTCGGAGGAACATGAATCTTATCAGCATAAATTTGACACTTGTGGCATTTCTTCACGAATTTGCAACAGTCAGATTCCATTGTCAGCCAATAGTAACCTGCTCGCAACATATTCTTCGCCATTGCATGTCCATTGGAATGAGTACCAAAGGAACCTTCATGCACTTCAGTCATCAACAAGTATGCCTCGTGTCTATCCACGCATCTGAGCAAAACCATGTCGAAGTTTCTCTTGTACAGTACATCACCATTCAAGTAGAAATTACCGGCTAATTTTCTCAAAGTCTTCTTATCTTTCAAAGATTCCCCAGGCGGGTAAATTTGACTTTGGAGGAAACATTTGATGTCGTAATACCACGGCTTCCCGTCTTTGATCTCTTCAACAACAAACACATGAGCTAGCCTTCAAGATGCATCATAGATAAATTGGGAACTTCATTCCAATATTTCACTATAATCATTGATGCTAACGTTACAAGAGCATCTGCCATCCGGTTCTTATCTCGAGGGATATGATGAAACTCAACCTTTGTAAAGAAAGTTGAAATCCTCCTCGCATAATCTCTATATGGTATCAAACCAGGTTGATTCATCTCCTATTCACCTTTGATCTGATTCACAACCAAAGCTGAATCACCAAAGACATTCAAATACTTGATTCTGAGATTCATGGCCTCTTCAAGCCCCATAATGCAAGCTTCATATTCTTCCATGTTGTTTGTACACTTGAAAGTCAAACTAGTTGTAAATGGTAATTGTCCCAATTCCATTTCCATATTGATTAACAGCTCCATCAAATACCATGCCCCAACAGGAACCAAGTTCTGGCCCTTCTTCTAGCAATGGTTCATCACAATCTTTCATTTTCAAGTACAAAATCTCTTCATCAGGAAAATCATAATGTACTGACTGATAATCTTCAATTGGTTGGTGAGCCAAATGGTCAGCCAAGATACTACCTTTGATTGCTTTCTGAGATCGGTATTCGATATCATACTCTGACAACAACATCTGCCAACGGGCAATCCTCCCAGTTAAAGCAGGCTTCTCAAATATATACTTGATTGGATCCCTTTTAGATATCAACCAAGTGGTATGATTCAACATATATTGACACAGACGCTTAACAGCCCAAGCCAATGCACAACACGTCTTCTCAAGCATTGAATACCGAGTCTCACAATCGGTGAACTTCTTACTGGGGTAATACATTGTAAATTCCTTCTTCCCAGTATCATCTTGCTGACCAAGAACACAACCCATACTATCTTCTAGCACAATCAAATACATGATCAACGGTCTTCCTTCAACAGGTGGAGACAAAATCGGAGGTTCAAGCAGATATTCTTTGATACTATCAAAATCTTTCTAGCAGTCTTCGGTCCAAACACAAGATTGATCTTTCCGAAAAAGCTTGAATATAGGCGCAAATGTGGCAGCATGTGGGAAATGAATCTGGAAATATAATTCAAGCGGCCGGGAAAACCTCTGACTTGCTTCTCAGTTTCGGGCACAGGCATATCTTGTATTGCTTTGACCTTGGCAGGATCATCTTCAATACCCTTCTCACTGACAATAAAGCCCAACAACTTATCAGAACAAACACCAAAAGTACACTTATTGGGATTCAAGCGGAGTTTATACTTCCTCAAACGTTGGAATAACTTCAATAAATGCTCAACATGTTCCTCTTCATCAACCGATTTAGTAATCATGTCATCGACATAAACTTCAATCTCTTTATGCATGATATCATGAAAAAGAGTAGTCATTGCTCTCTGGTAAGTTGCACCAGCATTCTTTAGACCGAAAGGCATCACTCTATAATAGAATGTTCCCCAGAGTGTAATGAATGTGGTCTTCTCCATATCCTTGGGTGCCATCTTGATCTGATTATATCCAGAAAATCCATCCATAAACGAAAAGACTTTGAATTTAGCAGTATTGTCTACTAACATATCAATGTGTGGCAGAGGGAAATCATCTTTCGAACTGGCTTTACTCAAATCTCGATAATCAACACACATGCGGACTTTTCCATCTTTCTTCAACACAGGCACAATATTGGCCACCCATTGCGGATACTCAACGGTTACAAGGAAACCAACATCAATCTGCTTTTGAACTTCCTCTTTGATCTTCACAACCGTATCAGGATGCGTTCTTCTCAACTTCTGCTTGACTAGAGGGCATTCTGGCTTCAACGACAATCTATGCTCCACAATATCAGAATCCAACCCGGGAATGTCTTGATAGGACCAAGCAAACACATCTAAATACTCTCGAAGAAGATCAATCAACCCCTTCTTAGCATCTGGACACAGTCGAGACCCAATCTTGACTTCCTTCACATCATCCTCGGAACCCAAGTTGACAAGCTCAATCTGCTCTTCAAACGGCTGAATAACCTTCTCATCTTGCTCAAGAAGACGAGATAATTCCTCACTTACCTCTACATCACTTTCCTCCTCGGCTTCAAACACAGGGAATTCAAGATTTGGATAAGAAGAAGGATCATTGTATTCAATGGGGTTAGGAACCAACCTGCATAATGATTTGATATTTTGATTTTAGATAAGTGAATTTGTGACCCAATATTATGCAGATGGACAATTATATTGTTTATTTATGTTTTTTGTGATTACCATTTTCAAAAATAAGCAAAAAGTAAAAACAAAACATCAAAGATGTGGATGAATAGAATTTTTTATTGATGATCAATTTAAAATGCCCAAACAATGTTCACTTCTCCCTTAGGCATAGGAGAAGGATTTTTAAAATATAAAAGAAATTACTTAGATTGATGCAAAATAATAGGAATATCAATGGCAGTCCAATTGTTGCATGTCCTTCCATGCGTTACAAAGTTGGTGCAGTCTTCCTCTTTGCTATCCTCTAGCACAGCAGCTAAGTGTTGTTCATTCCCATGAATGAACCCTCCGCTATGGAAGTTGAGTTGTATCTCTTCAGATCTAACAGTTGACGAGCCCTTCTGGAACCCCAAACCAGTTCTTCCTTTATTGTCGGCGACCTCTACCACACGCCCCCACTGATAAACAGGTCCTTCTTCCACAATCTTCTGTGCATCTTTCAGAGAGGACATAGGTGCCCCAACTCTCTTCTCAGCAGCAATAGATAAGGCATGGAACGGAGTTCCAACCTCATCCTCAGCTTCCACATACGAGAAAGATGACAGATGGCTAACCAACAATGCTTTCTCACCTCCCACAATCACCAAATTGCCATTCTTGACAAATTTGAGCTTCTGATGTAGAGTGGACGTAACAACTCCTGCTTCGTGAATCCACGGCCTTCCCAATAAACAGTTGTAGTCCGGGTGAATATCCATTACCTGGAAAGTAATCTAAAAGTCACTCAGACCTATCTTGACTGGAAGGTCCACTTCTCCAATGACTGTCTTGCGCGAGCCATCAAAGGATTTAACAATCACCCCACTATATCTCATGGGAGCTCCTTGGTAAGATAACTTTGACAATGTTGACTTCAGAAGCACATTGAGTGACGAACCGGTGTCAACGAGCATGTTTGACAAAGCTCTTCCTTGCAATTCATCGAAATATGCAAAGCTAGATTGTGACTTCTTCCCTCCTCAGAGAGTTCTTCATCGCAAAAACTCAAATTATTGCACGAAGCGATGTTAGCTACAATATGATCAAACTGATCCATAGTAACATCTTGCTCCACATATTCATGTTCAAGAACTCTCTGGAGTGCTTCTCTGTGTGCTTCAGAATTAAAAGTAGAGGCAGCACGGAAATCTTTGAGGGGGTCTAGAGCAATTGCTCAACCACATTAAATTCACTTCTCTTAATCAGTCAGAGTACCTTATCATCATCATTGACTTTCAAGTTGCTGGATTCACCAGACTTATCTTTTGAACAGCCAACCGGATCTACAGTAGGCACCTCCACCTTCTTACCAACAATCAACTCTTCTTTGTTCTCCGGGAACACCGGTCCAAAAAATAGACCACTGCGGGTCACCTTCGTAACATCTGTAATGCTCACCACTGAACTGGTCGTAGGTAACGGTACCTCTTGACCATTCTCTAACATCGTAGCATTGTATTGATACGCTATATCCTTATCAGATGCATATGGGACTGAACCCGCTAACCGTATTACCAACGGCGAAACTGATCTATTATTGACATTCTGGTTACTGTTGCTATCGTACTAAATCACCAACCGCACTTTAGCAGATAACAATTCTCAATATCGTGCCCAGGTGCTCCCTGGTGAAAAGAACAACGAAATTCAGGTTTATACCACCAAGGAAGTGGTTCTGGGATCTGTGGTGGATTCCTCGGTTGAATCAAATTTTTGAGGACTAATGATGGGTACAGTTTTGCATATGACATAGGAATCGGGTCAAAAGAGACCTTCTTCCTCCCAAAGTTCTGTTGCTGGTGATGATTGTTGTTGGAATTGTTGTTGTTGTAGGTGTTTGTTCTTTGTTGCGTTGTTGTTGTTGACGTTGATTTAGATATTGATGTTGTTATTGTTGTTGAATTGGTGTTGTTTGCTGATTAGAGAATACTGGAAAAACGGAAGATACTTGATGATGACGATGTTGACGGGGTGGTGGATTTCTTTTGATTTGAGGCCTCCTCTGCCTTCCACTAGAAATTGTGTTTGTTTCACTATCCTTCCTCTTGTTGAAACTACTCCCATACTTCTTGCTTGTCGACGCCTCATCCTTTGACAATCGTCCTTCACGGACCCCTTCTTCAAGTCTCATCCCCATATTTACCATTTCGGTCAAATCACTAGGGGCACTGGCGATCATGCGTTCATAGTAAAATGAACTCAGGGTTTTTAGAAAGATCTTTGTCATCTCTTTCTCCTCCAAAGGAGGAGTGATCTGGGCAGCCAACTCCCTCCAATGATGGGCGTACTCCTTAAATGTCTCTTTATCTTTCTAAGACATGGACCTCAATTGGTCCCTATCCGGCGCCATATCCACATTGTACTTATACTGCTTCACAAAAGCCTCACCTAGATCATTGAAAGTGTGAATGCTTGCACTATCTAACCCCATATACCAACAGAGTGCAACACCTGTCAGGCTATCCTGGAAATAGTGAATCAGCAACTGGTCATTATCTGTCTGAGTTGACATCTTGCGGGCATACATCACAAGATGACTGAGTGGACAAGAGTTCCCTTTGTACTTCTCAAAGTCAGGCACTTTGATTTTCACTAGGATTTTCACATTGGGCACTAAGCACAATTCAACAACACTCTTCCCAAACAGATCTTTGCCTCTCAGCGTTTTCAATTCCTTGCGCAGCTCAAGAAATTGGTCCTTCATTTCATCCATCTTCTCATAGACATCCGGGCCCTCAGATGACTCGGAATGATAGATGGTGTCCTTTACACGAGGCAAAATATGCACAACTGGAGGTGGCACGGACATGACCGGGATAGATATCGGCATGGAAGCAAAAGTAAGAGCGAAACCTTCTGGCACAAAATTGGGCGGCATTCCCCACGGGAATCCAGCAGGCAGGTTGGGAGCGAAGTGGGCGGTGGCAGCAGGCACTGTAGAGGTAACCACTTCAGAAATGACAGTCCTCGCGGGAGGAGTTACAGGTGTTGGAGAAGCTTGGCTTTAAGCAGCAAGAACTGACTCCATCATGGCAGTCATCCAGGCAATCTCCTCTTTCAAATCTCGGTTCTCTTGCTCAAGGTGTTCCATGATTCTTGAATGATTAGCTCTGGTGTTGTACCGACGAGTCAGCTTGGCTAAAGCACAGAAGAACACCAATCAGACACCTGGCAAAAACCTGCTTATGCAAATGATGCATGAAATGAAATGCTTGTTTGTTTTTATTTCCAAGGAACTTACTATATCATTGGCAAATATATAAAATTGAAATGGCAATTGCAATAATTTTGATATGACCAAAAATCTCTTTTTACTTATATAAATTGGAAGGATTACACTGAGTACAATTTCAGAAACCAAAATACAAGAGAAAAGGAAATTAGTCATCCTAAGGATCCCTAACAACAATGTCAGAAGATCTGGCTGTAGGCACGTACTTCCTTCGAATGCTACGAATCTCGGTCTCAAAAGAAGCCTTCATCTGAGTCTTCTCGAGGACAAGCTGGTCAATAATCTTCTTCCAAGCAACGGAAGGCTGAGGCATGCTAGAAGATGAAACCTCTGGCTCTATCTGTCTCTTCGAGTAGCTCAATCAGTGCATCTTTGTCCTTAGACTCCAACTGCAACTCTTCATGCTTCTTGCTCAAAGCACGGAAACGCGCTTCCCACATATCCTTCTCTTGCTTCATTTCGATGAGCACGTCTTCCAACTCCTCCACATCTTGGTTAGGGAGAGTTAATGGCTCAACCACAACCATAGACATAGGTCTTTCACAAGGATAAGGCATCTTCAACTCCATAGCTCTCTTTTTCACCCAAAGAGTGTAAGCTTCTAAAGCTACACAATTGCGCGGACCAAGCTCGGATCTTCCTTTCCTATGCACATTATGCCAAGCGTGCACAATCTTCTGCTTCAAATGTTGGGAATATTTACCCTCCTGATAGAAAAGACCTTCTAACAAAGTGTTATTAGGTTTATCTCTCAAGGGGAACTCAAGTTGACGACGAGCCAAAGCAGGGTTGTAGATAGTTCCTCCTTGTGTACCAATGAGAGGCACATTAGAGAATTCACCACAACTATCAATAATCTCCAAACTTCTTAAGGACGGATCATACCAAACTATATCATCATTAGTGAGAGACATAAGTCTCTGAGACCACCTTAGACATTATTTGTTCTCCACAAAAGCAGGCGTCTGAGGCAAGTGCGAAATAAACCACTTGTACATAAGAGGAATGCAACAGACAATAGTTCCACCACCTTTAGAATTCCTTAGATGAAAAGAGAAATACATATCACCCAACAAAGTAGGCACATAATTCCCAATCAATAAAAGTCTAATGGTGTTAACATCAACAAAACCTTCAATGTTAGGGAACAAAGCTAATCAATAGATGAGCATCACAAAGATAGCTTCAAAAGCATAAACACTACCAGCTTGAGAAAAAGTGGTAGCTTCCTTGATGAGGAAAACAGATGGCAATCCAAATAACCCTCCTTTCTTCACCCAATGAGCCTCTATCTCAGACTTCTTCAAGTGAAGAGCTTCAGCAATAATACTAGATCGGGGATTCTCCTCCAATCCACTAAAATATGAGAATACTCCTCCAAGGTAGCCACAAGCTGAAAATCTGGAAAGTGAAACAATGGTAGAGAGGATTGTCGCATTACGCGAAAAACCGGCGGGAAAAAGACACAGAGCCGCCACCGTGTGTTATTTATCCCAAAGGAGGGAAAGGAAACGCTCGAAGTAAACCTGGAAAGGAAATGGTCTTACGACCAGAGATTGCGAGGATCGGGAGTCGGTTATGCGAAGGGAAGGTATTAGCACCCATACGCATCCGTCGTACTCGACGGGATCCACGCTCATAAAGGATAGAAGAAAGGTTGCTAAATAACTGCTCGAAATCTGCACACACACTGGAAGGAAACATAGATGAAAGACGGAAGAAGGTGACTCGGCAGGATATCGCATCCTGGGCCTACATAGTTTGTCAGACACAAACATCAGAGTCGACGTAGTTCGGGGGAATGGAAACGTGCTCGCTAGGACATCGCATCCTATGCATACGTATCTTCTCTAACCAGAGAAGAATCAGAGCACTCATAGCTCAGCTAACACACGATGAAACAAAACACTGAAACAGGAAACCGACTGCCAATCGTTGGACTTACGTCAGACTCCACACAAACAAACACCCACAGGAAATCGACTGCCAATCGCTGGACTTACGTTAGACTCCAAACACACACAAGGGTTGAAAAAGAAAAAGGCGCCCGGAGAGATCAGCTCATCTCCTGCCTACGTACCTCATCTGGTATGAGGATCAGGGAGACGTAGTTCCCCTTAACAGGGAAAAAACTTCTATCCTAACCAGAGACTAGGGAGATAACAGACTGAAGGAGAATAGCCATCCAAGGCGCAGCGGAATTTAAAAATTTCTCCATTTAGTGATCCTTACGAATGGGCATGATCAGTGATAGAATCGTTACCTCTTGTGGCGATTCAAACCTTTGGTGCAGATCTCTGATAATGATCAAAACCTTTGTTACAGATCCACGGGGCGATCACGAACGTTGAACGTTGACAACGTCTCTACTCAGTCCACACGAACGGATTCCTTCAATCGCAGTGCTAGCTGTTATGAATGAAGGCTTTGAGTGAGAGAAAGAGGGAAACAAAATTCCAAGTCTCTACTTGAATTTCTGTCTGAGTGGAATGGAGGGACAATGCTTCTACCCAAGGGGTTCTATTTATAGAACCACTTGTGTGGGCTTCAAGCCAAAAAGCCCACTTAAGTGCATTTTGGCCCATATCTCATAATATGCCAAAATCACTTAAGTATTTGGTACCTTACCATATTTCGTCTCCCACTTAAGTGCACCGTACCTTACGGTGTTCCTTAATTATTCTATCTCTCATCAATCCGTCCTTTGTGTGTGACCCTATAGGTTTTCGCGACGTTGGCAATTATATTAAATCACACATTTAACATAATAAACAGTGAGCGGTATCTAGCAACACATCACTGCTACCCAAGTCACGAAAATGTCATGTGATCTGACAAAACCTCCTGTGATAATAATTATGTGTATAATTACCCCTTTGCCCTTATGTCTATATTGAACACAAGGTATAGACCGTGTCACCCTTGTCCAGTTCAATATTGGGCCCATAGACATTTATCCTGTTACGCAGGATTGGCAAATTCCATCTAGGACACTCATGTCCCTCAGCATGCTTCGTGGAGTACTCATCAACTGTCTTTATGGTCATCCAGTTACGGATAACGTTGGATCAGTAATAAAGCACTCAACTCTACATCTAGGATCCATAGTGGTTTCAGGTCGAAGAGTGGTATACACTATTATCACCATGAGAATAACTTATGACACTTTGCATAACTTTCTATATAGTATTCTCATAGCGGGTCAATCCGGTATAAATATTACTCCTAATATTCATACCTACGTTTAAGACTTGATAACTCTTTATCCATGATCCATGAGATGTGATCATCAGTCTACAAACATAATAGTCTTAATGCTTTAATGTTATCCCACTTCACATTAAAGCTCGACTACGGATACTTTAAGAACAGTGCCCTTATGTTTAATGTGTTCTCATGATTAAGTCACACTTAATACATTAAACGGACTATCTATTCTAGGGACTTTATTAATCAACCATAATAAAGAAAATGCCTTTTATTATTAATAAATAATTCGATACAAGTACCAAAAGTATTGGCCTCTAGGGCTTACACCAACAATCTCCCACTAGCACTAGAGCCAATCTGGCATACCCCGTATGCCCATTGATCTAGTATAGCCATCATGCTTCTACTGCGCAAGAGGCTTTGTCAGTGGGTCAGCTATATTGTCAAGTGTAGGTACTTTACATATTTTCACATCTCCTCTATCTATTATCTCTCGAATGAGATGATAACGCCTAAGTATGTGTTTGGATCGTTGGTGAGATCTAGGCTCCTTAGCTTGTGCGATAGCACCATTGTTATCACAATAGAGACCAATGGGATCCACAACGCTAGGGACTATGCCAAGTTCACTAATGAACTTCCTGATCCAAACAGCTTTCTTTGCTGCACTTGAGGCAGCAATATACTCGGCACCGGTTGTAGAATCAGCAACTGTATCTTGCTTTGAACTTTTCCAGCTCACAGCGCCACCGTTCAAGCAAAACACATAACCAGATTGCGATCTAAAGTCATCCTTGTCTGTCTGGAAGCTAGCATCAGTGTAACCAATTACAGCCAACTCTTCCTGACCTCCATATATCAAGAATGATTCCTTAGTCCTTCTCAAGTACTTAAGGATATTCTTAACAGCTACCCAATGGGCATCACCAGGATCAGATTGGTACCTACTCGTTGCACTTAAAGCATACGAGACATCTGGTCGAGTACATAACATGGCATACATGATAGATCCTATTGCAGATGCATATGGAATCTTATTCATGCGTTCCCTTTCTTCCTTAGTTGAAGGGGATTGTGTTTTTGATAGACACAGGCCATGTTGCATAGGTATGAATCCTTTCTTGGAATCATGCATATTAAAGCGTCTCAGCACTTTGTCTATGTATGTACTCTGACTTAGGCCAAGCAGTTTTTGTGATCTATCTCTATTGATTCTGATTCCTAATATATAGGCTGTTTCACCTAGGTCTTTCATAGAAAAGCATTTCCCCAACCAAGTCTTTACTTGTTGCAGGGTAGGGACATCGTTTCCAATGAGTAATATGTCATCTACATATAACACCAGGAACACGATCATGCTCCCACTAACCTTCTTGTAGACACAAGGCTCATCTTCGTTCTTGATGAATCCATATTGTTTTACCGTTTCATCAAAACGAAGATTCCAGCTTCTGGAAGCTTGCTTCAATCCATAGATTGATCTTTGTAGCTTACATATCTTATGGGCTTCTTCTGGTATGTCAAATCCTTCGGGCTGTGTCATGTACACATCCTCAAGAAGATTCCCATTAAGGAAAGCAGTTTTGACATCCATCTGCCATATTTCATAATCATGATATGCAGCGATAGCAAGTAAAATCCGAACAGATTTAAGCATTGCAACTGGTGAAAAGGTTTCATCATAGTCAACCCCATGAATTTGTTTATATCCTTTTGCGACCAGTCTTGCTTTATAGGTATGTACCTTACCATCCATGTCAGTCTTCTTTTTGAAGACCCACTTGCATCCTATATGATTAACTCCTACAGGAGGCTCTACCAAGTTCCAAACTTGGTTTGTGTACATGGAATCTATTTCGGATTTCATGGTCTCTAGCCACTTCTCAGACTCGGGACCAGTTATGGCCTCTTGATAGGTCACAGGCTCATCTTGATCCATGAGTAATACATCACCTTGATCTGTTATGAGATATCCATATCTTTCAGGTAGGTGACGTATCCTGCTTGACCTACGCTGGTCTTGTTCTACTTGAGCAGGTTGTTCTTCCATAACTACTTGTGTTTCCTGCTCTAATTCCTCCATAGGTGTATCAATGCTTTGCGATTCTTGAATTTCTTCAAGCTCTACTTTCCTCCCACTGGTTCCTTTGGAAATAAAATCCTTTTCTAGGAAAACTCCAGTTCGAGCGACAAACACTTTGCCCTCAGAAGGATTGTAGAAGTAATATCCTCTTGTTTCTTTAGGATACCCCACAAATAAGCATTGGTCAGATTTGGGCTCAAGCTTAGTTGAAATTTGTCGTTTCACATAAACTTCGCAACCTCAAATCTTCATGTAAGACATATGTGGTCTCTTACCACTCCATATCTCATATGGTGTCTTATCAACCTTTTTGGATGGAACGCGGTTAAGTGTGTAAGCTGCGGTCAACAGCGCATGTCCCCAAAAGGAGTTTGGAAGATCGGCTTGACTCATCATGGATCGGACCATGTCCAACAGGGTTCGATTTCTTCTCTCAGACACACCATTCCATTGGGGTGTTCCAGGAGGAGTGAGTTGGGTTAGGATCCCACACTCTTTCAGATGGTCATCAAACTCTAGGCTTAAATATTCACCACCTCGATCTGATCGAAGAGTTTTAATATTCTTACCTAGTTGGTTTTGTACTTCATTCTTGAATTCTTTGAACTTTTCAAAGGACTCTGATTTGTGTTTCATTAAATACACATAACCATATCTACTGAAATCATCAGTGAATGTGATGAAGTACTGAAAACCTCCTCTGGCTGATATGTTCAGTGGACCACATACATCAGTATGTATGAGGGCCAAAAGATCATTAGCTCTTTCACCTTTTCCTGTGAATGGAGACTTTGTCATCTTTCCAATTAAACAAGATCTGCATGTCTCATATGATTCATAATCAAAAGAGTCCAAGAGTCCATCTTTATGGAGTTTGGAAATGCGTTTCTCATTTATGTGGCCTAATCGACAATGCCAAAGGTAAGTTGGATTTAACTCATTAGGTTTCATCCTTTTAGTATTAATGTCATAAATAGGCATTTCAAGATCAATGACATATAGTCCATTGTTCATTTGTGCAGTTGCATAGAATATATCATTCAAATAAATTGAACAACAATTGTTCTTTATTATGAATGAAAAACCGAACTTGTCCAAACAAGAAACGGAAATAATATTCCTGCTAATTGCTGGTACATAATAACAGTTCTCTAACTGAATTATTAAACCACTAGGTAAAGTCAATTCATAAGTTCCTATGGCTAAGGCAGCAACCTTTGCTCCATTACCAACTCGTAGGTCGACTTCACCTTTTGCCAATTTTCTACTCCTTTTTAGTTCTTGCACATTTGTACAAATGTGAGAACCGCATCCAGTATTTAATACCCATGATGCAGAAGTAGATAAATTAATTTCAATAACAAAAATACCTGAAGTTGGAGTCTCTACTCCATTCTTCCTATCTTCCAGGTACTTTGGGCAGTTCCTCTTCCAGTGTGCGGTCTTACCGTAATGGAAGCAGGTGCCTTTCTTTTCTATGTTTCCACTAGGCTTCAAAGTAGCACTAGTGGGTTTGGGTTTGACAACTTCCTTGCCTTTCCCTTTATCATGTTTGAGGACAATCCTCATGTCTTGGTACCAATCCAGAAAATTTGTCCCAAACAATTTTTCTTTGTCAAGGTTTGATCGCAATATGTTGTTAGAGGTGTTTGTTGTCATGGTAATCTACACAAGGATTAATGAAAGTATAAGTATCATTGACATATTTAATTAGGCCTTTAATTAAACATGCTCCCACTATTTTACTCAAAACAAATGACCCTCATCATCTGATTCGGAAAATCCCGTTGGAAGATTTTCTAGTGGGTCGAGATCCATATTTCACTTCGTTCTAAGTCCGCGTAGGCGGATTACACAAAACTAGGTTATTTTAGGTAGGAACTCCTTCCAATTGTATCTCATACAACTCTCGAAAATTTCAGTTGGGTGAATAACCCCTTATTCCAATCCATCATATGGATTATTTCCAACTCTTGCTTCTAAACATATATATAATCTTATTATAATTTGTTTAGTTAAGTTTGACCCATTGTTTTAACAGTTGGATATTACAATTATCCCATCGCACCTTACTAATATATAGATCATGCACCTCGCGTAGGCGAAACCTACATTATCCATTACTAGTCTTGATGAGTGTTAAAACTTGGAAAGCATAAACTTAATATTTAATTTTGAGGGAATTGCAATTTTCTGATCTCACCGGCTTGTTTATCATATAAACCGTCTCTCACATGCATCAACATACATACAAACAAAATGAAACAGTTATGGCCCCTAGCGCAATTGTTCTCCCAAGCCAATGAGAGAACCTAAGCTAACCTACGACGATCTAAGCTCCTCCAAGCAAGATCTTCAAGGTTGTCCTCCTTTGGCACTGACTTCTTTGCTTTCTTCATATCATTAGATTTCATGAAAGAAACTCGTTTTACATACGAGGGAGTGAGATGAGAAAAGAAGTTACATTTTGGAGATTAAGAGAGAGGCACGACACGCAGGTCGTATTTTAAAACCCAAAATCAAACAAAGGAAAACTAAGGCCATAACCGATCACCACAAGGCAATAATAAACACTTTATTATTATTATAATTAATTCCTTTAATTAATTAAAATCAAATTAAATTTCGACGACCGATCATCACATTTTAATGAACAATTCATTTAAAATCGATGTCGCTTTTCGTATCAACACTTGACACTTTTAAAGCACTGAGTTAGCCGAACGGGTGAAAATTTCCTTGCGTTAACCGGTTAACCATATGTGTTAACCGGTTAACACTGTTTGAAAACTTTTAGAAAATTCTTTTCTGCCTTGCGTTAACCGGTTAACCATATGCGTTAACCGGTTAACACTGTTTGAAAAACTCAGAAAACTGAATTTCGTCTTGCGTTAACCGGTTAACCAAAAGCGTTAACCGGTTAACACTGTTTGAAAACTCAACAAAATTTATTTCGCATTCCGTTAACCGGTTAACCATACGCGTTAACCGGTTAACACTGTTCCAAAAAGTGTTTAGGAAGCACAACTCTTGTGCGTTCAAATCCCAATCGCATAACTCTCTGACAACACAACCCTTGTGCCGTCACTAACCCTAATGCACCAATTTCAGACCGTCAAACACGTCTCGATTGTTAATTCAGTATGATTGATCAACACGTCATTGCTTCACCATACTAATGTCGGATCAAGAAGCAAACGACCATTGATCGCTCAAAGGAAAACAATCATCGAGGGTTTGAATGAACGAAACAAGAACACTATATCATATATAATGTATTTTGCATCAGGGTTACATATATCACATATATGTAACTTGATCGATCTCAATTTAACCTTTGATTCATTCTGTTTTAATCATATTATTACAGAACAAAAACAGTTATCAGATTCATGGTTTCGTAAGTGGCTCTAATACCACTGAAGGAGAATAGCCATCCAAGGCGCAGCGGAATTTAAAAATTTCTCCATTTAGTGATCCTTACGAATGGGCATGATCAGTGATAGAATCGTTACCTCTTGTGGCGATTCAAACCTTTGGTGCAGATCTCTGATAATGATCA
Source organism: Lathyrus oleraceus (assembly GCF_024323335.1). Taxonomy (NCBI): domain Eukaryota; kingdom Viridiplantae; phylum Streptophyta; class Magnoliopsida; order Fabales; family Fabaceae; genus Lathyrus; species Lathyrus oleraceus. Next base: position 424,792,732 of record NC_066583.1, read on the forward strand.
AAACCTTTGATACAGATCCACGGGGCGATCACGAACGTTGAACGATGACAACGTCTCTACTCAGTCCACACGAACGGATTCCTTCAATCGCAGTGCTAGCTGTTATGAATGAAGGCTTTGAGTGAGAGAAAGAGGGAAACAAAATTCCAAGTCTCTACTTGAATTTCTGTCTGAGTGGAATGGAGTGACAATGCTTCTACCCAAGGGGTTCTATTTATAGAACCACTTGTGTGGGCTTCAAGCCAAAAAGCCCACTTAAGTGCATTTTGGCCCATATCTCATAATATGCCAAAATCACTTAAGTATTTGGTACCTTACCATATTTCGTCTCCCACTTAAGTGCACCGTACCTTACGGTGTTCCTTAATTATTCTATCTCTCATCAATCCGTCCTTTGTGTGTGACCCTATAGGTTTTCGCGACGTTGGCAATTATATTAAATAACACATTTAACATAATAAACAGTGAGCGGTATCTAGCAACACATCACTGCTACCCAAGTCACGAAAATGTCATGTGATCTGACAAAACCTCCTGTGATAATAATTATGTGTATAATTACCCCTTTGCCCTTATGTCTATATTGAACACAAGGTATAGACCGTGTCACCCTTGTCCAGTTCAATATTGGGCCCATAGACATTTATCCTGTTACGCAGGATTGGCAAATTCCATCTAGGACACTCATGTCCCTCAGCATGCTTCGTGGAGTACTCATCAACTGTCTTTATGGTTATCCAGTTACGGATAACGTTGGATCAGTAATAAAGCACTCAACTCTACATCTAGGATCCATAGTGGTTTCAGGTCGAAGAGTGGTATACACTATTATCACCATGAGAATAACTTATGACACTTTGCATAACTTTCTATATAGTATTCTCATAGCGGGTCAATCCGGTATAAATATTACTCCTAATATTCATACCTACGTTTAAGACTTGATAACTCTTTATCCATGATCCATGAGATGTGATCATCAGTCTACAAACATAATAGTCTTAATGCTTTAATGTTATCCCACTTCACATTAAAGCTCGACTACGGATACTTTAAGAACAGTGCCCTTATGTTTAATGTATTCTCATGATTAAGTCACACTTAATACATTAAACGGACTATCTATTCTAGGGACTTTATTAATCAACCATAATAAAGAAAATGCCTTTTATTATTAATAAATAATTCGATACAAGTACCAAAAGTATTGGCCTCTAGGGCTTACACCAACAATATCCCACTAGCACTAGAGCCAATCTGGCATACCCCGTATGCCCATTGATCTAGTATAGCCATCATTCTTCTGCTGCGCAAGAGGCTTTGTCAGTGGGTCAGCTATATTGTCAAGTGTAGGTACTTTACATATTTTCACATCTCCTCTATCTATTATCTCTCGAATGAGATGATAACGCCTAAGTATGTGTTTGGATCGTTGGTGAGATCTAGGCTCCTTAGCTTGTGCGATAGCACCATTGTTATCACAATAGAGACCAATGGGATCCACAACGCTAGGGACTATGCCAAGTTCACTAATGAACTTCCTGATCCAAACAGCTTTCTTTGCTGCACTTGAGGCAGCAATATACTCGGCCTCGGTTGTAGAATCAGCAACTGTATCTTGCTTTGAACTTTTCCAGCTCACAGCGCCACCGTTCAAGCAAAACACATAACCAGATTGCGATCTAAAGTCATCCTTGTCTGTCTGGAAGCTAGCATCAGTGTAACCAATTACAGCCAACTCTTCCTGACCTCCATATATCAAGAATGATTCCTTAGTCCTTCTCAAGTACTTAAGGATATTCTTAACAGCTACCCAATGGGCATCACCAGGATCAGATTGGTACCTACTCGTTGCACTTAAAGCATACGAGACATCTGGTCGAGTACATAACATGGCATACATGATAGATCCTATTGCAGATGCATATGGAATCTTATTCATGCGTTCCCTTTCTTCCTTAGTTGAAGGGGATTGTGTTTTTGATAGACACAGGCCATGTTGCATAGGTATGAATCCTTTCTTGGAATCATGCATATTAAAGCGTCTCAGCACTTTGTCTATGTATGTACTCTGACTTAGGCCAAGCAGTTTTTGTGATCTATCTCTATAGATTCTGATTCCTAATATATAGGCTGTTTCACCTAGGTCTTTCATAGAAAAGCATTTCCCCAACCAAGTCTTTACTTGTTGCAGGGTAGGGACATCGTTTCCAATGAGTAATATGTCATCTACATATAACACCAGGAACACGATCATGCTCCCACTAACCTTCTTGTAGACACAAGGCTCATCTTCGTTCTTGATGAATCCATATTGTTTTACCGTTTCATCAAAACGAAGATTCCAGCTTCTGGAAGCTTGCTTCAATCCATAGATTGATCTTTGTAGCTTACATATCTTATGGGCTTCTTCTGGTATGTCAAATCCTTCGGGTTGTGTCATGTACACATCCTCAAGAAGATTCCCATTAAGGAAAGCAGTTTTGACATCCATCTGCCATATTTCATAATCATGATATGCAGCGATAGCAAGTAAAATCCGAACAGATTTAAGCATTGCAACTGGTGAAAAGGTTTCATCATAGTCAACCCCATGAATTTGTTTATATCCTTTTGCGACCAGTCTTGCTTTATAGGTATGTACCTTACCATCCATGTCAGTCTTCTTTTTGAAGACCCACTTGCATCCTATAGGATTAACTCCTACAGGAGGCTCTACCAAGTTCCAAACTTGGTTTGTGTACATGGAATCTATTTCGGATTTCATGGTCTCTAGCCACTTCTCAGACTCGGGACCAGTTATGGCCTCTTGATAGGTCACAGGCTCATCTTGATCCATGAGTAATACATCACCTTGATCTGTTATGAGATATCCATATCTTTCAGGTAGGTGACGTATCCTGCTTGACCTACGCTGGTCTTGTTCTACTGGAGCAGGTTGTTCTTCCATAACTACTTGTGTTTCCTGCTCTAATTCCTCCATAGGTGTATCAATGCTTTGCGATTCTTGAATTTCTTCAAGCTCTACTTTCCTCCCACTGGTTCCTTTGGAAATAAAATCCTTTTCTAGGAAAACTCCAGTTTGAGCGACAAACACTTTGCCCTCAGAAGGATTGTAGAAGTAATATCCTCTTGTTTCTTTAGGATACCCCACAAATAAGCATTGGTCAGATTTGGGCTCAAGCTTAGTTGAAATTTGTCGTTTCACATAAACTTCGCAACCTCAAATCTTCATGTAAGACATATGTGGTCTCTTACCACTCCATATCTCATATGGTGTCTTATCAACCTTTTTGGATGGAACGCGGTTAAGTGTGTAAGCTGCGGTCAACAGCGCATGTCCCCAAAAGGAGTTTGGAAGATCGGCTTGACTCATCATGGATCGGACCATGTCCAACAGGGTTCGATTTCTTCTCTCAGACACACCATTCCATTGGGGTGTTCCAGGAGGAGTGAGTTGGGATAGGATCCCACACTCTTTCAGATGGTCATCAAACTCTAGGCTTAAATATTCACCACCTCGATCTGATCGAAGAGTTTTAATATTCTTACCTAGTTGGTTTTGTACTTCATTCTTGAATTCTTTGAACTTTTCAAAGGACTCTGATTTGTGTTTCATTAAATACACATAACCATATCTACTGAAATCATCAGTGAATGTGATGAAGTACTGAAAACCTCCTCTGGCTGATATGTTCAGTGGACCACATACATCAGTATGTATGAGGGCCAAAAGATCATTAGCTCTTTCACCTTTTCCTGTGAATGGAGACTTTGTCATCTTTCCAATTAAACAAGATCTGCATGTCTCATATGATTCATAATCAAAAGAGTCCAAGAGTCCATCTTTATGGAGTTTGGAAATGCGTTTCTCATTTATGTGGCCTAATCGACAATGCCAAAGGTAAGTTGGATTTAACTCATTAGGTTTCATCCTTTTAGTATTAATGTCATAAATAGGCATTTCAAGATCAATGACATATAGTCCATTGTTCATTTGTGCAGTTGCATAGAATATATCATTCAAATAAATTGAACAACAATTGTTCTTTATTATGAATGAAAAACCGAACTTGTCCAAACAAGAAACGGAAATAATATTCCTGCTAATTGCTGGTACATAATAACAGTTCTCTAACTGAATTATTAAACCACTAGGTAAAGTCAATTCATAAGTTCCTATGGCTAAGGCAGCAACCTTTGCTCCATTACCAACTCGTAGGTCGACTTCACCTTTTGCCAATTTTCTACTCCTTTTTAGTTCTTGCACATTTGTACAAATGTGAGAACCGCATCCAGTATCTAATACCCATGATGCAGAAGTAGATAAATTAATTTCAATAACAAAAATACCTGAAGTTGGAGTCTCTACTCCATTCTTCCTATCTTCCAGGTACTTTGGGCAGTTCCTCTTCCAGTGTGCGGTCTTACCGTAATGGAAGCAGGTGCCTTCCTTTTCTATGCTTCCACTAGGCTTCAAAGTAGCACTAGTGGGTTTGGGTTTGACAACTTCCTTGCCTTTCCCTTTATCATGTTTGAGGACAATCCTCATGTCTTGGTACCAATCCAGAAAATTTGTCCCAAACAATTTTTCTTTGTCAAGGTTTGATCGCAATATGTTGTTAGAGGTGTTTGTTGTCATGGTAATCTACACAAGGATTAATGAAAGTATAAGTATCATTGACATATTTAATTAGGCCTTTAATTAAACATGCTCCCACTATTTTACTCAAAACAAATGACCCTCATCATCTGATTCGGAAAATCCCATTGGAAGATTTTCTAGTGGGTCGAGATCCATATTTCACTTCGTTCTAAGTCCGCGTAGGCGGATTACACAAAACTAGGTTATTTTAGGTAGGAACTCCTTCCAATTGTATCTCATACAACTCTCGAAAATTTCAGTTGGGTGAATAACCCCTTATTCCAATCCATCATATGGATTATTTCCAACTCTTGCTTCTAAACATATATATAATCTTATTATAATTTGTTTAGTTAAGTTTGACCCATTGTTTTAACAGTTGGATATTACAATTATCCCATCGCACCTTACTAATATATAGATCATGCACCTCGCGTAGGCGAAACCTACATTATCCATTACTAGTCTTGATGAGTGTTAAAACTTGGAAAGCATAAACTTAATATTTAATTTTGAGGGAATTGCAATTTTCTGATCTCACCGGCTTGTTTATCATATAAACCGTCTCTCACATGCATCAACATACATACAAACAAAATGAAACAGTTATGGCCCCTAGCGCAATTGTTCTCCCAAGCCAATGAGAGAACCTAAGCTAACCTACGACGATCTAAGCTTCTCCAAGCAAGATCTTCAAGGTTGTCCTCCTTTGGCACTGACTTCTTTGCTTTCTTCATATCATTACATTTCATGAAAGAAACTCGTTTTACATACGAGGGAGTGAGATGAGAAAAGAAGTTACATTTTGGAGATTAAGAGAGAGGCACGACACGCAGGTCGTATTTTAAAACCCAAAATCAAACAAAGGAAAACTAAGGCCATAACCGATCACCACAAGGCAATAATAAACACTTTATTATTATTATAATTAATTCCTTTAATTAATTAAAATCAAATTAAATTTCGACGACCGATCATCACATTTTAATGAACAATTCATTTAAAATCGATGTCGCTTTTCGTATCAACACTTGACACTTTTAAAGCACTGAGTTAGCCGAACGGGTGAAAATTTCCTTGCGTTAACCGGTTAACCATATGCGTTAACCGGTTAACACTGTTTGAAAACTTTTAGAAAATTCTTTTCTGCCTTGCGTTAACCGGTTAACCATATGCGTTAACCGGTTAACACTGTTTGAAAAACTCAGAAAACTGAATTTCGTCTTGCGTTAACCGGTTAACCAAAAGCGTTAACCGGTTAACACTGTTTGAAAACTCAAAAAATTTTATTTCGCATTCCGTTAACCGGTTAACCATACGCGTTAACCGGTTAACACTGTTCCAAAAAGTGTTTAGGAAGCATAACTCTTGTGCGTTCAAATCCCAATCGCATAACTCTCTGACAACACAACCCTTGTGCCGTCACTAACCCTAATGCACCAATTTCAGACCGTCAAACACGTCTCGATTGTTAATTCAGTATGATTGATCAACACGTCATTGCTTCACCATACTAATGTCGGATCAAGAAGCAAACGACCATTGATCGCTCAAAGGAAAACAATCATCGAGGGTTTGAATGAACGAAACAAGAACACTATATCATATATAATGTATTTTGGATCAGGGTTACATATATCACATATATGTAACTTGATCGATCTCAATTTAACCTTTGATTCATTCTGTTTTAATCATATTATTACAGAACAAAAACAGTTATCAGATTCATGGTTTCGTAAGTGGCTCTGATACCACTGAAGGAGAATAGCCATCCAAGGCGCAGCGGAATTTAAAAATTTCTCCATTTAGTGATCCTTACGAATGGGCATGATCAGTGATAGAATCGTTACCTCTTGTGACGATTCAAACCTTTGGTGCAGATCTCTGATAATGATCAAAACCTTTGATACAGATCCACGGGGCGATCACGAACGTTGAACGATGACAACGTCTCTACTCAGTCCACACGAACGGATTCCTTCAATCGCAGTGCTAGCTGTTATGAATGAAGGCTTTGAGTGAGAGAAAGAGGGAAACAAAATTCCAAGTCTCTACTTGAATTTCTGTCTGAGTGGAATGGAGTGACAATGCTTCTACCCAAGGGGTTCTATTTATAGAACCACTTGTGTGGGCTTCAAGCCAAAAAGCCCACTTAAGTGCATTTTGGCCCATATCTAATAATATGCCAAAATCACTTAAGTATTTGGTACCTTACCATATTTCGTCTCCCACTTAAGTGCACCGTACCTTACGGTGTTCCTTAATTATTCTATCTCTCATCAATCCGTCCTTTGTGTGTGACCCTATAGGTTTTCGCGACGTTGGCAATTATATTAAATCACACATTTAACATAATAAACAGTGAGCGGTATCTAGCAACACATCACTGCTACCCAAGTCACGAAAATGTCATGTGATCTGACAAAACCTCCTGTGATAATAATTATGTGTATAATTACCCCTTTGCCCTTATGTCTATATTGAACACAAGGTATAGACCGTGTCACCCTTGTCCAGTTCAATATTGGGCCCATAGACATTTATCCTGTTACGCAGGATTGGCAAATTCCATCTAGGACACTCATGTCCCTCAGCATGCTTCGTGGAGTACTCATCAACTGTCTTTATGGTTATCCAGTTACGGATAACGTTGGATCAGTAATAAAGCACTCAACTCTACATCTAGGATCCATAGTGGTTTCAGGTCGAAGAGTGGTATACACTATTATCACCATGAGAATAACTTATGACACTTTGCATAACTTTCTATATAGTATTCTCATAGCGGGTCAATCCGGTATAAATATTACTCCTAATATTCATACCTACGTTTAAGACTTGATAACTCTTTATCCATGATCCATGAGATGTGATCATCAGTCTACAAACATAATAGTCTTAATGCTTTAATGTTATCCCACTTCACATTAAAGCTCGACTACGGATACTTTAAGAACAGTGCCCTTATGTTTAATGTGTTCTCATGATTAAGTCACACTTAATACATTAAACGGACTATCTATTCTAGGGACTTTATTAATCAACCATAATAAAGAAAATGCCTTTTATTATTAATAAATAATTCGATACAAGTACCAAAAGTATTGGCCTCTAGGGCTTACACCAACAATCTCCCACTAGCACTAGAGCCAATTTGGCATACCCCGTATGCCCATTGATCTAGTATAGCCATCATGCTTCTGCTGCGCAAGAGGCTTTGTCAGTGGGTCAGCTATATTGTCAAGTGTAGGTACTTTACATATTTTCACATCTCCTCTATCTATTATCTCTCGAATGAGATGATAACGCCTAAGTATGTGTTTGGATCGTTGGTGAGATCTAGGCTCCTTAGCTTGTGCGATAGCACCATTGTTATCACAATAGAGACCAATGGGATCCACAATGCTAGGGACTATGCCAAGTTCACTAATGAACTTCCTGATCCAAACAGCTTTCTTTGCTGCACTTGAGGCAGCAATATACTCGGCCTCGGTTGTAGAATCAGCAACTGTATCTTGCTTTGAACTTTTCCAGCTCACAGCGCCACCGTTCAAGCAAAACACATAACCAGATTGCGATCTAAAGTCATCCTTGTCTGTCTGGAAGCTAGCATCAGTGTAACCAATTACAGCCAACTCTTCCTGACCTCCATATATCAAGAATGATTCCTTAGTCCTTCTCAAGTACTTAAGGATATTCTTAACAGCTACCCAATGGGCATCACCAGGATCAGATTGGTACCTACTCGTTGCACTTAAAGCATACGAGACATCTGATCGAGTACATAACATGGCATACATGATAGATCCTATTGCAGATGCATATGGAATCTTATTCATGCGTTCCCTTTCTTCCTTAGTTGAAGAGGATTGTGTTTTTGATAGACACAGGCCATGTTGCATAGGTATGAATCCTTTCTTGGAATCATGCATATTAAAGCGTCTCAGCACTTTGTCTATGTATGTACTCTGACTTAGGCCAAGCAGTTTTTGTGATCTATCTCTATAGATTCTGATTCCTAATATATAGGCTGCTTCACCTAGGTCTTTCATAGAAAAGCATTTCCCCAACCAAGTCTTTACTTGTTGCAGGGTAGGGACATCGTTTCCAATGAGTAATATGTCATCTACATATAACACCAGGAACACGATCATGCTCCCACTAACCTTCTTGTAGACTCAAGGCTCATCTTCGTTCTTGATGAATCCATATTGTTTTACCGTTTCATCAAAACGAAGATTCCAGCTTCTGGAAGCTTGCTTCAATCCATAGATTGATCTTTGTAGCTTACATATCTTATGGGCTTCTTCTGGTATGTCAAATCCTTCGGGCTGTGTCATGTACACATCCTCAATAAGATTCCCATTAAGGAAAGCAGTTTTGAAATCCATCTGCCATATTTCATAATCATGATATGCAGCGATAGCAAGTAAAATCCGAACAGATTTAAGCATTGCAACTGGTGAAAAGGTTTCATCATAGTCAACCCCATGAATTTGTTTATATCCTTTTGCGACCAATCTTGCTTTATAGGTACGTACCTTACCATCCATGTCAGTCTTCTTTTTGAAGACCCACTTGCATCCTATAGGATTAACTCCTACAGGAGGCTCTACCAAGTTCCAAACTTGGTTTGTGTACATGGAATCTATTTCGGATTTCATGGCCTCTAGCCACTTCTCAGACTCGGGACCAGTTATGGCCTCTTGATAGGTCACAGGCTCATCTTGATCCATGAGTAATACATCACCTTGATCTGTTATGAGATATCCATATCTTTCAGGTAGGTGAGGTATCCTGCTTGACCTACGTTGGTCTTGTTCTACTTGAGCAGGTTGTTCTTCCACAACTACTTGTGTTTCCTGCTCTAATTCCTCCATAAGTGTATCAATGCTTTGCGATTCTTGAATTTCTTCAAGCTCTACTTTCCTCCCACTGGTTCCTTTGGAAATAAAATCCTTTTCTAGGAAAACTCCAGTTCGAGCGACAAACACTTTGCCCTCAGAAGGATTGTAGAAGTAATATCCTCTTGTTTCTTTAGGATACCCCACAAATAAGCATTGGTCAGATTTGGGCTCAAGCTTAGTTGAAATTTGTCGTTTCACATAAACTTCGCAACCTCAAATCTTCATGTAAGACATATGTGGTCTCTTACCACTCCATATCTCATATGGTGTCTTATCAACCTTTTTGGATGGAACGCGGTTAAGTGTGTAAGTTGCGGTCAACAACGCATGTCCCCAAAAGGAGTTTGGAAGATCGGCTTGACTCATCATGGATCGGACCATGTCCAACAGGGTTCGATTTCTTCTCTCAGACACACCATTCCATTGGGGTGTTCCAGGAGGAGTGAGTTGGGATAGGATCCCACACTCTTTCAGATGGTCATCAAACTCTAGGCTTAAATATTCACCACCTCGATCTGATCGAAGAGTTTTAATATTCTTACCTAGTTGGTTTTGTACTTCATTCTTGAATTCTTTGAACTTTTCAAAGGACTCTGATTTGTGTTTCATTAAATACACATAACCATATCTACTGAAATCATCAGTGAATGTGATGAAGTACTGAAAACCTCCTCTGGCTGATATGTTCAGTGGACCACATACATCAGTATGTATGAGGGCCAAAAGATCATTAGCTCTTTCACCTTTTCCTGTGAATGGAGACTTTGTCATCTTTCCAATTAAACAAGATCTGCATGTCTCATATGATTCATAATCAAAAGAGTCCAAGAGTCCATCTTTATGGAGTTTGGAAATGCGTTTCTCATTTATGTGGCCTAATCGACAATGCCAAAGGTAAGTTGGATTTAACTCATTAGGTTTCATCCTTTTAGTATTAATGTTATAAATAGGCATTTCAAGATCAATGACATATAGTCCATTGTTCATTTGTGCAGTTGCATAGAATATATCATTCAAATAAATTGAACAACAATTGTTCTTTATTATGAATGAAAAACCGAACTTGTCCAAACAAGAAACGGAAATAATATTCCTGCTAATTGCTGGTACATAATAACAGTTCTCTAACTGAATTATTAAACCACTAGGTAAAGTCAATTCATAAGTTCCTATGGCTAAGGCAGCAACCTTTGCTCCATTACCAACTCGTAGGTCGACTTCACCTTTTGCCAATTTTCTACTCCTTTTTAGTTCTTGCACATTTGTACAAATGTGAGAACCGCATCCAGTATCTAATACCCATGATGCAGAAGTAGATAAATTAATTTCAATAACAAAAATACCTGAAGTTGGAGTCTCTACTCCATTCTTCCTATCTTCCAGGTACTTTGGGCAGTTCCTCTTCCAGTGTGCGGTCTTACCGTAATGGAAGCAGGTGCCTTCCTTTTCTATGCTTCCACTAGGCTTCAAAGTAGCACTAGTGGGTTTGGGTTTGGCAACTTCCTTGCCTTTCCCTTTATCATGTTTGAGGACAATCCTCATGTCTTGGTACCAATCCAGAAAATTTGTCCCAAACAATTTTTCTTTGTCAAGGTTTGATCGCAATATGTTGTTAGAGGTGTTTGTTGTCATGGTAATCTACACAAGGATTAATGAAAGTATAAGTATCATTGACATATTTAATTAGGCCTTTAATTAAACATGCTCCCACTATTTTACTCAAAACAAATGACCCTCATCATCTGATTCGGAAAATCCCGTTGGAAGATTTTCTAGTGGGTCGAGATCCATATTTCACTTCGTTCTAAGTCCGCGTAGGCGGATTACACAAAACTAGGTTATTTTAGGTAGGAACTCCTTCCAATTGTATCTCATACAACTCTCGAAAATTTCAGTTGGGTGAATAACCCCTTATTCCAATCCATCATATGGATTATTTCCAACTCTTGCTTCTAAACATATATATAATCTTATTATAATTTGTTTAGTTAAGTTTGACCCATTGTTTTAACAGTTGGATATTACAATTATCCCATCGCACCTTACTAATATATAGATCATGCACCTCGCGTAGGCGAAACCTACATTATCCATTACTAGTCTTGATGAGTGTTAAAACTTGGAAAGCATAAACTTAATATTTAATTTTGAGGGAATTGCAATTTTCTGATCTCACCGGCTTGTTTATCATATAAACCGTCTCTCACATGCATCAACATACATACAAACAAAATGAAACAGTTATGGCCCCTAGCGCAATTGTTCTCCCAAGCCAATGAGAGAACCTAAGCTAACCTACGACGATCTAAGCTTCTCCAAGCAAGATCTTCAAGGTTGTCCTCCTTTGGCACTGACTTCTTTGCTTTCTTCATATCATTACATTTCATGAAAGAAACTCGTTTTACATACGAGGGAGTGAGATGAGAAAAGAAGTTACATTTTGGAGATTAAGAGAGAGGCACGACACGCAGGTCGTATTTTAAAACCCAAAATCAAACAAAGGAAAACTAAGGCCATAACCGATCACCACAAGGCAATAATAAACACTTTATTATTATTATAATTAATTCCTTTAATTAATTAAAATCAAATTAAATTTCGACGACCGATCATCACATTTTAATGAACAATTCATTTAAAATCGATGTCGCTTTTCGTATCAACACTTGACACTTTTAAAGCACTGAGTTAGCCGAACGGGTGAAAATTTCCTTGCGTTAACCGGTTAACCATATGCGTTAACCGGTTAACACTGTTTGAAAACTTTTAGAAAATTCTTTTCTGCCTTGCGTTAACCGGTTAACCATATGCGTTAACCGGTTAACACTGTTTGAAAAACTCAGAAAACTGAATTTCGTCTTGCGTTAACCGGTTAACCAAAAGCGTTAACCGGTTAACACTGTTTGAAAACTCAAAAAAATTTATTTCGCATTCCGTTAACCGGTTAACCATACGCGTTAACTGTGACACCCCGATAATAATAAAATAATTATTTAAATTGAGTTAATAATATATTTATTAACTTAATTAGATAATTGGATTATTATTATTATTATTATTTTGGAATTATTGAATTATTATTATTATTGGGATAATAATATAAAGTGGAAAATATATAAGTGTGAAATAAGGAAAAAGAGTCTCATTTGGGAAAAGAAAGTTTTCACGTGAAACAGAGAAGCGATTGAGAAAGTGGAGAAAGGGCAAAGAGGCAGAGCAAGAGGAAGAAGATTGGAGAGGAGAAAAGCTTGGAGCTTAGGGATTGCCGGATTAACTCAGGTAAGGGGGGTTTATCGTCGATTAATGGGTATTATGGGATAATATGTAATGGGTAGTGATAAACCATTGATTTACCTCTGATTGGAATAATTATGCTGAAAATTGTGAACTGTTGAGATGAACGAATTTGGATTATAATCGAAGGAATTCGTAGGAATTAGATGTAATAGTGTGAGAATTTGTGAAATTGAATAGGGTATGAATTGTGTTAGATGATATGAACGATTACTGTGTAAAAATTGGACTGTGGAAGGTTGAATTGGATAGGTCTCGTAGCAGAGAAAGCCATTGCAGATCTGGAAATTCTGGTTTCTGGTCATACGCGTATGGCACTAGGCAATACGCGTATGAGATGGCTGGTACGCGTATGGATGAGGCCTTACGCGTATGGGTGAGGAAACTGATGTTTTGAACGTAGAGTTGTCTCTGTTGGTACGCGTATGGGGGAGTGGTACGCGTAGCATACGCGTATGAGACAGATGATACGCGTATGGGTTGGGCGAGGAAATGCGCCATACGCGTATGGGCATAGGCAATACGCGTATGGGCAGGATTGTGATTTTTCTGAACCTTGGTTGCGCAGTTTTGGTGTTTTCAGCTGAGTGATGTATTTTAGCTGATGTATGATGTATTAGGGATTATTTCCCATTGTTTTGAACAGTGTAGGTATTAGTAGAGTGTGCTAATACTGTGATTACTAATTGGCATGACATGATATGATTTTGTGGTAATATGCTGATGATGTGTGAAAATATGCATAATGTTGTGAATGTATATATTATGCATGTATTTGTGAATGGACTGTTTTATGGCTTAGAGTGTGAGCATATGTCCATTGTTTGTTGTTGTTGATGGTTGTATGCTAGGTGAATTAGCATGCATATGGTGGCCTGTATGGTGGTAGCTAATTTCCATAGTGAGGAATTAGTGATGTTAGTCATTTTTGGACTGTTGTTGATGTTGCATGCTAGGTGATTTAGCGTGCATAGCATGGCCCTTGGGGTGGTAGCTAATTCCCATAGTGAGGAATTAGTGATGTGAGTCACTAGGTCTCAAATGAGTGGGACTAGTGAGCTTGGTAGCCGTACCTGGATTGGTCGGTGAAGTTGAACTATATGTTCACGAATAGTCGGTACCGCATGCATGGAGTCTCATTGCATAAATTATGTATGGCGTATAATATGAATGGATGTATTCCAGTATTATACGTGTGTTGTGTGTTTGTGTTGGCATTAAGTATGAGTATGAATTGTGCTGGTATTGAATATGATATTTGAGTTGATGTGCCGTTACTGAATGTATGATACGATTAGGGTGATTAATGTGTTAAATTACTTAGCATTACATGATATTTTATAATGCTTATTATATCGATTGAGGAACTCACCCTTACAACTATTTTTCAGGTAACGAGCAGTGATTGAGTAGAAGCTAGTGCTTGGAGTCTAGTGTAGTCTCCTTAGTGAGTCGTGCTCTGATAGATGTAACATCGGGATGGGATGTTTTAACTTGTTTTAATTGTTTTATTGTTGGTTGTGAACCATTTTACATGTAATGTGTTACATGTTTTGAATGATCGATTTGATCTCTATCCGCTGCGTATTATGCAAATGTTTATGTTTCGAATTAATAAAAGAGCATGACCGTTATATTGATGAATGGTGTGAAGTGTTTGTGTGACACCCTTGACTGCATAATTACTCTGATTGATATATGTTGTTATTTTAATTGAATATTTGGGGTATTTTAGAAGGGTGTTACATTAGTGGTATCAGAGCATAGTCGGTCGAGTCGAGTCGTAATTATTCTGTTTCCCCTGTACGGGATAGGTGTTGTGTAACCCTATCAGTACTTATTGTTTAGCTTTTTGGGCTTTCAGAATAGAGATGGCTGGAAGAAGTAGAGACGATGCTGTGATTGCTGAGGCTCTGGGTATGCTAGCTGGAGTATTTGGAGGAAATCCGAATGTTGTGGGAATGGGAGCTGCTCGTCAACTGAGTGAGTTCCAGAAGAACAATCCTCCAATGTTCAAGGGAGCATACGATCCAGATGGCGCTCAGAAGTGGTTGAAGGAGATCGAGAGGATCTTCCGAGTGTCTGAGTGTGCCGATAACCAGAAGGTCAGGCTCGGTACGCATATGCTGTCAGAGGAAGCAGATGATTGGTGGGTTGCTACCCGCACTGAGTTGGAAGCTGCCGGGAGTGCTGAGGTCACTTGGGCGGTGTTCAGAGAGAGATTTCTGAGGAAGTACCTTCCAGAAGAGGTCAGAGGAAGGAGAGAAATAGAGTTCTTAGAATTGAAGCAGGGCAATCGGTCTGTTACTGAGTATGCTGCTAAGTTCACAGAGCTGTCGAAGTATTACATTCCCTATGATGAGGCTACTGGAGAATTTTCAAAATGCGTGAGGTTTGAGAACGGGTTACGTCCCGAGATCAAGCGGGCTATTGAGTATCAGCGGATTAGGGTGTTTTCTAATTTGGTCGACTGTTGCAGGAGGTTTGAACAGGATACCAAGGCCAGAGCGGAAAGCTATCAGCAGAGGGTTGATAGAAAAGGCCAGAATCAGAATGATCGTGGGAAACCGTATGCAGCTGGCAGAGGTTTCCAGAGACAGAGTGGGATGAAGAGACCTAGTGGGGGGAGACTCTAGTGCTCCTGCTAAGTGTTTCAGATGTGGTCAGGCTGGACATCGTGTCCATGAGTGTACCAGTGCTGAGAAGAAGTGTTTCAAGTGTGGAAAAGGTGGTCACTTGGCTGCAGAGTGCCGGTTGAAGACTGCGACTTGTTTCAACTGTGGAGAGGTGGGTCATATCAGTCCACGGTGTCCTAGGCCGAAGAAAGAGAATCAGTCGGAAGGCAAGGTCTTTGCTTTATCGGGTTCTGAGACTTCTGCAGATGATCGTTTGATCCGAGGTACGTGTTATATTAATGGCTTTTCTCTTGTAGCTATTATTGACACTGGTGCGACTCATTCCTTTATATCTTTGGATTGTGCTGTGAAACTTAAATTAGAGACATCTGAATGCATGGAAGTATGGTGATTGATACTCCTGCGAAGGGTTCAATGACTACTACTTCAGTTGTTTAAAATGTCCTTTGAGTATTTTTGGTAGAGACTTTGGGATGGACCTAGTGTGTCTTCCACTTGTGTAGATTGATGTTATCTTGAGTATGAACTGGTTGGTGTTTATTGCAGACATTTTGGTGTATTCGAAATCTGAAGAAGAGCATGCTGAGTATTTGAGAGTGGTTTTAGGAGTTCTACGAGAAAAGAAGTTATTTGCTAAACTGTCTAAGTGTGAATTTTAGTTAGAAGAGGTGAGTTTTCTTGGTCATGTGATTTCAAGAGGTGGTGTTGCTGTTGATCCTTCTAAGATAGAAGCGGTATCTAAGTGGGAAGCTCCGAAGTCAGTTTCTGAGATAAGAAGTTTTCTTGGTTTGGCTGGTTATTATAGGAAGTTCATTGAGGGATTTTCTAAGTTGGCGTTACCGTTGACGATGTTGACTAGAAAGGGGCAAGCGTTTGTTTGGGACTCAAAATGTGAAGAAGGTTTCCAAGAGTTAAAGCGAAGGTTAACTACTGCTCCTTTTCTGATATTACCAAGTTCGTCGGAACCATTTGAGGTTTATTGTGATGCTTCATTGTTGGGTTTGGGTGGTGTTTTGATGCAGAATAAGCAGGTTGTAGCTTATGCTTCGAGACAACTGAAGGTTCATGAGAGGAACTATCCGACACACGATTTAGAGTTGGCAGCTGTGGTATTTGTTCTGAAGTTATGGAGGCATTACTTGTACGGGTCAAGATTTGAGGTTTTCAGTGACCATAAAAGTTTAAAGTATTTGTTTGATCAGAAAGAGCTGAATATGAGACAGAGGAGATGGTTAGAGTTTCTGAAGGATTATGACTTTGGTTTGAATTACCATCCGGGTAAAGCAAACGTAGTGGCTGATGCATTGAGTCGGAAATCATTGCATATGTCTATGTTAATGGTTAAGGAATTGGATTTAATTGAGCAGTTTAGAGACTTAAGTTTGGTGTGTGAGAGTACTCACAATAGTGTTAAATTGGGAATGTTGAAGTTAACGAGTGGTATTCTGGATGAGATTAGAGAGGGTCAGAAATCCGATGTGCTTTTGGTTGATAAGTTGACTCTAGTGAATCAAGGTCAAGGTGGTGAATTCAGAGTTGATGAGAATGGTGTTTTGAAATTTGGTAATCGGGTGTGTATTCCGGATGTTACCGAACTTAAGAAGAGTATTCTGGAGGAAGGACATCGTAGTGGTCTGAGTATTCATCCTGGAGCTACGAAGATGTATCATGATTTGAAAAAGTTATTTTGGTGGCCGGGAATGAAAAGAGAAATTGCGAGTTTTGTTTATTCCTGTTTGACTTGTCAGAAGTCAAAGATTGAGCAGCAGAAGTCGTCTGGGCTAATGCAACCGTTGGCTATTCCAGAGTGGAAGTGGGATAGTATCAGTATGGATTTTGTTCCTGGTTTACCGAGGACAATTAAGAATTTTGAAGCTATTTGGGTGATTGTTGACAGGTTGACAAAATCGGCTCATTTCATTCCGATCAGAATGGATTATCCGTTAGAGAGATTAGCTGAGTTGTATATTGAGAAAATTGTAAGTTTGCATGGTATTCCGTCGAGTATTGTTTCGGACAGGGATCCTAGATTTACATCGAAGTTCTGGGAAGGTTTGCAGAGGGCTTTGGGAACTAAGCTGAGATTGAGTTCTGCATATCATCCGCAGACTGATGGTCAGACTGAGAGGACGATTCAGTCACTAGAGGACCTTTTGAGGGCTTGTGTTTTGGAAAAGGGAGGTGCTTGGGATTGTTATTTGCCGTTGATTGAGTTTACCTACAACAATAGTTTTCATTCGAGCATTGGTATGGCACCGTTTGAAGCTTTGTATGGTAGGAGATGTCGGACGCCTTTATGTTGGTATGAGTCCGGTGAGAGTGCTGTGGTTGGACCGGAGATTGTTCAACAAACTACGGAAAAGATTAAGATGATTCAGGAGAAGATGAGAATTGCTCAGAGTCGTCAGAAGAGTTATCACGACAAGAGGAGGAAGTCACTTGAGTTTCAAGAGGGAGATCATGTGTTTCTTCGCGTTACTCCGATAAATGGGGTTGGTCGAGCTTTGAAGTCAAAGAAGTTGACACCTCGATTTATTGGTCCTTATCAGATTTTGGAGAGGATAGGAGAGGTAGCCTATCGTGTCGCTTTACCGCCGTCGCTTGCGAATTTGCATGAGGTTTTTCATGTGTCTCAGTTGAGGAGGTACATTCATGATCCGTCGCATGTAGTCCAAGTAGATGATGTACAGGTGAGAGATAACCTGACTGTTGAAACATCGCCTATGAGGATCGAGGATCGAGAGTTGAAGCAGTTGCGGGGTAAAGAGATTGCCTTAGTGAAGGTAGCTTGGGGAGGACCAGCAGGTGGCAATGTGGCTTGGGAACTGGAGAGTCAGATGAAAGAGTCTTATCCGGAGTTATTCGCTTGAGGTATGTTTTCTAGGACGAAAACTCTTTTAGTGGGGGAGAGTTGTAACACCCCGATAATAATAAAATAATTATTTAAATTGAGTTAATAATATATTTATTAACTTAATTAGATAATTGGATTATTATTATTATTATTATTTTGGAATTATTGAATTATTATTATTATTGGGATAATAATATAAAGTGGAAAATATATAAGTGTGAAATAAGGAAAAAGAGTCTCATTTGGGAAAAGAAAGTTTTCACGTGAAACAGAGAAGCGATTGAGAAAGTGGAGAAAGGGCAAAGAGGCAGAGCAAGAGGAAGAAGATTGGAGAGGAGAAAAGCTTGGAGCTTAGGGATTGCCGGATTAACTCAGGTAAGGGGGGTTTATCGTCGATTAATGGGTATTATGGGATAATATGTAATGGGTAGTGATAAACCATTGATTTACCTCTGATTGGAATAATTATGCTGAAAATTGTGAACTGTTGAGATGAACGAATTTGGATTATAATCGAAGGAATTCGTAGGAATTAGATGTAATAGTGTGAGAATTTGTGAAATTGAATAGGGTATGAATTGTGTTAGATGATATGAACGATTACTGTGTAAAAATTGGACTGTGGAAGGTTGAATTGGATAGGTCTCGTAGCAGAGAAAGCCATTGCAGATCTGGAAATTCTGGTTTCTGGTCATACGCGTATGGCACTAGGCAATACGCGTATGAGATGGCTGGTACGCGTATGGATGAGGCCTTACGCGTATGGGTGAGGAAACTGATGTTTTGAACGTAGAGTTGTCTCTGTTGGTACGCGTATGGGGGAGTGGTACGCGTAGCATACGCGTATGAGACAGATGATACGCGTATGGGTTGGGCGAGGAAATGCGCCATACGCGTATGGGCATAGGCAATACGCGTATGGGCAGGATTGTGATTTTTCTGAACCTTGGTTGCGCAGTTTTGGTGTTTTCAGCTGAGTGATGTATTTTAGCTGATGTATGATGTATTAGGGATTATTTCCCATTGTTTTGAACAGTGTAGGTATTAGTAGAGTGTGCTAATACTGTGATTACTAATTGGCATGACATGATATGATTTTGTGGTAATATGCTGATGATGTGTGAAAATATGCATAATGTTGTGAATGTATATATTATGCATGTATTTGTGAATGGACTGTTTTATGGCTTAGAGTGTGAGCATATGTCCATTGTTTGTTGTTGTTGATGGTTGTATGCTAGGTGAATTAGCATGCATATGGTGGCCTGTATGGTGGTAGCTAATTTCCATAGTGAGGAATTAGTGATGTTAGTCATTTTTGGACTGTTGTTGATGTTGCATGCTAGGTGATTTAGCGTGCATAGCATGGCCCTTGGGGTGGTAGCTAATTCCCATAGTGAGGAATTAGTGATGTGAGTCACTAGGTCTCAAATGAGTGGGACTAGTGAGCTTGGTAGCCGTACCTGGATTGGTCGGTGAAGTTGAACTATATGTTCACGAATAGTCGGTACCGCATGCATGGAGTCTCATTGCATAAATTATGTATGGCGTATAATATGAATGGATGTATTCCAGTATTATACGTGTGTTGTGTGTTTGTGTTGGCATTAAGTATGAGTATGAATTGTGCTGGTATTGAATATGATATTTGAGTTGATGTGCCGTTACTGAATGTATGATACGATTAGGGTGATTAATGTGTTAAATTACTTAGCATTACATGATATTTTATAATGCTTATTATATCGATTGAGGAACTCACCCTTACAACTATTTTTCAGGTAACGAGCAGTGATTGAGTAGAAGCTAGTGCTTGGAGTCTAGTGTAGTCTCCTTAGTGAGTCGTGCTCTGATAGATGTAACATCGGGATGGGATGTTTTAACTTGTTTTAATTGTTTTATTGTTGGTTGTGAACCATTTTACATGTAATGTGTTACATGTTTTGAATGATCGATTTGATCTCTATCCGCTGCGTATTATGCAAATGTTTATGTTTCGAATTAATAAAAGAGCATGACCGTTATATTGATGAATGGTGTGAAGTGTTTGTGTGACACCCTTGACTGCATAATTACTCTGATTGATATATGTTGTTATTTTAATTGAATATTTGGGGTATTTTAGAAGGGTGTTACATTAACCGGTTAACACTGTTCCAAAAAGTGTTTAGGAAGCACAACTCTTGTGCGTTCAAATCCCAATCGCATAACTCTCTGACAACACAACCCTTGTGCAGTCACTAACCCTAATGCACCAATTTCAGACCGTCAAACACGTCTCGATTGTTAATTCAGTATGATTGATCAACACGTCATTGCTTCACCATACTAATGTCGGATCAAGAAGCAAACGACCATTGATCGCTCAAAGGAAAACAATCATCGAGGGTTTGAATGAACGAAACAAGAACACTATATCATATATAATGTATTTTGCATCAGGGTTACATATATCACATATATGTAACTTGATCGATCTCAATTTAACCTTTGATTCATTCTGTTTTAATCATATTATTACAGAACAAAAACAGTTATCAGATTCATGGTTTCGTAAGTGGCTCTGATACCACTGAAGGAGAATAGCCATCCAAGGCGCAGCGGAATTTAAAAATTTCTCCATTTAGTGATCCTTACGAATGGGCATGATCAGTGATAGAATCGTTACCTCTTGTGGCGATTCAAACCTTTGGTGCAGATCTCTGATAATGATCAAAACCTTTGATACAGATCCACGGGGCGATCACGAACGCTGAACGATGACAACGTCTCTACTCAGTCCACACGAACGGATTCCTTCAATCGCAGTGCTAGCTGTTATGAATGAAGGCTTTGAGTGAGAGAAAGAGGGAAACAAAATTCCAAGTCTCTACTTGAATTTCTGTCTGAGTGGAATGGAGTGACAATGCTTCTACCCAAGGGGTTCTATTTATAGAACCACTTGTGTGGGCTTCAAGCCAAAAAGCCCACTTAAGTGCATTTTGGCCCATATCAAATAATATGCCAAAATCACTTAAGTATTTGGTACCTTACCATATTTCGTCTCCCACTTAAGTGCACCGTACCTTACGGTGTTCCTTAATTATTCAATCTCTCATCAATCCGTCCTTTGTGTGTGACCCTATAGGTTTTCGCGACGTTGGCAATTATATTAAATCACACATTTAACATAATAAACAGTGAGCGGTATCTAGCAACACATCACTGCTACCCAAGTCACGAAAATGTCATGTGATCTGACAAAACCTCCTGTGATAATAATTATGTGTATAATTACCCCTTTGCCCTTATGTCTATATTGAACACAAGGTATAGACCGTGTCACCCTTGTCCAGTTCAATATTGGGCCCATAGACATTTATCCTGTTACGCAGGATTGGCAAATTCCATCTAGGACACTCATGTCCCTCAGCATGCTTCGTGGAGTACTCATCAACTGTCTTTATGGTCATCCAGTTACGGATAACGTTGGATCAGTAATAAAGCACTCAACTCTACATCTAGGATCCATAGTGGTTTCAGGTCGAAGAGTGGTATACACTATTATCACCATGAGAATAACTTATGACACTTTGCATAACTTTCTATATAGTATTCTCATAGCGGGTCAATCCGGTATAAATATTACTCCTAATATTCATACCTATGTTTAAGACTTGATAACTCTTTATCCATGATCCATGAGATGTGATCATCAGTCTACAAACATAATAGTCTTAATGCTTTAATGTTATCCCACTTCACATTAAAGCTCGACTACAGATACTTTAAGAACAGTGCCCTTATGTTTAATGTGTTCTCATGATTAAGTCACACTTAATACATTAAACGGACTATCTATTCTAGGGACTTTATTAATCAACCATAATAAAGAAAATGCCTTTTATTATTAATAAATAATTCGATACAAGTACCAAAAGTATTGGCCTCTAGGGCTTACACCAACACAGACTACCAGGGAGACTACGACTCGAACCTAGAAGTTGTCATGCATACGATCCCTATGTTGAGGTCTCTAATCAGCACCTAACTCGCACAGGGAGCAAGCTAGCCTAAACATCAATCAAGTAAGCAAACACCAGCACAAGAGAGCAAGCACACACACTATATGCAAACAAGTGGCTCAAACGAGGCTGGGCTTTAGTCAAGGGGTCATATCAACCTCGACAAACAAGCCAACTGAAAAGGGTATCTGAGGCTCTTAACCACTGACATTGACTATCAGGGTGAGCAGATGACATGGGAGATGAGGGTAAGACCTCATAGCTCTTATCCCTGGCCTGGGAGAGCTTCAATCAATGAAAGTGTGGGAGTCCAGAATGTGGAACTCTACTCCACAATGACTGACACAACAAGATTTTGGGGTATTTATTCAAAGTGCATCAACACATGGTGTGAGCAAGATGAAAGACACAACTGAGTAGCAGGGGATAGATTGCACCTCCCTTTTATCTGCCAATGCCTCTTCACTTAGGAGGTCTTTACATGTACAAGGCACAAAGATAAACAAGCACAAGCATGGCCTCTTAAGGAGGGCTTCAGACAGGTGCCTGCCAAAATAACATGACAGGTCTTCCAGACTACATGGAGAATAGGAAGTTACCTAGGTGGTATTCCAACCACAAGCAAAGAAAAGCAACCCAAATAATGAGTTAATGCGGCTAAAGTACATGTGTAAACAACCAAACAATCAGTATAGTATTCAGACAAATAACCAACAGATAACACAGTCAGACAACCAATATACACAACATGTAAGCCATAGAACTCAAACGAGTTAGCCACCAAAGACCTTCAACACAATCAACATTAGTTAAACAAAGCAAAATCAAAAGCTCAAATGAGGAAGCAACATCAACCATGGAGCTAAAGGCTTGATCCTGCAATACAAAAGCTCAAATGTGAGTCTAAACCCCTAGGGAAAAGCCTAGGGTCAAAGATGGAGAAAAAAGTCAAACCAGCAACTAAAACTCAACATGAATCATCTTTAATCGAACGAGAATATGTCACAAAAAGAACCAAATCAAAATCCTTAAGCAAGGGCATCACATAAGCAATGTATGGCAAAGACAATTTCAAAGCACATATTTGGTCATTAAGAATCAAAATTCTATATTAAAACAGAAATGACTCAAACAATTCTGGAATTTTTATGAGCAATCCACATGTCAAATACAATCATCATACCAAAAATCAGAATCAACAGAGTTCATTTGATATGGAAATGAAAATGCATAGGCAAGACATCCAATTGTGTGACACAGATTGTCACACCTAAAGTACATGTGTCCCAAAAAGTGAAAAAAATATCAAAAAATGCCAAATAAAATCACACAAATCCATCATCATGTTATCAATCATCATGCAAAATTTCATGGCATTTGGATCATGTATGAGCATTCTATGATAGGATGAATGAAGCAAGGTCACAAAAGCATACATTGCCAATCACTCTAACACAATTTAATTTCCAAGCATGGTAAAATCACAAAATCAATACCATAAAATTCTAGACATTCATAGGATCATGTAGGAAAAAACCTGGAATTAATTGGATCATTTTTCAATTTGATATGCATTTTTGAAGTTGGCAAAAAAAATGAAATAAAATGTGACAAGATGGTAGACACTGAAGCGCGATGAAGTACAGATAACTCAGACTGTAGTCTTCGCTCTAATCCCTTTTTTGCCTGGATCGCCTTTTCAGGTTTTCAATCCACCGAGATACCCATTTTTGCCTAAGCCGCCCTTGCGGGTTTTCGACTTACCGGGTGTACATATTCTTTTTATTCTTTATCCCTAACTTTTGCCCGAACCTTTTTCTTTTTTCCTTGGTTCGCCGGGATGCCCTTTTTTGCCTGGACTTTTTTATTCTTTTCGTCCAACGGGTCAATTTAGGCGAAGTATTTTTTGACTACATCTGAGTTCACAGGGGACGGAAAATCTTCACCATCCATCGTTGTAAGCATCAAGGCTCCACCAGAGAAAACCTTCTTAACAACATATGGACCTTCATAATTAGGAGTCCACTTGCCCCTGTTATCTGTACCAGGAGGAAGGATCCTCTTCAAAACCAAATCACCAGTCTGATAGCTTCGAGGATGCACTTTCTGATCAAAGGCCTTCTTCATCCTTCTCTGATACAGTTTCCCATGGCACACGGCTACTAACCGCTTCTCCTCGATAAGGCTCAACTCGTTAAACCTTGTCCTGACCCATTCAGCTTCGTCTAGCTTGATATCCAACAGGACTCTTAGAGAAGGAATCTCCACTTCAACTGGTAGGACTGCTTCCATACCATACACAAGGGAGTAAGGGGTTTCCCCGGTTGACGTACGTACTGAGGTACGGTACCCATGCAGAGCGAAAGGCAACATCTCATGCCAATCCTTGTACATCACAACCATCTTCTGCACAATCTTCTTAATATTCTTGTTTGCCGCCTCTACAGCACCATTCATCTTTGGTCTGTAAAGAGAATAATTATGGTGTTCGATCTTAAAATCCTTACAAAGCTCTTTCATCATCTTGTTATTGAGATTCGAACCATTGTTAGTGATGATTCTCTCTGGAACCCCATAACGACAGATAATCTCCTTCTTAATGAACCGGGCAACCACTTGCTTGGTAACACTGGCATAGGAAGTTTCTTCCACCCACTTGGTGAAGTAATCAATCGCAACCAGGATGAAGCGATGTCCATTAGAAGCAGTAGGTTCAATCTTCCCAATCATATCGATGCCCCACATCGCGAATGGCCAAGGAGAATTCATAACATTCAGAGGGCTTGGTGGCACATGCACCTTATCTGCATAAATCTGACACTTATGGCACTTCCGAGCGTATTTGAAACAATCGGATTCCATAGTCATCCAGTAATAACCGGCTCTCAACAACTTCTTGGACATGGCATGACCACCAGCATGGGTACCGAAAGATCCCTCGTGTACTTCCTGCATCAACATGTCTGCTTCGTGTCTATCCACGCATCTGAGCAGAACCATGTCAAAGTTCCTCTTATACAACACATCATACTGATTCAAATAAAAGCTTACAGCTAGCCTTCTCAGGGTCTTCTTATCATTCTTTGACACTCCTTCAAGATACTCCTAGCTTTTGAGGAAATTCTTGATGTCATAGTACCACGGTTTCTCATCAACGACAGACTCGGCTGCAAACACATACACAGGCCTCTCGAGTTGATTCACAGCAACATGTGGCACATGATTCCACCAATGAACTTTGATCATAGAAGACAAAGTAGCCAAGGCGTCAGCCATCTGATTTTCATCTCGGGGTACATGATACAACTTCACCGTCTTGAAGAAAGTCAAGATCCTTCTGGTGTAATCTCGATAAGGAATCAAATGCGGTTGGTGAGTATTCCAGTCTCCATTAACTTGGTTAATCACTAGAGCGGAATCTCCATAAATGTCCAGAGTTTTGATCCTTAGATCGATGGCCTCTTCAATCCCCATGATACAAGCCTCATACTCAGCCTCGTTGTTGGTTACGTCAAAAGTCAATCTGGCAGAAAAAGGTAAGTGTGCACCTTTAGGATTAATGAGTACTACCCCAACACCGTTGCCATTCACATTCACAGCCCCATCAAACATCAATGTCCACTTGTCATCAGGATCCGGTCCTTCCTCTACAAGAGGCTCTTCACAATCCTTCATCTTTAAATACATGATGTCTTCATCAGGGAATTCAAACATCATTGGCTGATAATCATCAATCGGTTGCTCGGCAAGGTAATCCGACAGGATACTACCTTTGATGGCCTTCTGCGAAGTGTACTGGATATCATACTCAGTCAAAATCATCTGCCCCCGAGCCACACGCCCAGTGAGAGCCGACTTCTCAAAGATGTACTTCACTGGATCCATCTTAGAAATCAACAAGGTAGTATGGTTCAACATATACTGTCTCAGTCGGCGAGCAGCCCATGTCAAAGCACAACAAGTTTTCTCGAGCAGTGAATATCTTGTTTCACAGTCGGTAAACTTTTTGCTATTGGTGGTATATAGCATGCTCTTTTCGACCAGACTCGTCATGCTGTCCCAATACACACCCCATCGAATTCTCAGTCACTGAAAGGTACATTGTCAGAGGCCTCCCAGGAACTGGAGGTATAAGGATTGGAGGTTTCTGCAAATATTCCTTTATCTTATCAAAAGCTTTTTGACAGTCATTGTTCCACCTGATTGCTTGATCTTTTCTTAGCAATTTGAATATCGGTTCACACGTGGTTGTTAGGTGAGATATGAACCGTGCAATGTAGTTCAACCTCCCTAAGAACCCACGAACCTGCTTTTCTGTTCTCGGTTCAGGCATTTCTTGAATAGCTTTTACTTTCACTGGATCAACCTCAATCCCTTTCTCACTGACAATGAAGCCTAACAGCTTCCCAGATCTCACCCCAAACGTACACTTGTTTGGATTCAGCCTCAGTTTGAACTTTCTCAGCCTTTCAAACAACTTCTGCAAATTTACCAAGTGCTCCTCTTCTGTCTGAGACTTCGCAATCATATCATCCACGTACACTTCAATTTATTTGTGCATCATGTCATGAAAGAGAGTCGTCATAGCCCTCTGATAGGTAGCACCGGCGTTCTTCAGCCCAAATGGCATCACCTTATAGCAGAACGTGCCCCAAGGAGTAATGAATGTCGTCTTTTCCATGTCTTCTGGCGCCATCTTGATCTGATTATAGCCAGAGAATCCATCCATGAAAGAGAAAACCGAGGATTGAGCAGTGTTATCAACCAATACATCAATGTGAGGTAATGGGAAGTCAACTTTTGGACTGGCTCTGTTTAAATCTCGGTAATCGACACACATCCTAACTTTACCATCCTTTTTCGGCACGGGAACGATGTTGGCCACCCACGGGGGATAATTGGTAACTGCCAAAAAACACGCATCCCACTACTTCTGAACCTCTTCTTTGATCTTGACAGCCATATCAGGACTAGTTCTGCGAAGCTTCTACTTTACCGAAGGACAATCTTCTCTGAGAGGTAGCCTATGCACCACAATATCTGTATTCAAACCAGGCATATCTTGATACGACCATGCAAAGATTTCCACATATTCTCTCAGCATCTCAATCAGCCCTCTCTTGGCAGATTCCTCTAAAGCAGCCCCGATCTTGATCTCTTTCCTGGCGTCCTCAGTACCAAGGTTAACAACTTCCAACTCATCCTGATGAGGTTGGATGACCCTTTCCTCCTGCTTCAATAATCTGACCAATTCTTTGGGGAGTTCACAATCTTCCTCACTCTCCTCTTTAGCTTGGTAAATGGGATTATCGAAATCATACTGAGCCATAACAGAACTGTTTTTAATGGAGTCCACAAGATCAATTCTGCATGTTTAATGCTTTATTTTAGAAAAGAGTTCAAGAAAGTCACAAAAAACAAAAACATTGCCATTTTTATTGTTTTGAAAGTGAAAATAAAACAGAAAGACAGTGAGCATAAATTTGATTGCAAAACGTCCTTTATTAATGATAATCATTGAAAATTCAAACATGATGTGGCCCTACAATGAACCACTACGCCTCGGGCAGAGCGCAGGGTTTTTATGCAAAATGAAAAACAAAAGAAAATTACTCTGTCTGAAGAGTAACTTGGACTATTTCTTTGGCTGTCCAATTATTCACCATCTCCCCTGGAGCACACGGGCGCACCCATTTGTCCACATCATAATCACTGTCACCGTCTTCGCTACCGGCTGCAAAGACGTCACCATGATTCATCAATCCCGCGCTGGTGAAGGTACTCGGCCCTTTTTGAACACCCTGCTCTGCCTGAAGAGGCTGATAACCAATACCGAATTTGTCCTCTTTGACGGGCAGGTCAACCATCTTGCCCCGACCTTCTACATTACCCAATTTAACAACCTCCACAGCCTGCTTGTATGATGCAATTGAGACACCCGACTTCTTCTGCTCGACGAAAGCCACCTTCTCAATCTCATGGATCTCGCCATCCACCTCCACATACTTGAAAGAGGATAAATGACTCACAAAAATGTCCTCCTCGCCGCACACGGTTACAACCTGACCATTCCATACATATTTCAGCTTCTGATGGAGAGTTGACGAAACTGCCCCAGCCCCATGTATCCAGGGACGCCCCAATAAGCAACTATATGCTGGTTGGATATCCATCACATAGAAAATAATGTCAAATACCTTCGGGCCTATCTTCACGGGCAACGTGACTTCACCAAAAACCGATCGCTTGGACCCATCGAAAGCACGGACGATGAGATCACTCGGAGTGAGGACAACCCTTTCAACATCAATTTTTCTCAGAATCTTCTTGGGCAACACATTCAAAGACGAGCCCGTATCCACTAACACATGTGACAACACTGTGCCTTTGCACTCCATGGTGATATGCAGGGCTTTGTTATGATTGCGACCCTCGGGTGTCAAATCCAAGTCTGTGAACCCCAAACCATGTCGTATGCTCACATTAGCAATAACACCCTCAAGTTGATTGACAGAAATTTCCTGAGGCACGTAAGCCAGATTCAACATTTTCAGCAAGGCATTGCGGTGTGCCTCAGAGCACAATAACAATGAGAGGATAGAAATTTTAGACGGAGTTTGATTCAGCTGGTCCACGATCTTATAATCAATCTTCTTAATGATCTTCATGAACTCCTCCACGTCTTTCTCAAAGGAGCCCTCAGGCGCTTCCTTCTGCACGGGTCCTTCCTCGACCACCGCTTGCTTACCTTTTGCTTTGGCAAGAGCCTCAACATTGTTATCCCTCAAAGTCTGTGGTGCAAACAGACGACCACTTCTAGTAAACCCTCCAGGTCCTCCCACATTGTCCACAGCTGGACCAACAGTTACAGGAGCCTTAACTGGCACACCAATGGTCACTGGAGCCTGATTCACCGGTCTGACCTGACTTTCTGACCTTCTGTTATTGCGGTAAGCATTATCATACTTCCATGGGACCGCCCTACTGTTCTCAACAGGTCTTCTATTAGAAGCAACAATAGTAATAGGAGTACCAACCGTTACTGGCGCAGATATAGTGACAGGGGCACCAATAGTTACGGGTGCATTAACAGTTGGAGCACGTCCAGGACCCTCGGACGGTTTGAAGTAAATGGTGACAGTTGATACCACCCCACGTTCTTTTACAGCCCAAGCAAACTGCAGGCAACCATCATCCATCAGACCCTGGATACCTCTCCTCAGCTTGTCACAACCATTCTCTTGATCAGCACAATCTGGACAGCCTTCCTCACAACCTGGGAACACTCCCCCTTTCAGCAAACGTTCTTTTACCACAATCAGCAACGTCTGAACCTCATCAACACTGATCACCAAATCCAAAGCCTCCCCATCTTCCACATTGTTCACCCTGGGCCCCCCATGTTGAGGCATAGGGTTATTTATAACATTCGGCACAGGAGCAAAGTTGATTGTCTTAGCATCAATCAAATCCTGGACCTTATGATGGAAAGCCCGACAGTTCTCAATATGATGCCCCGGTGCACCGGAATGAAAATCACAATGAGCATTGGCATCATACCCAGCAGAAATCCTTGTCAACGGAGCCATGGTGCGAAGCTCAACAAATTTCATTCTGAGCAGTTCAGGAAGCAATTCAGCATACGTCATTGGTAGTGGATTAAAATGACGCTCGGGCATTCTCTGCCTTGGTTGAAACGGGCGTTGCTGTTGTTGTTGTGGAGCTCTTTGTTGTTGTTGCTGAGGTTGAGTTGGGATGGTCACAGCGGCAACCTGACGATACTGCCCTCTGTTTGTATTTCTCTTGTGTTGCACAACATTAGTCTCCCCCTCCCTCCTTCGGGGTGCCCCAAAAAATGGCTTCTTAGAACTGGAAGATGAAGAACCAGCATCTTGAATCTTCCCTGCTTTAATAAGGCTCTCAGTCCTCTCTCCGCAGATTACCACATCAGAAAAGCTACCGAACGGGCAACTTCCCATCCTGTCCATGAACACACCCTGCAGTGTTCCAATAAACATGTCAGTCAGCTCTCTCTCCAACATAGGAGGTTGCACTCTTGCAGCTAACTCATGCCACCTCTGGGCGTACTCCTTGAAACTTTCACCAGATTTCTGGAACAGACTCTGCAGTTGGGTTCTGCTCGGAGCCATATCCATGTTGTGTTTATATTGCCTCAAGAAGGCTTCACCCAAGTCTTTCCAGCTTCTAACAGACTCTCTCTTCAACTCCATGTACCAGTCCAAGGAAGCTCCAGACAAGCTATCCTGGAAAAAATACATCCACATCTTCTCATCATCTGTGTATGCTGAGATTTTTCTATAGTAGGCCTGCACATGGGTGCGAGGACAAGAAGTGCCATTATATTTGTCAAAAGATGGCGCCTTGAATTTGTAAGGAATCCTCAGCCCATCAACCAATCCCATATTGGTGACATCAAATCCCAAAGAGTTCTGACACTCCATGGCACGAATTTTCTCAGCTAGGGCATCAACCTTCCTATCTCTCTCTTCAGTTCTTCCCACTTCCTCATCATCACTAAGGAGAGTGAACATGTCTTCCTGTCTGTCCACAAGCGGAGCAGGATGGCGAACTGGAGCACGGGTTGCTCTGACATTAACAGTCTCTGCAGCAATGGGTTGTCCATTGATTCTGATACCCCTCAGTTCATCACCCACAGCATAGTTGTTGACGGGGATAGTAGCAGCAGCAACGTTGTCACTAACAGGGACTCCCTCTGGTGAAGCATGGTTGACAGGTGGAATCACGGCTTCCTGTCTCTGAAGCAAGGCTCGCAGTTCCTCTTGACCTTGCGCAACCCCTTGCATCATATTCATAAACTGGGCCATGTTAGCCCTCATCTCAGCCAACTTAGCTTGAACTTGATCCATACTTCTCCGTTGATTCAGTCTTGTCGCATAGCGGTGCGAATGACTATCAGCAATCCTGCCTAAAACAGGAACCAGAATGAAAAGTCTTGTTCAAGAACACCTGTAATGCAAGAATGATATGTGTATGATTCGTATGATGCGTATGATGCATATGCTATGTTCATCTCTCAGGCATTCAAGAGTCTTGTCCATTTTTTGAAAAATGGCAACCTGCAATATGGACAACAAAGAAGCAACCTACTCGAGATGATGAGCACAAGTGAAACATCGACAATCTCATCTATAACCATGAGCAATAAAGGTCATACAACATAGTTCAATCAAAGATTCAAACATCAGAGTACAACAAGGAATCCCATCCAACAATCCTGGAGGTGATTCTCAAAATAAACAACAAGACAAAACTAAGAAGGTCGTCCTCCAGGAATAAGAGTCTTCAGGTATTGGCACTGATCAATCAATCGGTCGCACTCTGAACAATCAGGTAAAGGGGTGATCTTCTCTTTCAGTTGCCCTTTGAGTTCCACAACTTCTTCTCTGAGTTGGCTCTCTGATGCAAGCCTCTGGTCTACTTCCTTCTTCAACTGAATATCCTTGTCCCTGAGCTGCTTTTCCAAGTCTCGTATCTTCTTCTGGTAGTTGGCTTCTGCTCTTTGCAACCTTAAACGCTCACGGCGTTCTTCATTCAACATTGCTTCTATCTCCTCATAGGACCTCTTCTTGCTCTTCAATCTACTATCACTTTCACCTTGCACTCCTTTGAGTTTGTGGGCCAAATTCAACTTATCAGCTTTGGCTTTGTAAAGTTCCATCTGGATATCTTGTTCTTTCTCTTTCAACCGGCGATTCTCCATCAAGGCTTGTTTATAATACTCAGCAGACACATTCTCAGAAAGGATTAAAGGCGGTTGCTTCTGCAATGATTCCATCCTATCATAGGGTAACAACAAGGTTCCAACTCTATCCTTGACCCACTCAATGTAGGCAGGCATGGCAATGGCAAACTTCTTCCCTAAAACAGATCCATCCTTAACACCAATATGCTCCCAAGCTCTTCCCACTTCCTCCAATCTAGCTGGATCACTCCGCTTCTCAAAGTACACGCTCTCAGCTATCTCAGCATCTAACGGTCTTCCATTCATGACAAACCCCAACTGACGGAGAGAAAGAACTGGGTTGTAATTGATGCAACCCTTAGTTCCTATGAGTGGAACATTACGAAACCCTCCACAACTCATAATGACATTGCGCATATTCATCCTGTAAGCTTGCCACTTGATATCATAGGATGTGAGTGACATAATCCTATGAGTCCACTTATGAGTGTTCTGAGTATCCACAAAAGGTCCACTGGTGGGTAGAAAGGACAAGAACCATCTGAGTAGCAAAGGGAGACAACACCTGATAGCTCCACCCTTACCATGCCTACTGTGGATAGCATAATAAGTGTCAGCTAACAAGGTAGGAACCGGGTTTCCTCCAATGAAAATAGTGATTGCTGCAAGGTCCACAAAATTAGGCATACTCGGGAACAAGACAACTCCATAGATCATGACAGCTAACTGAGCGTTGAAAGCTTCCCAATTCCCTTTCTTCGCTTCTTCCTTAGCCATCCTTACCAGATATTTCAAGGACAAACCCACAACATCACCACTTGGTTTCCAATTGTCACTCACCTCCTTGATACTCAAATAAAGAGCCTTAGCAACAACCCTGAAATCCACCTCCTTTGGCACATCCAGGAAGGGCACCTGGTACTTGATCGGGACATTCATCCGGATAGAATACTCTTCAAGAGTGGGAGCCAACTGATAGTCCTGAAAAGTGAAGCAACGGAGCTCTGGGTCATAGAACTGCAAAAGAGTCTGCAACGGTACTGGATCAACCACCATCTTCAACAGCATTAGAATATCCCCATACTGATCATCAAACACCTTCTGATTACAACCGGTTACCGGATTACTTAACTCTACCAAAGATGTCAACGGCTCACGGTAGAAACTGTAGGTGCAAGTCTTCCTCTTCAACCCTGGAATGGCTGCCATCTCTCACTGTGAACAGACTCCTGAATGAACCTGAGAAATGATATGCATGTACAGGTTAATTCTTTTTTTCTTTTTTTTTATCATTTTTTTTTGCATTATTTTTTTTGAAAATAAACATGCTATGATGCAAATGATGCAATTATGACTGGTTGGCTGTGTATCACGGAGCACAGGATCAAGACTTCGGCATCGGAACCGGAAGCCACAGATCAAAGTCATCTGAAACCCAAGGTCATCTGGAACCCATACTTCTGAACCAAGTCACCAACAGGATACAGTCACCAACAGATCAAGTCACCAACAGTACCTGTAATGATTCATTCCCTCCCCACTCACGGGTGTCATCTAGGCTTGGGTAAGGTCAAGAGAAACGCAGGATAAACAACCCTTTCAAGAATATCATCATATACACACCAAATGTATGCAACGATAATACCCCATCAGGAT
Organism: Lathyrus oleraceus; assembly: GCF_024323335.1. NCBI lineage: Eukaryota > Viridiplantae > Streptophyta > Magnoliopsida > Fabales > Fabaceae > Lathyrus > Lathyrus oleraceus. The sequence continues at coordinate 424,826,455 of NC_066583.1, forward strand.
CTGAACTGCTCGTGATATCATGTTCCGCTAAGTGGCGCCACACCACCCGTTTCCCATGAATCACTATATTCCTAGGTGTCCTAAAGTTCACTCATAGCCTGGGTATTGGGCCTTTTACCTCTTGTAACTCCCATCCCACAGAGAGATAGATGCACAGCCAGCATAATGATAATATGATGCATGCAAACATATATGCAAATAAATACAATCACATCATAATCATAAATGCAATAAATAAAACAGCAAAAGCAACCAAAACATATCCTAAAGAGCGCTAGGATTGACTCGCTTAGGGAAGATGGACCAGCAATAGGTCAACTTCTCGGAATAGTCCCCAGCAGAGTCGCCAGCTGTCGCATTACATGAAAAACCGGCGGGAAAAAGACACAGAGCCGCCACCGTGCGTTATTTATCCCAAAGGAGGGAAAGGAAATGCTCGAAGTAAACCTGGAAAGGAAATGGTCTTACGACCAGATATTGCGAGGATCGGGAGTCGGTTATGCGAAGGGAAGGTATTAGCACCTCTACGCATCTGTCGTACTCGATGGGATCCACGCTCAGAAAGGATAGAAGAAAGGTTGCTAAATAACTGCTCGAAATCTGCACACACACTGGAAGGAAACATAGATGAAAGACGGAAGAAGGTGACTCGGCAGGATATCGCATCTTGGGCCTACGTAGTTTGTCAGACACAAACATCAGAGTCGACGTAGTTCGGGGGAACGGGAAACGTGCTCGCTAGGACATCGCATCCTATGCATACGTATCTTCTCTAACCAGAGAAGAATCAGAGCACTCGTAGCTCAGCTAACGCACGCTGAAACAAAACACTGAAACAGGAAACCGACTGCCAATCGCTGGACTTACGTCAGACTCCACACAAACAAACACCCACATGAAATCGACTGCCAATCGCTGGACTTACGTCAGACTCCAAACACACACAAGGGTTGAAAAAGAAAAAGGCGCCCGGAGAGATCAACTCATCTCCTGCCTACGTACCTCATCTGGTATGAGGATCAGGGCGACGTAGTTCCCCTTAATAGGGAAAAAACTTATATCCTAACAAGAGACTAGGGAGATAACAGACTACCAGGGAGACTACGACTCGAACCTAGAAGTTGTCATGCATATGATCCCTATGTTGAAGTCTCTAATCAGCACCTAACTCGCACAGGGAGCAAGCTAGCCTAAACATCAATCAAGTAAGCAAACACAAGCACGGGAGAGCAAGCACACACACTATATGAAAACAAGTGGCTCAAACGAGGCTGGGCTTTAGTCAAGGGGTCATATAAACCTCGACAAACAAGCCAACTGGAAAGGGTATCTGAGGCTCTTAACCATTGACATTGATTGTCTGGGTGAGCAGATGAAACGGGAGATGAGGGTAAGACCTCATAGCTCTTATCCCTGGCCTGGGAGAGCTTCAATCAATGAAAGTGTGGGAGTCCAGAATGTGGAACTCTAATCCACAATGACTGACACAACAAGATTTTGGGGTATTTATTCAAAGTGCATCAACACATGGTGTGAGCAAGATGAAAGACACAACTAAGTAGCAGGGGATGGATTGCACATCCCTTTTATCTGCCAATTCCTCTTCACTTAGGAGGTCTTTACATGTACAAGGCACAAAGATAAACAAGCACAAGCATGGCCTCTTAAGGAGGGCTTTAGACAGGTGCCTGCCAAAATAACATGACAGGTCTTCCAGACTACATGGAGAATAGGAAGTTACCTAGGTGGTATGCCAACCACAAGCAAAGCAAAGCAACCCAAATAATGAGTTAATGCGGCTAAAGTACCTGTGTAAACAACCAAACAATCAGTATAGTATTCAGACAAATAACCAACAGATAACACAGTCAGACAACCAATATACACAACATGTAAGCCATAAAACTCAAATGAGTTATCCACCAAAGACCTACAACACAATCAACATTAGTTAAACAAAGAAAAATCAAAAGCTCAAATGAGGAAGCAACATCAACCATGGAGCTAAAGGCTTGATCCTGCAATACAAAAGCTCAAATGTGAGTCTAAACCCCTAGGGAAAAGCCTAGGGTCAAAGATGGAGAAAAAAGTCAAAACAGCAACTAAAACTCAACATGAATCATCTTTAATCGAACGAGAATATGTCACAAAAAGAACCAAATCAAAATCCTTAAGCAAGGGCATCACATAAGCAAAGTATGGCAAAGACAATTTCAAAGCACATATTTGGTCATTAAGAATCAAAATTCTATATTAAAACAGAAATGACTCAAACAATTCTGGAAATTTTTATGAGCAATCCACATGTCAAATACAATCATCATACCAAAAATCAGAATCAACAGAGTTCATTTGATATGGAAATGAAAATGCATAGGCAAGACATCCAATTGTGTGACACAAATTGTCACACCTAAATTACATGTGTCCCAAATAGTGAACAAAATATCAAAAAATGCCAAATAAAATCACACAAATCCATCATCATGTTATCAATCATCATGCAAAATATCATGGCATTTAGATCATGTATGAGCATTCTATGATAGGATGAATGAAGCAAGGTCACAAAAGCATACATGTTCAATCACTCTAACACAATTTAATTTCCAGGCATGGTAAAATCACAAAATCAATACCATAAAATTCTAGACATTCATAGGATCATGTAGGAAAAAACCTGGAATTAATTGGATCATTTTTCAATTTGATATGCATTTTTGAAGTTGGCAAAAAAAATGAAATAAAATGTGACAAAGTATATGAAGAAATTGGAGGGAAAGGCTAAAATGTGGAATTGATTTGAACATAGTGTGGCCAGGCGGAATCGAACCGTGTTCAGATCAAAAAGGCGCTGGAAACAAAATAATATTCCAAAAAAGCCACAGCCAGGAATCGAAGCGAGGGAGTATGAAACGTTGTAGTTTTGGTTAATTGATGAAAATATAAAAAAAAGGACGCTCGCAGGTTTCGAACTCAGGACGTAGCGGTCACGAGCGCTTCCACTAACCGCTGAACCAGGGAGGCCGCGCTACAGTGATATCCAAACCAGTAAACCGTAGGCCTGTACAGGCAGGGCGGCACACGGTGGAAACCACCGTCTTCTTCATGAAGATGGTGGTGAACAGTAACCTCAAATATTTTTTTTCCAGATTTTGCAAAGCCATATACCTAACGAATTGTCTTGACATGAGGAAACCAAATCTACCATTATTTTACTCTAATTCCTAAAGAATAAAGCAAATTGAAAAGAAACTTCCATGAACGTTCAAACTTTAATCTCATGTATCTTCCTCAATATTGCACCATTTTTCATGAATTTTATATCAGTAGAATCAGCATGCAGAGGACTACAAGATTATATGCATATAAACATGAATTAAGAGATGCGAAAATGTGACCTCTTGAAGCTCCAACAATGGCAGTGGTGGATTCAAGGCTTGGCAAGCATCCAAATCTCTTCTATCAACCTTGTAATGACTTCTGAAGTTGAAATTGAGGCCTGGAGATGCTTGGATCTAGCTCAATCAACAATTTCCATCTTCATGTTCTTGCTTGGAGTATGCATAAATTCTGCTCGAATTCAACGATCCAATGCTTGATCTACACTAAATCAATACCAGAGAACAAGAATATGGAAGAAAAATCAAGTGTTCTTTGAAGAATTTTTGAATTATGGTGGAGAGAAAATTTTGGAGGGAAAAAAGTTCTAGATCTAGAAATGATGAATAATGAAAACTCTATTATGATTAGCTATTTATATGACATGTTAATCCATTTCCTAATCACACTTAACTTGGCTAATGAAATTTTAATTCAAAAATGAGGTGTTATGCAAAATTTAGTTTTTTCACCCCATGCATGCAACATGCACGTGAACAGTAACAATGGCCATGCAATTTCACTTAAAATCCTCCTATGAACATGTTGGAATGGTTAAAAAGTCCATATGATGCACCAATTTTGAATTCATGATTTTCCCTCCAAAAATCACATGAATAAGCAAATGATTATGTGATGAAATTTCATGTAATGTGATAAATGATTTGGAAAGTTCATGTCATGAAAAGAATTATGCAAAAAGGAGCACTCAATTTGGAATTATGAGTCAAAAGTTATGGCCTTTTGAAGTTTCAATCACACTTGGCAATGATTTAATCATAACTCCTTATCCATTCATCATAAATTCATGATCTTGGACTTTTTGGAAATGGGAGAGAAAGATCTTCAGCTTTCATGTTGGACAAAATTTCATTTGAAGCTTCTTTGATGATGTAAAATCAAGTTGAATTTGAACTAAAACCCTTCCATTTTTGGAAAGTTTCAATTACAAGTCACTTTCCATTTTTGGAAACTTATGATCTGGCCTCAAATCCTTCAAGATGGATGTTTGGAATGTCAAATGAACCTCTTTTGAACATGAATGAGATGTCTCAAACCATTTCTCCATCTCCTAGCCCTCAGTTGACTTGAAGTTGACTTTTATGGGCCCCAGATGACCTGAAACTGCACTGTGAACCTTTGAGCCTCTAACACTTGGTCAAGTTACTTCAAAATGAACCTTGGTTCATATAAGCTCTCTAGAACAACCATAGGGCCTTTATCTCAAGAAAAAACCCTTGCTCCTTGGTACTGATGAATTCTCCTGATGCCAGTCTTGACTGATAAGATGCAAGGTACTATGCAATGTTAATGCAATGTCAATGACCTAAAAATAAAATGAATGAATGAATGGGGGGGTGAAAATTTGAGGTGCTACAAGGATCATAGAACTGCACTAGCACACTTAAAAGTCCTCCAACCACATCAGTAGACAAGATGGACAAAAGCTTCCCATGACATTGTTTAAAGTCCAAGGGATCTAATACAAAAGATGCTAGCTTCCTTAACTTTTTCTAGTCTGGACATCTGAAACTATACTTCTTAGTGTTCCTTCGTCCATAATCCATGGTCTGGAAATATTTGCAAACGATACCTTAGTTCCTTGAAATTTTGTGTGATGAATGTTATGATGCGCCTGAATGCATGAATGCAACAATCACAAATAAGGGATCACACACAAGGCAAACAAAGGTCAAGGGATGAATCAAGTCATTGTTAAGATCAATCATCCATTTTGGTGGATTATGGTTTACACCTTATCAACACCCAAGTTCCATTGATATTGACAAGACTTGATTGGATCAACCAAGAATCAAGGGTTTGTTGCAAGTCACGAGCATGGAGTCTGGGTAAGAACCATCCCAAAGGAGTGAACTAAAGATAAAAACCTGTAGATCATGTTCTAAAAAGTTCCCAGAGTCTTAATTCCATCTATCGGATATTACAGGTTAAAATGACTAACTCATCGACCCATAATATTCTCAAGAGAAACTCGTCTGAGTGTAGTATCGTGTAACAACTATTATCAAGTCTACACTTGAACAGTCTCCACACTACGTCCTAAATAGGCCAAGATGGGTTAGGTTATCTAAGGTCCTCAGCTTCTCAGACTATATTAGAAATAGTAATGCCTAACCATAAATACTTGTGTGACATTTCCAAATCCAAAGGAGTCTCCACTAAGCAGATGGATCTCAAGCCAACTTGTTAAGGACTACTCCACACAAGTCGAACATGACTATACCATCCTCCTATCTTAATTGCACTCAAGTTCGTGTTAGAACTTATCTCACCACTCAGAGATCACCAAGCACAACAAGTAGATTATATCACACATACATATATACAAACATCACAAATATACAAATATATTCACACAAAAAGTAGGCTAAACCCACTGGAGACTACTCCCCAACAAAGTCGCCACTTAATTTCTATAGCGGGAAATTCATGATCATCAAGCTAGAGATCAATCAACAAGATTCGCCACCGCGCTTTTATTATTTCCAACGGAAAAGGGAAAAATTACGAACAAAACCTAAATAGTAAGAAGTTTTCAAATAAAAACTAATAAAAATCAGAGATCACAGGTAAGGGGGTTGGTTACATAGAGGGAAGGTGTTAGCACCCAAAGTGTCCTAGGTACTCCTAGGGAGCCCTTTTAGTGTGCATATGTATTTTGTACAAAGTGATGTTTACAAACAAATAGAATGGGGGATGAGAAAAGAATTCATTAATTATATTTTTGTGTTTGACAAGACCTTCGGTCTTGTGCGTACATACCAACATAAAAATGAGGGATCAAAACCTCGTAGTTCGTGCTATAAATTTCAAAATGAGTGTGTTGGTTTTAACAAAATTTAAGTTTGAAAGGCACAAAGGCCTAAAATGGTTTGAATGAATTAGTTCTTTTTCAATTTTTGAAAGTTTAAGTCAAGTATAGTTAAGTTCATTTACAAGTTTGATTTAAGAAAATAAGTTTAAAAATGCAATGGCATAAGGCCAAAGTTTCTACCTTTTGCAAAAGTGGTTTAAGTTTAGAACAAAAATAGTTCACACAAATAAGGTTTTGAAAATGGAGGGAGAGATTTTGAAATTAAAGAAATAGGGAGAAGATGAAGAGACTATCCTATGCACAAAAATTTAAAAGTTTAAAGTTGAAAAGATCTGACCAAATGGGAGCAATCCAATAGACAAATATGTCAATAGAAACCCAGAATTCCCTTGGACTTTTAGATTCAAGCAATACACAAATGCACAATTATATCAATCTTGAAGAGCAAAGGCATCAAATAAAGATGGCCTCATCCAAGCTTATCCACTTCATGATCTTCTTCAAAATAGCCTATGTAGCAGATGAATTCCACAAGTTACAGGTGCAACATAATAGCTTAACAATGACCAATGTTGCAGATGAAATGGAGAGATCTTGAATGATGTATCGGATGAATTCAAATTGCAAGAACTTGGTTCTTCAACAAATTGGCATTGGCCAAGTCCTTTAGCAAAGGAATGTTTCCTAAGTTCTAAGTCCAATTGGGCAAGATCAAACCAACACTCCACTCAAAAGTCTTTTAGGGTTTTTGTTTTTATTATGTACATTAAATGGTCAAAGACCACACAAACAAACAAGGTATGAAAACAAGATAATATCACACAATATGGTCCAAGTGGACAAAGTGAAAATTACATTAACATAAACAATTAGAATGATATGTATAATGGAAAATGATATAAAGTGCTAAAAGTAAATTGCATTAAAGTAAAAGCTTGAAATTAAAAGTTAATGGTTAGTAAGTTAGAAGTTAGTTTTGTTTTTCTTTTTGATTTCAACACATTCTTTGGAGAACACTCAACCCACTTGCCACAAGCATGGATCCTTGAACCAAAACATCTTCCAAAGGAATGAAAGAAGGCCAAGTTTCCACACAATACCATGGAAGAGGGGAGACTTACAATATCACTAACTAGAATACTTATGCCTTTTGTATCACAAATTTAGCGCTATGTTAAGCAATCGTAATTTGACTTATGTAGAAGTCACAACTACGTAGAGACCGGGCAATAGACCGGCCAATGCCAATTTGTTGAAGAACCAAGTGCTTGCAATTTGAAATTCATCTGATACATCTTTGAATATCTCTCTAGATTCATCTGCAACATGATCATTTTGAAGCTGTTATTTTAAACCTGTAACTTGTGGAATTCATCTGTTGCATGGGCCATTTTGAAGAAGATCATGAAGTGGATAAGCTTGGATGAGGCCATCTTTATTTGATGCCTTGCTCTTCAAGATAATATAATTTTGCATTTGTGTGTTGTTTGATTCTAAAAAGTCCAAGGGAATTCTGGGTTTCTATTGACATACTTGTCTATTGGATTGCTACCCATTTGGTTAGATCTTTTCAACTCTAAACTTTTAGTTTTTGTACATAGGGTAGTCTTTTCATCTTATCCCAATTTCTTTAATTTTAAAATCTCTCCATCCATTTTTAAAATCTTCTTTGTGTGAACTACTTTTGTTCTAAACTTTGACCACTTTTGCAAAAAGTTAGAAACTTTGGCCTTATGCCATTGCCTTTTCAAACTTTTTTTTTAAAATCAAACTAGTAAATATACTTAACCATACTTGACTTAAATTTTCAAAAAGATAAAAAGAACTAACCCATTCAAACCATTTTTAGGCCTTTGTGCCTTTCAAACCTAATTTCGTTAAAATCAACACACTCATTTTGAAATTTGTATCACGAATTACGAGGTTTTGATCCCTCATTTTTATGTTGGTACGTAGGCACAAGACCGAAGGTCTTGTCAAACACAAAAATATAATCAATGAATTCTTTTCTCATCTCCCCATTCTATTTGTTTGTAAACATCACCTTCCCTAGGAGTACCTAGGACACTTTGGGTGCTAACACCTTCCCTCTGTGTAACCAACCCCCTTACCTGTGATCCCCATTCTATTTGTTTGTAAACGTCTTACTATTTGGGTTTTGTTCATACTTTTTCCCCTTTCCCTTGGAAACAATAAAAGCGCGGTGGCGACTCTTGTTAATTGATCTCTAGCTTGTCAATAGCCTGATGATCATGAATTTCCCGCTACAGAAATTAAGTGGCGACTCTGTTGGGGAGTAGTCTCCAGTGGGTTTAACCTACTTTTTGTGTGAATATATTTGTATATATGTGATGTTTGTATATATGTATGTATGATATAATCTGCTTATTGTGCTTGGTGATCTCTGAGTGGTGAGATAAGTTCTACCCCAAACTTGAGTACATTTAAGGTAGGAGGATGGTATAGTCATGTTCGAATTGTGTGGAGTAGTCCTTAACATGTTGGCTTGAGATCCATCTGCTCGGTGGAGACCCCTTTAGATTTGGAAATGTCACACAAGTATTTGCGGTTAGGCATTACTATTTATAATTGGGTCTGCGAAACTGAGGACCTTAGAACATTTAACCCATCTTGGCCTATTTAGGACGTAGTGCGGAAACTGTTCAAGTGTAGACTTGATAACAGTTGTTACACGATACTACACTCAGACGAGTTTCTCTTGAGAATATTATGGGTCGATGAGTTAGTCATCTTAACCTGTAATATCCGATAGATGGAATTAAGACTCTGGGAACGTTTTAGAACATGACACAGGTTTTTATCCTTATTTCACTCCTTTGGGATGGTTCTTACCCAGACTCCATGCTCGTGACTTACAACAAACCCTTGATTCTTGGTTGATCCAGTCAAGTCTTGTCAATATCAATGGAACTTGGGTGTCGATAAGGTGAAAGCCTTAATCTACCAAAATGGATGATTGATCTTGACAATGACTTGATTCATCCCTTGACCTTTGTTTGCCTTGTGTGTGATCCCTTATTTCTGATTGTTGCATTCATGCATTCATGCGCATCATAACATTCATCAGACAAAATTTCAAGGAACTAAGGTATCATTTGCAAATATTTTCAGACCATGGATTATGGACGAAGGAACACTAAGAAGTATAGTTTCAGATGTCCAAACTTGAAAGAGTTAAGGAAGCTAGCATCTTTTGTATTAGATCCCTTGGACTTCAACCAACGTCATGGGAAGCTTTTGTCCATCTTGTCTGTTGATGTAGTTGAAGGACTCTTAAGTGTATTGGTGCAGTTCTATGATCCTCTCTACCGTTGTTTCACTTTCCCAGATTTTCAGCTTGTACCTACCTTAGAGGAGTATTCTCATCTTTTAGGGATACCTGTTTCTAGTAGAGTGCCTTTTAGTGGATTGGAGGAGATTCCCCGATCTAGTATTATTGTTAAAGCTCTTCATTTGAAGAAATCTGAGACAGAGGCTCATTGGGTGAAGAAAGGAGGGTTATTTGGGTTGCCATCTGTTTTCCTCATCCAGGAAGCTACCACTTTTGCTCAAGCTGGTAGTGTGGACGCTTTTGAAGCTATCTTTGTGTTGCTCATATATGGATTAGCTTTATTCCCTAACATTGACAGTTTTGTCGATGTTAACGCCATTAGACTTTTCTTGGTTGGGAATCATGTGCCTACTTTGTTGGGTGATATGTATTTCTCTTTGCATCTAAGGAATTCTAAGGGTGGTGGAACAATCGTATGTTGCATTTCTCTTCTGTTCAAGTGGTTTATTTCGCACTTGTCTCAGACGCCTGCTTTTATGGAGAGCAAACAATGTCTAACGTGGTCTCAGAGACTTATGTCTCTCACTAATGATGATATATTTTGGTATGATCCGTCTTTGAGCAATTTGGAGATTATTGATAGTTGTGGTAAATTCTCTAATGTGCCTCTCATTGGTACACAAGGAGGAATTAACTACAACCCTGCTTTGGCTCGTCGTCAACTTGGGTTCCCCTTGAGAGATAAACCTAATAACATGTTATTAGAAGGTCTTTTCTATCAAGAGGGTAAAGATCCCCAACATTTGAAGCAAAAGATTGTGCATGCTTGGCATAATGTGCATAGGAAAGGAAGATCTGAGTTTGGTCTGTGCAATTGTGTAGCTTTGGAAGCTTACACTCTTTGGGTGAAGAAGAGAGCTTTGGAGTTAAAGATACCTTATCCTTGTGAAAGACCTATATATATGGTTGTGGTTGAGCCATTAACTCTCCCTAACCAAGATGTAGAAGAGTTGGGAGACGCGGTCGCCAAGATGAAGCAAGAGAAGGATATGTGGGAAGTGTGTTTCCGTGCTTTGAGCAAGAAGCATGAAGAGTTGCAGTTGGAGTCTAAGGACAAAGATGCACTAATTAAGCTACTTGAAGACCGAGTGACGAAGAGACGGAGAGAGCTAGAGGTTTCATCTTCTAGCATGCCTCAGCCTTCCGTTGCTTGGAAGAAGATTGTTGACCAGCTTGTCCTCGAGAAGACTCAGATGAAGACTTCTTTTGAGACCGAGATCCGTCGCATTCGAAGGAAGTACGCGCCTTCAGTCAGATCTTCTGACATTGTTTTTAGGGATCCTTAGGATGACTAGTCTCCTTTTCTCTTGTATCTCTTTATTTTGGTTTCTGAAATTGTACTTAGTGCAATCCTTCCAATTTATATAAATAAAAAGAGATTTTTGGTCATATCAAATTGTTGTAATTTCCATTCAAATATTATATATTTGCAAATGATATAGTAAGTTCCTTGGAAATGAAAAAAAAATCAAGCATTACATTTCATGCATCATTTGCATAAGCAGGTTTTTGCCAGGTGTCTGATTGATGTTCTTCTGTGCTTTAGCCAAGCTGACTCACCGGTACAACACCAAAGCCAATCATCAGAAAATCATGGAACACTTTGAACAAGAGGACAGTGAGCTGAAGGACGTGATCGCCCGACACCTGCAACTCCTCCCGCGAGGATGTTATCTCAGAAGTGGTTACCTCTACTGTACCTGCTGCCACCGCCCACTTCGCACCAAACCTGCCTGCCGGATTCCCGTGGGGAATGCCGCCCAACTTTGTGCCAGAAGGCTTTGCGCCTACTTTTGCTTCCATGCCGGCATCTAGCACGGTCATGTCTATGCCACCTCCCGTTGTGCACACTTTGCCTCGCGTAGAGGACACCATATATCATTCCGAGCCGTTTGAGGGCCCGAATGTTTACGAGAAGATGGATGAAATGAAAGACCAATTCCTTGAGTTGCGCAAGGAACTAAAGACGCTGAGAGGTAAAGATCTATTTGGGAAGAATGTTGCTCAATTGTGCTTGGTACCCAATGTTAAAATCCCGGTGAAATTCAAAGTGCCTGACTTTGAGAAATATAAAGGGAACTCTTGTCCTCTCAGTCATCTTGTGATGTATGCCCGCAAGATGTCATCTCAGACAGATAACGACTAATTGCCTATTCACTACTTCTAGGATAGCCTGACTGGTGCTGCACTCCATTGGTATATGGGGTTGGATAGTGCAAGCATCCGCACTTTCAATGACTTGGGAGAGGCTTTTGTGAAGCAATATAAGTATAATGTGGATATGGTGCCAGATAAGGACCAGCTGAGGTCCATGTCTTAGAAAGACAAGGAGACATTCAAGAAGTATGCGCAGCGATGGAGGGAGTTGGCTGCCCAGATTACTCCTCCTTTGGAGGAGAAAGAGATGACAAAGATCTTTCTAAAAACCTTGAGTTCATTTTATTATGAACTCATGATCGCCAGTGCCCCCAGTGATTTTACCGAAATGGTAAATATGGGGATGAGACTTGAAGAAGGGAAGGACGTTTGTTAAAAGATGAGGCGTCAACAAGCAAGAGGTATGGGAGTAGTTTCAACAAGAAGAAAGACAGTGAGACTAATGGAATTTCCAGTGGGAGGCAGAGGAGGCCTCAGATCAGAAGAAATCCACCACCTCGTCAAGATCATCATCATCATCAAGTATCTTCTGTTATTCCAATATTTTCTAATCAGGAAACAACACCAATTCAACAACAACATCAACGTCAACAACAACAACAACCGCAACAAAGAACGAACACCTACAACAACAACAATACCGACAACAATCATCAACAACAGAATTTCAAGAGGGAGAAGGTCTCTTTTGACCCAATCCCTATGTCGTATGCAGAGCTGTATCCATCTCTGGTCCTCAAAAACTTGATTCAACCGAGGAACCCACCGCAGATCCCAGAACCACTTCCTTGGTGGTATAAACCTGTGCTTCGCTGTGCTTTTCATCAGGGTGCATCTGGGCACGATATTGAAAACTTTTATCCATTGACATATGAGGTGCAAAAGCTTATGAAGAGTGGTATGCTGTCCTTCGAGGACCGCGCCCCAAATGTGAAAGCTAACCCTTTGCCCGCTCATGGGAACTCTTCAGTGAATATGGTGGACGGTTGTCCTGGTGAGTACAAATTATTTGATGTGCGTTTTATCCGTGGACCCTTGGTGCAGATACACAAGGACATTTGTATGGTGAGTGACTGTGAACATGACCGTGATGGTTGTGTTGTTTGTAGCGTGAACCCAAGAGGGTGTGATGTGGTGAAAAGGGACATCCAGCATCTGATGGATGAAGGCATGATTCAAATTGTTCAATACCGTCATGTAGATGACGATGTTAATGTCATAGTGGCCGTTTTCAAATAGCAAGAGCGGTTAGTAATCCAGTATGATAGCAGCAGCAGTAGGAACGTCAGTCAAAGATCAGTATCATCGTTGGTAATACAGTTAGCGGGCCCAGTCCCGTATTCCTCTGATAAGGCTGTACCGTATCAGTATAATGCTACAATGGTAGAGAATGGTCAAGAGGTCCCGTTGCCTACTACCAGTTCAGTGGTGAGCATTGTTGATGTTACGAAGGTGACCCGCATTGGTAGAGTATTTGGACCGGTGTTCCCAAAAAGTAAAGAAGAAACAAGTGGTGATAAGAAGGCGGAGGTACCTAATGTAGATCCAGTTGGTTGTTCAAAAGATAAGTCTGGTGAATCCAGCAACTTGAAAGCCAATGATGATGATGAGGTACTCCGATTGATTAAAAGGAGTGAATTTAATATGGTTGAGCAGCTGCTCCAGACTCCCTCAAAGATTTCCGTGTTGTCTCTGCTTTTGAATTCCGAAGCGCACAGAGAAGAACTGCAGAGAGTTTTTGAACAGGCATATGTGGAGCAAGATGTTACTGTGGATCAATTTGATCATATTGTGGCTAACATCACTTCATGCAATAATCTGAGCTTTTGCGACGAAGAACTCCTTAAGGAGGGAAGAAATCATAATCTGGCTTTGCATATTTCAATGAACTGTAAGGAAGATGCTTTGTCAAATGTGCTAGTTGTCACCAGTTCGTCACTCAATGTGCTTCCGAAGTCAACTTTGTCGAATTTATCTTACCAAGGAGCTCCCATGAGGTATAGTGGGGTGATTGTCAAAGCCTCCGATGGCTCACGCAAACCAGTTATTGGCGAAGTGGACCTTCCAGTCAAGATAGGTCCGAGTGATTTTCATATTACTTTTCAAGTAATGGACATCCACCTGGCCTACAGCTGTTTATTGGGAAGGCCATGGATTCATGAGGCAGGGGTTGTTACCACGACTCTGTACCAGAAGCTTAAATTTGTCAAGAATGGCAAGCTAGTGATTGTGGGAGGAGAGAAGGCGTTGTTGGTTAGCCATCTGTCATCTTTCTCGTATGTAGAAGCTGAGGATGAGGTTGGAACTCCGTTCCAAGCCTTATCTATTGCCGCTAAGAAGAGAGTTGAGGCACCTATGTCCTCGCTGAAAGATGCTCAGAAGATTGTTGAAGAGGGTGTTGTTGATCAATGGGGGCGCATGGTAGAGGTCTCCGACAATAGAGGAATAACTGGTTTGGGGTTCCAGAAGGGCTCGTCAATTGCAAGATCTGAAATATGCAACTTAGCTTCTGTAGCGGAGGGTTCATTCATGGCAATGAACAACACTTAGCTGTTGTGCTAGAGGATAGCGAAGAGGAAGACTACACCAACTTTGTAACGCACAGAAAGACATGCAACAATTGGATTGCCGTTGATATTCCTGTTGTTTTGCATCGATCTAAGTAATTGCTTTTATATTTTAAAAATCATTCTCCTATGCCTAAGGGAGAAGTGAACATTGTTTGGGCATTTTAAATTGATCATCAATAAAATTAATTCTATTCATCCACATCTTTGATGTTTGTTTTACTTTTTGCTTTATTCTGAAAATGGTAGTCACAAAAAACATAAATAAACAATATAATTTTTCATCTGCATAATATTTTGTCACAAATTCACTTCTCTAAACTCAAAATATCAAATCATTATGCAGGTTGGTTCCTAACCCCATTGAATACAATGATCCTTCTCCTTCTCCAAATTTTGAATTCCCTGTGTTTGAAGCCGAGGAGGAAAGTGATGTAAAAGTGAGTGAGGAATTGTCTTGTCTTCTTGAGCAAGATGAAAAGATTATTTATCCGTTTGAAGAGCAGATTGAGCTAGTCAACTTGGGTTCCAAGGATGATGTGAAGGAAGTCAAGATTGGGTCTCGACTGTGTCCAGACGCTAAGAAGGGATTGATTGATCTTCTTCGAGAATATTCAGATGTGTTTGCTTGGTCCTATCAAGACATGCCTAGGTTGGATTTTGAGATTGTGGAGCATAGATTGCCGTTGAAGCCAGAATGTCCGCCAGTCAAGCAAAAGTTGAGAAGAACACATCCTGATATGGATGTGAAGATCAAAGAGGAGGTTCAAAAGCAGATTGACGCCGGTTTCCTTGTAACTGTTGAGTATTTGCAATGGGTAGCCAATATTGTGCCTGTGCCGAAGAAAGATGGAAAAGTCCGCATGTGTGTCGATTATAGAGATTTGAATTAAGCCAGTCTGAAAGATGATTTCCCTCTGCCACACATTGATATGTTGGTAGACAATACTGCTAAATTCAAAGTCTTTTTGTTTATGGATGGATTTTCTGGATATAATCAGATCAAGATGGCACCCAAGGATATGGAGAAGACCACATTCATTACACTCTGGGGAACATTCTATTATAGAGTGATGCCTTTCGGTCTAAAGAATGCTGGTGCAACTTACCAGAGAGCAATGACTACTCTTTTTCAGGATATGATACATAAAGAGATTGAAGTTTATGTCGATGACATGATTGCTAAATCGGTTGATGAAGCGGAACATGTTGAGCATTTATTGAAGCTATTCCAACGTTTGAGGAAGTATAAACTCCGCTTGAATCCCAATAAGTGTACTTTTGGTGTTTGTTATGGTAAGTTGTTGGGCTTTATTGTCAGTGAGAAGGGTATTGAAGTTGTTCCTGCCAAGGTCAAAGCAATACAAAAGATGCCTGCGCCCAAAACTGAGAAGCAAGTCGGAGGTTTTCTCGGCTGCTTGAATTATATTTCCAGATTCATTTCCCACATGACTACCACATGTGCGCCTATATTCAAGCTTCTTCGGAAAGATCAGTCTTGTGATTGGACCGAAGATTTCCAGAAAGTATTTGATAGTATCAAGGAATATTTGCTTGAACCTCCGATTTTGTCTCCACCTGTTGAAGGAAGACCGTTGATCATGTATTTGAATGTGCTAGAAGATAGTATGGGTTGTGTTCTTGGTCAACAAGATGAGACTGGAAAGAAAGAATTTGCAATTTACTACCTCAGTAAGAAGTTCACCGACTGTGAGACTCGGTATTCAATGCTTGATAAGACTTATTGCACATTGGCTTGGGCTGCTAAGCGTCTGCGTCAGTATATGTTGAATCATACCACTTGGTTGATATCGAAAATGGATCCAATCAAGTATATATTTGAGAAGCCTGCTTTAATTGGGAGGATTGCCCGTTGGCAGATGTTGTTATCAGAATATGAT
This sequence comes from Lathyrus oleraceus, assembly GCF_024323335.1. Taxonomy (NCBI): domain Eukaryota; kingdom Viridiplantae; phylum Streptophyta; class Magnoliopsida; order Fabales; family Fabaceae; genus Lathyrus; species Lathyrus oleraceus. The sequence continues at coordinate 424,842,649 of NC_066583.1, forward strand.
ATCGAATACCGATCTCAGAAAGCGATCAAAGGTAGTATCTTGGCTGACCACTTGGCTCACCAGCCTATTGAAGATTATAAGTCAGTGCAGTATGACTTTCCATATGAAGAGATTTTGTACTTGAAAATGAAAGATTGTGATAAACCATTGCTTGAAGAAGGGCCAAAACCAAGTTCCTGATGGGGCATGGTATTTGATGGACCTGTTAATCAATATGGAAATGGCATTGGGGCAGTGATTTTTACTCCTCAAGGCACACATCTACCAATTCTAGCTAGATTGACTTTCAAGTGTACAAACAACATGGCAGAATATGAAGCTTGCATTATGGGGCTTGAAGAGGCCATGAATCTCAGAATCAAGTATTTGGATGTCTTTGGTTTGATACTATATAGAGATTATGCGAGGCGGATTTCAACTTTCTTTACCAAGTTTGGATTTCATCATATTCCTCGAGATGAGAACCGGATGGCAGATGCTCTTGCAACATTGGCATCAATGATTGTAGTGAAATATTGGAATGAAGTTCCCAATTTATCTGTGATGCATCTTGATAGACCAACTCATGTGTTTGTTGTTGAAGAGATCAAAGACGAGAAGCCATGGTATTAAGACATCAAATGTTTTCTCCAAAGTCAGATTTACCCGCCTGGGGCATCTTTGAAAGCTAAGAAGACTTTGAGAAGATTAGCCGGTAATTTCTACTTGAATGGTGATATACTGTACAAGAGAAACTTCGACATGGTTTTGCTCAGATGCGTGGATAGACACAAAGCAGACTTGTTGATAATTGAAGTGCACGAAGGTTCCTTTTGTACTCATTCCAAAGAACATGCAATAGCGAAAAAGATGTTCCGAGCAGGTTACTATTGGATGACAATGAAATCTAACTGTTGCAAGTTTGTGAAGAAGTGTCACAAGTGTCAAATTATGCTGATAAGATTCGTGTTCCTCCGACGCTCTTGAATGTTATCTCTTCCCCGTGGCCTTTCTCCATGTGGGGAATTAATATGATTAGGATGATTGAGCCCAAAGCTTCTAATGGACGTCGTTTCATTTTAGTGGCAATTGACTACTTCACAAAATTGGTTGAAGCGGCATCGTATGCAAATGTAACCAAGTAAGTTGTTGTAAGGTTTATCAAGAATCAGATCATATGTCGTTATGGTGTGCCAAGTAAGATCATTACTGATAATGGATCGAACTTGAATAATAATATGGTGGAAGCTCTTTGCAAAGACTTCAAGATTGCACATCATAATTCTTCTCCTTACAGACCCTAGATGAATGGGGTTGTTGAAGCCGCGAATAAGAACATCAAGAAGATTATTCAGAAGGTGGTTGTGACGTATAAGGATTGGCATGAGATGCTCCCATTTTATTTACATGGGTATCGTACATCCGTCCGCACTCAACAGGGGAAACCCCTTTCTCTCTCGTATATGGTATGGAAGCAGTACTCCCTATAGAGGTTGAGATTCCTTCATTGTGTGTGCTCATGGAAGCCAAGTTGACTGAAGCTGGATGGTGTCAAACTAGGTTTGATCAGTTGAATTTGATTGAAGAGAAGAGATTGACTGCCATGTGTCATGATCAGTCATATCAGCAGAGAATGAAGAAAGCGTTTTATAAGAAGGTCAAACCTCGAGTGTTCAGAGAAGGTGACCTTGTGCTCAAGAAGATTTTGTCATTTAAACCAGATTCCAGAGGAAAATGGACTCCCAATTATGAAGGTCCATATGTTGTTAAGAGAGCCTTTTCAAGCGATGCATTGATTCTTACAACTATGGATGGTGAAGAGTTCACTCGTCCAGTGAATGCAGATGCAGTCAAGAAATACTTCCCCTAAAAAAGAAAAGAATGGCTCCCTAAGTTGAAAACCCGAAAGGGTGGCTTAGGCAAAAAGGAGCGTCTCGGTGGATTGAAAACCCGAAAGGGCGATCCAGGCAAAAATAGAGACATAAAACAGAAAGAATTTCCCGATAAGTTGAGTACCCCACCTTGGGGAAACTTATGCAAAAATTAGGGATTGTGGCAAGTAACTGCATTATGCTGATCTTCAGTGATTTTGAAAACTTGTTGGAGCACAAGGATTGACATCAGTTCATCACCCTAGCAGCGGTCAAGAGCACAGTGGATATCAAGATTTGGTAGAGGGATTAAGGATCATTTGTAGTCAATGTAACCCTTTTCCATGTAAATTACCATTTTCAACTTTGTGAAATTTATGGAGTCTTGTCATTTACAAACTACCATTCTATTAAATAAAGTTGAGCTTTTATGCAATTGTTTCTACTCTTATTTACTTTAGCCAATAGTTTTAAATTTTATTATGATCATTTTGAAATTAAATTTTTAAATCAAAATCAAGTTTTCTTTAATATATAAAAGAAAGAATTTTTCCAAAGCAAGTAAGAGTAATATCAACAGCATTTCAATGGATAGCAAGTCTTTAAGTGTGAAGCATCTGTGGTTCCCCAAGCAGTTAACTCTTTGGGTATCCCTAGACATTTGTGTTGATTCAGTTCCTCGGTGGAGTGTTTGATCCCCAGTGGAATTTCTTTCTTTATCCCCAGTTGAGTTGTTTGATTTAGATATCCTGCGGCGTGTCCTTGTCCCCAACAGAGTTTCGGCCTTCCCCAACGGAGTTCGTATTTCCTCAGCTGGTGGATCTTCATCAGAGATGCTTCATTTTCCCCAGTAGATCGCATTGGTGTCCCCACCCATCGTTGTATCTTTGCTCCCAGTCAGAGTTTCCTCCTGGTTTTTGAGCAGCTTTTATTGTTATTATTTTTCTCGGTAGGGTTGTCTCCCATTTTATGGCGTTGACCTAAAATTGCCCACAGAGTTGATATTATTCTTTCTCAGCATATCTCCTCCATCCTGAGCTAGGGTCAAGCCCTTAGGATGTTAATCTCTCTGTTCTCCAGCAGTAGTCTCCATATTTTGTGGATTGATCGAGGATTGTACCAGTGGTTCAATTTCTTTGTGACACCTCTGTATCCTTTGTGATCGTTTTGTAAGCATAATCATCATATATATACATTCATACAATTCCATAATTTGCATATCCTGCATCTTCATATTTGATTTATTTGAGATTCTCATTCTCTATTATGGCGGTACTTTATCCCCATACCAAATTTGGTGTCTGTCCTCCTTCAATTGTAGAGTGTCAGCCCCTTAAGCAGAAACACTTTAGCCTTTATTTGTTTCCCTACTGAGTTTGTTTCCTCGTGGATGGTTGTTATTTCAGTTTCCTCTCCAGTAGATTTTCTGGATGGAATTACTCCCCTTGAGTTATATCCTCAATGGGTTGAGTCTTGATTGACTGTTTTCTTTCTAGCTCTTACCTAGACAAATATTTTGGTCCACAAACAGTCTATTACCCAGTAACTGGTAATATTCTTCTTAGTTTGCAGTCTGTTACTTCTTGCCCAATACCCGACAAAAGTACCCTTTAATCTCCTCAGTAGAGTCCTCTGAAATTATATCCTTGATGTGTTCATCTTAACCGGTGACGGATATCTTTCCTTTCCCCCGCAGGAGTCTATCCTAGATATGTTCACTTTCACCAGTGATGGATATTCTCTTCCTTGGTATTCTACCCAGTAAAAAGGTAGTTGTAATCCCTATTTCGTTCCTCATAGAGTTAATCCTTGATATGTTCATCTTAACCGATGACAGGTTTTCTTCTCTTTGTGGTCTTCTACCCAGTAACCAGTAGTTGTAAATCCTACTTTTTCCCCTGTGCGGAGTTAATCCTTGATATGTTCATCCTAACCGGTGACGAATTTTCTCTTCTTCGATATTCTATCCAGTAACTGATAGATGTAATCCCTATTTTTGCTCCCCTTTTCAAAGTATATCCTTGATATGTTCACTTTAACCGGTGACGGATTTTCTCTTCTTTGGGCTTCTACCCAGTAACTGGTAGTTGTAAATCCTACTTTGTCCCCTCGCAGAGTTAATCTTTGATATGTTCATCCTAACCGGTGATGGATTTTCTCTCCGACGGTTTTCTATCCAGATATCGATAGATGTAATTACCCTTTTTGTTCAGTTGGTATATCCTTGATATGTTCATCCTAACCGATGATGGGTATCCTCCTTGACATTTTCTAGGCAAGACTATCCTTGATATGTTCATCTTAACCGATGACGGATTCTCTTCCCTGTTGAGTTTATCCTTGATATGTTCATCCTAACCGATGACAGATACTCTCACCCTTGGTTTTCTGCCCAGTAACTGGTAGTTGTAAATCCTATCTTTCTGTGTTTTCCCCAGCGAGGCTATTCTTACCTAGTAACCGGTAATGAATACTCCCTCCTGGCGGTCCTCAGCGAGTCATCCTTGATATGTTCATCCTAACCGATGACGGATGTTCTCCCTGTCAGACTTTTATTATATCCTTACCCAGTAACAGGTAATAGATAATAGATTTACGCTCCTCCTATGTTGAATTTCATTTCTCCCCAGTTGAGTTGAGTGCGCATTTCCTTAGTGAAATCGTTTTTTCTCCAACGTGAGTCGAGTACTTCAGTTTTATCCTGACTTATTTGTATCCTATGCAGATGTTTGTTTCCCCGACTGAGTCTCTCCATTCTATATGGAATCCCTCTAGTCCCCTAGTAGTTTTGAGTCGTAGCCTGGCCTACGCATAACTCCTTTTTTCCCCCAGAGTCTCGGTCTTCCCAGTGAGTTTTCCTTATGGAATTCATTATACTCCTGCGGATTTTCGGTCTTTCTGATTTCTTTTCCTTTGTGGCAATATTTCCCCACAGAGCATGAACTTTTTCATTCATATCATTTGCATCATGAGGTCTCTTAGGGACCAAAATTTGTTTATGTGTTGTTATTTAAGCCCATTATACTGAGTCGACATGAAGATTTTAACCTTCGCCTCCTCAGTTAGAATTTCCTTAAATAGGGGCAGCTGTAAGACCCCAATTTTGACCCTAAGATCCCTCATGTAATTTCATCATAAGCATTAGCATTAGGATCATATCTTGGCATCCTCCTTACCCCTCTTTCATTGGGTTTGTTTTGGGAGAGATCACCAAGCACTTTGTGATTATATCATACTTGTATTTTATCATTTCACTAACCCAAATACCAAAAATATGTCTTTGCATTTGTCTAACTCTGTTGTAGGTAGGGCATGATCTCATTGATTCATCAAGTTCACATCTAGGGTTTGAGACCCTCATGAACAAAGAGCACAACCCATAATTGATTCAAGAATGGCTAAGAACATCATATATGAGTCCCATTGTTCTCTACATGTCATATTGATCAAGTTTTCTTCAAGAGTTTGAGGGTGATTTTCCTTGGAAACCCTAGTTTGACTGGGTATCTTGAGTAACTTCTCCAACAAGCTATCTTACCAATTGATCAAATTTCTCAAGGGACACTTAAAAATTCATCATCTTATGCATATATGATCTACCATGAGCCAATAAAGTCAAGATAATTGGAAATTAGCAAGTTGGTTGATGGTGGTTGGCCAGAGGAGTTCATCTGGTCAAAACTGGGTCTCCCTAGACCCTATCTCCTACAATTTTCAGCATATGAAAATTATTCTAAGATAAACCTTACTCTAAATGACATTACAAACAACTTTCATGTTGATACCTAGAGCTAGTTTTGCTTGGAAAATCATTTTCTATGTTGAAACATTATAGGTCATTTTGTCTAAACTCTAATTTGAAAGTCAACTTCCCAAGGCCATAACTTGCTCAATTTTTATGAGATGAAAGATTTACAAGTTTCACAATCAAATTCAATGTGTCTACTTCAAATTTGATGTTTGGAGTGGGAGATGATTCATCTCTTTTGAGCATGTGATATGAGGCTACATTATAGGTCACTTTTGACCTATACCATTGATCAAGTGATTTTTCCAAACTTCAAAAATGCATAACTCTATCATTTCAAATCCAAATGACATGAAATTGGTGACCATTTTAAAGGTATTTGAGAGAGCTACAACTTTTATGAATACACGTTTCTCATTTGAAGCTCCCATAAAAAGTTAAGCAAGATGGAATATTGAGACATATGGCTTGTCACTTAGAAACATTTTGATATGTCAAAAATTTCCAAACTTCCACCTCAAATTTCTCCAAGTTCCAAGCTTCAAATGAAAAAGTGTTCAACATCAAACTTGTTCCTCTTGATCTCACCTTTCCAAAGAGCTTCAATTTCTGCATTTTGGATGAGAAATGAATAGGCTTCACATGGCTTAAACATGCTGATATCATTTGGCATGGATCATTCTTCAAGCATCAATGTACATTTGCCTTGCAATCTAAGCGAACTTCAAACCATCTGATATGCAATTTTGGACCTTTAGCTATCATTTCATGGGTCTATGCGCGCCCATGCACCATTGCATCATCATTCGCCAATTTTGGAAAGTGAAAGTGAGTGTGCAAATATCACATGATTCAGCTATAAATAGAGCTTCAATTGCTCAAAATTCACAACATCATTGCGCCAACTTTGACCCCCCATTAAAAACCCTTCACTCTCATAGGATAAGCCTGGTAAATTCATTTGAATTTGAGCTTGAATCTCCACTGTTTTGGAATTCAATTCTCCAGGAATCCATTGCTTCTAAACCTTTCCGTTCTCTTCCTGCAAGCAATTGAAGTGAGTCCAAGCATAAGCCAGATCAAGATCCATCGTGTTAAAACCTCCATTGAAGGTAATTTGCAGAAATTTTATACTCTTCGATTCTCTCAAATTCTTGCTCAATTCCATTGATTCTTTGGTTGTCTGAAGTCCTACCAATATAGGCTAGAAGATTGAGTTGCTTTGAGGTCAAATCGAAGCAACTCAGTTCATGTACCTCAAATTTCAATTCCACATATCTCTCAATATATTTGGAATTGGAGTGAATGGAGGTCAGGTTCGAGCTCAATGCCATTTTTTATTCAAGAACATGTCCTTGTTTTCCTTTTTGGTGATGGTTCATGATGACCAGTCCGGTGAGTGCCACTGGAGAAGACGACCGGAGCTCTGGCTCCGGTGATGAGTTGTCTTGCATCTGAACCACAGGATCCATTTGCCATGTTTTAATCTTGAGCGTTTGTTTTAAATACCAATTGTGTGGCGCTATTGACTAGCATCCATGTGGAACGCGCGTTTTGGATCATCAGATCTGCCACATCAATTAATGAGGGAGATCTGATGGTCCACGTAATTTAGAATTTCTGAATTTTTATTTTAATTGCATTTTCTTCAATAATTCATATTAAATTTAATATTGATCCAAAAAATATGGGACTTTCACAAAAAAAAATCAAATATTTTTCTCTTTCATATTCTGAATTAAAATTATTTTTTGGATCATTATTAATATTTTTCATGAATTAATTGATTTTGCATTTGTTTTTAATTGTTTAAAAATATTTTTAAATGTCCATAAATTATGAAATTTTTTCTCCAAGGTCCTTTGACCTTGTTTGACCTATGATAAATCTCATGTCCATTTCTTTGGTGTTTTGATGAGATTTTAGGAATTGGACAAAACATATTTGATTTTAATGCGTTATTTTATTGTTTTTAATTGAATAAATGCCATTTAAATTTTGTTGACCATTTGTATTGACTTGTTTGAGTTTGCTTATTATTTTTGGGCCTTGGTCAAGGTTGACTTGACTTTGTTAAGTTAATATCATTGGATTTAGGGGATTGATGGAATGTACATTCCATCTCCCAAAATGAATGAATGATATTAATTTGGTAAAAATCCTCCTTTGACCAATTTGTGATCTCATTCATCCTCTTCCCTCTTCATCTATTTCCCCTTCTTCATCCATTCATTTCCATTTGGCCTATGACATCTCAACTTCCTAATGCTAGTTGATTGAAAAATTGACATGAGTATGGATGAGATTAGGCCACACCTTTGGCATATATTTTTTTTGTGTGGCATGTTTCATGAGCATAGTTCATAATATTATGTCTCCAACATGCATTAACACCAAAAGTCTATTTCCCGACCTCAAATAGTTGTGACTTCTACATAAGTCCAATTACGATTGCTTAACATAGCGCTAAATTTGTGACATAACAGGCATAAGAATTCTAGTTAGTGAGATTGTAAGTCTCCCCTCTTTCATGGTATTGTGTGGAAACTTGGCCTTCTTTCCTTCCTTTGGAAGATGTTTTGGTTCAAGGATTCATGCTTGTGATAAGTGGGTTGAGTGTTCTCCAAAGAATGTCTTGAAATGAAAAGCAAAACAAAACTAACCTAATCTACTAACTACTAACTTTTAATTTCATGCTTTTACTTTAATGTAATTTACTTTTAGTACTTTATTTTCATTTGCCATTGTACATATCATTCTAATTGTTTATGTTAATGTAATTTTCACTTTGTCCATTTGGACCATATTGTGTGATATATTTTGTTTGTGTTACTTTGCTTGTTTATGTGGTCTTTGACCATTAATGTACATAATAATCATAAAAACCCTAAAAACCTTTTAAGTGGACTGTTGGTTTGATCTTGCTCAAATGGACTTAGACTTTAAGCAACCTCTCTATGCAAATGGACTTGGCCAATGCTAATTTTTTGAAGAACCAAGTGCTTGCAATTTGAAATTCATCTGATACATCTTTGAAGATCTCTCTAGATTCATCTGCAACATGATCATTTTGAAGCTGTTATTTTGAACCTGTGACTTGTGGAATTCATCTGTTGCATGGGCCATTTTGAAGAAGATCATGAAGTGGATAAGCTTGGGTGAGGCCATATTTATTTGATGTCTTTCTCTTCAAGATAATATAATTGTGCATTTGTGTGTTGTTTGATTCTAAAAAGTCTAAGGGAATTCTGGGTTTCTATTGACATACTTGTCTATTAGATTGCTACCCATTTGGTCAGATCTTTTCAACTCTAAACTTTTAATTTTTGTACAAAGGATAGTCTCTTCATCTTCTCCCAATTTCTTTAATTTTAAATTATCTCCCTCCATTTTTAAAATCTTCTTTATGTAAACTACTTTTATTCTAAACTTTGATCACTTTTGCAAAAAGTTAGAAACTTTGGCCTGATGCCATTGCCTTTTCAAACTTTTTTTTTAAAATCAAACTAGTAAATATACTTAACCATACTTGACTTAAATTTTCAAAAATCCAAAAATAACTAACCCATTCAAACCATTTTTAGGCCTTTGTGCCTTTCAAACCTAATTTCGTTAAAATCAAGACACTCATTTTGAAATTTGTATCACGAACTACGAGGTTTTGATCCCTCATTTTTATATTGGTATGTAGGCATAAGATCGAAGGTCTTGTCAAACACAAAAATATAATCAATGAATTCTTTTCTCATCCCCCCATTCTATTTGTTTGTAAACATCACTTTATACAAAATACATATGCACAAAAAGGGCTCCCTAGGAGTACCTAAGACAATTTGGGTGCTAACACCTTCCCTCGGTGTAACCAACCCCCTTACCTGTGATCTCTGACTTTTATTAGTTTTTATTTGAAAACTTCTTACTATTTGGGTTTTGTTCATACTTTTTCCCTTTTCCCTTGGAAACAATAAAAGTGCGGTGGCGACTCTTGTTAATTGATCTTTACCTTGTCAATAGCCTGATGATCATGAATTTCCCGCTACATGGTCCTTTGACCTTGTTTGACCTATGATAAATCTCATGGCCATTTCTTGGGTGTTTTGATGAGGTTTTAGGAATTTGATAACCATATTTAATTTAAATGCTTTGTTTTAGTATTTTTAAATTGAATAAATGCCAAATAATTATGTTGACCTCTTGTGATAATTTGTGTAAGTTTGACTTGTGTTGTTGGGCCTTGGTCAAGGTTGATTTGACTTTGCTAGGTTAATATCATTGGATTTAAGGGATTGATGGAATGCACATTCCATCTCCCAAAATGAATGAATGATATTAATTTGGTAAATGTCCTCCTTTTACCAATTTGAGTTTTGATCCATTTCCCTCCCTCTTCATCTAATTCCCCTTCTTTATGCATCCATTTCATTTGGCCTAGATATCTCAAAGTCCTAAAGCTAGTTGAGTGAAAAATAAACATCAGCATGGATGAGATTATGCCACCTCTTTTGCATATTCTTTTGTGTATGGTATGTTTCATGAGCATAGTCCATTATACTATGTCTCTAACATGCATTAACACCAATTTTCTATTTCCCGACCTCAAATAGTTGTGACTTCTACATATATCCAATTACGATTGCTTAACATAGCACTACATTTTGACACAAAAGGCATAGCATTCTAGTTAGTGAGATTGTAAGTCTCCCCTCTTTCATGGTATTGTGTATAAACTTGGCCTTTTTTCCTTTCTTTGGAAGATATCTTGATTCAAGGATCCATGCTTGTGATAAGTGGGTTGAGTGTTCTCCAAAGAATGGCTTAAGGAAAAGCAAAAGCAAAACAATACTAACTTCTAACTCGTTAACAACTAACATTTAATTTCAAGTCCTTTATTTTAATGCACTTTAATTTTTAAGCTCTATTCATTTTCCATTATTCACACCATTCTAATTGTTTATACTAATGCCTTTTCACTTTGTCCACTTGGACCATATTGTGTGATATGTCTTGTTGGTGTATATTTTGTTTGCTTGTATGGTCTTTGAACATTAATGTACATAACAATAACAAAAAACCTAAAAGACTATTATGTGGACTGTTGACTTGATCTTGAACAATTGGATTTTGAATCTAGGCAACATTCCTATGCTAAACGACTTGGCCAATGCCAACTTGTGTAACACCAAGTGCTTGGAATTTGAAACTTCATCTGATACATCTATGAAAATCCCTTTGAGCTCATCTGCAACATGATCATTATGAAGCTGTTATTTTGAACATGTGACTTGTGGAATTCATTTGCTACATAGGGCAATTTGAAGAAGATTATGGAGTGGCTAAATCTTGGATGGGGATATCTTTATTTGATTCCTTGCTCTTCAAGTTAATATTGTATGCATTGTTTTTTGCTTGATTCTAATATCCAAGGGAATTTGGGGTTTCTATATGGCTTTCTTGCCTATTGGATTGCTACCCATCAATCAGATCTTTTCAACTCTTAACTTTTAATTTTGTATATAGTATTAGTCACTTCATATCCTCCCCATTTCTTTAATTTCAAAATCGCTTCCTACTTTTGAAAAACTTCTTTGTTTGAACTTGTTATTTTCTAAATTTTGACCACTTTGCAAACTAGAAACTTTGGCCTTATGCCATTGCATTTTCAAACTTCTTTTCTTAATCAAACTTGTAAATAGAATTAACTATACTTGACCTAAACTTTCAAAATACAAAAAAAGAACTAACTCATTCAAACCATTTTTAGGCCTTTGTGCCTTTCAAACTTAATTTTTGTTAAAAGCAATGCACCCACTTTGAAATTTGTATCACGAACTACGAGGTTTTGATCCCTCATTTTTATGTTGGTAAGTAGGCACAAGTCTGAAGGTCTTGTCAAACACAAAAATATAATTAATGAATTCTTTTCTCATCCCCCCATTCTATTTGTTTATAAACGTCATTTTATACAAATACATATGCACACAAGAAAGGGCTCTCTAGGAGTACCTAGGACACTTTGGGTGCTAATATCTTCCCTCTGTGTAACCAACCCCCTTACCTGTAATCTCTGACATTTTATTAGTTTTGATTTGAAAACTTCTTACTTTTGGGTTTTGTTCGTACTTTTTCCCTTTTCCCTTGAAAACAATAAAAGTGCAGTGGCGACTCTTGTTATTTGATATCTAGCTTATCCATAGCTTGATAATCATGAATTTACCGCTACACCCTTTCTCTCTTGTTTATGGCATAGATGTTATGCTCCCTGTAGAGGTTGAGATCCCATCATTGCGTGTCTTGATGGAAGCCAAGTTGACTGAAGTTGAATGGTGTCAAACCAGATTTGATCAGTTGAATTTGATTGAAGAGAAGATATTGACAACCATGTGTCATGGTTAGTTATATCAGCAGAGAATGAATAAAGCCTTTGATAAGAAGGTCAAGCCTCGTGTGTTCAGAGAAGGTGACCTCGTGCTCAAGAAGATTCTATCTTTCAAACCTGATGCTAGGGGAAAATGGGCTCCTAATTATTAAGGCCCAATATGTTTTTAAGAGAGCCTTTTCAGGAGGTGCTTTGATTCTTACAACTATGGATGGTGAAGAGTTCACTCGTCCTGTGAACGTCGATGCAGTCAAGAAATACTTCACCTAAAAAAAAGAAAAGAACGACTCGCTAAGTTGAAAACCTGAAAGGGTGGCTTAAGCAAAAATGAGCGTCTCGGTGGATTGAAAACCTGAAAGGGCGATCCAGGAAAAAATTAGAGACATAAAACAAAAAAAATTATCCTGGTAGATTAAGTACCCCACCTTGGGGAAATCTAGGTAAAAATTAGGGATTATGGCAAGTAATTGTATCTGGCAGGTCCTGACCTTTGAAGCAGTTTTGAATAGTCATTTGATTATGATTCATCATTATCAACAAAAGACAATAGCACAATGGATTTCAAATTTGGTAGGGAGAGTAGTGGTCGTTGTATTCCATGTAGCCCTTTTCCATGTAAATTACCATTTTCAAACTCTATAAAGATCCTTGGAGTCCTGCATTTGCGGACTACCATTCTATTAAGTAAATAACTCAATGAAAAACATTTTTTTTTGAAATAATAAAACCTTTACTTTAAAGAACATTAAATTCAAAAAGGAATGTCAACAAAAATCTAAGAACGGTAAAGTCTTGATGTGTGAAACAGTGTTGTCTTCCCCGAGAAGTTGTTGGTGATTTTACCTCCCCAACAGTTTGTCGTTCATCCCTAACATGGTTGATGAGTTGCTCCCCTAAGCAATTTATCATCCCCGATAGAGTTGATGGGTTACTCCCCAAGCAATTCATCATTTATCTCTAGTAAATGTTGACGTGTTGTTCTCTTTGCAGTCTATCCTTCCTCGGTCAAGGCTTTCATATTTGCATCCTTAGTTTGTTTTTTTGTGAATGAACCCTAGATCTCTGTGAAACCTTTATTTGGTATTCATATCCCCAACGCCTTTATTTGGTTATTGTATGGTCGTGGCAGTTTCTCCCTTGCATGAGTCTGCAGATCCGGTTGATAGTTTATACCTTGGAATTGGTTTATTTCTATCTCCAAGTAGAGTCTGATAACTGCAGTTTTCCTTTTGAAGAATTTGTTGCTAATTCGTATCCCTGTGTTGTCTTTGGTTTGTCCTGGAAGGTTTTGCATCCTCGGTAAAGCCCCACAGAGTTGGTTTTGATGGAATCCCTTGTAGGTTGTCTGGTTCCCCACTCAGAGTTTTTCCTCTCGTTGTGACTTGGGTTCCCCAGCAGAGTTCCATCTTCTAATAGAAGTTTTTCTTCATTCAGACAGTATTTGATTCTAAGCAGTATTATAGTTGTCCCTTGCAGGGTTGTCTCCTATTTGATACGGTGTTGATCTAAAATTCCCCGTAGTATCGACTTGTTGCTTTGCATATATATATATATATATATATATATATATATATATATATATTATATATATATATATATATATATATATATATATATATATATATATATATATATATATATATATATATATAATTCATCATTTATCTCTAGTAAATGCTGACGTGTTGTTCTCTTTGCAGTCTATCCTTCCCCAGCCGAGGCTTTCATATTTGCATCCTTAGTTTGTTTTTTTGTGAATGAACCCTAGATCTCTGTGAAACCTTTATTTGGTCTTCATATCCCCAACGCCTTTATTTGGTTATTGTATGGCCGTGGCAGTTTCTCCCTTGCATGAGTCTGCAGATCCGGTTGATAGTTTATACCTTGGAATTGGTTTATTTCTATCTCCAAGAAGAGTCTGATAACTGCAGTTTTCCTTTTGAAGAATTTGTTGCTAATTCGTATCCCCGTGTTGTCTTTGGTTTGTCCTGGAAGGTTTTTCATCCCCAGTAAAGCCCCACAGAGTTGGTTTTGATGGAATCCCTTGTAGCTTGTCTGGTTCCCCACTCAGAGTTTTTCCTCTCGTTGTGACTTGGGTTCCTCAGCAGAGTTCCATCTTCTAATAGAAGTTTTTCTTCATTCAGACAGTATTTGATTCTAAGCAGTATTATAGTTGTCCCCTGCAGGGTTGTCTCATATTTGATACGGTGTTGATCTAAAATTCCCCGCAGTATCGACTTCTTGCATTGCATATATATATATATATATATATATATATATATATATATATATATATATATATATATATATATATATATATATATCCCTCAGCTTAAGATGTGGATCCTCAACAGATCTCTCTTTTCCTCAGCATTTTGGTTGATATTTTCAACAGTGCTTTTCTCCCCTATGGAGTTTGCCAGTCTGTATTTTCACCTCTCCCAGAGAGTTTAAGTTTTAAGCAAGATCTTTGTCAATCTTGACTTATCCCCTGGCAGTATCTCCTTCTCTTTTAAGAGTTGAGTTTTGAGTTGGATTTGTTTTAACCCTTTCGATTGCTATGGATATATATATATATATATATATATATATATATATATATATATATATATATATATATATATATATATATATATATATATTTCATTTCCTTAGAGCGCTGAGTTTTTTGTAGTTTTTGGCCGGATGCATGTTCACCATGTCTTCCCCAACCAAAGTTGAGCTTTGTTTTGGATAGTTATATCTTAGGCCTTCCTTTAGCTATGATGGTCTGCCATCCCCGGGAATTGAATTTATTTTAAGCTAGGATTTTTATCCTCGATGATTTATTTTCATGCCTAGCAGGTTCTCCAGTTGGTGTTCCCATCTTGTTGAGATTAGCCGAGTATCTAGTCGTGATGATTCAGATCTTCATGTTTGTATCCTTTGTGCTTGTTTGTCAGCATAATCATATACATACTCAAGCATATTCATGCATAAAAGATAGCATCAGATATTTCATTGTGCTTTTTGTCGCATTGACCTTTCTTATGATCCCCTGCTTTGGCAATATTATTTCCCCAAGCTGATTTTGTATGTCTGTCCTCCTTCAATTGTAGAGTGTCAGCCCCTTAAGCAGAAAGAGTTTATCCTTTCTTCCTCCCCATTGAGTTATTTCCTCGTGGATGATTGTTATTTCAGTTGTTTCCCCAGTTCATTATCTGGATGGAACCACTCCTCTGAGTTTTATCCTTACTGGGTTGAGTATTGTTTGACTGTTTCTTTCTAGTTCTTACCTAGATAGATCTTTTGGTCCCCAAGAGGTTATTACCCAGTAACTAGTAATATCCTTCTTGATGGTTGAGTATTTTACCTGTGCTAATTTACCCAGTAACTGGTAAAAGGTAATTTACTTCTTTGATTTTTCCAGCGAATTCATTTTTTCGTTTCCCCAGCAAGTCTATCCTTGGTATGTTCATCTGAACCGGTGACGAATATTCTTCCTTTTTGGTTTTCTACCTAGTAAAAAGGTAGTTATAAATCCTTCTTTCCCCATAGAATCTATCCTTTATATGTTCATTTTAACTGGTGACAAATTTTCTCTTGTTTGGTATTCTGCCCAGTAATTGGTAGATATAAACCTTATTCCCCCCTTTGAGTTTATCCTTGATATGTTCACTTTAACCGATGATGAATATTCTCCTTTTTGGTCTTCTATCCAGTAACCAGTAGTTGTAAATCCTATTGTTTTTTGGTGGTTTATCCTTGATATGTTCACTTTAATCGGTGACGGATATCCTTCCTGTTCGGTAGTCTACCCAGTAGACGGTAGATATAAATCCTATGTTTTTATGGTCGATCACCTTTGTTAAGTTTCCCTAACCGGTAGTTGGTGATTCTCCATGGTAGTTTATCCTTGATATGTTCATCTTAATCGATGACAGATATTCTTCCTTTGGGTTTATCCTTGATATGTTCACTTTAACCGGTGACTGATATTCTCTTTTTGGTCTTCTGTCCAGTAAAAAGATAATTGTAATTCCTATTTGGTTTCTTTTTCTCCAGTAGGTTATTGTTACCCAGTAACTGATAATTAATATTCCTCATATTCCTCAGTGAGTCATCCTTGATATATTTACCCTAACCGGTAATGAATGTCCCTTTGTCCGAGTATATTATCTCCCTACCCAATGATCGGTGGTAGATGATATATCTCTTTTACTCCCGTGGTGAAGTTTTTTTTCCCTAGTTGAGTTGTGGGTTAGTATTTCTTTGTGAAATTGAATTTCCTTTTATGTGAGTATTTCAACTTTGTTATGATCTACCCTCTTCCCCCACGGATGTCTTGTGCTATGTTGGTGTTATCCCAATACATACATACTTACTTTTTCCCCAAACCGAGTCTTTCCATTGATTTATTTTCATGGAAATCCCCTCGTGTCTCCAGTAGTTTTCAAGTTGTAGTCTTGCCTATGCATAGCTTTTATCGCTAGAGTCCTTGTCCCTCTAGTGAGTTTTCCTTATGGAACGCATTACGCTCCTGCGGGCTTTCAGTCTCTTCGGATTCTTTTCCCTTGTGGAAATATATTCCCCATAGAGATTAATTTTGCATTCATATCATATGCGTCATGAGGTCTCTTAGGGACCAAAATTTGTTTCTTGATGTTGTTATTTAAGTTCATTCTACCGAGTTGATATGAAGATTTTAACCTTCACATCCTATACTAGAATGTCCTTAAATAGGGGCAATTGTAAGACCCTAATTTTGACCTTAAGATCCCTCATGTTATCTCATCATTTGCATTGTCTTTGGGATCACACCTTGGTATCCTCCTCACCCTCATTCATTGGGCTTGTATTGGGAGAGATCACCAAGCACATTTGTGATTGGATCATACTTTATTTTTATTTGTTTACTAACCAAAACATCAAAAGTATGTCTAATATAGTTTCATTTATTTTGTAGGTAGTGTGTCAATCCACATGTGCCTCATCAAGCTCATATCTAGGGTTTGAGACCCTCAATGTAAGAGATCAATCAAGGAAAGGTTCATATTGGTTCTAAGCATCATATATGGATCTCCATGTTCTTTATTTGTCATTTTGATCAATAATTCATCAAGAGTTTGAAGCTTGGTTGCCTTGGAAGCCCTAATTCATCTAGGTATCTTGTGTGACTTCCTCATCAAGTTTCTTCAACAATTGGTGAAAGATCTCAAGGGATACTGATCGGTCACCATTTTCACTATGTTTTCGTTGCTTATCTGACAAGAAACCAAGGACTTTGGGACATTGTGTATGCATTATGGTACCTTTAAAGTTAATTTTCATTTCCGTAAGTATTTAAGCATTTTTATGAATTGTCAGTTTTATGTTATGTTTTAGTGATTTTATGTGTTGGTTGTCTGTGCTTATGTCCTCCAGGTCTAGGTAGAAGATCCAAGGGATTCGACTAGAGACAGTGAGAAGTTTCGGCAATCGAGAAAAGAAGAATTCTTAACACAGGAGTGTAAGAACAAAGTTGTTTCTACAATATATCTCTAAGATTTTGATGATAACAAAGGATGAAACCAAAAATGGTACTCTAACGAGATTTTATCTTAGTGTGCAGGACTCTGAACATTTACGCAGGATTCTGACCATACATCAGAGACAAAATTACATCAGATATAAAGTATTAGATGATCAGACGCCACTTAGAAAGGAATACGTCCAGAAGGTTCTAATTCTGATCAACGCAGATACCAGCACAATAGTAAGAAGTCAGAAGCTCTGACAAAAGACTACTGGATTCAGACTCTGACACTTAAGAAGTCTAGAGCACTGAGAAGCTCTGATGAAGTCAGACATAGTCATCCTCTAAAGACAAACTCTAATATATCAAGACTCGATGCAGACTCACCAGTCCAAAACGCGTAACCGAAAAGAATCTCATTATGGAAAGAAAGTATTTAAAGAAAGAAATAATGAGGCGGACAAAATGGTTTTAGAAAGAAACAATAAAAGTAATAACATTAATTATTCTTCAATGACCAAGATTCTGTCATCACTCCAACGGTCCTTCACAACGACTATATAAAGGACAGATTACTTCTCTAGAGAACACACCTGAGACACACAAAAATATCATTCCTTCTCTCTCTTTTTCACGAGTTGTTGCTCTTACGTGAAAAACTATTGCTCTCATATTTTCTGTAATACTTGCTTGTTGTTAGAAGCCCTTTACATTATAATTTACTTTTGCTTAAACTATTTCCTCAAGTGACTCTGCGCAGTCTGAATACTTGAGAGGGCTAAGAGATTATTCTCTTAGACGATTGGTTGTGTAATCTTTCAAGATTAGTGGATTAAGTCCTTTTTGAAGGCGAAATCACCTTGGCCGGGTGGACTGGAGTAGCTTTGAATTTCAAGCGAACCAGTATAAAATTCTGTGTGTGTTTTAATTTCTAAAAAGGTTTTTATTTCCAAAAACAATTCAAACCCCCTTTCTTGTTTTTCTCAACCAGTAGTTGGTATCAGAGCTACGGCTCTGTTATTGATTTTCTAATCAAACACTTAACAGTATAGAGAGATCCAGTGTGAGAAAAACTATGGCCAACACCAATGAAAGAGATAGTTACAACGGTAAACCTCCAATCTTTGATGGAGAAAAATTTGATTATTGGAAATACAGAATTGAAAGTTTCTTTCTGGGCTACGGCGCTGATCTCTGGGATATTGTCACAATTGGCTACACACCACCTGTGACAGACGCTGGAGTTGTTATTCCCAGAAGCAGAATGTCAGATGATCAGAAGCGTGAATTCAAGAACCATCACAAATCCAGAACGATACTACTCAATGCTATTTCCTACAATGAATATGAAAAGATCACCAACAGGGGAACAGCTAAAGAAATACTTGACTCCCTTAGGATGACTCACGAAGGAAATTCTCAAGTCAAGGAAACAAAGGCTCTGGCTCTAATCCATAAATATGAAGCCTTCAAAATGGAGGATGATGAAGCTGTAGAGGTAATGTTTTCTAGATTTCAAACTTTAATTGAAGGACTCAAAATGCTAGATAAAGGATATACAACTACGGATCATGTCAAAAAGATTGTTAGAAGCTTGCCAAAGAAATGGAGACCTATGGTCACAGCTTTAAAGTTATCAAAAGATCTGAACAGTATCAGCCTTGAGGAAATCGTCAATTCACTCAGAAGCCACGAGATAGAACTGGAGGAAGATGAACCTCAAAAGAAGATCAAATCTGTAGCACTAAAGTCCAGATCTGAAAGACGCAAACCAGAGAGAAACAAAGCCTTCCAGGCTGAAGAAGAAGACATTGATGAATCTGAAAAGGAAGACTCTGACGACGAAGAAGAATTATCCCTTTTAACCAGAAGAGTAAAACAACTCTCGAGAAAAAGTAATAATAACTTCAGAAGACCAAGACCCAAGGGAGATCGATCAGAATCAACTTCCAGAGGTAAATCTAACAAAGATATAACATGCTATGAATGTAAGGAAACAGGTCATTACAGAAACGAATGTCCCAAGTTGAAGAAATAAAGCTCTAAAAGAGAAAATTTCAAGAAAAGTTCCTTCAGAACCAAAAAGGGACTGATGGCCACCTAGGACGACAGTGGATCTGATTCCTCAAAATCAATCTCTAAAGAACAGGAAAACGTTGCACTCATGGCTACCACCTCCAGAAATACTTCAGATGGAGAATCTGAATCTGAAGAGGTATTTTCTGATCTTTCTCGCTCTGACCTCGAATCATGCCTTTCTGAAACTCTAAACTCATACCAGAAACTTAAACAAAAATTTAAAGCTGTAAAAGAGGTTCTTGAAGAAACAATCGAAGAATGTGGTAAACTTGAGATAACAGTTTCAGATCTAAAAGATGAAAATCGAATTTTGATATTAGAAAGAGATTCCATAAATAAACAATGTTTAAAACTTGAAGAAGCGTTATCTCAAGCTCCACAAACTTCGAACACAGTAATTTATGAATATGAAAAATCTTTTCAAAAGTTTCTGAAGAATGGGATAGAGAGAAGCAGAATGGCATCCATGATTTATGGAGTTAGTCAGAATAATAGAAGAGGAATTGGGTATGACCCTAGTGAAGATAAATCTTCCACTAATGACAAACCTAAATCTCCGTTTTCTTATCACTACACACATACACAAGCACAACGTTTTGATAATGCTAGAAAACCTAAAGTTCCAAGAAACTCTGGGAAAACTAATCATAAAGGACCCAAAAGATTTTGGGTACCAAAGGATAAGATTATTTATGTTGCAGATATCTTATGCAGCAGAGTTAAGACACCAGTCATGGTACCTGGACTCTGGATGCTCGTGACACATGACGGGAAGAAAGTATATATTCCAAAGCCTGGAACTTAAAGATGTTGGCTTCGTAGGTTTCGGAGGAAATCAGAAAGGAAGGATCAGAGGCTCCAGAACTATTGGTAAGGGAACTCTTCCATCTATATCTGATATTCTCTATGTAGAAGGATTAATGCATAACCTGTTATCAATAAGTCAATTAAGTGATAACGGCTATGATGTAATCTTTAATCAAAAAACATGTAAAGCAATTAATCAGAACAATGGAACAGTCATATTCACTGGCAAGAGGAAAAACAATATTTACAAAATAAATCTTTCAGACTTAAAAGAACAAAATGTAAAATGTTTGATGTCTGTTCATGAGTATACAATACAAAAACCAAAATTGTGGAAGAATCAATTCATGTTAGATTTGAGGATAAGCTTTACCCTAAAAAGTCAAAGCTAGTTGAGAAACTTGCAGATTTGGAGATTACTCTTGCAGGTTCTGACGAAAAGACCAAAGCACCAGAAGTATCTGATAAACAAAGTCCAGATGCAACTAAAGCCCCAACTATCCAGAAGAAATTAAGAAGTCGCCCCAACATCTCTGAAGATTTGATTCTGGGAAACAAGGATAAACCTATCTGAATTAGGTCAACATTCAAGGTACCTGAAGAAATTCCTCTAGGACTAGTATCTCTAATTGAGCCTACTTCTTGTGATGAGGCACTTCAAGACGATGACTGAGTTCTAGCTATGCAAGAAGAGCTAGATCAATTCTCAAAGAATGACGTCTGGGATCTTGTTCCAAAGCCTAAAGGCACTCACATTATTGGAACCAGATGGGTGTTCAGAAACAAACTAAATGAGAAAGGCGAAGTTGTCAGAAATAAAGCTCGACTGGTGGCACAAGTGTACAGTCAACAAGAAGGCATTGAGTACAACGAAACCTTTTCCCCAGTCGCCAGGTTAGAATCTATTTGCTTACTTTTTTCATTTGTTGTAAATCATTCAATCAAACTATATCAAATGGATGTCAAGAGTGCATTTCTTAATGGCTATATACCAGAATAAGTGATGTCAATAAACCTCCAGGTTTTGAAAACTCCAGTTGTCCAGAACATGATTTTAAACTTAAGAAATCTTTATACGGTTTAAAACAAGCTCCTAGAGCTTGGTATGAAAGACTAAACAATTTTCTTCTGGAACATGACTTTATTAGAGGAAAGGTTGACTATACACTCTTCTGTAAAAACATTAGTAATGACCTCATGATATGCCAGATATATGTTGATGATATTATTTTTGGTTCAGCTAATCCTTTTGTATGTCAAGAATTCTCTGAGCTGATGCAGGCAGAATTTGAAATGAGCTTAATGCAAGAACTAAAGTTCTTTCTAGGAATTCAAATCAATCAAGCCTCAGAATCCACCTATGTTCATCAAAGTAAATACATTAAAGACATTCTGAAGAAATTTGAAATGGCGGAATGCAAACCTGCTAAAACACCTATGCATCCGACTTGCATTCTGGAAAAAGAAAGAAGTTAGCCAGAAGGTTTGTCAGAAGCTCTATCGTGGTATGATAGGCTCTCTTCTCTATCTGACTGATACACGTCCTGATATTCTGTTTAGTGTTTGTCTATGTGCCAAATTCCAATCAGATCCTAGAGAATCTCATTTAACAACTGTTAAAAGAATACTCAGGTATCTGAAAGGAACCCCTAACATGGGCCTGATGTATGAGAAAACATCAGAGTATAGACTTTCTGGTTACTGTGATACAGATTACGCAGGGGACAGAATGGAACGTAAAAGTACATCTGGGAACTGTTAGCTCTTGGGAAAGAATCTGATATCATGGGCCAGCAAAAGGCAATCAACCATAGCTCTGTCCACTGCAGAAGCAGAATATATTTCAGCATCACTATGCACTACTCAAATGCTCTGGATGAAGAATCAACTAGAAGATCTTCAAATCTGTGAGAGTAACATTCCTATCTTCTGTGATAATACTGCTGCCATCTGTTTAAGTAAGAATCATATTTTGCATTCCAGAGCTAAGCACATAGAAATAAAACATCATTTCATTAGAGACTATGTTCATAAAGGGGTAGTAACATTAAAATTTATTGATACAGACCATCAATGGGCTGATATTTTTACCAAACCCCTTGCTAAAGATAGATTCTCTTTTATCTTAAAAAATCTAAACATTCAAAATTGTCCAGAATGAAATGTGCCTCTGAGATAGCAAAATAAGACTCTGAAGTAAACAGTTGGATTCTGTATCTGACTCTAATGCTACTACCAGTTAGAAGTCATTTGAGTTAGAAATCTCCAGGAACCAACCCTTTGGTATTCCTGAAGATCAGATAAAGTAACATGTGGTACATCTTGCGTCTGACCTTGGAACTTCTAGACAGTTGTCTAGTAGTAATCAAGAAACAGACTCTTGATATCTCCTCGAGCAGTATGCTGATTTTGGGATTAGACGTCATTTATGAACTGTAATCATTCTCCTCTCTAACGTGCTTACTTGGTTAACGTGCTATCTGTTAAACTCTCATTTCTGTGTCATTTTGCATGCGCCCTAATTGTGTATATATACTTTTCACAATCTATAATTACACACTTTCACACTCACAAACTCACAAAACCCTTTCTCTCAGTTCTCTCCTCCTTCAAAGGTTTTTCTGCAGTTTTTACCAAAGTTCTTCAGCATTCATCATCATCTTCAACCATTCTTCATGGATTCTCAACAATAGTCAGTGTACAACTTCTCCCAACAGATGAACTCCACAGAGCAAGCACCAAGTTCCATTCAACAAACCCCTGCAACCACCAGCGTCGTGTCCACTCCTATCTACAAGGAACCTCACATTCTTGATCGTGAGCCTCACATTCATCTTGCAACTCCTTTTGACAAGCTGGAAGTTCTTTGTGAAACCTTGGTGGATTTTGATAACATGAAGCGCAATGGCGTCGACCTCACTGAAGAACTGAAAAAGCAAGGGTGGGAAAATTACTTTCAACGCCTCTATGGCCCGGTGTACACGAATCTGGTGAAGGAGTTCTGGCGTTTTGCAGACTCTGATGATCACTACATTGTCTCCTACGTTCTGGGAGTCAAGATAGTCATCATAGAGAAATCGATTGTATCTCTTCTAAACATGGAGAAGACAAGAGGAAGACACATCTACAACATCAACCCTAGGGCAAAGTACTTGTCCTAGGAGATAAACCCTACCATCTTCCAACAAAATGCTGAAGGCAAGCATTCCAAGAACAAGGACTTGCATCAGAACCTCCGGAACTGGCTGAAGATTATCTTAGGCACCATCCATCATCGTCCAACTTCAAACTCCTCCGACTACATCAACATAGACCAAAAGTGCATCCTCTACTGCATTCACAAGGGTCTGAAGCTCTGCCTACCTGCACTCCTATTCAAGTAACTCAGAGATCCATCAAAGACACCAGAAACAATATGAAGACAAGGAACTACATCCCTATGGGGAGACTGATATCTGATATGCTGATCGAGAGTGGCCTCGTGGACCATCTGATTCAGCTCAGACTCATGGAAGACGTCATGATTGATACTGGCAGACCCCTGAATGCTCGCAATCTGAAGAGCATGGGAATCATTAATCAAGTGAGAGCCAAACCAACACTTGACACCTCTTGGGAAGCACTTAAAGATCGGAGGGAGATTCCCAACGGACTCTACTTATTCTCCAAGATCGACCCTCCAAAGGTAATTGCTTACTATCAAGAGGATCTGTACAAGCAAGGAATGGATATCACATAATTCCAAGTGGACTGGCTGCCTGAGTTTCCACCAAACTTCCAGAAGAGGATGCGAGAGCCCTCTGAGAAGACCAAGCAGGCGAAGAAATCTAAGCTGGGAGAAACATCTGGATCAAGACCCCTAGTGCCTCTGGTTGGCTCTCCAGGTAAGTCTGTATCTCTCCCCCCCCCCCCCCCCCCCTGTAAAAATTAAACCCATTGCTTCTTCACTTCCTCAAACAAACCCTATATACATAACTGTTGATACTCCTCCCTCAACCACCAGATCCTCTAACCAACCATCTCAAAAATTCAACCTCGCCACCACAACTCTACCTGTTTCAGAAGCAGAAATGCTAAATGAAACCACTTCACCATCTTCATCACCATCTCCTCAATCCCCACCTTACTACCACCTTTCATATGACACTGAACCTTCTGACCCTCACTCCCCCACTCTGGCTCAGCTCCAAAACCGTGCTCTGGCCTCTCAAAAGCCATCACATCCTAACCTTGAACCTGAAGTCACTTCCCCACCTCCAGAAAATCCAAACACAACCACCTCTGAACCACAACCTTCAGAACCAATCCACCCTGAATCACAACCATCTGAACCAACACACTTTGACATACAATAACCCATCACTTCCGCTGACCCAACAACTCCCACACGTAACCTAAGTGCCCCCGCCTCACCCTCCCAAGCCTCTACCAATGAACCAGAAACTACCCTTCTGACCCTTGAAGAAGCAATTAAGGTTTTTGTAGAGTCTTCAGTTGAAAAGTTCAAGTCTCTGACCATCAACTCTAGTATCAGTGATGATTCCTCCAGTATAAGGACTCACTGGAATAGAGCGATAAGTTGGATAACCTCTGAAGCCTTCAAGCTGAAAGGCCTCTCTGAACAAGTCCGCAACGACCTCATCAGAGACGCTGAGATCAGACTCCAAGAGTGTCTAGCCAGAGAAGCTGAGGAACGGGCAAGATAGGAAGCTGAAGAGAAAGCGCGTCAAGAAGAACTTCAGAGAATCAGAGAAGCTGAAGCAAAAGCTCTTGCTGATGCTGCTGCTGCTGAACCTGAGGCAAAAGCCAAAGCCGACGCTGAAGAAGCAACGCGCCTTGTTGAAGAGTCTCTGCCAAAGCCAGAGCTGATGAACTAACTCAGGGGGAGTCCTCCAACTCTGGATTCGTCCCTCTGGTCCTGAAGACTCTCGAAGAGCTGCAGAAAGAACAACAGGTAGTTTGAGCCATACTGGATCAATAGGATTCTATCAACATAGACATTCAGAACATGTTGTCCCAGCTTCTCCAAAGGATACCTCCTCCTCCAAACCCTTAGGTACCTAGGCTATCTGTGCTTGTTGCTTTCTATATTTTTCTTGTTGCTTTTCTATGTTTTGATGTCTGGTTCTTGCTTTCTTGCTTTCTGCTTTCTGGCTTATGTAAATGCTCATCTATCAATATCAATTTTTTTTGCTATGTCCTTTTTTATTCTGACAAAAAGGGGGAGAACTAAAAACAGCTCTGATGAAAACATAACTAATTCCTTTCAAGCACTACAAACATTTTCTCTAAAATCAATGAATTAAGATATGCAGGAAAGTAGCTAAAAGCACCAAACCATGGAAGGTCTGGTAAGAACTTCTGAACTATCCAAAGATCTAACTCAGGGGGCGCCCACTATAATATCTGATCTAAGAGTTTCTTTAAATGTTTCATCTTTAATCTGAATTGTTTTCTCATCATCAAAAAGGGGGAGATTGTAAGAACAAAGTTGGTTCTACAATATATATCTAAGATTTTGATGATAACAAACGATGAAACCAAAAAGGTACTCTAACGAGATTTTTTCTTAGTGTGCAGGACTATTAACATTTACGCAGGATTCTGACCATACATCAGATACAAAATTACATCAGATATAAAGTATTAGATGATCAGACGCCACTCATAAAGGAATACGTCCAAAAGGTTCTAATTCTGATCAACGCAGATACCAGCACAACAGTAAGAAGTCAGAAGCTCCGACAAAAGACTACTGGATTCAGACTATGATACTTAAGAAGTCCAGAGCACTGAGAAGCTCTGATAGAGTCAGACATAGTCACCCTCTAAAGACAAACTCTGATATATCAAGACTCTGATGCAGACTCACCAGTCCAGAACGCGTAAGCGAAAAGAATCCCATTATGGAAAGAAAGTATTTAAAGAAATAAATAATGAGGCGGACAAAATGGTTTTAGAAAGAAACAATAGAAGTAATGACATTAATTATTCTTCAATGACCAAGATTTTGTCATCACTCCAACGGTCCTTCACAATGACTATATAAAGGACGGATTACTTCTCTAGAGAACACACCTGAGACACACAAAAATATCATTCATTCTCTCTCTTTTACACAAGCTGCTGCTCTTACGTGAAAAACTATTGCTCTCATATTTTCTATAATACTTGCTTGTTGTTAGAAGCACTTTACATTAAAATTTACTTTTGCTTAAACTATTTCCTCAAGTGACTCTGCGTAGTCTGAATACTTGAGAGGGCTAAGAGATTATTCTCTTAGACGTTCGGTTGTGTAATCTTTCAAGATTAGTGGATTAAGTCCTTTTTGAAGGCGAAATCACCTTGGCCTGGTGGACTGGAGTAGCTTTGAATTTCAACCGAACCAGTATAAAATTATGTGTGTGTTTTAATTTCTAAAAAGGTTTTTATTTCCAAAAACAATTCAAACCCCCTTTCTTGTTTTTCTCAACCTTCAAGGAGTCCTGACACGGCCATCTGTGTCACCTAACACGGGCCGTGTCAGGAAGAAGGAGACTCAACCCCAAGAGCGACCAAGACAGAGGCCTGGCACGGTCGACCGTCTCAGGTCACCTGGGACGTGTCAGGAAGGAAGTGGAAAGGCAGAGATCTTACACGGTCACCCATGTCAGCTGACACGGGCCGTGTCAGCTCAGGAGCACATTCTTCCAATTTTCGGGTTTTTTCACCAGGCTTGAGCTGCATGGATGTTTTTGGAGATTTCCACCTTCTACCAAGCGATTTTCACTATATTATGAGAGTTTCTACAAGAGAAAATGGTACCTTGGAATGAGGAGAACACATAAAATTATCAGACAATCGAGAATTACAAAGATTAAGGAATTCATAGAGCGAAAGATTTTCATGAGTGCAAGCGATTGAAGATCTAAGTCATCCAATTACTTGTAATGTGTAGTTTTTATCTTGAATCTGTTTTGAACAATATGAGTTGCTAAACCCCTAAATGCTAGGGGGTGTCCCTGATTTAGATCTGTAATGACTTTGAGTTTACGATTGCATTATAATATTGTTTTTATGATAATCTTTTGATGTGCTTAATGCTTTATCTTTCAGACCAATCGAGATTGTTGTATGGTTATCAATTAGGTTGGACCGCCATTGGTAAGGTTTTCATCAGATTACTCTGCAGTATATATCACCTAGGACTAGGGATACCATGTATGAATCAGAGCATTCTTGATATAATAAGGCTTAATTTCACTGATAATTTCCTATGGACATAGAAATTAGGGTAGAATGATTAAAGGTTTTCTCACCAAGGACTTGGGAGAAAATACCCTTGAGAATTGTTATTAATTGGTATTTGTTGATGCAATAGTGACTCCGAGTTGTTGGAGGGACAAATTGTACACCTTCCCTGACATTGTTCGTCTTCCCTTGCAAACCCTTATTTTTTCATTATTATTTTCCTTTGCCTTTATTTTTATAATTTTGAATTTAAGAACCCCAACACTAGTTTTTGTTTAATTGAACGATGATTTGAACTCAATATTAACTTGCAGTCCTTGAGATCGAAATTCGGGGGATTTTCCCTCTATTACTATAACAGGCAAAATAGTACACTTGCTATTTTTCCGATCAAGTTTTTGGCGCCGTTGCCGAGGACTGCCAAAATATAGAGTTTAATTTTAAGTTCAATTAAAATTCTATTGCTCTGCAATAAGATTATTTTTCCGTCATTTATATAATTTTATTTACTAATTTGTGTATGCGAGGAGAGCCCTTCGATGAATTTCTTTTTGGTGCAGAAATTGAGAGAACCCATCATCAAAGACACAGAAACTCAAGATTGAATTCCAAAGAAGAAGTTCCCTCTGATCACTCAGATTTAGAAAAGGATTGAATTCCGGTGGTAGAGTGACCATTACCAACCAATCGGTGAATGTGACAAATTTTCAACTGCATCCTAGCACAATCAATCAACTTGAAAATAAACCTTTCACCAGAAAGGTTAATGAAGATGCCAACAAGCACTTACAAATATTTTTGACCATGAGTACTACTTTGAAAATTAATGGTCATACTGATGAAGCAAAAAATTTAAGAATATTCTCGTTGACTTTAGCTGAAGATGCGGAAGAGTGGTTCTACTCTCTCCTAGCCGGCAATATCACATCATGGGAAGAGATGGAAATTGCGTTCTTAAATGAGTATTTTCCAGCATCATTATTCCCGAGAAAAAGGTATGAAATCCTAAACTTCAAATAGAAGGATGATGAGTCTTTGGGAGATGCCTACAAAATATTCAAAAGGGTCTTAGTGTTGGTGTAAGCCCTAGAGGCCAAGAATTTTGGTACTTGTATCGAATTATTTATTAATAATAAAAGGCTTTTTCTTTATTATGTTTGTTTAATAAAGTCCCTAGAATAGCTAGTCCGTTTAATGTATCAAGTGTGACTTAATCATGAGATCCCATTAAACATAAGGACGTTATTCTTAAAGTATCTGTAGTCGAGCTTTGTTGTGAAGTGGGATAACATTAAAGCATTAAGACTATTATGTATATAGACTAATGATCACATCTCATGGATCATGGATAAGGGGTTATCAAGTATTAAACATAAGTATGAATATTGAGAGTAATATTTATACTGGATTGACCCGCTATGAGAATACTATATAGAATGTTATGCTAAGTGTCATAAGTTATTCTCATGGTGATAATGGTGTATACCACCCTTTGACCTGAAACCACTATGTACCCTAGATGTAGAGTCGAGTGCCTTATTGCTGATCAAACATTGTCCGTAACTGGATGACCATAAAGACAGTTGATGGGTACTCCACGAAGCATGCTGAGGGACATGAGTAACCTAGATGGAATTTGCCCATCCTGCGTAACAGGATAAATGTCTACGGGCCCAATATTGAACTGGACAAGGATGACACGGTCTATCCCTTGTGTTCAATATAGACATAAGAGAAAAAGGATAATTATACACATAAGTATTATCACAAAAGGATTTGTCAAATCACATGACATTTTCGTGTCTTGGGTAGCAGTGATGTGTTGCTAGATACCGCTCACTGTTTATTATGTTAAATACGTGATTTAATATAATTGCTAATATCGCGAAAACCTACAGGGTCACACACAAAAGGACAGATTGATGAGAGATAGAGTAACTAAGGAACACCGTAAGGTACGGTTCACTTAAGTGAATTGTAGAACATCGTAATGTATGGTGTACTTAAGTAGAATACGAAATATGGTAAGGTACCACACGCTTAAGTGATTTTGGCATATCATAAGATATGGGCCACATACACTTAAGTGGGCTTTTTAGCTTGCAGCCCACACAAGTGATTCTATAAATAGAACCTTGTGCAAAAGCATTTGTGCAGTTGTAATTTCATTTCTCTCTCTCTCACTCAAAGCCTTCATTCGTAGCAGCTAGCGCTGAGATTTAAGGAATTTGTTCGTGTGGACTGAGTAGAGGCGTTGTCACCATTCAACATTCATGATCGCTCCGTAGATCTGCATCAAAGGTTTCAATCGTCACAAGAGGTAACGATTCTATCACTGATCATGCCCATTCATAAGGATCACTAAAGGAGAAATTTTAAGTTTCGCTGCATTTGGATCGCTCTTCTCCTTCACTTAGTAACTTGTCCAACTCATAATATGGATCAGTCTGAACAGATGCAGATGTTTGTTAACGGGCTGAAAATAAAGACAAAACAATTGATTGATACAGCAGCCAGTGGATCAACCAATTTCTCAACAGCCACCGGTATTAAAAGGATTATCGAAGCGACAACTTCCAATGAGCATCTGGATTTATACGATAGGTGTACATGCAAGCCTGGATGAGTCATTGATATGAAATTGGAAGCTAATAAAATTTGTTTGGAAGACATAGTCGCTATCAAAGTGGAAAAGAGATTAAAGGCTATGAATATAGGTACTCAACAAATAGCTCAAGTTCAACCGACTCAAGTCATCACTTGTGAAATCTGTAATGGACCTCACCACACAGTATATTGCTTTGCAACTCCTCACAAAATTGAAGAGATAAAGTTCTTAATGCAGAATAATCCCTACTCCAATACTTACAACCCGGGTTGGAAGAATCATCCTAACTTCTCTTGGAAATATCAGAGAGGGAATGCTCTGCAACAGGGTCAAGGACAATATCAGGCCCAATATCAACAACAACATCAACAACAAGCGCCTAAAAAGGCAGACTGGGAGTTTGCCATTGAAAAATTAGCCGCTCACAATATTCAGTTCCAAGAGGATACTAGAAATAATCAAAATAACACCACTGCCTCAATAAAAAATCTCGAAGTTCAGATGGGTCATATAACACAACAGTTAGCTTCAAATTCTCAAGCTCTAGGTACCTTTCCAAGTGGTACAGTGACAAATCCGCGTGAGCATAATAATGTTAACACTGTAGTGACTAGAAGTGGTAATTCAACTGAAGAACCAGAAGAAAACAATGCAAAGGAAGATGGTTTGTTAGAGGTCGATTTAGAAATCAAAAAAACCAATTTCCTAAACCAATCATCAAACTCCCTTACCCGCCAACACAAAAGAAGAAAGATCGACATGAATTTTTTTTTGAGAAGTTTTTGGAAATGTTTAAGAAACTTGAAATAAACATTCCATTTTCTGAAGCTCTAGAACAAATTCCAATATAAGTCAAATTCAGGAAAGACATCATCTCCAAAAAGCACTCCACAAATGTAGACCCGATCATCCTAACTGAAACGTGTAGTGTCATTCTCCCAGGTATGAAAATTCCTGTGAAAAAGGAAGATAGGGGTTCAGTTACTATTCCTTGAACTATTGGTGATAGAAAATTCAAGAAGACTCTGATTGATTTGGTAGCTAGTGTGAGTTTGATGCCACTATCCATTTTCAAAAAATTGGGCATGTGCACCGTTCAAGACATTAGGATGACGCTCAAGTTTGCCGATCACTGAGTTAGGCGACCCTATGGAATCGTGTAAGATGTTCTGGTAAAGATAAATAAGTTTGTATTTCCAGTTGACTTTGTCATTCTTGAGATGCATGAAGATGAGGAGATCCCTCTCATATTGGGCAGACCATTTTTAGAGACAGGATGGTGTATGATAGACATAGAGGAAGGAACAATGACTCTCAAAGTCTATGACAAAGAATTGAAAATTGATGTTAGAAACACTATGCAATACAAAGATGATGTTGGCACGAGCCACACTACCGAGGTAATAAATCAAGTGATTGCTCAAGGAATTGAAAAGAAAATGCCTCAGTCACCGTTAGAACGTGTTTTGAGCTTATCAATTTTTGAAAGTGATGAAGACGAGAGAGAGTAAAAAGTGCTAGCTATGATGGAGGAACAACCTCAGTGGATTAGATCTAAACCACACCGATGGGAAGATTTAAGACCACCTCCACCATCAAAAGATACTCAAGATCCCAAAAAGGGAGCAGATCTGAAATAATTACTAACAAATCTAAAATATGTGTTTCTTAATGCTGAAAAGAAGTGCCTAGCTATTATCAATGCCAATTAAAAAAGTGCCCAAGAAGAAGAACTCATTCAAGTACTCAAAAAATACAAGAGTGCGATTGGATGGGCGATTGAGGATTTGAAAGGTATTATCCCGACCATTTTCATGCACAAGATCTTAATGGAAGATGATCACAAGCTGGTAGTTCAACCGAAACGAAGACTTAATCCATCCATGAAATAAGTGGTCCGCAAAGAGGTTGTAAAATTGTTGTATGTGGGGATAATTTACCCCATATCCGACAGCTCATGGATTAGTCCAGTGCACGTGGTACCCAAAAAAGGGGGAACTACTATGATAAAAAAATGAGAAGAATGAGTTAATCCCAACCAGAACTGTTACAGGTTGGAGAGTATGCATTGATTACTAGAGGCTGAATATTGCAACAAGAAAATACCACTTCCATTTACCATTCATTGATCAAATGTTGGAAAGGTTAGTCGGTCATGATTACTATTGTTCCTTGATGGGTACTTGGGGTACAATCAGATTGTTGTGGCTCCTGAAGATCAAGAAAAAACCTCCTTCACATGCCCCTAGGAATGCCACTTGGGTTGTGCAACGCACCTGCCACATTTCAGAGGTGTATGACATCCATATTCGCAGACATGCTTGAAAAGCATATGGAAGTATTTATGGATGACTTTTTTGTTTTCAGTTCTTCTTTTGATAAATGTTTAACTAACTTGTCCCTTATGCTAGAAAGATGCCAATAAATAAATTTGATCCTAAATTGGGAGAAGTACCATTTTATGGTACGTGAAGGGATCGTGCTGGGACACAAAATTTCCAACCGAGGCATAGTAGTTGCCAAAGCAAAAATGGAGGTAATAGCTAATTTTCCACCACCGGTGAATGAAAAAGGCATCAGAAGCTTCTTGGGTAGGCCTCAAACCAGAATCGCGATGGACGCTCGTGTTCGGCGGTGCTTCCAATGCTCGTGGTCATGTCATATCTGTTGGTGTAAGCCCTAGAGGCCAATACTTTTTGGTACTTGTATCGAATTATTTATTAATAATAAAAGGCATTTTCTTTATTATGGTTGATTAATAAAGTCCCTGGAGTAGATAGTCCGTTTGATGTATTAAGTGTGACTTAATCATGAGAACACATTAAACATAAGGACACTATTCTTAAAGTATCCGTAGTCGAGCTTTAGTGTGAAGTGGGATAACATTAAAGCATTAAGACTATTATGTTTGTAGACTGATGATCACATCTCATGGATCATGGATAAAGAGTTATCAAGTCTTAAACATAGGTATGAATATTATGAGTAATATTTATACCGGATTGACCCGCTATGAGAATACTATATAGAAAGTTATGCAAAGTGTCATAAGTTATTCTCATGGTGATAATAGTGTATACCACTCTTCGACCTGAAACCACTATGGATCCTAGATGTAGAGTCGAGTGCTTTATTGTTGATCCAACGTTGTCCGTAACTGGATAACCATAAAGACAGTTGATGGGTACTCCACAAAGCATGCTGAGGGACATGAGTGTCCTAGATGGAATTTGCCCATCCTGCGTAACAGGATAAATGTCTATGGGCCCAATATTGAACTGGACAAGGATGACACGGTCTATACCTTGTGTTCAATATAGACATAAGGGCAAAAGTGTAATTATACACATAAGTATTATCACAGATGGTTTTGTCAGATCACATGACATTTTCGTGTCTTGGGTAGCAGTGATGTGTTGCTAGATACCGCTCACTGTTTATTATGTTAAATGCGTGATTTAATATAATTGCCAACGTCACGAAAACCTACAGGGTCACACACAAAGGACGGATTGATGAGAGATAGAGTAACTAAGGAATACCGTAAGGTACAGTGCCCTTAAGTGAATTATAGAACATCGTAAGGTACGATGTACTTGAGTAGAATATGAAATATGGTAAGGTACCATGGGCTTAAGTGATTTTGGGCATATTATAAGGTATGGGCCAAAATACACTTAAGTGGGCTTTTAGCTTGAAGCCCACACAAGTGGTTCTATAAATAGAACCCTTGTGCAGAAGCAAAAATTTGCGGTTGCATTCTTTTCGTTTTCACTCTCTCTCTCTCTCACTCAAAGACTTCATTCGTACCAGCTAGCACTGAGATTGAAGGAACCCGTTCGTGTGGACTGAGTAGAGACGTTGTCATCGTTCAACGTTCGTGATCGTTTCCGTGGATCTGCATCAAAGGTTTTGATCGTCACAAGAGATCTGCACCAACGGTTTCAATCGTCACACGAGGTAAATATTCTATCACTGATCATGACCATTCGTAAGGATCTCTAAGGAGAAAATTTTAATTTCCGCTGCGTTTTGGATCGCAATTCTCCTTCAGTGGTATCAGAGCCACTTACGAAACCATGACTCGGATAGCTGTTTATTTTCTGTATTAATATGATTAAAAGACAGAATGAATCAATTAATTAAACGAGTAATTAAATTTGGCATCATGAGTGTACGAGTTGGATGATTGATTTTGACTATGCTTCGGAATCCGACATTAGTATGGTGAAGCAGCGATACATCGATCGTCCATAGG
This sequence comes from Lathyrus oleraceus, assembly GCF_024323335.1. Classification (NCBI taxonomy): domain Eukaryota; kingdom Viridiplantae; phylum Streptophyta; class Magnoliopsida; order Fabales; family Fabaceae; genus Lathyrus; species Lathyrus oleraceus. Next base: position 424,877,099 of record NC_066583.1, read on the forward strand.
TTACGCAATTGAGACCGATCAACTTATATATGATATAAGTAATCCTAATGCAAAGTACGGTATATGTGATATACTGTTTCTATTTCATTCATTCAAACACTAAATGATTGTTTTCCTTCAATCACTTAAGCCCAAAAACACTAAACGGTATGGTGAAGCAATGACCTGTTGATCAATCATACTGAATCAACAATCGAGGTGTGTTTGACGGTCTGAAATTGGCGCATTAGGGTTGGTGACGGCGCAAGGGTTGTGCCGTCAAGAAGTTGTGAATTTAGGGCTTTTTTGGAAGAGGTCCGTAGACTGTTTCAAAGTTCTATTAGTTTGGCCGCGTGAAGTTCGTGTGACGAGCGTAACAGGCGTAACAAACTGGATGCGTGACGGTCGTAACACACCCATGACGGTCGTCACACTCACATTGCCTGTGACGGTCGTCACACGCCTGTGACGGTCGTCACACTCCCAGAGTCAAAATTTTGGGGTTCCTGTTTTGTGACTACGCAAGGGTTGTGTTCATGCAAAACAATGTCCATTTCAAATGAATTGTTCATTAAAGGAGGACAACCTTGAAGATCTTGCTTGGAGAAGCTTAGATCGTCATTAGGTTAGCTTAGGTTCTCTCATTGGCTTGGGAGAACAATTGCGCTAGGGGCCATAACTGTTTCATTGTGTATGTATGTTGATGCATGTGAGAGACGATTTATATGATAAATAAGCCGGTGAGATCATAAAATTGCAATTCCCTCAAATTAAATATTAAGTTTATGCTTTCCAAGTTTTAACACTCATCAAGACTAGTAATGGATAATGTAGGTTTCGCCTACGCGAGGTGCATGATCTATATATTAGTAAGGTGCGATGGGATAATTGTAATATCCAACTGTTAAAACAATGGGTCAAACTTAACGAAACAAATTATAATAAGATTATATATATATTTAGAAGCAAGAGTTGGTAATGATCCATATGATGGATTGGAATAAGGAGTTATTCACCCAACTGAAATATTCGAGAGTTGTATGAGATACAATTGGAAGGAGTTCCTACCTAAATAACCTAGTTTTGTGTAATCCGCCTACGCGGACTTAGAACGAAGTGAAATATGGATCTCGACCCACTAGAAAATCTTCCAACGGGATTTTCCGAATCAAATGATGAGGGTCATTTGTTTTGAATAAAATAGTGGGAGCGTGTTTAATTAAAGGCCTAATTAAATATGTCAATGATACTCATATTTTCATTAATCCTTATGTAGATAACCATGACAACAAACACCTCTAACAACATATTGCGATCAAACCTTGAGAAAGAAAAATTGTCTAGGACAAATTTTCTGGATTGGCACCGAAACATGAGGATTATCCTCAAACATGATAAAGGGAAAGACAAGGAAGTTGCCAAACCCAAACCCACTATTGCTGCTATGAAGCCTAGTGGAAGCATAGAGAAAGAAGGCACCTGCTTCCATTGCGGTAAGACCGCACACTGGAAGAGGAACTGCCCAAAATACCTGGAAGATAGGAAGAATGGAGTAGAGACTCCAACTTCAGGTATTTTTGTTATTGAAATTAATTTATCTACTTCAGCATCATGGGTATTAGATACCGGATGCGGTTCTCACATTTGTACAAATGTGCAAGAACTAAAAGGGAGTAGAAAATTGGCAAAAGGTGAAGTCGACCTACGAGTTGGTAATGGAGCAAAGGTTGCTGCCTTAGCCATAGGAACTTATGAATTGACTTTACCTAGTGGTTTAATAATTCAGTTAGAGAACTGTTATTATGTACCAGCAATTAGCGGGAATATTATTTCCGTTTCTTGTTTGGACAAGATTGGTTTTTCATTCATAATAAAGAACAATTGTTGTTCAATTTATTTGAATGATATGTTCTATGCTACTGCACAAATGAACAATGGACTATATGTCCTTGATCTTGAAATTCCTATTTATAACATTAATACTAAAAGGATGAAACCTAATGAGTTAAATCCAACTTACCTTTGGCATTGTCGATTAGGCCACATAAATGAGAAACGCATTTCCAAACTCCATAAAGATGGACTGTTGGACTCTTTTGATTATGAATCATATGAGACATGCAAATCTTGTTTAATTGGAAAGATGACAAAGTCTCCATTCACAGGAAAAGGTGAAAGAGCTAATGATCTTTTGGCCCTCATACATACTGATGTATGTGGTCCACTAAACATACCAGCCAGAGGAGGTTTTCAGTACTTCATCACATTCACTGATGATTTCAGTAGATATGGTTATGTGTATTTAATGAAACACAAATCAGAGTCCTTTGAAAAGTTCAAAGAATTCAAGAATGAAGTACAAAACCAACTAGGTAAGAATATTAAAGCTCTTTGATCAGATCGAGGTGGTGAATATTTAAGCCTAGAGTTTGATGACCATCTGAAAGAGTGTGGGATTCTATCCCAACTCACTCCTCCTGGAACACCCCAATGGAATGGTGTGTCTGAGAGAAGAAATCGAACCCTGTTGGACATGGTCCGATCCATGATGAGTCACGCCGATCTTCCAAACTCCTTTTGGGGACATGCGCTGTTGACAGCAGCTTACACACTTAACCGTGTTCCATCCAAAAAGGTTGATAAGACACCATATGAGATATGGAGTGGTAAGAGACCACATATGTCTTACATGAAGATTTGGGGTTGCGAAGTTTATGTGAAACGAAAAATTTCAACTAAGCTTGAGCCCAAATCTGACAAATGCTTATTTGTGGGGTATCCTAAAGAAACAAGAGGGTATTACTTCTACAATCCTCCTGAGGGCAAAGTGTTTGTCGCTCGAACTGGAGTTTTCCTAGAAAAGGATTTTATTTCCAAAGGAACCAGTGGGAGGAAAGTAGAGCTTGAAGAAATTCAAGAATCACAAAGCATAGATACACCTATGGAGGAATTAGAGTAGGAAACACAAGAAGTTGTGGAAGAGCAACCTGCTCGAGTAGAACAAGACCGACGTAGGTCAAGTAGGATACGTCAACTACCTGAGAGATATGGATATCTCATAACTGATCAAGGTGATGTATTACTCATGGATCAAGATGAGCCTGTGACCTACCAAGAGGCCATAACTGGTCCCGAGTCTGAGAAGTGGCTAGAAGCCATGAAATCCGAAATAGATTCCATGTACACAAACCAAGTTTGGACCTTGGTAGAGCCTCGTGTAGGGGTTAACCCTATAGGATGCAAGTGGGTCTTCAAAAAGAAGACTGACATGGATGGTAAGGTACATACCTATAAGGCAAGACTGGTTGCAAAAGGATATAAACAAATTCATGGGATTGACTATGATGAAACCTTTTCACCAGTTGCAATGCTTAAATTTGTTCGGATTTTACTTGCTATCGTTGCATATCATGATTATAAAATATGGCAGATGGATGTCAAAACTGCTTTCCTTAATGGAAATCTTCTTGAGGATGCGTACATGACACAGCCTGAAGGATTTGACATACCAGAGGAAGCCCAAAAGATATGTAAGTTACAAAGATCAATCTATGGATTGAAGCAAGCTTCCAGAAGCTGGAATCTTTGTTTTGATGAAACAGTAAAACAATATGGATTCATCAAGAACGAAGATGAACCTTGTGTCTACAAGAAGGTTAGTGGGAGCATGATCGTTTTCCTGGTATTATATGTAGATGACATATTACTCATTGGAAACGATATCCCTACCCTACAACAAGTCAAGTCTTGGTTGGGGAAATGCTTTTCTATGAAGGACCTAGGTGAAGCAGCCTATATATTAGGAATCAGAATCTATAGAGATAGATCACAAAAACTGCTTGGCCTAAGTCAGAGTACATACATAGACAAGGTGTTGAGACGCTTTAATATGCATGATTCCAAGAAAGGATTCATACCTATGCAACATGGCCTGTGTCTATCAAAAACACAATCCCCTTTAACTAAGGAAGAAAGGGATCGCATGAATAAGATTCCATATGCATCTGCAATAGGATCTATCATGTATGCCATGTTATGTACTCGACCAGATGTCTCGTATGCTTTAAGTGCAACGAGTAGGTACCAATCTGATCCTGGTGATGCTCACTAGGTAGCTGTCAAGAATATCCTTAAGTATTTAAGAAGGACTAAGGACTCATTCTTGATATATGGAGGTCAGGAAGAGTTGGCTGTAATTGGATACACCGATGCTAGCTTCCAGACAGATAAGGATGACTTTAGATCGCAATCTGGTTATGTGTTTTGCTTAAACGGTGGCGTTGTGAGCTGGAAAAGTTCAAAGCAAGATACAGTTGCTGATTCTACAACCGAGGCCGAGTATATTGCTGCCTCAAGTACAGCAAAGGAAGCTGTTTGGATCAAAAATTTCATTAGTGAACTTGGCATAGTTCCTAGCATTGTGGGTCCCATTGGTCTCTACTGTGATAATAATGGTGCTATCGCACAAGCCAAGGAACCTAGATCTCACCAACGATCCAAACACATACTTAGGCGTTATCATCTCATTCGAGAGATAATAGATAGAGGAGATGTGAAAATATGTAAAGTACCTACACTTGACAATATAGCTGACCCACTGACAAAGCCTCTTGCGCAGCAGAAGCATGATGGCCATACTAGATCTATGGGTATTAAGGGTATGCCTGATTGGCTCTAGTGCTAGTGGGAGATTGTTGGTGTAAGCCCTAGAGGCCAATACTTTTTGGTACTTGTATCGAATTATTTATTAATAATAAAAGGCATTTTCTTTATTATGGTTGATTAATAAAGTCCCTGGAGTAGATAGTCCGTTTAATGTATTAAGTGTGACTTAATCATGAGAACACATTAAACATAAGGACACTATTCTTAAAGTATCCATAGTCGAGCTTTAGTGTGAAGTGGGATAACATTAAAGCATTAAGACTATTATGTTTGTAGACTGATGATCACATCTCATGGATCATGGATAAAGAGTTATCAAGTCTTAAACATAGGTATGAATATTAGGAGTAATATTTATACCGGATTGACCCGCTATGAGAATACTATATATAAAGTTATGCAAAGTGTCATAAGTTATTCTCATGGTGATAATAGTGTATACCACTCTTCGACCTGAAACCACTATGGATCCTAGATGTAGAGTCGAGTGCTTTATTGCTGATCCAACATTGTCCGTAACTGGATAACCATAAAGAAAGTTGATGGGTACTCCACAAAGCATGTTGAGGGACATGAGTGTCCTAGATGGAATTTGCCCATCCTGCGTAACAGGATAAATGTCTATGGGCCCAATATTGAACTGGACAAGGATGACACGGTCTATACCTTGTGTTCAATATAGACATAAGGGCAAAAGGGTAATTATACACATAAGTATTATCACAGATGGTTTTGTCAGATCACATGACATTTTCGTGTCTTGGGTAGCAGTGATGTGTTGCTAGATACCGCTCACTGTTTATTATGTTAAATGCGTGATTTAATATAATTGCCAACGTCACGAAAACCTACAGGGTCACACACAAAGGACGGATTGATGAGAGATAGAGTAACTAAGAAATACTGTAAGGTACGGTGCCCTTAAGTGAATTATAGAACATCGTAAGGTACGGTGTACTTGAGTAGAATACGAAATATGGTAAGGTACCATGGGCTTAAGTGATTTTGGGCATATTATAAGGTATGGGCCAAAATACACTTAAGTGGGCTTTTAGCTTGAAGCCGACACAAGTGGTTCTATAAATAGAACCCTTGTGCAGAAGCAAAAATTTGCGGTTGCATTCTTTTCGTTTTCACTCTCTCTCTCTCTCACTCAAAGCCTTCATTCGTACCAGCTAGCACTGAGATTGAAGGAACCCGTTCGTGTGGACTAAGTAGAGACGTTGTCATCGTTCAACGTTCGTGATCGTTTCCGTGGATCTGCATCAAAGGTTTTGATCGTCACAAGAGATCTGCACCAAAGGTTTCAATCGTCACACGAGGTAAATATTCTATCACTGATCATGACCATTCGTAAGGATCTCTAAGGAGAAAATTTTAATTTCCGCTGCGTTTTGGATCGCAATTCTCCTTCAATATCTTCATTTATCACTTCTCTAACTAGCTTCCACCTTCCATTCATCTCCAGATTATGCTTTGACTGCACCAACAATATGGTAGAATACAAAGCATGTATCTATGCTATGGAGGCGGTCATCGACTTAAGGATCAAGATCCTTGAAGTATATGAAGATTCAACTATGGTGATAAGTCAGGTAAAAGGTGATTGGGAAACTCGTGATAGGAAGTTGATACCTTATAAAGAGCATATAAGAAAACTTATACCCTACTTTGATGAAGTCTCTTTTCATCATATTCCTAGGGAAGAAAATTAGTTAGCAAATGTTCTAGCTACGTTGGCATCTATATTCAAAGTTAAATAGAAGAATGAAGCACTAGATATCCATATTGACCACTCAGATTAGCCATCACATTGTCTAGAAATCAAGGCAGATCCTGATGATAAGCCATGGTTCTACGACATAAAGACATTTCTGGAGAAACAACAGTATCCCGAGGGTATATCTATTACTAATAAGAAGGCTCCGAGAAGACTCTCTTCCAAGTTTTTCTTAAACGTTGATGTGTTATACAAACAAGATTATGATTTTGTATTGCTTAGATGCATGGATAGACACGAAGCTAGTACGATCATAAAATCTATACATGAAGGTTGCGAGGGTGTACATGTGAAAGGTCCTGCTATGGCTAAGAAAATCCTTCGGGATGGGTATTATTGGACGATAATGGAGGTTGACTGTTCCAACTTTGTTAGAAGATGCCACAAATGTCAAATATATGGTGACAATATCTTTGTGCCACCAACTCCGTTGAATGTTCTGACGTCTCCATGGCCCTTTTCTATGTGGGGTATCAATATGATTGGGATGATAGAGCCTAAAGCTTCCAATGGTCATCGATTCATCCTAGTAACCATCGATTACTTCATGCAATGGGTCGAAGCTACTTCATATGCCAATGTCACTCGATAGGTGGTTACTCGGTTTATCAAGAAAGAGATAATTTGTCGCTATAGAATTCCTAGCAAGATCATCATTGACAATACCAGTAATCTCAACAACAATATGACAAAGGAGTTGTGCGAAGAGTTTAACATCGAGCACCACAACTCTTCACCATACGGGCCCAGGATGAACGACGTCGTAGAAGCAACTAATAAGAACATAAAGATAATCGTCTAGAAAATGGTTAAGACATATAAAGACTGACATGAGATGCTAGCCTTCGCTCTGCACGGTTACAGGACCTCGGTTCGCACATCCACTAGGGCAACTCCATATTCATTGGTGTATGGGATGGAAGTTATACTAATTGAAGTCGAGATTCCTTCACTCAGAGTCTTCATGTAGGTTAACCTCGATGAAGCTGAATGGGTTCAATCGCGGTATGACCAATTGAATCTGATCGAAGAAAAATGTTTGACGGGCGTTTTCCATGGTCAGTTGTACCATAGACGCCTCAAACAAGCTTTTGATAAGAAATTTCTTCCTCCTGAGTATCACGTAGGAGAACTCGTGCTCAAAAGGTATTATCCTATTCACTCAGTTCCTTGGGGAAAATGGACTCCCAACTACGAAGGACCTTTTGTCATTAAGAAGGCCTTCTCAGGTGGATCCCTATTCCTCACGACAATGGATGGGGATGAATTTCCATCGCTAGTGAATCCAGACATAGTCAAAATATATTATGCCTAAAAATAAATGGCAATAAAATCCTGCTAGATTAATCCTTACGAAATTAATCTAGGCAAAAATGGCTATTCCGATGGACCAAAAAATGAATTGTCCATGCAAAAGTTAGGGATCAAATAAAGATATAAAGCTAGCTAAGTCGAAAAACCGAAAGGGCGACTTAGGCAAAAAGGAGCATCCCGGTGGATGAAAAAAATAGAAAATGGCGAGGCAAAAGTTAGGGATAAAGGCATTGACTATGATCCTTGAGCCTACTATGCTACAAGCTAGATTTTAGACGGTCAAAGATCGATCCAATCATCGTCAATCAGAGCAAGGTCTTGGGATTCAAATCCTACAGTGGATAACGACCAATGTTGTAATCAATATTACCAAAAATATTTCCCATTTCCATTTCATTTAATTTTTAATTTTTTGCGATGTCCTCTTTAAGGATGCTTGCATCTTTGTACACACCATATGTACATTTTGTTCGTGATCAATAAAACTCAGTTTCAAATCAATAGTCTTTACTTCTCCTGCATTTTTTCTAGCAAAATAATTGATTTATTTTAATCACATAATGCTTTAAAATTTTGGAGAATAATAAAAGTTGCATTAAAAGAAAACTCTATGCATCGTTGTAAACTCCCGAAAAGCTTAAAAAGATGACCGGTAGCTCGAAAGTTTGATTGAACACCTTCAACACCTTGATTACTGCCCAATTGGATCATATATCCTGATATCTATCAGCAGGGTAAATGGATCCTTAACAACAATGTTAACATATTGATTTCAATACCAGTCTCTTTGGTATAATTGATGACAAGTCGGAGTTCCCTCAATACCAAAGGACCATACCCCGTGAATAACATTTGTCTAACCAGATGAACGCTCATGCATTATGAAAATAAAGCATACATCACGCGACATGCATATCATGCTCCCCATCCATAATTTCCCCACAGAATATCAAAAATAAATATATACCTCAGCAGTCTGACCATTCGTTCAGCCAAATTTTTGGGTACATTAGCATTTAATCCTCTTCTACCTTGAATACCTGAAAAGCTTCCTCAATTTTCGTATTCATGTTCAAGAAGATTAAATAGGGGCAGTCGTTGTACCCTAAAATTTACCCTCCCCTTTTCACATTTTCATACAACCATTGACTTGAGTTTCATCTTCACAAACCCGTGTTTCATTCATATGCATCATGCGTTCATGGATACTTGATAGATGATTACTATGGATTCAAAACTCTATGGCTTGCAAATCTAGGGTTTGTGTATGGATCAAACCTTGGAAATGTAACTTGATTATTCATCTGATCATAGGGGATGTGAAATCCTAATTGTTTGGTCTTGGAAGCATGGATTCAATAAGATCTCATCAAGGTACCCTTCAGGGCATTCAAACCCTAAATTCTTGATGATATGGCTTTGGGACTTTATGGACGTTCTCTAGGACTTGTCTTGGCCATCTAAACCCTAATTTGGGGACTAATTCATTGAAGATTTACTTATGAGGCATCTTGCTTCATTCAAAGGTATTGTTGGAAGGGCATATACCCCTTTGAAACTCTAATAAAGGAAGATTTGGTCCTAATTTACCTCCCAGCTTCACTGTTCATCTAGAGATAATGTAAACCCTAATTCATTGAGGAAAGATGTTGGCTAGCATGTCATGCACCATTCACTCTCAAAGTTGCATACCCTACATGATGAAGGTTTCATCTGAATCATGGCATCGTTCAAGCCTCCACGTATGCATCCTAGTTAGCGTCCCCTAGGCCATTGACTTAGGTCTCTTGATATTGTCAATTGCATAGGCTCATAGGTCCTTGATTCCTAACCTATGATTATAATCTAGCATTGATATCTTGATCCATTTGTTTGTGTTTCATGAGGGCATTATAGGCCTTTGGGTCCTGATTCATCCATGTGCCCTAATTCACCTCATTCGTGCGATTCAAATGATCAGAGATGATTGACTTATCTAAACTTGGCTCCATTTTGATTCATTCATGGATGCTTAGCATTGGACATTGATCATTGTGCCATAAACCATGTGTTGTTTACACATGGACATGTTCAAAACCCCCAGTTGATGTTGGTCAACTGTTGAATTTTTGGTCAACCAAATTGACCAAAGTCAACCATCCATTCAAAGGTCCATTTAATCTTGACATCATTGATCATATACATTCCTTATGCCATTTAGTTCAATTTACTTTTGTTTAGCAAGCATTCAAAGATTCAAATTCATTAACCATTAATCCCCTTTTTTCCTATTTGTTGGTGCATTCAATTCATATTCAATTTTCAAATAATCTTTCCATAATCCATTCAATACATGCTTTCCATTCATGATTTTTCCAATTATATACTTTCCATTCATGATTTTTCCAATTATATACTTTCCATTCATACACTTTCCATAAAAATTGCAAAATCCATTCGATACAATTTCAAACTTTCCATACATTCCATTCAAATTCCATTATTCAAATCAATATAATGTCAATTTAAACTTACATCCAAATTACAAGAAAATCATTCTAATACATCTCCACATTTCAAAATTTCAAAATAAGCAAAAAGATAATCCTAATTTATCAATTCGTTTACATCCATAATTACCTTTGGTAATGTGCTTCAAAGTGCAAACCATCATTTCTGGCTGGACTTGATGTTAATCTGCAAAACCGAAATTCATTTCAATCATCATTCAATCATGCAAACCAAGAAAGGAAACATGTGAGCATTTTGCAGGATAAGGAATTTAGACACCAAGTTGCAGGCTCCATAACAAAAATTCAACAAGAAAAAGAAGTTGAACATGTGGTTTTCGAATTCGCAAATCCACTTCAAACTAACCAATTTGTCATGTAGCTGACTTTTAACCCAACCACATGGCATAACACTATCCAAGAAACCAAGCACATAGCCGAAAGTTCAATTTGTTTTCCACCTGCAAATTCTGTTTAACACCTCAAGCATAACTCCTTCATGACTAACTGCCAACCTGTGACTTTGCTAAACAGAATCAGCTATCAACCTGCATTTCTTCAGTAGAAAACCGTGACCTGCATAATCAAACCAACATTCCCTATAAGGCTCATGACAAACAACCTAGTGGCAACAACTCATATCAGTTTCACAACAAATTCCTTGTAAACATCACAATGCAATCAGGAAAATCAGCATGATAACAGAAGACTAATCTTTTTCAGTATGATAATAACGATCACGAATAACAACAATTTATTTCCTAACTATTAATATAACAGTAGAATCTTTTAGAAGCTCAATTCAAAAAACAGAACCTCTCCTTTTTAACGGAACACTCCACCACATTTCTAACACCTCTAACTAACCTAACAGTTCCTTTTTTCACTCTAACTAACTTGCACGAATTCCAAGTTAAGAGGGTCACAAACCCTCAACCGATATCATCTGATTAAGATTAACAGAGTTAGAACTCTGTTAACTTTCATTCTCTATAAAAAAAACCTCACCATCTCCAATCGAGATCAGTTTTGAAATCTCACACATTCACATTATCTCAATCCTCTCAGAACCATTCTCACAGTACCTTCGCTCTGCAATCACCCACTCTCCCTGAATCCCTCATATTCAACCTTCAAACCTCACACTCAATCACTCTCTAGAATTCTAAATAGAAGCAACAAGAAAAAGAAGAAGAAACATACAACCCAACCTGGTTGCAGAAGATCGCAGAAGAAGAGGAAGATAAGCAATTTCAGATTTGGTTCGTACCTGTTTGTGATTAAAGCTTCGAATCCAGTAAGTTTTCGGTTCTCCTGCAAAAATCTTTATCCTCTTCTTCTGTTCGTGCACGATGGTAGAAAAGCGATTCGATTTGAGATGATGGAGCCTCATTCTACATTTCATTTTTTCTTCGAAGTTTGCATAGAAGAAGAAGTTGCGACGCCGAATCTGTGATTCATCGGTATGTCTGTATTTCGCTTTGACGCGTTTCAAGGACGACACAATAATGGCGGATGCTGGCGAGAAGACACCAATACGGAGGATATTGTTCGCTTCGCTTCTCCAACGAGCATTTTTGTCTGTTCTCTGTTGATACGTGTTAGATTGATGAATAAGATTTGAAGCGAGGCCAAGACATGTCGTAGCGATGACGATAAGCTCCGAAACGCAAGATGCAATCCAAGGATGATGCGCCACTCGCCATTCTGAACTTTTCTCGTTTGTCTTCCGTTGTTAGAGCGCCATGTTTGACCTATTTCAAATAGGTTGGGCCGGTGCAATTCGTTGGAACTAAGGCCCACGGTTTTCTTTGGTATCACCAGCTCTTTCCTCGTTGCACCCCCTTCTGTTGGGATTACTGGATCGGGTCTTAGGTCCAAACCCGCTGCTCCATGGCCCGCGCTCAGCAGGCTAATTGGACTTCCCTCCATGGGCCCTCATTTCCTACAGCACAAAGGCCGATTCTTGGATTGTTGTTTTTTTGGGTTTGCTTGTTTGTGTTGTTAATTAGGATTAGATTGTTAGAATTTAATTAATTTCTAGGTTAAGTAGCTTAATTAGATATTAGTTTAATTAGGTGTTATTAGTATGATTAGAATGTAACCAGATTTTTAACCTTGATTAGTTCAACAAGATTTGTTAGAAACATCAAATTTGATTAGTTGAATTAAATTTGGAAAAAAATAGAAATTAATTAGATAATTAGATGATTTTCTAGATTTCTAGAATAATTAGATTTGTTTAGTATTTAATTGTTTTATGGTTTTTCATGAGTAGAAATTAATTCATTGTTAATATTCTTGTGAAATAATCATTTTGCCCCTAAGGGTTTATCTTGTTGTCTTAGCCATATAACTTAACATGCACCCTTAGGAATAACCTTTGAAGTTAAAATCTTAACCATTAGATTATGATTAATCGTAGTTTTCAATTCAAATCAAACCTTCGATTCAACTTGATCAAAAGTAATTTTGATCAACTAAATCCTTTGATATTGTATAATTCCACAATCTAATTTGAGTGACCAAAAAACCCTTGGCCACTTCATAAGACTTTTCCTGTCAGCTGTGGAGCATGAAGCCTCAAGTCAGCCTCTCAATCAAGGCATCATCAGTCATACCAAGCAACAAATTATACAAGATAAATCAAAGGCCAATACTTTGTAAATACAATTCAAATTGTATGATACGAGCCTTAAGCAATAAGGAACGATGACTCCGAGTTTCTCCTATCCTCGTCTAGAGAGAAATTGCGTGCAGGGCGTAGGTCCTAGCTATTCAAAGTGTTCGCCCTTATTCATAGACTTTAGTGCAATACAAATCGAGTAAACTACAAAGTATTCTTCACGCGAAACAAGATCAACACAAGGAGCAACAAGGAAGATTCTTCCCTAATAACTTGTCAGTTATGAGAAGTATCATGCGCCATGAGCCTTAAGCAATAAGGAGTGATGAGACGAAGTTTCTCCTATCCTTGTCTAGAGTAACTTTGCGTACGGGGCATATGCCCTAGCTATTCAAAGCATTCGCCCTTATTCATAGACTTTAGTGTGATTCTCATCAATCAACTGCCAAGTCTCTCTCTTCACAAAATAGTAATGCAACAAACAAATGACTATTTTGCCAACTTATCAATATGATTCAAGTTGTACAACACGAGCCTTAAGCAATATAGAATGAATGGGACCAAAGAATTCCTACCCCCATTCTGAATATCTTTGGTATGAGGCGCTTGACCCAGCTGCTCGTTGTATTCACCTCTATTCATAGACGTTAGTGCAATTCAAATTGAATGGTTGATAAGGTTTTCATCATCACTACTAGAAGAAACAAAGACTCTTCTCCAACAACTTGAAAGTTAAGATGAGAACTACATGCCACAAGGCTTAAGTATTAAAGAAGGGATGAGACTAGAGCTTTCCTACCCTCATTATGGATATCTTTGGGTGCGGGACATTTGGCCTGTTGCTTATCGTATCCATCTTTATTCATAGACTTTAGTGTGATTCTTACCCAAATAACTATCAAGTCGCTTCCATTATCAATCATTTTCTTTTGCCTCATCAATCATCTTGTCTTCAGCCCTAGTGGGATGAACTACGGAAGCTATGATTTCCTTATTGCACAATAAGGATATGTAGGTAGGAGAAACCAGATTCTCTATGAGCTTCCCTATTTATTAATCCTTCAATCTTCATTCATCAATCAATACCATCCTTTTGAGATCAAATATACTTCTCATTGGACTCCATGTACATCCTTTTAGGATGATATAACCGCAGTCCACCCCATCAATCAAGAGTTGTTTGGATTGTCCCCAAACATTTAATTCATTCTTTTTTGGATAAGATGTCAGTTTACTCTTTGATTCAGAGTCTATCTCCTTCATGGATCTAAGATACTATTCTTTTTTGATCTCAAACTATTTGTTTCCCAGCCAGTGATATACTATTCCTTGTACACAATAATAATTTTTTTTAGGACCCCACATATACCCTTTTAGGACGATATAGTGGCAGTCCATCTTGTGAATCAAGAGTTGTTTGGATCGTACCTAGACATTTAATTCACGATTGTTTTTGGCCTTACTTTATAGCGGCAACCATGCTAGCCCACGTATTGGTAAACGTTAGTTTTACTCTTTGGTTCCAATTTCACTTTCCATTTGTGGGTTCCCTTGATACCATTATGTTGGTACAAGTTATACTTTTCATCACTTATCTCCTCTTTATTCTAGTGGTTCCACGAACTACGATTGCTCTGATTTTCTCATTACACAATGAGAATACGTAGGCACGAGGATGCGAATCCTTGGCGAGCATATTCCTAATTATTCCTTCTTCTGCCTTAGGGCACTGTTCATATCTTTCATGATCCAGTATCTATCTTCAATCATGAAACTGCTCACCCTATTGACATACTATTTCTTTGACACCGAAACCATACAGTTTTCCTTGGAATTTCATATACACCCTTTTAGGACGATATAACGGCAATCCTCATTTGTACCTAGAGTTGTTTGGCTCATACCCAGACATTTAATTCCTTCTTTTTTTGGCTAAGACGCTATTTTCATCTATGGTACAAACTATACCTCTATTTTCCTTATTTGGATTTCAATACACCTTTACCTTCGGTTTCAAACTATACCTCTTCAGTCACTTGTTATGAAATACCTCAATTCTGTGACTTTGGTCACTTCATTCCATTCATCTCCATGATGCATTCATATTCTACATTGATTCACTCCATATGATATACCCGCTATCTTTGAACCAAATACACTATCTCTTAAGCTCCATCCTGCATCACCTTGTGAACCAAGAGCTGTTTGGATCGTCCCCAAACACTTAATTCACCTTGTTTTTGGTCTTACCCTATAGCGATAGCCATGCTAGCCCACGTATCAGTAAAAGCCAATTTTACTGTTGGGTTCATGTTTTCACCTCTTGTTGGAGTTCAAATCAGATTATCCTTTGGTTTAGACCATACTTTGATCATAATTCTTTTCATCTCCTACCACTAGTTCTTTGAACTACGGAGCTCTGAATTCCTCATTGTACTATGAAGATACGTAGGCATGAGGGCCCCAATCCTCACCGAGCACTCTATCTATTCTCCTTTCTTTCCCCATTCTTTTGCAAGTAATTCTTAGATATAACACCCATTCGAGCGAGAACAATCAAAATGGTTCCCATGGAGTACCATGGATGTTAAGGGTGTTAATACCTTCCCCTTGTATAACTGACTTCCTTACCCATCATATCTCTTTCCCCTGAGTTTTATGGATGTTTTCCCTTTCCTTTAGGAATAAATAAAGTTTAATGGTGACTCTGTTGTATGTTCGAGTTTGTGATACATTTGAGTATATTTCCGCTAACTTCACTCGGCATTATGGCCTTCAATGATAGATCAAGTGAAAGTTGATGGCACATGACATTTAGGTCGATCCCAGGAATGTATGATGGCTTCCATGCGAAGAGATTGGCGTTATCTCTCAACACCTTAAAGATGTCTACTTCATCTTCCTGAGATAGCCCTGCACCTATCTGTGTGACCTGAAAATATTCAACACTGATTTAAGTAGGTCAATCATGACTTTAGTCACAATATTATTTTGTGTTTGTGCTCAAGCTCGAGTATAAAGCTTTTCTCTCATGCAACATCATCCCAACCTAACGAAGACTATATAACAGATATCCAACATATAATGAATATATAAAACGCAATATAGAATGTGGTAAATGAAATAATGATAAAGCAAGCAAACGATAAAGATAAACACCTAAATGAACAAGGAAACGAATAAAACTAGGCTCGACTCCTACTTGAAAAAGAAAGGACTCCACGACAGAGTTGCCAACTGAAGCTATGCAAAAAATACCCAAGCACATCGCACGCTCGAAGACACAACAAAGTCGTCTTCGAACTTTATTTATTCCCGAAGGAAAGGGAAAACATAGATAAAACCCGAGGGAAAAGAAAACGGGTAAGGAAGTCGGTTAGGCAAGGGGAAGGTATTAACATTCTTTGTACTCAATGGAAACCGTTTTGATTGTTCTTTGCTCGAATGGGTGTTACTGTCTAAAGGTTACTTGCAAAAGATCTGAAAAAAGGGAAAAAGAAAATAATTGGGGCTCTCGCTGAGGATTGGGGCCATCGTGCCTACGTATCGTTATAGTGAAATAAGGAAATCAGAGCTCCGTAGTTCATTGAACTAAGAAGGACAAAAAAAAGGAAGATCTGATAGAATTGGTGTTTAAACCTAACAAGAGATACAACTGGTGTTTGAACCAAAGATAAAAGGTAAAAGGATGTAAAGTTGTTTGGGGTAATAATGGTGTGAAGTGATGGATATTTGTTTGAAGTGACAAAGTGGATAATGGTGTTTAAATCATATAATAGGATTATGGTGTTTAAGCCGGAGGATTGGTGTTTAAACCGACAAAGTGATGTTTAAACCAAAAGGTATTGAAATGTGATGTCAAATTGGTTGATGTGGTGTTTAAATATGATCATGGTGTTTAAACCAAAGGATATGATATGGGTGGTGTTTAAACCAAAGGGTTGTAATAATGTGGTGTTTAAACTGGATAATGGTGATTAAACCTAAGAAATGGTGTTTAAACCTGAAAAGTGGTGAATAATAGTGGTTTTTAAACCAGATGGTGGTGTTTAAACCAAAAGGAAATGATAATGGTGTTTAAACCGGGTGGTGGTGTTTAAACCAAAAGGGTAATATTGGTATGGTGTTTAAACCAAATAGAAAGGTGTTAAAACCTGATAAATGGTGTTTAAACCAATGCAATGGTATTTAAACCTAAAAAGTGGTGTTTAAACCAAAAGGTCAGTGTTTAAACAGGAAAATGTAGGATTTATACCAATGCAATGATAATGGTGCTCAACCAAAGAAATGGTAATGGTGTTTAAAATAAGAACAATGTTTAAACCTGAAAAGTGGTGTTTAAACCAAAGGGTCGGTGTTTAAACCAAAAAGGAAGGTATTTAAACCTGAAAAGTGGTGTTTAAACCAAAGTGTCGGTGTTTAAACCGGAAAAGTGGTTTATACCAATGCAATGGTAATGGTGCTCAACCAAGGTAATGGTAATGGGGTTTAAACCAGGAATGATGTTTAAATCAGAAGTGGTGTTTAAACCAAAGAGTTGGTGTTTAAACCGGAAAAGTGACCAACTGGTGTTTAAACCGAATGGAAATACAACGGTGGTGTTTAAACCAATAAAAGAGACAAGCATGGTGTTTAAACCGGAAAAATGGTGTTTAAACCTAAAGGGTAACATGAATGATGTTTAAACCAAAGATACACAAAATGAGACTAGATGAACAAGGTTGCTTGTTATAGTGTTAAGTAGTTGATGTGCTTGCCTGAAGAAGACTTGTCAGTTACTGGATTCGAATCACATTAAAGTTTATGAATAAAAGTGAATACTCTGAGCAATTGGGTCATTCGTCTCATACCCAAAGATATTCAGAATGAGGATACGAATGCTCCCTCTCACCCCCTCCTCTACTGCTTAAGGCTCGTGTCGTGTAATCCTCATCATAACTGGCAAGTTACTGAAGAAGATTCCTGCTTGTGGATAATGATGATGCAATATTTCTTGTGAAGAAAGAGACTTGACAATCATTTTATTTGAATTATATTAAAGTCTATGAACATAGGTGAATACTCTGAGCAACTAGGTCACTCGTCCCATACCCAAAGATATTCAGAATGAGGATAGGAATGCTCCCTCTCACCCATTCTATACTACTTAAGGCTCATGGCGCACAATTAGAATTGTGATTGGCCAGTGTTGATACACTAATGTTATGCTTGAATAATAGTACAGTCTGTCTATAATGCTTGACTTGTATTGACTTGAAGTATGAAGTCTTGATCTTGAATTGATTTCTTGAGCTTGTAAGATCCAATGCAACTTCAGTACAAGGGACTATCCTTATCAAATGATCAAGGGTCTTTTGATCACTTGAACAAACTGAAGGAATAAGCACAAGTCAAAGGATTTGGTTGATCAAAGTGAACTTTGATCAACTCACTCAGTAGGGATAAAATCAGTTGTGAAATGTGTATAATGGATTGATGATCTAAAAACCATAGGAAATTAATCAAATCATACTAATCATAATTCTAGAAATTAACCTAAAACTAAGGGAACATGTTAATGATATATTGGTTATCAATTTATCTACAAGGATTGAACCTAAAAAGAATTCAAATTCTAATCTACGTGGTAAACATGATTACTAAATTGATTCTAAAAATCAAGAAAAAAATATATCAATTATTCTAATAAACTAATAACTATATAGCATTAATTCTAAAAAATGTGAACAATTAATTCTAACAAAAAGAACTAAAAGAAATTTATTCTCTAGATATTTCCATCAAAGTACAAATGCTAAAAAATATAATGAAAAATAGAAATGAAAAAAAAATACATGAAATAAAAAACAAGGGGTATCATGATGAAAAATAGGGTGTAGACATGATTGGATGCAAGGTCCATACAAACAGACCCATTCTCAAATCAGTCTTGTGAGCATGGAGGTGTGTAACGAAATAAGGGTGCCATTATTAAGAAAATGGGCCTCATAAGAAATGAAGCCCAATAGCTTATTGTAGCGGGGTATTCGTTACCATTAGAGATATTGACTAAATCCAAGGTAAACCATACAAGTCGAGTCGCCACCGCACTTCTATTTATCCAAAGGAATGGTTAGAAAGCGAACAAAAACCTAAAAGTTTTATCGAATCAAAACCTAGTAAAAATTTCAGAGATCTGGGTAAGGGGGTTGGTTATGCAATGGGAAGGTTTTAAGCAACCAAAATATCCTAGGTACTCCTAGGGAGCCCTTTTCATAAGTGTTGTTCTAGTCTAAAGGGTGTAGGTATATCTAATGTACTATTTACTAAAAGGAAGGTTAAAAGAAAATGACTCGCAAGGATGTCGCATCCACTGCCTACGTATCTCATCTGAGTATGAGAATCAGAGTCTTCGTAGCTCGGCTACCTATGGGTTAAAGAGAAGTGTGCTCGGTAAGACGTCGCGTCTTATGCCTACAAATCTCATCTGGAATGAGAATCAGAGCAAAACGTAGTTTGGCTAACTAGGGGTTAAGGATTGCCATCTGAACATGGACTTACAAAAGAGGACACCAATTGTGTCAAAGGAGGGTGGCCAGTGTGTTCAACGTCCTAGCAGTAGGTGTCGCAGCTTGCTGAATCGAGTCTTAGGCAGTTACCTCTTTGCAATAGAACGGACTGACATGCCACAAGATCGGAGACGCACAGAAGTTCTAAAAGTGGGGAAGCTCTGCTCTAGAGTTGTCATGCAATATGGACCTATGTGTTAGGATTTACAAAGGGGAACATCTACCTAATGTTAGCATGCAAAGAATAGGGGAATTCTACCTATGTTATCATACAAAGGGTTCTACCTAATGGGTGCTACCTAAACGGAACAAGAGTCGACGGATGGAGCGCGGAGAGGAGTTACGGATAAGGGTAGATGGCGATGCCGGAGGCAATCGACTTACAGGTAGATGGCGATGCCTGAGGCAATCGACTTACAAGAGGATGGATGAATGGGTGTTGGTTCTGTTAAGTTTTGAAAATGATTACTCGACGTTGGATCGAGCTTTTGATCTTATTTTGAAATGGTTATCGGATGTTCGTTTTAATTCTTGTATTAACAAGTGGATAAATAAATAAAGAAATAAATATTATACACTTTATGGGAGAGGGTACATTTGTTATGAATGGGGATTGTCCATGGCAAACAAACAATAAGAATATATGCCTCATACATCATACAAGTAGGCAACAATTATCAATCAGATCGGATAAATAAACAATATATAATCAAACCAAAGAATCAAATAATGGAGCATTTAAACAATGCATGGGAGTATGAACATGTTAAATAATCAAGCAATAGAAAGCATGAATGAGAGAAACAAGTATAAAAGATAATAGATGAATCAAACAGATAAAAATATACACACGAAGGGTCCACTGAATAATTTAATCAGGAAATGAGGTAAGGACCAAATAAAATCAAGGTAAAAGGCCTCTAATACATGGCATATAAGATGAACAAGGGAGGAACAAAAGATCTCTTCAATTTCCATAAGCAATCCCTAAGTCAAACATCGATCATAAAGAAGTCAACTGAAATTTCAAGTCAACTTAAAAAATAACAAATAAATAGCAAATTAATCAAGAAAATTATGAAAAATTAAACTAAATAAGGTGGGGTCAAGACATCATCATCCCCCAAAAAGATTTTAAAATTAATGAAAATTGGCACGTGAATTAATTAAAACAAAACATAGGTCAAACAAAAGTCAATTAATAAGACTAGGTTAGAAATAAATCAAGAATAAATAGTAAATTAATCAAGAAAATTATTAAAAATTAAAATAAATAAGGTGGGGTCAGGACATTATCATTCCCTAAAAAGATTTTAAAAATAATAAAAATTGGTACGTGAATTAATTAAAATAAAACAGAAGTCAAATTAAAAGTCCACCAACCA
Organism: Lathyrus oleraceus; assembly: GCF_024323335.1. Classification (NCBI taxonomy): domain Eukaryota; kingdom Viridiplantae; phylum Streptophyta; class Magnoliopsida; order Fabales; family Fabaceae; genus Lathyrus; species Lathyrus oleraceus. Next base: position 424,897,885 of record NC_066583.1, read on the forward strand.
AACTAGGTCAAAAATAAATCCAAAATAAATTGAAAATATGAAATAAAATTCCAAGAAAAGGTCAGGTTGACCATGAGACAGTGGTCAACCTTCATCCCAAATATCAAATGCTAACAATAATTTTAAGTCATAAAAATAAAATCAATAAAAAAAGTGTGTTAAAATGGATCCTTTAGAATAAATAATCAAAATAAAATATTAATATTAAAAAATACGAAAATAAAAATTATATAAAATTAAATAAAACGTTAAGAAAAGTGAAAAATATTTTTGGGTAATTTTATGGACGAAGAAAATATTTTAGATAAGAAAAAGAAATATGAAAATGGAAGGATTAATGGTGATGAACATGGTAAGCAAACGTAGATATATCAAAACATGGCGATGGAAGAAATGATTACTGTCATACGGTGAACTGACTTGGGGTATTTTGCTTTTTATCGCAATGTCGCGGATAGCAAGAGTCGCCACCGACTTTTCTTTTATCCAATAAGGAAAGGTGGAAAAGAACAGGAAAGACCTCAATAGATTTTGGGTTCGGGAGGTACATTATACAAAGGGAAGGTGTTAGCACCCTTTGTATCCATGCTTATCCATGGGCTCTTAATTGCTGGATCACTTATATTTTTGTCTGAAAAGTGTTCGTGAATTGTTTAAAAAATGCTTCGAAAAGAGAGTTTAACTTTGTAATGATTCTCGTATGAATGTATACAAAGTATTTATCTCGTTTGATTTTGAAAACGGTTTAGAAAAATGTAACTTGGTAATGATTCTAGTATGAATGTATACCAAGTGGTGATTTTCTAGGATTTGCAAAGTGTGAGGGGTGGGAAATGTTTTAGGTTATGATCCAGCAATTGAGAGTTATACCTTCCTAAGGTCGTTATGAACGTTTCCTATCCTTATGAGGGTAAAACTGTCCTTACTATTGAGAAGTAAGTAATTTTACCCTTTGGATGTTTAAGGGTCATCGTAGGGTCATCGATAGGTCATTGAAGGCAACAGTTGTAAGGATACCTTAGCATTCGAAGGGACGATCATCATTTAACCGTGGGCTACACCGAAGGGTCATCGAGGGACGAAATCATATATTCGAAGGCAACATCCAAGGGACTATGATTTATTTTATGATGATTTAATCGAAGGGCCATTGCTAAGTGTATCTCCACATTCGCGGGACATGACCGTAATACTGTAATCGTAGGGTAACAAAGAGAGGTCCAAGATCACTTATTTAAAGGCAAAGTTTTACAATTAATTAGGTAGCCGTCATCAAGTAGGTAATTAGATTCATATTAAAACCAATACATTAAGAACAATTAAGCCATTGGGGTGGATCTTTGCCATAACATTAATACATTAAAATCGATTGAATAATTCAGATTGAATCTCCATAAGGGTATCCCACCCATAAGGTGGAATGCCTAGCCGGCCCTTTCCTTGGAAACATGTAAACCTTTACACAATTCAACACACGGATTAGAGCATCGAGATAAAATATAATTGAATGTTGCACCATAAAATAAACACAACAATCATGAACTCAAACCAAATGATGCAGAATTATAATAACATAAGATAGAACAGTAAAAAAAATGAAACAGCCACTGTCCCATTCGCCCCTGCTTCGCCTAGCGAAGGCCTAGCGAGTACTCGCTACTGGCTCGCTTAGCGATGTGCTAGCGAGCGCTGCTGGTTTTTGAATATGATATCAGTACAATCTCAACCAATTTTATGCCTTATGGATCTCATCACTGCAATTATACGATTAATCATTTAAGGTATGCATGGTATATACTAAAGTTCACATGCCAAGCTTAAGGTATTTCATAAATCTAATCATAAAGTCATATGCAAATTAAAAACATAAAACAATGATAGCAATGTAAACCTGTTAGCAGCTGAGTTGTGACTTCGAATCGGCAAATCGGATTGAATTGGGCGGAGGTAGAACTTGGTGCCGCCGAGTTCCTTCCAGGTTTGCCTCCAATGAGTATCAGGGTTTGCTTGCTAGGGTTTCTATACGTCCTTCTCTGTCCGTCTTGGTCTGTCCATTTTCGTGGCTGAAGTGCCAGTATTTATAGTGATCGTGGTGACCTAATGGGCTCAGAATGAAGCCCAGAATTTTCTGTTATCTGCCAGCTTCGCTAGGCGAGCGTGTAGCGAACGTTCGCTAGGTGAAGGATTTGCTCGCCTAGCGAGCAGGCCAGTTTGGGCCATTTTCTGGATTGGGCCACTCGTGAGCTGGGCCTTTGTTCCTTTAAGATCAGTGTCATAAAAATGAGTCGGAGTTCCCTGAAAAATGTCTTGAAATATTAATGGGCAAATTTTGGGGTATGACAGCTGCCCCTGTTCAATATTCTTGAACCGAGAGAGTCAGAATGGTATGTACGCCATTCGTGGTCTGGAGGTGGAAGATTATTGAACACTTAGGATGCCCCAAAAATTTGCACTTGTCAATTAGTTAGTCTTGATGGAGATGGGTTTAAAGATGCCATCTAGGAAGTTTGATGATGAGAGCTTCAGAGTACGTTGTACGTTAGAAGATATCTGAAGTCATGGGTGTCACTGGGTCATACGCTAGACCGTATAGTGAGTCATTCATTAGGCCGTCGACTTCACTGGGGAGTTAGAATGGGTCATACGCCGCTGGGGATAACAGATCAGAATGGATCATACGCTAGATCGTATCTGAGTTGCAGAATGGGCCGTCTGTTAGGCTGTATCTGACGAAAAGTAGTCGTACGTTAGACTACACCTCGGGATGTACCGTACGCTAGGTAGTATCTGAGGAATGAAGATCCGAATGGGTCGTACGCTAGACCGTATTGTTGGAGGAGTAATATGTTGTGCCGAATCAAAATGAGATAAGAATCCGAATGTGTCATACACTGCTGGGGATAAAGGATCAGAATGGATCGTACGCTAGATCGTATCTGAGTTGCGGAATGAGCCGTCCGTTAGGCTGTATCGTTACTGGGGGTGAAGGATCAGAATAGATCGTATGCTAGATCGTATCTGAGTTGTAGACTGAGCCGTCCGTTAGGCTGTACCTGATGGTGAAGGGGGTAGTAATACGCCAGACTACACTTCAGAATGTACCGTACGCTAGGTAGCATTTGAGGGGATGAACATCCAAGCGGGTCGTAAGCTAGACCGTCTCTGAGTAGCAGAACGAGCCGTCCGTTAGGCTGCATCTGATAATAAAGGGGTAGTCATACGCCGGACTACACTTCAGAATGTACCGTACGCTAGGTAGCATCTGAGGCCTTGAAGGTCCAAATGGGTCGTATGCTAGACCGTATTGGAGTTGTTGAAGGTCGGAATGGATCGTACGTTAGATCGCATCTGAGTTGAAAGAGTCATATGTTGAGCTGAATCAGAATGAACCGTACGCTAGGCTATATCTGATAGTATTTGTATATGTTGTATTTGCAATAAATGTCTGGGATGGGCTTATAGATGCCATCACTAGGAGGACGTCAGGATGAATGTTGACATGGAGTGTATCTGAAAGATGCATTTGAATCTGAACGTAATCGATGAAGATGTCCGTCTGAATGGCTCTCTATTTTGACTGTATCAGGAAGATAATTAACCTGAAAAATAAAGTTAGCTTCATGCCATGTCATGATGCATGAGATGTTTTATGCTTTCGAAAATAACTGCGAACGATGTATGCATGCGTATGCTGTGAAATGATGTAATGAATGAATTATGCATCTGAAAAGTTCTTCCAGAGGACTCTACTGGGGAAATAAGTCTCAGTCTTCTGGTGGGAGATACTGGTATTGATGACCCTTTCTTAGCTGGGGATACTTGATTCTTATCTGATGTTAGAAATATTCAACCGAGCCTGGCTGGGGATGGGATTAGCAACGGATTCATTGGAAAGCATGATTAGACCTTCTCCTCGATCCTGAAGTCTAGTAGTAATCGCTATTTCTATTTTATGCATGCATTTTTGGTAAACATCGATCATATCCAAATGCATATATTAATTCGAATTAAATCAATGGACGTTTATGCAAACAAAACAGAGAAAGTAAAACAAAAGCATTTTTTTTTTAAACTAAAATTATATTGATTTTGAAAGAGGGCCTATAAACAGGCAATTTGTGTACAAGGAGACAGAAATCCTAGTAAGAGGAAATTGTCAGGCAAACAAAGAGAAAGCTATGCAGAAAAAGTCCTATCGATTCTAATTCTACTACTGCCATTATATCTTCAAGTATCTCATCTCCCTTGCTGTCGGATGGGAGTGATTGGCTTGTTCAGTCCTTTGAGCTTGGTTGAAGCTGACGGAGAACGGGACATAGTCATACGCTTTAATCCCTAATTTTTTCCTGGATCGCCTTTTCAGGTTTTCAGTCCACCAGGATACCCTTTTTTGCCCAAGTCGCCTTTTCAGGTTTTCGACTTGCCGGGTGTACGTCTTTATATGTTTATCCCTAATTTTTGCCCGAACCCTTTTGGTTCGCCGGGATGCCCTTTTTTTGCCTAGGTATGTCGACCTAGCGGGTCTCTTTTACGCGTAGTATTTTTTAACTATGTCTGCGTTCACGGGATGCGGGAAGTCTTCGCCGTCCATTGTAGCTAGTATCATGGCTCCACCAGAGAATACCTTCTTAACTACAAACGGCCCTTCGTACGTGGGAATCCACTTGCCTCTGGGATGACCTTGTGGTAGAGTGATGCGCTTTACCACCAAGTCGCCAATTTGATACACCTGTCTCTTGACTCTTTTGTTAAATGCCTGGGTCATGCGCTTCTGATATATCTGTCCATGACAAACAGCCGCAAGTCTCTTCTCATCAATCAAGTTTATTTGATCGAGTCGAGTTTGAATCCATTCATCTTCATCTAAGCCCGCCTCTTTCATGATCCTTAGAGAGGGAATCTGAACTTCCACTGGTAAGACGGCTTCCATTCCGTAGACTAAGGAGAAAGGAGTTGCTCCTGTCGAAGTGCGTACTGAAGTGCGATAACCGTGAAGAGCAAACGGTAACATCTCATGCCAGTCTTTGTACGTCACCGTCATCTTTTGTATGATCTTCTTGATATTCTTATTAGCAGCCTCCACGGCACCGTTCATCTTTGGCCGGTACGGAGAAGAGTTATGGTGCTTTACGTTGAACTGCGTGCAGAGTTCAGTAATCATCTTGTTGTTCAAATTAGTACCATTGTCGGTGATAATCTTTTCAGGGATACCATACCGACAAATAAGACTATTCTTGATGAACCGTGCCACCACATTCTTGGTGACAGAAGCAAATGAGGCGGCCTCTACCCACTTTGTAAAGTAATCAATAGCGACAAGGATGAAGCGATGTCCATTAGAAGCAGTAGGTTTAATCTCCCCGATCATATCAATGCCCCACATTGCAAAGGGCCAAGGTGCGGTCAACACGTTCAATGGAGCAGGAGGTGCATGTACTTTATCCGCATATATCTGGCACTTGTGACAGGTTCTGGAGTGATGGTGGCAATCAGCTTCCATGGTAGACCAATAATACCCTGATATCAGAATCTGCTTGGCCATCGTATGTCCACTAGAATGAGTCCCGAAAATACCATCATGCATGTCTTCCATAATCTTTTCTGCTTCCTTTTTATCCACACAGCGAAGCAAAGTCGAATCATGATTACGTTTGTATAATAATCCATTACTCAAAAAGAATTTAGCGGAGAACTTCCTCAGAAATTTTCTGTCATTGATAGATGCCTCTTCAGGGTATTCCTGAGTTTCCAAATATCTTTTTACTTCGTGGAACCAAGGTTTCTCTTCCACTTCATCAGTATTAAGCTCATAACAATGTGCTGGTTCATCCAATCGCTCAATGGTGATCATGGGAGCTTCATTGTCCCATCTGACTCTGAACATAGATGACATGGTAGCCAATGCGTCTGCCAACTGATTCTCTTCTCGTGGGATATGTTCGAATGTAATCTCTCCAAAGTATGGGATTAGTGACAACACCTTCTCTCGATAAGGGATGAGATTCGGATGTTTAGTGTCCCATTCTCCTTTGATCTGACTGATTACTAATGCTGAGTCTCCGTACACACTCAAAAACTTGATCCTTAGATCTATGGCAGCTCTGAGTCCCAAAATACATGCTTCATACTCAGCCATATTATTGGTACAATCAAAACATAGTCTAGCAGTGAAAGGCGTATGGCAACCCCTGGGAGAAATAATTACGACACCAACATCGTTGCCCAACGCATTAGAAGATCCATCAAAAACCATAGTCCATCGGGATCCCGGTGCGGGTCCTTCATCCGGTCCATGTTCTTCATGATTGGTAACAAACATGACATCTTCATCTGGAAACTCAAAATTCATAGATTGGTAATCATCCACCGCTTGATGAGCCAAATGATCAGCTAGCACGCTTCCTTTGATTGCTTTCTGAGTAGTATACTGGATGTCATACTCTGTTAAGATCATCTGCCATCTTGCTATTCTTCCGGAGAGAGCGGGTTTCTCAAATATGTATTTGATAGGATCCATCTTAGAAATCAATAAAGTGGTGTGATTCAACATATACTGTCTCAGTCGGCGAGCAGCCCAGGCCAAAGCACAACAAGTTTTCTCGAGCAGTGAGTATCTTGTTTCACAGTCGGTAAACTTTTTGCTAAGGTAGTATATGGCATGCTCTTTTCGACCAGACTCGTCATGTTGTCCCAACACGCACCCCATTGCATTTTCTAACACGGTTAAATACATGATTAGAGGTCTTCCTTCAACTGGTGGCATCAGAATTGGAGGTTCTTGAAGATACTCCTTGATTTTGTCAAAAGCTTCTTGACATTCCTCATTCCATATCATCTCTTGATTTTTCCTCAGTAGCTTGAAGAGGGGTTTGCAGGTGGCGGTCAAATGGGAGATAAATCGGGCAATGTAATTCAAGCGTCCCAAGAAACCTATGACTTCTTTATCTGTACTGGGAACTGGCATTTCTTGAATAGCTCTCACCTTGGCCGGGTCAACCTCAATCCCTTTACCACTGACAATAAAGCCCAGGAGTTTGCCGGACCTTACCCCAAAGGTGCATTTGTTCGGGTTCAACCTCAACTTGTATTTCTTCAACCTCTCGAACAGTTTGTATAAATGATCGAGATGTTCCTCCTCAGTATGAGATCTGGCTATCATGTCATCCACATATACTTCTATTTCATGATGGATCATATCATGGAACAAAACCACCATAGCACGCTGGTACGTTGCCCCTGCATTCTTTAAACCAAATGGCATTACTTTATAACAGAACGTGCCCCATTGCGTCACAAACGTAGTTTTCTCCATGTCCTCAGGCGCCATCTTAATCTGGTTGTAACCTGAGAATCCATCCATGAATGAGAACACCTTGTGTTGAGCGGTGTTATCTACCAGAACATCAATGTGCGGGAGTGGAAAGTCATCCTTGGGACTCGCTTTATTCAGGTCTCGGTAATCTACACACATTCGCACCTTACCATCCTTCTTTGGCACTGGTACCACATTAGCAACCCATTGAGGATAAGAAGTAACAGCCAGAAAACCTGCATCAAATTGTTTCATCACCTCGGCTTTGATTTTCTCAGACATTTCAGGACGCATGCGACGAACCTTTTGCTTAACAGGACGACATTCTTCCCTCGTTGGCAGTCGATGCACTACTATATCGGTATCCAGTCCTGGCATGTCTTCATAAGACCAAGCAAAAATCTCTACATAGTCATGCAACATCTGAATCAACCTTCTCTTGACACTGTTTTCCAAGCCTGCTCCTATTTTGACTTCTTTCTTGTTTACTTCAGTACCTAGATTTACAGTCTCAACTAACTCCTCGTGTGGCTGTATAGTCCTTTCTTCCTGCAGTAACAGTCTGGCAAGTTCTCCCGGTACTTCACAATCTTCCTCACTTCCATCCTCGGCTTGGTAGATCGGATTTTCAAAGTCATAATGAACAGTAGTAGAACTATTGTCAACAGGATCCAGAGTGGGTATGGATCTGCAATTCGTTACGTGAGTGTGTGTAAGAAAACATAGCTCGTTTGGAAGATGACAGAAAAGATAAAGAGTGCAATATTTGAATGCAAAAAGTCCATTGATTTATTGAATATGAATATGCTTATGAAGATGACAAACCCTTAACAAATTAGCTATTGTGCCCCGGGCATAGACACAACGCTTGGAGAAGTTCAATTGTAAAAAAAACAAAAATTTGCAACACTAAAATAGACAATAACAATTACTCCTGACTAAAGGAAATCGGGATAGTGTCTTCAGCCTTCCAATTATTGAGTCCGTCACCAATTGTTGGGAAAATCCAGCTATCCAGGTCGCAACCGCTGTCAGCATCTTCTACAGCATTAATTTGACTCTTGTCAGGGCTGAACCCCAGGCCAAATTTGTCAGACTTGTACGGTACGTCGATCAATTGACCCCAGCCAGTACGACCACCATCTTCAACCACGGCTTGAGCGTCCTTTAGAGAAATCATAGCAGGAGGAGCACGAATAACCTTGGGTACACAGGAAGTTGGCTTAAGGACAGGATTGGTCGGAGGAACTACTTCAAATGACTGACAAGGAGTCTCAATGAATTCACCATCCATCTCGACGTATCTGAAGGTATGCACACTACTGACAATGTACTCTTCTTCTCCACACACGGTGACAATTTTGCCCTTTGTGGGATACCTCAACTTTTGATGGAGAGACGAGGCTACAACGCCTGCCCCATGAATCCAAGGGCGTCCCAATAAGCAGGAATAGGCAGGACGAATGTTCATTACATGGAAGGTAGTGTTGAAGACTTGAGGTCCTATCTTGATAGGAAGGACTACTTCGCCATGGACAACACTCTTCGCACCATCGTAAGCACATACCACAATGTCACTAGGTTTCAGTTCAATGCTTTTACAATCCAGCTTATCCAGCACAGCTGTCGGCAGCACATTCAAGGAAGAGCCATTATCGATCAACACATGAGACAAAGTGATTCCCCTACACTCAATGGAGATATGCAGGGCTTTATTGTGATTCTTTCCTGTTGGTGTCAGATCAGCGTCGGAAAAGCCTAGGCCATTGTCAACAGCCAAGTGAGCAACATAATGTTCGAACTGATCGACAGATGTCTCCTGAGGTACATGAGCGGTCTTCAAGAATTTTATCAATGCATTGGCATGAGGTTCAGAAGATAACAGCAAGGATAACATCGAGATCTTAGACGGGGTATGCCCCAACTGTTCTACAACATCAAAATCACTCTTGCGAATGATTTTCAGCACTTCTTCCATTTCTTGTTTGGCAACATCTTCGGGAGTAACTTCGACCGGTGTCTCTGACTGAGAAGGATTGACTGGTTCCTTTCCTCGAGTTTCAAGGACAAGAGGTGAGATTTCTGGAGATAAGATCCTTCCGCTTCGAGTAATTTTACTAGTCCCAACAATGCCACTATTATTAGCAGCATTATCCACTTGCTTCACGCCATGGACGTAAACATTACCGCCATAATTCCACGGAATAGCTTTGCTTGAGGAATACGGGATCGGGCCAGGTGCAGTGATGATTAGGGGAGCAACCCTGGGCTCAGCAGTAATCTTCACAGGCGCCCTGGTAGCGGTAATCTTCACTGGAACTTTGGACCTAGCAATCACAGATATTTCTTCAATAGGGTTTTCCGCCTTAGGAATCCTTTCGAAGAGAACTGTACGATCGTCCATCAGCCGTTGAATACCATTCTTCAATTTCAAACAGTCCTCGGGCCGGAGTATGCAGAGATTGCAATCTTCAGCACAACCTGGAAATAAACCAGCTTGCAATAAATTCCTCTTTATGATCGGGAGAGGAGATGTTAAGTCCGCCACATTGGAAATGTGAGAATCGTCATCCATAGCATTAACAGTCTTGTCATGGTTAGGCATAGGAGCAGTGATGACATTAGGAGTCTCCGGAGGCTCAAACTCAATTTCTCCGGCTTCGATCATATCCTGAATCTTATTCTTCAATGACCAGCAATCGTTTGTATCATGCCCGGGGCTATCGGAGTGATATGCACACCTGGCATTGGGATTATAACGAGAAGAGGTAGTGTTGGGATTTGTAGGAGGATCTCTAAGGGTGATCAAATTTGCCTTTAGCATTCCCTGCAGTGCCTGTGCCAAGGTCATATTGATCCTGGTGAACTGCCTTCTTGGCCTGTCTTGTTTGGGCTGGAAGTTTTGAGATGGTGGTGCTGCAATCGTAACCGCTCCAATGTCGTGGTCACGGTCTTTCTTGTTACGACCCTTTTGACCGTACACAGCATTTGATTCATTCCTCCCCTGAGAGGACCTTTTGGTGCTTGCAGAGGCAGCCGCCTGTATCTTTCCACTTTGGATGCCGCTTTCAACACGTTCACCTGTCAATATAAGTTCAGTGAAACATGATGAAGAACTTCCCAGTAGATGGCTGTAGAATGGGCCGGTCAGTGTGCCCATGAACATATCCACCAACTCTCTGTCAGTCATAGGGGGTTTGACTCTGCCAGCCAAATCTCTCTACTTTTGAGCATATTCTTTAAAGCTTTCTTTAGATCCCATAGTCATATTCTGCAGCTGTAGCCGGGTAGGCGCTAGTTCAGAGTTATACTGGTACTGTTTATAGAAAGCTGTTGCTAAATCAGTCCAGGTGCGGATGTCAGAGCTCTCGAGCTGATAATACCATTCCAACTGTGTGCCAGACAGGCTCTCTTGGAAGAAATGGATCCATAGTTTCCTGTCAGTGGTATGCGGCTGAATCTTTCTCACATAAGCTCTCAGATGCATCTGAGGACAGGACGCACCATCGTACTTAGTGAAAGTGGGGATTTTGAATTTGCGAGGAATGGTCACATCGGAGACCAGACCCAAACTTTCGAAATCCAGACCGGGCGCCTTCTGACCCTCCATAGCTAGCATACGTTCTTCCAGCAACTTGTACTTATCATCTCTTGGAGAGTACTGTTCATTTTCATAATCTTCATCGTCATCCTCAGGGTTGGAGAAATCAGCATTCTCTTCCTCTGAATCATTCTCCGCCCCCTCTTCTGGACCATTCGGGATTCCAAACTTGACTCTTGCGGCCTGTCCTTTACGCCTTCTTCTCGGGTTAATGAAACTCACAGCTTTCTTGTCTTTCTTCTTTTCGAGCAAAAAAGCCTTCAGTTCCTCCTGCCCCTTGGATAAGCTTAGCATCATCTCTTTGAATTGAGCATTCTGAGTCTGGAGATCTTTGACAGTTTGTTCGAGATCCATTTTTCTGTTTGCAATGAAGACCGTGAGAACATTGAACTTGTAGAATACCTGTTATGCAGTGTTATGTTATGTTATGCAATGCATGAAATGTTTTCAAGGACTTTTGGAATTTAACTTTGCGTAAATCACCAACAAGAGAGAAATGTTTATTGCTAATTTCTTTGATCAATGTTCATTACAAAAGGAATAATAATAAAAATACAATGAAAGCTCAAGTCTCCCAGGGGCGACTTCTTTTTGGGCGAAGATACGCATTGAGTCTTCGTTCCTCATTAAGCTGACTGGTAAGTTCTAACACTTTCTTCCTTTCTGCGACGAACTGAGTCTCGAAAGTATCCCTTTCTTCTCTCAACTGGATCCAGGATCTCTTTAGTTCCTCAACGTTGGTAGGCATATCTGGATAAGGAAGGATCTAAGGAGCACCTCCTTCAGCTTCAGGTTCGACAATCTGAGGTCCGATTGCAAGATATGGCATGACAACTTCACGAGCTCTGGCGCGTACCCATCTGAGATAAGGTTCCATAGGAATAGAATTTTTCTGTCCTAACGTACCTCTCTTCACCATGCCCCAAGCTCGTACAAATCTTTGACGGAGGCCTTGGGAATCGTTGTCATAGTCGAACATGATGCCTTCGATGATCATTTCATGTGGACCATCTCTTCGAGCACAACCAAACTGTCGCAGAGCTAAAGCTGGATTATAAGTAATACCTCCTCTTATTCCTAGGAGTGGTACATTAGGGAACTCGCCACAACGATCAATGATGGTAACATTTTCCTTGAACTGAGGACACCAACAGATGTCTGGGTGGGAGAGCGACATTATCCTTTGAGACCATTTCAAATTCTGCTCGTTCTTCAAGACTGATTGAGGAAGGTGCGAAATAAACCACCTAGACAACAAAGGTATGCAGCACATGAGAGTCCCTTGCTTCTTCATGGTACGAGTGTGGAGGGAATGCAAAATGTCTCCCAGCAAGGTAGGTACAGGGTTATGAGTGAGAAATATCTTAATAGCATTCATGTCTATGAATTGGTCTGGATTAGGGAATAACACCAAGCCATAGATTAGCAATGCCAGGATGTCTTCGAAAGCACGGACATTCATAACTTTTAAGAATTCTCGGGCCTTATTTGTCAGGAATTTGGCAAGTAAACCCTTAACTCCACTCCTTGTTACCCAATTAGCTTCAATGTCGGACTTCGTCATGTGTAAAGCTGCGGCAACTTCTTCAGACTTCGGAACCTTTTCTAAACCACTGAAAGGTATTTGATCAAGGATAGGTATCCCAAGCAGTCTGGAGAATTCTTCCAGTGTAGGTACCAACTGATAATCTGGGAATGTGAAGCAATGATGTTTAGGGTCGAAGAACTGGAATAAAACTCTCATCATATCTTCTTTGAACCCAGTGGTAACTAAATTGAGAAGAGAACCATGTCTCTTGATGAACTGCGCATGATCGGAAAGTTCTGACACTAAGTTCTTGAGTTGAGGAGAGATTGCTACAAGATTAATCTGGATAGTCTTCCTGGGAGCCATAGCCTTACAAAACAGAGCAAAGTTAAATCCCTAAGTCCTTGAAATGATGTTATGATGTTATGATGTTATGATGTTATGATGTTATGATGTTATGATGTTAAGATGTTATGATGTTATGAGGTTAAATAAATAACAAGCACAAACAAGTCACACAACGATCATTCCTAGGTTTTAAGGCTTGCATGAGTTCCATAGGTAAGTACCCTCCCCACTGAAGTTTAGTTGGTTCAACCTGTCCTAGAATAGTAACCGGGTTCTAGAAGGATCTCAAATCACCGACCTTCCTTTAAGTCCACTTCAGTGCAACACCAAGTGGTTGACCGAAGCTTCCCTAAAGTCCAATCTCAAAGAGTGTAGTATCGAGTCTCAACCAACCCCAGTCGGAACCGAAGTCAGTTATCTCACTACTTTCTAATGGCCAGGATGAGTCAATTAGGGTTCTAAAGGTCTGGTTAATGCTTTAATGACACCACGCAGATGCCAAATTTTTCCTCAAGTAAACATGAGGAACATCAGGACATCCAAAGTGTCACATTAACCGTAGCCATCATTTTAACCATTCCAGTATACGCCGGATAGTCGCGATGATCTATTGCTACTTACCTAAGGTACACTAGATCCGGGTGTAGGATCTTTCACTCAAAAATACCCAAGCAATCCCTTAAAAGTAAATCAGACAATTTGGAATAAGTGATCTTGTTTTTAAGGTAACCTCTCTTTCTAAGGATCCCCAGCAGAGTCGCCAGTTCTGTCATACGGTGAACTGACTTGGGGTATTTTGCTTTTTATCGCAATGTCGCGGATAGCAAGAGTCGCCACCGACTTTTCTTTTATCCAATAAGGAAAGGTGGAAAAGAACAGGAAAGACCTCAATAGATTTTGGGTTCGGGAGGTACATTATACAAAGGGAAGGTGTTAGCACCCTTTGTATCCATGCTTATCCATGGGCTCTTAATTGCTGGATCACTTATATTTTTGTCTGAAAAGTGTTCGTGAATTGTTTAAAAAATGTTTCGAAAAGAGAGTTTAACTTTGTAATGATTCTCGTATGAATGTATACAAAGTATTTATCTCGTTTGATTTTGAAAACGGTTTAGAAAAATGTAACTTGGTAATGATTCTAGTATGAATGTATACCAAGTGGTGATTTTCTAGGATTTGCAAAGTGTGAGGGGTGGGAAATGTTTTAGGTTATGATCCAGCAATTGAGAGTTATACCTTCCTAAGGTTGTTATGAACGTTTCCTATCCTTATGAGGGTAAAACTGTCCTTACTATTGAGAAGTAAGTAATTTTACCCTTTGGATGTTTAAGGGTCATCGTAGGGTCATCGATAGGTCATTGAAGGCAACAGTTGTAAGGATACCTTAGCATTCGAAGGGACGATCATCATTTAACCGTGGGCTACACCGAAGGGTCATCGAGGGACGAAATCATATATTCGAAGGCAACATCCGAGGGACTATGATTTATTTTATGATGATTTAATCGAAGGGCCATTGCTAAGTGTATCCCCACATTCGCGGGACATGACCGTAATACTGTAATCGTAGGGTAACAAAGAGAGGTCCAAGATCACTTATTTAAAGGCAAAGTTTTACAATTAATTAGGTAGCCGTCATCAAGTAGGTAATTAGATTCATATTAAAACCAATACATTAAGAACAATTAAGCCATTGGGGTGGATCTTTGCCATAAAATTAATACATTAAAATCGATTGAATAATTCAGATTGAATCTCCATAAGGGTATCCCACCCATAAGGTGGAATGCCTAGCCGGCCCTTTCCTTGGAAACATGTAAACCTTTACACAATTCAACACACGGATTAGAGCATCGAGATAAAATATAATTGAAAGTTGCACCATAAAATAAACACAACAATCATGAACTCAAACCAAATGATGCAGAATTATAATAACATAAGATAGAACAGTCAAAAAAAATGAAACAGCCACTGTCCCATTCGCCCCTGCTTCGCCTAGCGAAGGCCTAGCGAGTACTCGCTACTGGCTCGCTTAGCGATGTGCTAGCGAGCGCTGCTGGTTTTTGAATATGATATCAGTACAATCTCAACCAATTTTATGCCTTATGGATCTCATCACTGCAATTATACGATTAATCATTTAAGGTATGCATGGTATATACTAAAGTTCACATGCCAAGCTTAAGGTATTTCATAAATCTAATCATAAAGTCATATGCAAATTAAAAACATAAAACAATGATAGCAATGTAAACCTGTTAGCAGCTGAGTTGTGACTTCGAATCGGCAAATCAGATTGAATTGGGCGGAGGTAGAACTTGGTGCCGCCGAGTTCCTTCCAGGTTTGCCTCCAATGAGTATCAGGGTTTGCTTGCTAGGGTTTCTATACGTCCTTCTCTGTCCGTCTTGGTCTGTCCATTTTCGTGGCTGAAGTGCCAGTATTTATAGTGATCGTGGTGACCTAATGGGCTCAGAATGAAGCCCAGAATTTTCTGTTAACTGCCAGCTTCGCTAGGCGAGCGTGTAGCGAACGTTCGCTAGGTGAAGGATTTGCTCGCCTAGCGAGCAGGCCAGTTTGGGCCATTTTCTGGATTGGGCCACTCGTGAGCTGGGCCTTTGTTCCTTTAAGATCAGTGTCATAAAAATGAGTCAGAGTGCCCTGAAAAATGTCTTGAAATATTAATGGGCAAATTTTGGGGTATGACAATTACCTAATGGAAAATAGAAGTGGAATGGAATCTGATATGTGATGAAGCTTTTCCTCCTTGCCACGAAATTCCAATGCTCCTTTAGGGTTAGGGTTTCAGCTTCTTAAATAGGGTGGATTAGGTGTTCTCATTGGCTTTTTTAATAAGTGATTTATCCATAAGAATAAAAGTGTGAAATGAGGTGTAAAATGTTGTTATTTTGGGTCAAACTTAAGTGAGTGGATGTCCAATGTATGGCCAAAAGAGGTAAAAAAACATTACTGGTTTGTGCAGCATGCTTAGAAAATCTGATTGGGCCAGCCATGCCCAAAATCTGCCTAGAAAATCAAGTCATGGTGCCCACTTTAAATGAATGTATCTCTCAAACCATGGATCCAAATGAGATGATTTCAAAAGGATGTGAAAGAGGACATGGCAAGATGCAATTGTTATGAAGAAAGTATTTTCAAATAATGCCTTGAAGTTCAAGAAAACTGGCCAAGAAGTCTTGACAAATTTTGAAAATTTTGGACTTAGAAATTTTTCTAAGTGTCCTAAAAAAATGTCTCACTTTGACTAAGCATAACTTTCTCAATTCTAATCCAAATGGAGCAAACTTTATATCTCTAGAAATCTTCGAACAAGAGGAACAACTTTCATGTTAGAGAAATTTTCAAATGGAGCTTTTATCTTGATGCAAAATGGGCTTAAAGTGAGTGCAACTATCATGAAAACATGCCCTAAATGGAAAGTCAATCATTTCCTAATTAAGTAACTTTTCCAATTCCTGATTAAATGATGAATCCATGATCCAACCTTGATCAAATTTCACATGTAGGATCCCCTAGGCATGGATTTTGAGATTCCACTCTCAAAATGTCAGGAGTTGACTTTTCTGGCCCCACAGTTGACTTTTTCCAAACTGTCTGATTCCCGATTCCATTGATCAATTGAAGCACTTCTAGCTCAAATAAAGAGCTGATTTTTTGTATGTAGACCCTTGTGGACATATGGAGGGCCATGGAAAAGAGTTTCACCCAAAGAATCAGAAATAAACTGATTTTATACCAAACCCTAGTTTTAGGGCAAAATGATCAAGAACCGATTGCACTGATTGCCAATGAATCTTTCTGAGATAATTGTGAATCTTCCTAGGCCAAGATGCCTCTCTAATCATGACATGGATGAGCTCATCTACTTCCAACCAAACATTGTCTGTTGTAGGTAGCCATGAAATCCTAATTTCTGATTAAATCCAGATGAACACTCTGATAGCTTTGAATCCTTCACTGATGAACTGAGGACCATAATAAGATACTTGGACCCCCCTAAGACCCTTGAGACTTGTATACTTAGAAAATGAAGTCCAGTTCTCAATCTTTCTTTGTGTGGGCTCCTTCTGTTAAGGAGTGATCGATCAAAACCTGATCTCCATGTCACTAATGCAGTATGCAATGAGTATGATTCGCTCATCTTCAAGATCCTCCAGATGATCAGCTTTCCGAAAAAGGTGATTGGACTGTTTCCTATCCTTCATAAGTTTCTGATTATCGACACGAGATGATATTCAGAACTACTCAGAATGCAGCCATTCGTTTAATCCCTAACTTTTGCCTGGATCGCCCTTTCGGGTTTTCAATCCATCGGGATACCCATTTTTGCCTAAGTTGCCCTTTCAGGTTTTCAACTTACCGGGTGTACAATCTTTTCATTTTTTAATCCCTAACTTTTGCCCGAACCTTTTTCATTTTCTTGGTTTGCTGGGATGCCCATTTTTTTGCTTGGACTATTCTTTTTATCGTCCAGCGGGTCTATTTTATGCGAAGTATTTTTTAACTGCGTCTGAGTTCACAGGGGAAGTGAAGTTTTCACCATCCATAGTTGCAAGAATTAAGGCTCCACCATCAAAAATCTTGGTGACAATATACGGTCCATCATAGTTAGGAGTCCACTTGCCCCTGTGATCTGTCTGAGGAGGAAGGATCCTTTTCAACACCAAATCTCCGACTTGGAAGCATCGAGGACGCACTTTCTGATCAAAGGCTCTCTTCATCCGACTTTGATACAACTGCCCATGACAAATGGCTGCCATTCGCTTCTCTTCGATAAGACTCAACTCATTAAACCTTGTTCGAACCCATTCAGCTTCGTCTAACTTGACATCCAGCAGGACTCTTAGAGAAGGAATCTCCACTTCAACAGGTAGGACTGCTTCCATACCATACACAAGGGCGTAAGGGGTTGCCCTGATCGATGTACGTACTGAAGTACGGTACCCATGCAAGGCGAAGGGTAGCATCTCATGCCAATCTCTGTACGTAACGACCATCTTCTGCACAATCTTCTTTATGTTCTTATTTGCTGTCTCAACAACACCGTTCATCTTTGGACAATAAGGGGAAGAATTGTGATGCTGAATGTTGAAGTTCTTGCACAACTCCTTCATCATTTTGTTATTGAGATTAGAACCATTATCAGTAATGATTCTTTCGGGAATCCCATAACGACAAATGATTTCTTTCTTGATGAATCGGGAAACCACATGTCTGGTGACCTTCGCAAATGACGCTGCTTCGACCCACTTGGTGAAATAGTCGATGGCAACAAGGATGAAATGATGCCCATTGGAAGCAGTCAGCTCAATCTTTCCAATCATATCAAGGCCCCACATAGCAAATGACCACGGCGAAGACATCACATTCAGAGGATTTGGCGGCACATGTACCTTATCAGCATAAATCTGGCATTTATGACACTTCCGAGCATATTTGAAACAATCAGATTCCATGGTCATCCAATAATAACCCGTTATCAACAATTTCTTACCCATTGCATGTCCGCCGGCATGAGTACCGAAGGAGCCTTCATGAACTTCCTGCATTAACATGTCTGCTTCGTGTCTATCCACGCATCTGAGCAAAACCATGTCGAAGTTCCTCTTATACAGCACATCGTCTTTGTTCAAGAAGAAACTTCCTGCCAATGTTCTCAAAGTCTTTCTATCATTGTTGGATGCCCTTGCAGGGTACTCTTGATTCTTCAGAAAGCACTTGATGTCGTGATACCAGGGCTTGTCATCAACTACCACTTCAGCAGCAAACACATATGCGGCCCTGTCAAGGCGCATAACATCAATCCTGGGAACATGGTTCCACCGAATCACCTTGATCATGGAGGATAGAGTAGCAAGAGCATCTGCCATCTGGTTCTCGTCATGAGGTATATGATAAAGCTTTACTGTTGTGAAGAAAGTCAACAGTCTTCTCGTGTAATCTCTGTAGGGGACCAGATTAGGCTGGAGAGTATTCCAATCACCATTCACTTGATTGATCACTAGAGCTGAATCTCCGAAGATGTCCAGAGTCTTGATTCTCAAATCAATGGCTTGCTCAATACCCAAGATACAGGCCTCATACTCAGCTTCATTATTGGTGCATTCAAAAGTCAGACGAGCGGTGAAAGGCATGTGGGCACCTTTCGGAGTGGTAATGACAACACCAATTCCACTTCCTTTGACATTAACGGCCCCATCAAACATTAAAGTCCACTTTTCATCTGGATCAGGTCCCTCCTCAACAACTGGCTCTTCACAGTCTTTCATCTTGAGGAACATGATGTCTTCATCCAGAAAATCAAACTTCATCGGCTCATAATCATCAATCGGCTGCTGAGCAAGATAGTTTGATAGAATACTCCCTTTGATGGCTTTCTGGGATGTATACTGGATGTCGTACTCTGTCAGTACCATTTGCCAACGACCAACCCTTTCGGTGAGAGCTGGCTTCTCAAATATATACTTGACTGGATCCATTTTGGAGATCAGTAAGGTCGTGTGAGTCAGCATGTATTGTCTCAATCGCTTAGCAGCCCATGCAAGTGCACAACATGTCTTTTCAAGCATTGAGTATCTCGACTCGCAATCTGTGAATTTTTTACTCAGGTAGTAGATGGCATGCTCTTTCCTACCTGTCTCGTCGTGTTGACCGAGAACACAACCCATGGAATTATCAAGTACTGTCAAATACATAATCAGCGGTCTCCCTGGGACTGGAGGCATAAGGATTGGAGGATTCTGCAAATACTCTTTTATCTTCTCGAAAGCCCTTTGGCAATCATCATTCCACCTGATGGCCTGGTCTTTTCTCAACAATTTGAATATTGGCTCACACGTGGATGTTAGGTGAGAGATGAACCTTGCAATGTAGTTCAACCTTCCTAAGAAACCACAAACTTATTTTTCTGTTCTTGGCTCAGGCATTTCTTGTATCGCTTTCACTTTGGTCGGATCCACCTCAATCCCTTTTTCACTAACAATAAAACCCAGCAGTTTTCCAGATCTCACCCCGAAAGTACACTTGTTTGGATTAAGCCTCAGCTTGAATTTCCTCAAACGCTCAAACAGTTTCTATAAATTCACCAGATGTTCTTCTTCCGTCTGAGATTTGGCAATCATATCATCAACATAAACCTCGATTTCATGATGAATCATATCATGGAAAAGAGTTACCATAGCTCGTTGATATGTTGCCCCAACATTTTTCAGACCAAACGGCATCACCTTGTAGCAGAAGGTGCCCCATGGGGTTATGAAAGTTGTCTTCTCCATGTCTTCTGGTGCCATCTTAATTTGGTTATAGCCAGAAAAGCCATCCATGAAGGAGAATACCGAGAACTGAGTCGTGTTATCCACCAAAATGTCGATGTGAGGTAATGGGAAATCATCTTTAGGACTAGCTCTATTCAGATCCCGGTAGTCAACACACATCCGTACCTTTCCATCCTTCTTAGGTACTGGAACGATGTTTGCAACCCATGGTGGATAATTGGTAACTGCTAGAAATCATGCATCCAACTGTTTTTGCACTTCTTCCTTTATCTTGACAGCCATCTCTGGTCTTGTTCTTCTGAGCTTCTGCTTGACCGGAGGACAATCCTCTTTGAGAGGCAAACAGTGTACCACAATGTCTGTGTCAGGCCCTGGCATGTCCTGATAAGACCAAGCGAAGATGTCAACATACTCTTGCAGCAATTCAATCAGCCCCTTCTTCACATTATCTTCCAAAGCAGCCCCTACCTTGGTTTCTCTCTTGACGTCCTCGGTGCCAAGATTAATCACTTCAATAGACTCTTGATGCGGTTGAATGACCCTTTCCTCCTGTTTTAATAACCTGGCAAGTTCTTCAGGGAGTTCACAGTCTTCATTACCCTCTTCTTCAGCTTGAAAGATTGGATTTTCAAAGTCGAAGCGAGCCATAGCAGAACTGTTATCAACAAGATCCGGTGACGTGCATCTGCATGAGTGATGGTATGTGCTTATGAGTGTGAACAAGAAGTGGAAACTAAACAAAACATTGCCAAATGTATATATATTTTTTTATTTTTGATTTTTGAAAACTGCAAAAATAGAAAGACAGTGAATAAAATATTTGAATGCAAAAAGACGTCCTTTATTTATGATAAAAAATGCAGGTATCCACATAGATGAGCCCTACAATGAGTCATCACGCCCTGGGCGGAACGTAAGACTTGGATATGCATGAATAAACAAAGAAAAATACTCTTTAAGAAGAGTGACTTGGATAATCTCTTCAGAAGACCAGTTGCGGAGAACTTCATCCGGGACCCTTGGACGCACCCAGTTGTCAATGTCACAATCACTATCCCCATCTTCTTTGTTGATTGCAGAGATCTGGCCATACTGAATGATGCCAGCACTAGAGAAAGTAATCGGCCCCTGACGAGTCTGAGGCGTTGAAGTTGTAGAAATCAATACCGGCTGATACCCAATCCAAAACTTGTCTTCCTTTACAGGTAAATCCACCAGACGTCCCCAACCGGGAGCAACACCTGAATTTACCAAGGCCTATGCCTGCTTGAAAGACGACAAAGAGGCACCTGCTTTAACCTCTTCCACTGGAGCTGCATCCTTGACTTGAACTGCCTCAAAGGCCTGACACAGGGTCTCATGAATCTCACCTTCTACCTCTACATACTTGAATGCAGACAGGTTACTGACCAGAATATCCTTCTCACCACAGACAGTGATAATTCTTCCGTTGACCGGGAACTTGATCTTCTGATGCAAGGTCGAGGAGACTGTCCCAGCATTGTGGATCCAAGGACGACCCAGCAAGCAGCTATACGAAGGACTGATATCCATCATATAGAATACGGTGTTAAAGGTTTGTGATCCAATCTGAATTGGCAATTCTACCTCTCTGAACACCGACCTCTTAGAACCATCGAAGGCTCTTACCACAAGATCAGAAGGCTTCAAGATCAAACCTTCTACATCTAACCTTGACAGGGCTCTCTTGGGTAGCACATTGAGAGAGGAACCTGTATCCACCAGAACATGGGATAGCACAGTGTCTTTACACTCCATCGAGATGTGTAAAGCCTTGTTATGATCGCATCCAGCTGGCGTCAAGTCAGAATCAGTAAAACCTAACCCGTTGCTTGTATGAACATTTGCAACGATCCCTTCTAGTTGGTTCACTGAGATCTCCTGAGGCGCATATGCAGCATTAAGGACCTTCAGGAGTGCCTCCCTGTGTGCCTCCGAACACAGCAGGAGTGAGAGAATAGATATCTTGGATGGCGTCTGAATCAACTGATCGACTACCTTGTAATCGCTTTTCTTTATAATTCTCAAAAGTTCGTCCACGTCCTTCGCAAAAGCAGGCTCAGAGCCAGCCTGTGGTGCAGAGGTACCCTCATTCACAACTTGCTTGCCTTTGGCCTTCGCCGCGGCGTCAACACTATCAGGTTGGGTAACCGGTGGTGAGAACAGTCTACCATTTCTGGTGAATCGCCCGATTCCACCAACATTGTCCACTCCGGGATCTTTTATCTAAATTCCAGGTTCAGACTTCTGATCCCGCACCTCTTCTACTTTCAGTGGCTGCTCCGCTCCATGATCATGCGTGTACACACTCCCCCTGTAATGCCAAGGAATGGCCCTTTCGCTGGTGAAAGGTAAAGGACAAGGGGTCGTGATGGTCATAGTGGATTGATGCGGTCGCACTGGTGGTACCGGTTGCACTACTGGCGCACTGATCTGAACGGTCGGGTAGAAAATTGTGATAGTGGCAACGTCACAGTCATACTCAGAAATCTTATTTTATTAAAGTACAAACATCCGAAACATCGGAATCAAGTTCAGCAAGTACATCAGAATCAAACACCATGTTTGGAATATCAGCAACAGCATCAGAAAAATTAATTACATCAGCAGGAACAACATTTGTAAATTCTTCAGCATCTTCAGGAAAGAGAGGATCAACATCTGCATTCTCAACAACCCCTTCAACAACCCCTTCAACAGACCTTTGGGCAGATAAGTCTTCAGCTTGGAGGATACAATCGTCAAGCAAGGCCTAGATACCCTACTGTAGCTTCACACAACCCCCACTCTACGCAACACAACCCAAACAACCGCTCCCGCAACCGGGGAAAACATATGCCTTTAGCAAGTATTCTTTGATTTCTAACAGCGGAGTCTTCAGCTTCAACACCTCCTTGACTAGTTTGGCTTCTCCTTCAACCATGTTAACATTTGCTCCACCATGCTGCGGCATGGGATTGTTGACAACATTAGGAGCCGGCGTAAAGTTAATGGCCTTTGAATCAATAAGGTCCTGAATTACGTGCTTAAAAGCTTTGCAGTTCTCAATAGTGTGGCCAGGTGCCCCAGAGTGGAAATTACACCTAGCATTGGCGTCATAACCCACTAGAAGCCTGCCAATGGGAGGAGCCAAAGTGCATAACTACACAAGTTGCAAATGTTGAAGGTTGGGAAGCAACTGGGCAATCAGACATCGGAAGAGTGTCGAAACGCCTATCCATCATTCTCTGTCTCTGTTGATAAGCAGGTCTGTTACCCTATTGTTGTTGGTATTGATTTTGTTGACGTTGAGGTTGTTGTTGTTGCACTGGTGCTGCAGTCGGAATGGTCACTGCTGCAACATAAGGTTGTTGATGGTAATTCTAAAAGTTATTCCTCCGGTTACCCCTATTCTGATAAGAAGATATTGCATTTGCATCCCCTTCTCTCCTCTTCTGTCCTTATAAAAACGGCTTCTTTGACCCCGAAGATGACCCAACCCCATTTTGGATCTTACATGTCTTCAAGTAGTTCTCCACCCTCTTACCGGTAGAGACCACATCAGCAAAATTCGAGGCATTGCAACCCACCAAACGCTCCAAATAAGACCCAGGCAGTGTGTTCATAAACATGTTGGCCATCTCTTTTTCCAACATCGGAGGCTGAACACGGGAAGCCAACTCTCTCCAGCGTTGAGCATACTCTTTGAAGCACTCGTTGCTCTTGAGAGACAGATTCTGGAGCTGAGTCCTGTCAGGTGCCATATCCGTATTGTACTGATATTGCGTCACAAAGGCCTCATCCAAGTCTCTCCAGCAGCGAATATGGGCTCTGTCCAGCCTCATATACCACTCCAAGGATGCCCCGGCTAGGCTGTCCTGGAAGAAGTACATGAGCAACTTCTCATCATCAGAATACGCGATCATCTTGCGGAAGTAAGCTTGTACATGAGTCCTCGGGCAAGAGTTGCCATTGTACTCATCAAACACGGGGACTTTGAATTTTGGCGGAACTCTCACACCTGGGACCAACCCCAAGTCAGCAACATCCACACCAAGAGCATTCTGCCCTTCCACAGCTTTCAACCTCTCTTCCAGTCTCCGAAACATAGGGTCCATACCATGGCCCATGCCAAAGTCCTCCTGAAGCAGGGGGAATTGATCCTCCTGATCATCATGGATGGGTTGTTGACCAAGGTTGCCATGTGGGATTGGGATAGGCCCCGGTCCATTGGGTCCATTAGCCTCTCCAACGAGAGGATCAGCCACAACCTCCGGTTGAGTAGTAGGGGGATTCCCCTGTACCAACAATCTAATCTCCTGCTGTCCCTGAGCCACTCCTTGGACCACTTCCATGAACTGATTCATGCGAATCCTCATCTCAGCGAGCTCTGCTTGTAAACCTTCCATTGCTCTCTGTTGATTCCTTCGGGTACCGTATCGGTGAATGCCTGAGTCAGCTATCCTAATAATGGAATACCAAAAAAGATGAGAACACTGCGGCGGTACCTGTTATGCAAGACATGCTAATGAATATGCAAATGCAATGACATGTTTATCAATTTCAAAGGGATTCTACCCATTGATTCCAGTCTCACATTAGATAAACAGTGTAAGAAAACCCCGACTAGAATCAAGAAGAAGATATAAACCCCTAAGAACATGATGCATGCAATGCTTATGATTTAATTTTTATATCAGAGGAACTTTAGAGTCTTATTTGCAAATTTTGGAGATATTAAACGTTTATCACATACGGAAATATCACGTCAATTAATATTTGGAAATGTTTTTACGCCAAAGAAGTACAGTCTTGGTAACCAAATACAATACAAGAGAGAAGGAAAATGAACATCCTATGGATCCCTAGAAGAAATCTTCCAAAGCCCTCGAGACCGGAAGATAAGCTGCACGAAGCCTCTTCACCTCCCTCTCATAGGCTGCCTCCATATCTGCCTTCTCTTTGGCGAGTCGATCATACTTCCTCTTCCAAAACTTGGAAGACTAGGGAAGTAGAGAAGTCAATGCGTCATCAGGATCATCAATAACCTGGTGCTCAAGGAACTCTATCAAAGCATCCTTCTCTCTGATCTGCTGAAGCAACTCCTCTCGTTCACGGATCCAAGCACGCGAACGTCTTCGTCTCTCAACTCCTCTACTCCTTGGCTAGGGAGGGTTGAAGGCCCAGCCACAACCAAAGGTGTGGGTCTTGTATACTCATAAGGCATGAGGTACTCGGAAGCTCTCCTCCTAACCCAAGAGGTATAGGGTTCCAAAGCGATACAGTTCTTCAGACCTAGCTCCTTCCTTCCTTTCTTATGGATCTTGCGCCAAGCGCGGACCATCCTGCCCTTCAAGCCTTGGGGATCTTTACCCTCCTGAAAGAACACACCCTCTAACAGAATGTTATTGGGTTTATCCTTTAGGGGGAACCCAAGTTGACGACGTGCCAAAATAGGGTTGTAGTTAATTCCATCGCATGTACCAAGAAGAGGTACATTGGAGAATTCACCACAAGAGTCGATAATCTTCACACCATCATATACACGGTTGTACCAAAAGATATCATCATTAGTGAGAGACATAAGTCTCGTGGACCACAGTAGACATCCTTTGTTCTCCTTGAAGGCGAGCGTCTGAGGCAAGTGCGAAATAAACCACTTGTACAACATAGGCAAATAACACACAATGGTACCACCGCCCTTTGCATTCCTCATATGCAAAGAGAAATAAGTGTCACCCAACAGAGTAGGAACGAGATTAAGAGTAGAGAAAATCCTAATGGCGTTCACATCCACAAACTTGTCGATGTTGGGGAATAACACTAGCCCATAGATGAGAAGTACAAATATGGCCTCAAAGGTGTCTTTACTCATGGCCTTCCCAAACATAGTAGCTTGATCAATGAGGAAATCAGACGGGAGACCTTGAATTCCACCTTTGGTAGTCATATGAGCACCAATAATAGATTCATCTATACGCAACAGATCAACAATCTCTTGAGAAGAATGAACTCTCTCCAAGCCACTGAACGACAACTGGTCTAGGATAGGTATGCCCACAAGATAGGCATACTCCTCAAGCGTGGGCAAAAGTTGGAAATCCGAAAAAGTGAAGCAACGGTACAAGGGATCATAGAACTGCACCAACACACTCATTAGACCTTCATCCACTTGAGTAGCCAGAATAGACAGAAGCTTCCCATGACGAGCCTTGAATTCCAAGGGATCTAATACATAGGATGTCAAACTCCTTAACTCTTTCAAGTCGGGTTGTCTGAAACTGTACTTCTTCGTATTCCTTCTTTGATTATCCATGTCTGAAAATTTGCAAATAGACCTCTTAAGTTCCTTGAAAGTTTTCTCATTGTTGATGATATGGATGTGTATGGATGCATGAATGCATGGATGCAACAATCACACTTAAGGATCAAGCAAATCACATCACACAAAGGTCATGGGATGGATCAAGTCATCCTTAATATCAATCATCCATTTTGATGGATTATGGTTTACACCTTATCAACACCCAAGTTCCATTGATATTAAGGATACGCAAGAACAGATCAACCACGAATCAAGGGTTTGTTGCAAGTCACGAGCATGGAGTCTTGGTTAAGAACCACCCAAAGGGAGTGTACCATGGTTAAACCTGACAATCATGTTATACAAGAGGTTCCCATAGTCATCATCCCATCTTTAGGATATTATCGGATAAACGACTACTCGTATTCCAAAAATATTCTCAAGAGAGACTCTTATGAGTGTAGTATCGTGTAACAATCGTATCAAATCTTACACTTGAACGATCTTCGCACTACGTCCTAAAAATAGGCCAAGATGGGCGTGGTAAACTAAGGTCCTTGGCTTCTAAGGCATATATTGGAAAGAGTAATGCCTAACCACGACTGCTCGTGTGACATTATTGATCCCAACATAACCTCCACCAAGTGAATGGGCTTGCACGTCAACTTGCTAAGGAATAACTCCACACAAGTCAACAAGACTATGTCATTCTCCTATCCTAAGTGCACTCGAGTTCGGGTATAGAACTCATCTCACGAAGATCACCAAGCATACAAGGAATTAATATTCAAACAATTCAATCATTACATACAATACAGTAATCCCAAATTGCACAAAAATATGTCACAAAGCAATATACCATACAATACAACAAATATGAAAAGTAGGCAAAATCCACTACGCAAATGATAGTCCCCAGCAGAGTCGCCACTTTTTTGTAGCGGGGTATTCGTTACCATTAGAGATATTGACTACATCCAAGGTAAACCATACAAGTCGAGTCGCCACCACACTTCTATTTATCCAAAGGAATGGTTAGAAAGCGAACAAAAACCTAAAAGTTTTATCGAATCAAAAACTAGTAAAAATGTCAGAGATCTGGGTAAGGGGGTTGGTTATGCAATGGGAAGGTTTTAAGCATCCAAAACATCCTAGGTACTCCTAGGGAGCCCTTTTCATAAGTGTTGTTCTAGTTTAAAGGGTGTAGGTATATCTAAAGTACTATTTACTAAAAGGAAGGTTAAAAGAAAACGAATCGCAAGGATATCGCATCCACTGCCTACGTATCTCATCTGAGTATGAGAATCAGAGTCTTCGTAGCTCGGCTACCTATGGGTTAAAGAGAAGTGTGCTCGGTAAGACATCGCGTCTTATGCCTACGTATCTCATCTGAAATGAGAATCAGAGCAAAACGTAGTTCGGCTAACTAGGGGTTAAGGATTTCCATCTGAACATGGACTTACAAAAGAGGACACCAACTGTGTCAAAGGAGGGTGGGCAGTGTGTTCAACGTCCTAGGTGTCGCAGCTCGCTGAATCAAGTCTTAGGCAGTTACCTCTTTGCAATAGAACGGACTGACATGCCACAAGATCGGAGACGCCCGGAAGGTCTAAATATGGGAAAGCTCTGCTCTGGAGTTGTCATGCTATATGGACCTATGTGTTAGGATTTACAAAGGGGAACATCTACCTAATGTTAGCATGCAAAGAATAGGGGAATTCTACCTATGTTATCATACAAAGGGTTCTACCTAATGGGTGCTACCTAAACGGAACAAAAGTTGACGGATGGAACGCGGAGAGGAGTTACGAATAAGGGTAGATGGCGATGCCGGAGGCAATCGACTTATAAGTAGATGGCGATGCCTGAGGCAATCGACTTACAAGAGGATGGACGAATGCGTGCTGGTTCTGTTAAATTTTGAAAATGATTACTCGACGTTGGATCGAGCTTTTGATCTTATTTTGAAATGGTTATTGGATGTTCGTTTTAATTCTTGTATTAACAGGTGAATAAATAAATAAAGAAATAAATATTATACACTTTATGGGAGAGGGGTACATTTGTTATGAATGGGGATTGTTCATGGCAAACAAACAATAAGAATATATGCGTCATACATCATACAAGTAGGCAACAGTTATCAATCAGATCGGATAAATAAACAATATATAATCAAACCAAAGAATCAAATAATGGAGCATTTAAACAATGCATGAGAGTATGAACATGTTAAATAATCAAGCAATAAAAGCATGAATGAGAGAAACATGTATAAAAGATAACAGATGAATCAAACAGATGAAAATATACACACGAAGGGTCCACTGAATAATTTAATCAGGAAATGAGGTAAGGACCAAAAAAAATCAAGTTAAAAGGCCTCTAATACATGGAATATGAGATGAACAAGGGAGGATCAAAAGATCTCTTCAATTGCCAGAAGCAATCCCTAAGTCAAACATCGATCATAAAGAAGTCAACTGAAAATTCAAGTCAACTTAAAAAATAACAAATAAATAGCAAATTAATCAAGAAAATTATGAAAAATTAAACTAAATAAGGTGGGGTCAAGACATCATCATCCCACAAAAAGATTTTAAAAATAATGAAAATTGGCACGTGAATTAATTAAAACAAAACATAGGTCAAACCAAAAGTCAATTAATAAGACTAGGTTAGAAATAAATCAAGAATAAATTGTAAATTAATCAAGAAAATTATTAAAAATTAAAATAAATAAGGTGGGGTCAGGATATTATCATTCCCTAAAAAGATTTTAAAAATAATAAAAATTGGTACGTGAATTAATTAAAATAAAACAGAAGTCAAATTAAAAGTCCACCAACCAAACTAGGTCAAAAATAAATCCAAAATAAATTGAAAATATGAAATACAATTCCAAGAAAAGGTCAGGTTGACCATGAGACAGTGGTCAACCTTCATCCCAAATATCAAATGCTAACAATAATTTTAAGTCATAAAAATAAATCAATAAAAGAAAGTGTGTTAAAATGGACCATTTAGAATAAATAATTAAAATAAAATATTAATATTAAAAAATACGAAAATAAAAATTATATAAAATTAAGTAAAACATTAAGAAAAGTGAAAAAAAAATTTGGGTAATTTTATGGACGAAGAATATATTTTAGATAAGAAAAAGAAATATGAAAATGGAAGGATTAATGGTGATGAACATGGTAAGCAAGCGTAGATATATCAAAACATGGCGATGGAAGAAATGATTACCTAATGGAAAATAGAAGTGGAGTGGAATCTGATATTTGATGAAGCTTTGCCTCCTTGCCACGAAATTCCAAT
Source organism: Lathyrus oleraceus (assembly GCF_024323335.1). Taxonomy (NCBI): domain Eukaryota; kingdom Viridiplantae; phylum Streptophyta; class Magnoliopsida; order Fabales; family Fabaceae; genus Lathyrus; species Lathyrus oleraceus. Next base: position 424,927,598 of record NC_066583.1, read on the forward strand.
GCTCCTTTAGGGTTAGGGTTTCAGCTTCTTAAATAGGGTGGATTAAGTGTTCTCATGAGCTTTTTTAATAAGTGATTTATCCATAAGAATAAAAGTGTGAAGTAAGGTGTAAAATGTTGTTATTTTGGTCCAAACTTAAGTGAATGGATGTCCAATGCATGGCCAAAAGAGGTAAAAAAATGTGACTGATTTGTGCAGCATGCTTAGAAAATCTGATTGGGCCAGTCAGGCCCAAAATCTGCCTAGAAAATCAAGTCATGGTGCCCACTTTAAATGAATGTATCTCTCAAACCATGGATCCAAATGAGATGATTCCAAAAGGATGTGAAATAGGACATGGCAAGTTACAATTGTTATGAAGAAAGTATTTTCAAATAATACCTTGAAGTGCAAGAAAACTGGCCAAGAAGTCTTGACAAACTTTGAGAATTTTGGACTTAGAAATTTTTCCAAATGTCCTAAAAAAATGTCTCACTTTGACTAAGCATAACTTTCTCAATTCTAATCCAAATGGAGCAAACTTTATATCTCTAGAAATCTTGGAATAAGCGGAACAACTTTCATGTTGGAGATATTTTCAAGTGGAGCTTTTATCTTGATGCAAAATGGGCTTAAAGTGAGTGCAACGATCATGAAAACTTGCCCTAAAGGGAAAGTCAACCATTTCCAAATTAAGTAACTTTTCCAATTCCTGATTAAATGATGAATCCATGATCCAACCTTGATCAAATTTCACATGTAGGATCCCCTAGGCATGGATTTTGAGATTCCACTCTCAAAATGTCAGGAGTTGACTTTTCTGGCCCCATAGTTGACTTTTCCCAAACTATCTGATTCCCGATTCCATTGATCAATTGAAGCACTTCTAGCTCAAATAAAGAGCTTATTTTTTTTTATGTAGACCCTTGTGGACATATGGAGGGACATGGAAAAGAGTTTCACCTAAAGAATCAGAAATAAAATGATTTTATACAAAACCCTAGTTTTACGGCAAAATGATCAGGAACTGATTGCACTGATTGCCAATGGATCTTTCTGAGATAATTATGAATCTTCCTAGGCCAAGATGCCTCTCTAATCATGACATGGATGAGCTCCTCTACTTCCAACCAAACATTGTCTGTTGCAGGTAGCCATGAAACCCTAATTTCTGATTAAATCCAGATGAACACTCTGATAGCTTTGAATCCTTCACTGATGAACTGAGGACCATAATAAGATACTTGGACCCCCTGAGACCCTTGAGACTTGTATACTTAGAAAATGAAGTCCAATTCTCAATCTTGCTTTGTGTGGGATCCTTCTGTTAATGAGTGATCGATCAAAACCTGATCTCCATGTCACTAATGCAGTATGCAATGAGTATGACCTAATATGATGCTAATGAAGTGTAAAACATAATCCCATGCTTCCAGGAAAAATAAAAGGTAAATTTTGGGGTATTACACTTATGATGGAAATGAATTCAGAAACCAAGTTCAATCACGTGTGTCATTGCCTCACCTTCTTCACATGTTCAGAACCAAAAGTTCAAATGCCTCTAGCTTCCCTCCATCTGAACATTCTCTCCGCCGACAACGGCTGAGTCCTAAACCTCTAATAAACCATGTCAATCTCTTCCTCTCACTGCCCTAGTCCTGAATCCGAAGTCCAAATTCCAAAATCCTTTACCAATTTCAGGAATCGAGTCCAACTATATAAGAAGCCTAACTAACAAATTTGAAATTAAATCATTATCCTCCGTAATCAAAGCCTTAAAGGTTAGGGATTTGATTCCCCTGACCGAGTCCTACATCCGAGTAACTAGCATGAAGCAAATGGTCAAGGAAAAATGGATACTCACTAGAGAAGATGCAACTATCACCGTGAAGGTGTGAAAACACAAGAAATAAGGGGGGGGGGGGGTTAAAAGCCAAAGCTTTTTCCAAAATAAAAACTCTACTAACACGTTGAAAAATGAAGAGATAAAAATACAATGATTTTTATCCTGGTTCGCTTGAAACTCAAAGCTAATCCAGTCCATCTGTTGCGGTAATTCATGACCATCAAGTTATAGACAAACTTGACGTCAATAAAACCAGAGTCGCCACCGCACTTTTATTGTTTCCAAAGGAAAAGGGAAAAGTACGAAAAAAACCCAAAGATAAGAAGTTTAAAAATCAAAACTAATAAAATGCCAGAGATTACTGGTAAGGGGGTTGGTTACACAGAGGGAAGGTGTTAGCACCCAAAGTATCCTAGGTACTCCTAGGGAGCCCTTTTTTATGTGAGTATGTGTTTTTTGGTATAAAAGATGTTTGAGGAAAATAGAGTGTGGGGATGAGAAAATAATTCATTAATTATATTTTTGTGTTTGACAAGACCTTCAGAGTTATGCCTACGTACCAACATAAAAATGAGGGATCAAAACCTCGTAGTTTATGGTAACAATTTCAAAGTTGGTGAATTGATTTTAATCAAAAGTTTAAATGAAAAAAGGCATAAAAGGCCAAAAATTTGAATGAAGTTGTTAGTTTTTTTTTCTTTTGAAATTTTAAGTCAATATGATTAAGTTTATTTACAAATTTGATTTAAGAAAGAGTTTAAAAAATTCAATGCCATAAGGCCAAAGTTTGTATTTAAAATAAGGTCTAAGATTGAAATCACAAGCAAAGAAAGTTTTTGAAAAGAGGGAGAGATTTTGAAATTTAATAAGTGGGAGAAGATGAAGAGGATATCCTAAGCACAAAAAAATTAAAAGTTAAGACTTGAAAAGATCTGGCCAATGGGATGTAATCCAACAGACAAGAATGTCATATAGAAATCCCACTTTCCCTTTGGACTTTGAATCAAGCAATAATCAATAAGTAATTAGCAATATCTAGACATCATGAAGATCAAGGCATCAAATAAAGATAGCCACATCCAAGAAAGCAAGTCCCATAGCTAGCAGTCTTCTTTGTCTTCCCATGTATCAAATGAAATATTCCTTGATCAACTCAGAACAAAGCATCAGACACAAGATCAAAGTAACAATTAGCACCAAGATCAAAGTAGCAGATGAATTCAAATAAATCCCAAGACTTGCATCAAATAAAGGCTCAGTTCATAATAACCCAGTCTCAAAATATTGGCATTGACCAAGTCCTTTTGCACATGGAATGTTGCCTAATCCTAAGTCCAAGAGTTCAGATCAAGATCAATAGTCCACCAAACATTTGTTAGGGTTTTTTGTTGTTATTAAGTATTTTAAGGTCCTAAGACCACAAACAAAAATCAAATGCATAAATAAATATATACAATCACAAGATATGGATCAAATGAGCAAAGGGAAAATGACATAAACATAAACAATTTAAATGAAATGTAAATGGCAATGAATGAGAAATGACTGAAATTTAAATTGCATAAATTAAATGACTTGAAGGTAAAGCAATATTAACAAGAGTAAGTCAAATGTTAGTCAAGTGTTAGTGGTATATTTTTTATTGATTAAGTCATTCTTTGGAGAACACTCAACCATCCATTCACAAGCATGGATCCTTAAACCAATACATCTTCCATGAGAAGGGCTTCAACTTGGATAATTCAATAAGTATGCCACTAGCTCTCATGAAAGGAAAAAAGGTAAAGTTTCCATACAATACCATGAAGAATGAGAGACTTACAATCTCACTTACTAGAATGCTACGTCTTTAGGATCAAATTTAGCTCTATATTAAGCAATCGTAATTGGACTTACGTAGAAGTCACAACTATCTGAGGCCGAGCAATAAAATTTAGGTGTTAATCATGTTAGAGATTTGGTATAAAGAACTAAACTCCTAAAATATACCATACACTAAAAGAAAAGATCAAGAGGGATGGACTTATCTCATTCATACTTTTATTGGTTCATCTGACACAAGGTCATTGATGGGCCAATTAGCCTTAAGACATTAGAGATTTCATTGGTCAAATGAGTGAATGAGAAAGAATAGGGATGAAGATGAAGAGGGAGGGGAAGATAGAAACACAAATTGATCAAGGGAGAATTTTATCAAATTAACATCATTCATTCATTTTGGGAGATAAAATGTACATTTCATCAATCCCCTAAACCCAATGGTTTTAATCTAACAAAAGTCAAATCAACCTTGACTAAGGCCCAAACAAATAGTCAAACATCACAAGACCATAAAAATGCTCAATATAATTTTTACACATTTAATCAATTAAAAAGCAATTTAAAAATGAATTAAAATACAATTTAATTTGGTCAAAACCTAAAACCTCTTTAAAACACCAAATAAATGGCCAAGAGATTTATCCTAGGTCAAACAAGGTCAAAGGACCTTAGACAAAAAATTTCATGATTTTTAAACAATTAAAAATATGCAAAAAAAAACATGCAAAGTATTTTTAAACAATTAAAAATATGCAAAAAAACATTTGATTCATGAAAAATATCAAAATTAATCCAAAAAATAATTTTAATTCAGAACATGAAAGAAAAAATATTTAAAGATTTTTGGTGAAAGTCCCATATTTTTTGGATTAAAAATAAAATTGTTATGAATTAAACAAAATAAAAGGATTAAATATAAAAATAGAAATTAAAATAAAAATAGAGAAAACAAGGGCCATCAGATCTCCGTCATTAATTGAGGTGGCAGATCTGGTGGCCACACACGCGTGTTCCATGGTGGACCTTAGTCAATGCAATGTACGCGTGGTAATCATAAGCAATGGTCCAGATTAGAACATCCATGCTTGATAAGATGGCCAGGAAGTGTGATAACACACCACCGGAGCTAGGGCTCCGGTCATCTTCTCCGGTGACCTCCACCGGACTGGTCCAACTTCATTTCAAAGGAAAATGACAAACAAGGACGCTATTTCAAAGAGAAAATGCTCATGATCACGAATTTGGCCTCAATTTTCTCCAATTCCAAGTATATAAAAAGATATAGGGATTTGAATTTTGAGGATCATGAACTGAGTTGCTTCGATTTGACCTCAAAGAAACTCAATCTTATTGCCTACATTGGTAGGACTTCAGCCAACCAAAAATCACAAAGAATAGTGAAGAATTGAGAGAGAATCGAAGAGATATAAATTCTGGAAAATCACCTTCGAGTGAGCTTCAAACTTGCTTGATCTTGCTTCCAATTGGCCTTGGCTTGGCTATAGAAGCTTGTAGGAGTTGAATTGGATCAAGGAAAAACTTGGACTCTTGGAGTTTCAATCTCAAAAAATAATGAGATTTGAAGCTCGATTTTCAAATAAAAACCTTCAAGATTATCCTTTAATGGTGAGGATTTGGATTGCAGGTTCCAAGCTTGGGCATGAGGTCCTTAATTCTGAGCCAAGAGGGTCTTATTTATAGGCTATGCATGCTTGCATGGGCGTGAGATAGACCCATCAAATGATGCTATCAGGTCCAAAATCACTCATGTGCAATGTTGAAATCATGTCATGTGGTAATGCAAAGGAGATTGGAATGTGTATGTGAAATTCATCCAAATGACCCTTTAAAAAGAAACCATGCGCAAGTCCTCCATTTCTTGGCCAAATGAGATGATCTTGGAATTTTGGAAAGGTGAGATTAAGGGGAACAACTTTCATTTTGAATACTTTTCCATTTGAAGCTTGGATCATGATGAATTTTGAGGTGGAAGTTTGGAAAATCAAACATATTTGAAAATTTTCTAAGTACCAAGTAAAATGTTCACTTCTTCCACCTTGAATAACTTTTGCTATGGGCTTCAAATGGAACAAATTACTTCATAAAAGTTGTAGCGCTTTCAAACCTATTCAATTTGGTCACAAATCTGACCTCATTTCGATTTGGCATGAAGGCGTTATGCATTTTAGAAGTTGAGGAAAATCACTTGTTCAATGGTTGTGGCCCAAAATGACCTATAATATTTCCTCTTGGAACATGCCTTTGCAAGTTGAATTTGAACTTATTCCAAGAAAAAAAGTTGGATAGGACATCTTGAATTTGATCATGAAACTTGAATGAATTTCATATCATAAAAATTAAGCAAGTTATGGTCCTTGGAAGTTAACCTCCTAAGTAGGGTTCAGACAAAGTGACCTATAATCGTTCGTCATAAAAAATGACTTTCCAAGCAAAAAAAAAAGATATTGACCTCAACATGAAAGTTGTTTGTAATGTCATAATGAGTAAATATTCTCTTGGAATAATTTTCATATGACAAAAATTGTAGGAGATAGGGTCTAGGGAACCCCAGTTTTGATCAGTTGACTTTCTCTGGTCAACCACCATGAACCAACTTGCAAACTTGAAATTCTCTTGATATTTGGGACTCATGGAGGATCATATATGAATAAGATGATTTAATATGAAGTATACCTTTAAATGTTTGATTAAATATTGAAGAAACTTGCTGAAGAAGTCACACAAGATACCAGATGAATTAGGGCTTCCAAGGAAAACAAGCTTCAAACTCTTGATGATTTCTTGATAAAAATGATATGTGAAGACCATGGGGATCCATATATGATGTCTAGAGTCAATTTGAATCATATATTGATTAGCCTCCTTGCATTGAGGGTGGCAAACCCTAGATATAAGCTTGATGAAGCATAGGTGAACACACACACACACTACCTACAAAAGCAACAAACTATATATCGATATATTTTTTGCATTTGGGTTAGTAAATAATGAAAAACAAAGTATGATACAATAAAATGTGCTTGGTGACCTCTCCTAATGAAAACCCAATGAAGGAGGGGTAAGGAGGATGCCAAGGTGTGATCCCAAAGTCAATGCATATGATGAGATATCATGAGGGATCTTAGGGTCAAAATTGGGGTCTTACACCACCCTCCAAGGTGATTTGCCTTATACACAAGGACTTAATCCACTATAATCAACAGATTACAATAAACACAAAGAATACCCTTCTTTGTCTTCTCAAGGATCCAACTAAACCTTAGTCTCCTCAAGGATTCATAAAGAAAAGCTTTCTTTGTCTTCTCAAGGATAACCTCCTTAAGGAATCAAACAAATAGTTTGAATACAAGTTTTTGTGTTACAAGATGCTTCTTTAAAAGCAGATTTTACACAAATGAATAATAAATACTTAAAGAACACCGAATACAAAAGATGAGCTTTTCACAAATAAAATTAGCGTGTGTAGTTCAATAGCAAAACACGAGCGAGAATTCTTCAAGTCTCCAATGCATGCTTATATAGTGTAAGCATGTGACCGTTGGAGGGAAAAATGGGGAAAGCTCCTTGAGCGATTGTCCACTGTTGGATGAGAAAGGAATTATAACATGCACATCCTTTCACCCACAAAATCAGTGACATGTGTGATGAATAGTATAGTCCTTGCCCACAAAATCAGGTAGTGGAAAGGTTGTTCGATTTGTACTATGTACTATTTGATCACGTTCCCATTTGATCTTATCTTCAGATTCATTGGCTTCTGAAAAAAGATGATTGAAGCACTAAGTGAAGAAATAGAGAGCCAGATTCAGAAACTTCAGAACCTTGACAGTGTGAGTAGTCTGACTTGAATTCTTCAGAGTCTTTAGAATCTTCAGAAACCTTAGTCAGAACCTTGATAACTTCAATCGTTTGTCTTGAGATCTTCAGAACCTTCAACTACTTAACACAACTTCTGAAGCTTGCCATTCTTCAAAAGCTTATTGATCAGAGTCACGTCTAGAAGCAAAACAACTGAGAGAACATTGCAACAGCAACATAGTGTCTTCTTAGAAGCTTATGATGGGTGAGATAACGCAGAAGCATAAATAACATTGCATCATCAATATTGACGTCTTTCAGAACTTCTAATTACAATGCATAAGCAAATTTAGAGCACAAAGTCCAGAAGCGGATGATGTTACACATCATAAGATAAGAATCAAAATTGTTTGTTAAAGTTACACAATAACAAAACATTAGGCTGCCAAAATTGTTCTCACACAAATACAATGTAGTTATCATCAAAACTCAAGGTATAAATGCAGAACCAAATCTTGTTCTAACAATTTCCCCTTTTTTGGGGATGATAAAATATGTATTTTGATGAATAGTTTTGTACAGGGTAATCACATATAAATACATCTTTACAGAAGCACAAAGTTCCCCCTAAGATGTATAGTCCTATAAAGATAAACTCAAAATGAAAGAGCACTTTGCTGATTTACTTATTGAAGTACCAGAATAAATAATTAGTCAGGATCTCATTTATCTTTAGAATTTGATTGATGTTGTCCAGAACACAGGTTGATAACATCATTCTTTTGACATACTTTCAGAAGGGCTTTCCTTAGAAACTTCTTTGAAGAGTCTTTTTTTTAACCTTATTGAAGACCTTTCTTCAGAAAAATTCTTGAATACTTTTCTTCAGAAACTTCTTTGAAGAATCGTTCTGATTCTTGAGATAAAAGCTTTAACAAATCATTCTGAATCTTGATAATTAACCCTGCAAAAAACACTTAACAAACTTTTCTCGAAGTATTTGTTAAAAGAAACACTAAAACAATGTTTGGGTTTTTTTTACTTAGGAATTTAGATATCAAAATAAAGTCTTAATTCTTCCCTTTTAGAAGGTTATGTTTTCTCCCCCTTTGTCATCAATCAAAAAGAATATAAAGACAAAGTAAATAATGAGAAACAAACAAAATATTTCATTGAAAACTTGCTAAGAAAAGGCAGTGCATAGTAGATAAAAAAAGAAAAAGAAATGCAAAACAGTTAAAGTAAAAATAAAAATCTAGGGGTTATGAGGAGGAGGTGGAGGAGGAGGTGGAGGAGGAGGAGGAAGTCTAGACAAAATCAACTGGAGCATCAGATCTTGCTTATCTAGATGCTCATTAACCTTCGCATTATAAACCTTAATCTGCTTAATGATTCTCAAAAGAGAAATCGGAATAGGCTGAGACGCAGAAGCTTCAGAGACCACAATCTGGTTTGAAGCTTCTTCTGTTGCAGCATCTTTAGGTTCAGGAGCAGAAGGCTCTAGAGCAGCAGACTCTTTAATATGCTGAGCAGATTTTGTTGGAGCAACATCTTCTTTTTCTACTACCATGTGTTCTAGAGAAACCTCATTCACTTTTGGAGTAGGAAGACAAAGTTAAGAATTCCTCAACTTCCAAAATTCCATCCAGGGCACGATCCCAAAACATAACTTGTTTGCAGCTAAGGTATACCCAATATCCTTCATCCTGGAGACTTCAGAATTCAGCCAACTTCTGTAAGCTTCCCATGCCGAACCGCTAGCAGCAGGGTTTGCAGAAGAATGACTAACAATCATTGCTTTCTCCAAACGCTTCTTGGATTATGAATCAAATTCCATGAGAATCTTACCAAGGTCAGGAGAGGACGGTTGTAAGACCCCAATTTTGACCCTAAGATCCCTCATGGCATCATAACATTGCATTTGCATTGCCTCAAGGATCATAAGCATCTTGGCTCCTTACCTTTGGGGTGGGATCTCTTGTGAGTGTGGTTTGAGATCACCAAGCATGTTTGAATTGTATATCATTGCTTTTCTCATTTGATTACTAACCAAAAGCACAAAAATATGTCACTAACATCTCTTGTTTGTAGCTTGAGCAGTCACAAGGTCTAAAGCTTCTAGGAGATCTTATGTACAAGAGAAGGTGAAAAGCAAGCATGAAAATGGTTCCCAAAGCTCTCATCCATCCAATATGCCTTCCAAGTATCTCAATTCATCATTTTGATCAAAGCAAATCAAAGGGTTTGAGGCTTGTTTCCCAAGGAAACCCTAATTCATCTGTTCATCAACTGTGCCTTGCTCATGAAGCAACCTCAACCCATGGTCAAATATAATCAAGGTAAGTTCTTTAATTCATCATTTCATGTATATTGGAACTTATTTGAGCGTCCTCAATCATCAATTCCTCAAGGTATGAGTTTTGGACTTGAGAAGTTGACCAGTCAATTCATCTGATTATTTTGAATTACACTGAGACCTAACTTTTTATGTGTTGATCAAATGGAGATTACCCTAAGAGAAAATATGTTCTTAAGAACCATATGAACAACTTTCATGTTCATAAAAAAATGATTTAAAGCTTGGAAGGTCATCATCCATTCCAAGATATTATAGGTCATTTTGACTGAAACCCTAATGTTGGGTCAACTTCCCAAGGACATAACTCCTTCTATTTTATGATTTTGAAGTGAGATCAAATGAATTGGAAAGATTAAGATGTCTACTTCAAATTTTATGTTGAGAAAAATTCCAAAATCTCAAAAGAAATACATGTGATAATGCAAAACATTATAGGTCACTTTGGACCAAATGCATTGAAATGTGAAAAAGTCCAACTTCAAGTGCCCATAAATTCTTCATCAAAAATCCAAATGATGAAATATTTAAGTCCAAATTGATTAACTTGAAAAGATCTACAATTTTCATGTTGAAGATTTTGTCATTTGGAGCTTGCATCATTGAGATAGAAGGGCTTGGACTTTGGCCAATTTTGAAAATTTCACATATGCATGTTTTGCACCCTACACTTCAAGTTCAATTTTCATTAATTTCCAATGCCCAAATGGAGTTTTGATCAACATAACATTTGTTCCTTATGCAATAATATTTCCAACCATTACTTATAAGGTTGCATTTCAATTATGGACATGGTATTTTCGAAGACTTCAATGTAATAGTGCATTTTTTGAAAAATAATTTCAATTGCATTGCATGAGCTCAGCACACTCATTCTGCACGACCATTCTCATTTCCTTTGGCATAAGCTTTCATTTCCAAGTGGAATTGGGCCCTCCATGCGCCTGTACAGGCCCATGCATGGAGGCCTTTTCCATCCATGCACATGATTTGTCCATGCATTCAACATTGCTTCAACTATAAATACAATGTCTTGGCCTCTCATTTTTGCAACCTGAAGGCGCCCGAATTGCTGCTGAATTGAAATCCTAGCCATCACTAAAGGAACTATTTCATTTCTCTTCAAATTTTTCAGATCTGAATTTTGATTTCATTGATCAATCTTCAAATCTCAAAGTTCCTAAACCTTCTTTTCTTGATCCATAATGCCTACTGTAAGCAAAAGCATCCAAAGATCTTGACTCAAATCCTTGCAATTCAAAGGGTTACTTCAACTGTTATTTGCTTTAAACCAGCTTGTACAGTGTTCCATTTGCTTTGTTATTGTGTGATCTGAAGTCCTCTGCATAGAGGCGACATTGTTATGCTTTCAATTTTTGAAAATCATGAAGTTCATATGAACACCACAAAATTTCCACTTCTGATTTCTCTCAATCTAGAGATCTAGAATGGAATTGAGTGGTACAGGGGTGATGTACATCACCCCAGCTCTCGAATGATGCCTGGATCGTGCATTTTGGTTGCCTTTTTAATTTTTGCAATTTTTGATGTGGCCGGAAGTTGGCCGGAGAAGACGGTGGCGCTGGCCACCGTCTGGTCTCCAGATTCAATCAAGAGCGTCCATCCTCATTTCCAGATTGAATCTCGTGCATCCATTGTTATGACTTTATTAAAGGCTGAGTGTGTTTCATTTGACTAAGGAGTATGGTGAGCGCGCCCTTCTAGGCCGTGTGATGATCCACGTCAATTAATGAAGGATCATCCAACGCTCCACGCTTTTTCTCTTTTTCTATTTTCTGATTTTATTTTCCTTTTATTACTTTAATTCTATTTTATTTAAAAAATTCATATTCTCTCATTATTGGTCCAAAAATTATGGGACTAATTTCATTCTTCTCCTTTTAATTTCTACTTTCTAAAAATGATTTTTAATATTTTTTATTTTATCATTTGATATTTTTTAGTAATTTTCTCTTTTCTGGTTATTTTTAATTCATTTAAAATAGTTTTTGATATTCAAAAAATACAAATATATTTTTCCAACCTCTTTGAATGATGATAGATCTATGAAAAATATTCAAAATAATCAGAAATGAGGTCATTTTGGGCCATTACCATTGAACAAGCAATGGTAAACCATACAAGTCGAGTCGCCACCGCACTTCTATTTATCCAAAGGAATGGTTAGAAAGCGAACAAAAACCTAAAAGTTTTATCGAATCAAAAACTAGTAAAAATGTCAGAGATCTGGGTAAGGGGGTTGGTTATGCAATGGGAAGGTTTTAAGCATCCAAAACATCCTAGGTACTCCTAGGGAGCCCTTTTCATAAGTGTTGTTCTAGTCTAAAGGGTGTAGGTATATCTAAAGTACTATTTATTAAAAGGAAGGTTAAAAGAAAATGAATCGCAAGGATATCGCATCCACTGCCTACGTATCTCATCTGAGTATGAGAATCAGAGTCTTCGTAGCTCGGCTACCTATGGATTAAAGAGAAGTGTGCTCGGTAAGACATCGCGTCTTATGCCTACGTATCTCATCTGGAATGAGAATCAGAGCAAAACGTAGTTCGGCTAACTAGGGGTTAAGGATTTCCATCTGAACATGGACTTACAAAAGAGGACACCAATTGTGTCAAAGGAGGGTGGGCAGTGTGTTCAACGTCCTAGGTTTCGCAGCTCGCTGAATCAAGTCTTAGGCAGTTACCTCTTTGCAATAGAACGGACTGACATGCCACAAGATCGGAGACGCCCGGAAGGTCTAAAAGTGGGAAAGCTCTGCTCTAGAGTTGTCATGCAATATGGACCTATGTGTTAGGATTTACAAAGGGGAACATCTACCTAATGTTAGCATGCAAATAATAGGGGAATTCTACCTATGTTATCATACAAAGGGTTCTACCTAATGGGTGCTACCTAAACGGAACAAAAGTTGACGGATGGAACGCGGAGAGGAGTTACGGATAAGGGTAGATGGCGATGCCGGAGGCAATCGACTTATAAGTAGATGGCGATGCCTGAGGCAATCGACTTACAAGAGGATGGACGAATGCGTGCTGGTTCTGTTAAGTTTTGAAAATGATTACTCGACGTTGGATCGAGCTTTTGATCTTATTTTGAAATGGTTATTGGATGTTCGTTTTAATTCTTGTATTAACAGGTGAATAAAGAAATAAAGAAATAAATATTATACACTTTATGGGAGAGGGGTACATTTGTTATGAATGGGGATTGTTCATGGCAAACAAACAATAAGAATATATGCGTCATACAACATACAAGTAGGCAACAGTTATCAATCAGATCGTATAAATAAACAATATATAATCAAACCAAAGAATCAAATAATGGAGCATTTAAACAATGCATGAGAGTATGAACATGTTAAATAATCAAGCAATAAAAGCATGAATGAGAGAAACATGTATAAAAGATAACAGATGAATCAAACAGATGAAAATATACACACGAAGGGTCCACTGAATAATTTAATCAGGAAATGAGGTAAGGACCAAATAAAATCAAGTTAAAAGGCCTATAATACATGGAATATGAGATGAACAAGGGAGGATCAAAAGATCTCTTCAATTGCCAGAAGCAATCCCTAAGTCAAACATCGATCATAAAGAAGTCAACTGAAAATTCAAGTCAACTTAAAAAATAACAAATAAATAGCAAATTAATCAAGAAAATTATGAAAAATTAAACTAAATAAGGTGGGGTCAAGACATCATCATCCCCCAAAAAGATTTTAAAAATAATGAAAATTGACACGTGAATTAATTAAAACAAAACATAGGTCAAACCAAAAGTCAATTAATAAGACTAGGTTAGAAATAAATCAAGAATAAATAGTAAATTAATCAAGAAAATTATTAAAAATTAAAATAAATAAGGTGGGGTCAGGACATTATCATTCCCTAAAAAGATTTTAAAAATAATAAAAATTGGTACGTGAATTAATTAAAATAAAACAGAAGTCAAATTAAAAGTCCACCAACCAAACTAGGTCAAAAATAAATCCAAAATAAATTGAAAATATGAAATAAAATTCCAAGAAAAGGTCAGGTTGACCATGAGACAGTGGTCAACCTTCATCCCAAATATCAAATGCTAACAATAATTTTAAATCATAAAAATAAAATCAATAAAAGAAAGTGTGTTAAAATAGACCATTTAGAATAAATAATTAAAATAAAATATTAATATTAAAAAATACGAAAATAAAAATTATATAAAATTAAATAAAACATTAAGAAAAGAGAAAAATATTTTTGGGTAATTTTATGGACGAAGAATATATTTTAGATAAGAAAAAGAAATATGAAAATGGAAGGATTAATGGTGATGAACATGGTAAGCAAGCGTAGATATATCAAAACATGGCGATGGAAGAAATGATTACCTAATGGAAAATAGAAGTGGAGTGGAATCTGATATTTGATGAAGCTTTGCCTCCTTGCCACGAAATTCCAATGCTCCTTTAGGGTTAGGGTTTCAGCTTCTTAAATAGGGTGGATTAAGTGTTCTCATGAGCTTTTTTAATAAGTGATTTATCCATAAGAATAAAAGTGTGAAGTAAGGTGTAAAATGTTGTTATTTTGGTCCAAACTTAAGTGAATGGATGTCCAATGCATGGCCAAAAGAGGTAAAAAAACGTGACTGATTTGTGCAGCATGCTTAGAAAATCTAATTGGGCCAGTCAGGCCCAAAATCTGCCTAGAAAATCAAGTCATGGTGCCCACTTTAAATGAATGTATCTCTCAAACCATGGATCCAAATGAGATGATTCCAAAAGGATGTGAAATAGGACATGGCAAGGTACAATTGTTATGAATAAAGTATTTTCAAATAATACCTTGAAGTGCAAGAAAACTGGCCAAGAAGTCTTGACAAATTTTGTAGATTTTGGACTTAGAAATTTTTCCAAATGTCCTAAAAAAATGTCTCACTTTGACTAAGCATAACTTTCTCAATTCTAATCCAAATGGAGCAAACTTTATATCTCTAGAAATCTTGGAATAAGCGGAACAACTTTCATGTTGGAGATATTTTCAAGTGGAGCTTTTATCTTGATGCAAAATGGGCTTAAAGTGAGTGCAACGATCATGAAAACTTGCCCTAAATGGAAAGTCAACCATTTCCAAATTAAGTAACTTTTCCAATTCCTGATTAAATGATGAATCCATGATCCAACCTTGATCAAATTTCACATGTAGGATCCCCTAGGCATGGATTTTGAGATTCCACTCTCAAAATGTCAGGAGTTGACTTTTCTGGCCCCATAGTTGACTTTTCCGAAACTGTCTGATTCCCGATTCCATTGATCAATTGAAGCACTTCTAGCTCAAATAAAGAGCTTATTTTTTTTTATGTAGACCCTTGTGGACATATGGAGGGACATGGAAAAGAGTTTCACCTAAAGAATGAAAAATAAAATGATTTTATACCAAACCCTAGTTTTACGGCAAAATGATCTGGAACTGATTGCACTGATTGCCAATGGATCTTTCTGAGATAATTATGAATCTTCCTAGGCCAAGATGCCTCTCTAATCATGACATGGATGAGCTCCTCTACTTCCAACCAAACATTGTCTGTTGCAGGTAGCCATGAAACCCTAATTTCTGATTAAATCCAGATGAACACTCTGATAGCTTTGAATCCTTCACTGATGAAATGAGGACCATAATAAGATACTTGGACCCCCTGAGACCCTTGAGACTTTTATACTTAGTAAATGAAGTCCAATTCTCAATCTTGCTTTGTGTGGGCTCCTTCTGTTAATGAGTGATCGATCAAAACCTGATCTCCATGTCACTAATGCAGTATGCAATGAGTATGACCTAATATGATGCTAATGAAGTGTAAAACATAATCCCATGCTTCCAGGAAAAATAAAAGGTAAATTTTGGGGTATTACACTTATGATGGAAATGAATTCAGAAACCAAGTTCAATCACGTGTGTCATTGCCTCACCTTCTTCACGTGTTCAGAACCAAAAGTTCAAATGCCTCTAGCTTCCCTCCATCTGAACATTCTCTCCGCCGACAACGGCTGAGTCCTAAACCTCTAATAAACCATGTCAATCTCTTCCTCTCACTGCCCTAGTCCTGAATCCGAAGTCCAAATTCCAAAATCCTTTACCAATTTCAGGAATCGAGTCCAACTATATAAGAAGCCTAACTAACAAATTTGAAATTAAATCATTATCCTCCGTAATCAAAGCCTTAAAGGTTAGGGATTTGATTCCCCTGACCGAGTCCTACATCCGAGTAACTAGCATGAAGCAAATGGTTAAGGAAAAATGGATACTCACTAGAGAAGATGCAACTAGCACCGTGAAGGTGTGAAAACACAAGAAATAAGGGGGGGGGGGGGTTAAAAGCCAAAGCTTTTTCCAAAATAAAAACTCTACTAACACGTTGAAAAATGAAGAGATAAAAATACAATGATTTTTATCCTGGTTCGCTTGAAACTCAAAGCTAATCCAGTCCATCTGTTGCGGTAATTCATGACCATCAAGTTATAGACAAACTTGACGTCAATAAAACCAGAGTCGCCACCGCACTTTTATTGTTTCCAAAGGAAAAGGGAAAAGTACGAAAAAAACCCAAAGATAAGAAGTTTAAAAATCAAAACTAATAAAATGCCAGAGATTACTGGTAAGGGGGTTGGTTACACAGAGGGAAGGTGTTAGCACCCAAAGTATCCTAGGTACTCTTAGGGAGCCCTTTTTTATGTGAGTATGTGTTTTTTGGTATAAAAGATGTTTGAGGAAAATAGAGTGTGGGGATGAGAAAATAATTCATTAATTATATTTTTGTGTTTGACAAGACCTTCAGAGTTATGCCTACGTACCAACATAAAAATGAGGGATCAAAACCTCGTAGTTTATGGTAACAATTTCAAAGTTGGTGAATTGATTTTAATCAAAAGTTTAAATGAAAAAAGGCATAAAGGGCCAAAAATTTGAATGAAGTTGTTAGTTTTTTTTTCTTTTGAAATTTTAAGTCAATATGATTAAGTTTATTTACAAATTTGATTTAAGAAAGAGTTTAAAAAATTCAATGCCATAAGGCCAAAGTTTGTATTTAAAATAAGGTCTAAGATTGAAATCACAAGCAAAGAAAGTTTTTGAAAAGAGGGAGAGATTTTGAAATTTAATAAGTGGGAGAAGATGAAGAGGATATCCTAAGCACAAAAAAATTAAAAGTTAAGACTTGAAAAGATCTGGCCAATGGGATGTAATCCAACAGACAAGAATGTCATATAGAAATCCCACTTTCCCTTTGGACTTTGAATCAAGCAATAATCAATAAGTAATTAGCAATATCTAGACATCATGAAGATCAAGGCATCAAATCAAGATAGCCACATCCAAGAAAGCAAGTCCCATAGCTAGCAGTCTTCTTTGTCTTCCCATGTATCAAATGAAATATTCCTTGATCAACTCAGAACAAAGCATCAGACACAAGATCAAAGTAACAATTAGCACCAAGATCAAAGTAGCAGATGAATTCAAATAAATCCCAAGACTTGCATCAAATAAAGGCTCAGTTCATAATAACCCAGTCTCAAAATATTGGCATTGACCAAGTCCTTTTGCACATGGAATGTTGCCTAATCCTAAGTCCAAGAGTTCAGATCAAGATCAATAGTCCACCAAACATTTGTTAGGGTTTTTTGTTGTTATTAAGTATTTTAAGCTCCTAAGACCACAAACAAAAATCAAATGCATAAATAAATATATACAATCACAAGATATGAATCAAATGAGCAAAGGGAAAATGACATAAACATAAACAATTTAAATGAAATGTAAATGGCAATGAATGAGAAATGACTGAAATTTAAATTGCATAAATAAAATGACTTGAAGGTAAAGCAATATTAACAAGAGTAAGTCAAATGTTAGTCAAGTGTTAGTGGTATATTTTTTATTGATTAAGTCATTCTTTGGAGAACACTCAACCATCCATTCACAAGCATGGATCCTTAAACCAATACATCTTCCATGAGAAGGGCTTCAACTTGGATAATTCAATAAGTATGCCACTAGCTCTCATGAAAGGAAAAAAGGTAAAGTTTCCATACAATACCATGAAGAATGAGAGACTTACAATCTCACTTACTAGAATGCTACGTCTTTAGGATCAAATTTAGCTCTATATTAAGCAATCGTAATTGGACTTACGTAGAAGTCACAACTATCTGAGGCCGAGCAATAAAATTTAGGTGTTAATCATGTTAGAGATTTGGTATAAAGAACTAAACTCCTAAAATATACCATACACTAAAAGAAAAGATCAAGAGGGATGGACTTATCTCATTCATACTTTTATTGGTTCATCTGACACAAGGTCATTGATGGGCCAATTAGCCTTAAGACATTAGAGATTTCATTGGTCAAATGAGTGAATGAGAAAGAATAGGGATGAAGATGAAGAGGGAGGGGAAGATAGAAACACAAATTGATCAAGGGAGAATTTTATCAAATTAACATCATTCATTCATTTTGGGAGATAAAATGTACATTTCATCAATCCCCTAAACCCAATGGTTTTAATCTAACAAAAGTCAAATCAACCTTGACTAAGGCCCAAACAAATAGTCAAACATCACAAGACCATAAAAATGCTCAATATAATTTTTACACATTTAATCAATTAAAAAGCAATTTAAAAATGAATTAAAATACAATTTAATTTGGTCAAAACCTAAAACCTCTTTAAAACACCAAATAAATGGCCAAGAGATTTATCCTAGGTCAAACAAGGTCAAAGGACCTTAGACAAAAAATTTCATGATTTTTAAACAATTAAAAATATGCAAAAAAAAACATGCAAAGTATTTTTAAACAATTAAAAATATGCAAAAAAACATTTGATTCATGAAAAATATCAAAATTAATCCAAAAAATAATTTTAATTCAGAACATGAAAGAAAAAATATTTAAAGATTTTTGGTGAAAGTCCCATATTTTTTGGATTAAAAATAAAATTGTTATGAATTAAACAAAATAAAAGGATTAAATATAAAAATAGAAATTAAAATAAAAATAGAGAAAACAAGGGCCATCAGATCTCCGTCATTAATTGAGGTGGCAGATCTGGTGGCCACACACGCGTGTTCCATGGTGGACCTTAGTCAATGCAATGTACGCGTGGTAATCATAAGCAATGGTCCAGATTAGAACATCCATGCTTGATAAGATGGCCTGGAAGTGTGATAACACACCACCGGAGCTAGGGTTCCGGTCATCTTCTCCGGTGACCTCCACCGGACTGGTCCAACTTCATTTCAAAGGAAAATGACAAACAAGGACGCTATTTCAAAGAGAAAATGCTCATGATCACGAATTTGGCCTCAATTTTCTCCAATTCCAAGTATATAAAAAGATATAGGGATTTGAATTTTGAGGATCATGAACTGAGTTGCTTCGATTTGACCTCAAAGAAACTCAATCTTATTGCCTACATTGGTAGGACTTCAGCCAACCAAAAATCACAAAGAATAGTGAAGAATTGAGAGAGAATCGAAGAGATATAAATTCTGGAAAATCACCTTCGAGTGAGCTTCAAGCTTGCTTGATCTTGCTTCCAATTGGCCTTGGCTTGGCTACAGAAGCTTGTAGGAGTTGAATTGGATCAAGGAAAAACTTGGACTCTTGGAGTTTCAATCTCAAAAAATAATGAGATTTGAAGCTCGATTTTCAAATAAAAACCTTCAAGATTATCCTTTAATGGTGAGGATTTGGATTGCAGGTTCCAAGCTTGGGCATGAGGTCCTTAATTCTGAGCCAAGAGGGTCTTATTTATAGGCTATGCATGCTTGCATGGGCGTGAGATAGACCCATCAAATGATGCTATCAGGTCCAAAATCACTCATGTGCAATGTTGAAATCATGTCATGTGGTAATGCAAAGGAGATTGGAATGTGTATGTGAAATTCATCCAAATGACCCTTTAAAAAGAAACCATGCGCAAGTCCTCCATTTCTTGGCCAAATGAGATGATCTTGGAATTTTGGAAAGGTGAGGTTAAGGGGAACAACTTTCATTTTGAATACTTTTCCATTTGAAGCTTGGATCATGATGAATTTTGAGGTGGAAGTTTGGAAAATCAAACATATTTGAAAATTTTCTAAGTACCAAGTAAAATGTTCACTTCTTCCACCTTGAATAACTTTTGCTATGGGCTTCAAATGGAACAAATTACTTCATAAAAGTTGTAGCGCTTTCAAACCTATTCAATTTGGTCACAAATCTGACCTCATTTCGATTTGGCATGAAGGCGTTATGCATTTTAGAAGTTGAGGAAAATCACTTGTTCAATGGTTGTGGCCCAAAATGACCTATAATATTTCCTCTTGGAACATGCCTTTGCAAGTTGAATTTGAACTTATTCCAAGAAAAAAAGTTGGATAGGACATCTTGAATTTGATCATGAAACTTGAATGAATTTCATATCATAAAAATTGAGCAAGTTATGGTCCTTGGAAGTTAACCTCCTAAGTAGGGTTCAGACAAAGTGACCTATAATCGTTCGTCATAAAAAATGACTTTCCAAGCAAAAAAAAAAAGATATTGACCTCAACATGAAAGTTGTTTGTAATGTCATAATGAGTAAATATTCTCTTGGAATAATTTTCATATGACAAAAATTGTAGGAGATAGGGTCTAGGGAACCCCAGTTTTGATCAGTTGACTTTCTCTGGTCAACCACCATGAACCAACTTGCAAACTTGAAATTCTCTTGATATTTGGGACTCATGGAGGATCATATATGAATAATATGATTTAATATGAAGTATACCTTTAAATGTTTGATTAAATATTGAAGAAACTTGCTGAAGAAGTCACACAAGATACCAGATGAATTAGGGCTTCCAAGGCAAACAAGCTTCAAACTCTTGATGATTTCTTGATAAAAATGATACGTGAAGATCATGGGGATCCATATATGATGTCTAGAGTCAATTTGAATCATATATTGATTAGCCTCCTTGCATTGAGGGTGGCAAACCCTAGATATAAGCTTGATGAAGCATAGGTGAACACACACACACACTACCTACAAAAGCAACAAACTATATATCGATATATTTTTTGCATTTGGGTTAGTAAATAATGAAAAACAAAGTATGATACAATAAAATGTGCTTGGTGACCTCTCCTAATGAAAACCCAATGAAGGAGGGGTAAGGAGGATGCCAAGGTGTGATCCCAAAGTCAATGCATATGATGAGATATCATGAGGGATCTTAGGGTCAAAATTGGGGTCTTACACCACCCTCCAAGGTGATTTGCCTTATACACAAGGACTTAATCCACTATAATCAACAGATTACAATAAACACAAAGAATACCCTTCTTTGTCTTCTCAAGGATCCAACTAAACCTTAGTCTCCTCAAGGATTCATAAAGAAAAGCTTTCTTTGTCTTCTCAAGGATAACCTCCTTAAGGAATCAAACAAATAATTTGAATACAAGTTTTTGTGTTACAAGATGCTTCTTTAAAAGCAGATTTTACACAAATGAATAATAAATACTTAAAGAACACCGAATACAAAAGATGAGCTTTTCACAAATAAAATTAGCGTGTGTAGTTCAATAGCAAAACACGAGCGAGAATTCTTCAAGTCTCCAATGCATGCTTATATAATGTAAGCATGTGACCGTTGGAGGGCAAAATGGGGAAAGCTCCTTGAGCGATTGTCCACTGTTGGATGAGAAAGGAATTATAACATGCACATCCTTTCACCCACAAAATCAGTGACATGTGTGATGAATAGTATAGTCCTTGCCCACAAAATCAGGTAGTGGAAAGGTTGTTCGATTTGTACTATGTACTATTTGATCACGTTCCCATTTGATCTTATCTTCAGATTCATTGGCTTCTGAAAAAAGATGATTGAAGCACTAAGTGAAGAAATAGAGAGCCAGATTCAGAAACTTCAGAACCTTGACAGCGTGAGTAGTCTGACTTGAATTCTTCAGAGTCTTTAGAATCTTCAGAAACCTTAGTCAGAACCTTGATAACTTCAATCGTTTGTCTTGAGATCTTCAGAACCTTCAACTACTTAACACAACTTCTGAAGCTTGCCATTCTTCAAAAGCTTATTGATCAGAGTCACGTCTAGAAGCAAAACAACTGAGAGAACATTGCAACAGCAACATAGTGTCTTCTTAGAAGCTTATGATGGGTGAGATAACGCAGAAGCATAAATAACATTGCATCATCAATATTGACGTCTTTCAGAACTTCTAATTACAATGCATAAGCAAATTTAGAGCACAAAGTCCAGAAGCGGATGATGTTACACATCATAAGATAAGAATCAAAATTGTTTGTTAAAGTTACACAATAACAAAACATTAGGCTGCCAAAAATGTTCTCACACAAATACAATGTAGTTATCATCAAAACTCAAGGTATAAATGCAGAACCAAATCTTGTTCTAACAATTTCCCCTTTTTTGGGGATGATAAAATATGTATTTTGATGAATAGTTTTGTACAGGGTAATCACATATAAATACATCTTTACAGAAGCACAAAGTTCCCCCTAAGATGTATAGTCCTATAAAGATAAACTCAAAATGAAAGAGCACTTTGCTGATTTACTTATTGAAGTACCAGAATAAATAATTAGTCAGGATCTCATTTATCTTTAGAATTTGATTGATGTTGTCCAGAACACAGGTTGATAACATCATTCTTTTGACATACTTTCAGAAGGGCTTTCCTTAGAAACTTCTTTGAAGAGTCTTTTTTTTAACCTTATTGAAGACCTTTCTTCAGAAAAATTCTTGAATACTTTTCTTCAGAAACTTCTTTGAAGAATCGTTCTGATTCTTGAGATAAAAGCTTTAACAAATCATTCTGAATCTTGATAATTAACCCTGCAAAAAACACTTAACAAACTTTTCTCGAAGTATTTGTTAAAAGAAACACTAAAACAATGTTTGGGTTTTTTTTACTTAGGAATTTAGATATCAAAATAAAGTCTTAATTCTTCCCTTTTAGAAGGTTATGTTTTCTCCCCCTTTGTCATCAATCAAAAAGAATATAAAGACAAAGTAAATAATGAGAAACAAACAAAATATTTCATTGAAAACTTGCTAAGAAAAGGCAGTGCATAGTAGATAAAAAAAGAAAAAGAAATGCAAAACAGTTAAAGTAAAAATAAAAATCTAGGGGTTATGAGGAGGAGGTGGAGGAGGAGGTGGAGGAGGAGGAGGAAGTCTAGACAAAATCAACTGGAGCATCAGATCTTGCTTATCTAGATGCTCATTAACCTTCGCATTATAAACCTTAATCTGCTTAATGATTCTCAAAAGAGAAATCGGAATAGGCTGAGACGCAGAAGCTTCAGAGACCACAATCTGGTTTGAAGCTTCTTCTGTTGCAGCATCTTTAGGTTCAGGAGCAGAAGGCTCTAGAGCAGCAGACTCTTTAATATGCTGAGCAGATTTTGTTGGAGCAACATCTTCTTTTTCTACTACCATGTGTTCTAGAGAAACCTCATTCACTTTTGGAGTAGGAAGACAAAGTTAAGAATTCCTCAACTTCCAAAATTCCATCCAGGGCACGATCCCAAAACATAACTTGTTTGCAGCTAAGGTATACCCAATATCCTTCATCCTGGAGACTTCAGAATTCAGCCAACTTCTGTAAGCTTCCCATGCCGAACCGCTAGCAGCAGGGTTTGCAGAAGAATGACTAACAATCATTGCTTTCTCCAAACGCTTCTTGGATTATGAATCAAATTCCATGAGAATCTTACCAAGGTCAGGAGAGGACGGTTGTAAGACCCCAATTTTGACCCTAAGATCCCTCATGGCATCATAACATTGCATTTGCATTGCCTCAAGGATCATAAGCATCTTGGCTCCTTACCTTTGGGGTGGGATCTCTTGTGAGTTTGGTTTGAGATCACCAAGCATGTTTGAATTGTATATCATTGCTTTTCTCATTTGATTACTAACCAAAAGCATAAAAATATGTCACTAACATCTCTTGTTTGTAGCTTGAGCAGTCACAAGGTCTAAAGCTTCTAGGAGATCTTATGTACAAGAGAAGGTGAAAAGCAAGCATGAAAATGGTTCCCAAAGCTCTCATCCATCAAATATGCCTTCCAAGTATCTCAATTCATCATTTTGATCAAAGCAAATCAAAGGGTTTGAGGCTTGTTTCCCAAGGAAACCCTAATTCATCTGTTCATCAACTGTGCCTTGCTCATGAAGCAACCTCAACCCATGGTCAAATATAATCAAGGTAAGTTCTTTAATTCATCATTTCATGCATATTGGAACTTATTTGAGCGTCCTCAATCATCAACTCCTCAAGGTATGAGTTTTGGACTTGAGAAGTTGACCAGTCAATTCATCTGATTATTTTGAATTACACTGAGACCTAACTTTTTATGTGTTGATCAAATGGAGATTACCCCAAGAGAAAATATGTTCTTAAGAACCATATGAACAACTTTCATGTTCATAAAAAATTGATTTAAAGCTTGGAAGGTCATCATCCATTCCAAGACATTATAGGTCATTTTGACTGAAACCCTAATTTTGGGTCAACTTCCCAAGGACATAACTCCTTTTATTTTATGATTTTGAAGTGAGATAAAATGAATTGGAAAGATTAAGATGTCTACTTCAAATTTTATGTTGAGAAAAATTCCAAAATCTCAAAAGAAATACATGTGATAATGCAAAACATTATAGGTCACTTTGGACCAAATGCATTGAAATGTGAAAAAGTCCAACTTCAAGTGCCCATAAATTCTTCATCAAAAATCCAAATGATGAAATATTTAAGTCCAAATTGATTAACTTGAAAAGATATACAATTTTCATGTTTAAGATTTTGTCATTTGGAGCTTGCATCATTGAGATAGAAGGGCTTGAACTTTGGCCAATTTTGAAAATTTCACATATGCATGTTTTGCACCCTACACTTCAACCTCAACACATGGTCAAATATAATCAAGGTAAGTTCTTTAATTCATCATTTCATGCATATTGGAACTTATTTGAGCGTCCTCAATCATCAATTCCTCAAGGTATGAGTTTTGGACTTGAGAAGTTGACCAGTCAATTCATCTGATTATTTTGAATTACACTGAGACCTAACTTTTTATGTGTTGATCAAATGGAGATTACCCCAAGAGGTTGGAAACATTATAGGTCATTTTGGGCCATTACCATTGAACAAGCAATTTTCCTGAACTTCTAAAATGCATAACTCCTTCATGCCAAATCCAAATGAGGTCAAATTTGTTCCCAAATTGAATAGGATTGAAATATATACAACGTTTATGAAGGAAAGGTTTCCATTTGAAGCTCATACCAAAAGTTATTCAACGTGGAAGAAGTGAATATTTGAGTTGGGACTTATAAATTTTTATATTATGTTTGATTTACCAAACTTCCACCTCAAAATTCATCATGATACAAGCTTAAAATGGCAAAGTGTTCAACATGAAAGTTGTTCCCCTTGATCTCACCTTTCCAAAAAGTCCTAAATCACTTCATTTAGCCAAGGTTTAAATGACTTGCGCATGGTTACTATTCATGGTTCCATTTGGATGAATCTCATTACCACTTTTCATTTTCAAATGCATGGCTTCGTGTTGCATTTTCATCATTGCTCATGATCACTTTTGGACTTAATTACATCACCTCATGGGCCTATCACACGCCCATGCAAGCATGCATCTTGTAGCGGTAAATTCATGACCATCAAGCTATGGATAAGCTAGACATCAATTAAACCAGAGCCGCCACCGCGCTTTTATTGTTTCCAAGGGACAAGGAAAAAGCATGAACAAAACCCAAAGATAAGAAGTTTTCAAATCAAAAATAATAAAATTCCAGAGATTACAGGTAAGGGGGTTGGTTACATAGAGGGAGGTGTTAGCACCTAAAGTGTCTTAGGTACTCCTAGGGAGCCCTTTCTTATGTGCATATGTGTTTTTGTACAAAATGATGTATGTAATAAATAGAATGGAGGGCTGATAAAAGAATTCATTAATTATATTTTTTTGTTTGACAATACCTTCAGACTTGTGCCTACGTACCAACATAAAAATGAGGGATCAAAACCTCGTAGTTTGTGGTAACAATTTCAAAGTGGGTCTATTGCTTTTTAACAAAAATTTAAATTTAAAAGAGACACAAAGGGCCTAAAAGAGTTTGAATGAGTGTTAGTTCTTTTTGTCTTTTCGAAATTTTAAGTCAAGTATGTTTAAGTTCATTTACAAGTTTGATTAAGAAAAGAGTTTAACAATGCAATGGCATAAGGCCAAAGTTTCTAATTTGAAAAATGGTCTAAGTTTAGAAAACAAACACAAGCAAAGAAGATTTTAAAAGGAGGAAGAGATTTGAAATTAAAGAAATAGGGAGGAGATGAAGATACTAATCCTAAACACAAATTTAAAAGTTAATAGTTGAAAAGATCTGACCAATGGGCTACAATCCAATAGACAGGAATGTCATATAGAAACCCAAATTCCCTTGGACTTTAGAATCAAGCAATATCAATACATAAATAGCAAGATGAAGAGCAAGGCATCAAATAAAGATAGCCACATCCAAGCTTAGAAACTTCATGATCTTCTTCATAATCTCCCATTCATTAGATGAACTCAAAGATAGGCATTAGGCACAGGGTCAAAGTAACAGCTTCAATCAGACCATGTAGCAGATGAACTCAAATGGGATCATAATACTTGCTTCAGATGAAGTTTCAAATCACATGAACTTGGTTTCATAAAAGTTGGAATTGGCCAAGTCCTTTTGCATAGGGAATTTTGCCTAATTCTAAGTCCAATGTCTCAGGGCAAACCAGTAGTCCACACAAAATGTTTTTTAGGGTTTTTGTTGTTATTATGTACATTAAAGTCAAAAGACCACAAACACAAACAAATATATACAATCACAGAATAATCACAAGATATGGTTCAAATGAGCAAAGTGAAAATGACATTAAATTAAAGTGTATAAAGGTAAATTACTTGAAATTAAATGTTAGTTTTTAATTGATTAGAAGTTAGTATTGCTTTTGCTTTTGTTTAAGTCATTCTTTGGAGAACACTCAACCCACTTGTCACAAGCCTGGATCTTTGAACCAAGACATTTTCCAAAGGAAGGAAAAAAGGTTAAGTTTCCACACAATACCATGAAAGAGGGGAGACTTGCAATTTCACTTACTAGAATGCTATGCCTTTTTTGTCAATAATTTAGCGCTATGTTAAGCAATCATAATTGGACTTATGTAGAAATCACAACTATTTAAGGTCGGGCAATAGAAATTTTAGTGTTAATGCATGTTAGAGACATGATATTATGAACCATACTCCTAACACATACCATACTTAAAAAGAATATGCAAAAGGGCGGACCTAATCCCATCCACACTCATGTTGATTTTACAATCAACTAGGCTTAGGATATGGAGATATCATAGGTCCATGAAATGAATGAGAAGAGAATGGGATTGAGATGAAGAGGGGGGGGGGGGATGGGATCAACACAAATTGGTCAAAGGAGGACTTTTATCAAATTAAAATCATTCATTCATTTTGGGAGATCCAATTATTTCATCAATCCCCTAAATCCAATTATTTTAACTCAACAAAGTCAAATCAACCGTGACCAAAGCCCAACAACATAAGTCAAACTCAGCAAGTCAATATCAAAAGCTCTACACAATTTATTTTGCAATCAAACAATTAAATTTAATTAAATAATGCATTAAATTAAATTATGGTTTGCCAAATTCCTAAAACCTCATCAAAACACCAAATAAATGGCCATGAGATTTATCATAGGTCAAACAAGGTCAAAGGACATTGGAGAAAAAATTTCATAAATTTTGGAAACTTAAAAGTATTTTTAAACAATTAAAAATATTCACAAAATCAATTAAATCATGAAAAATGTTAATAATGACCCAAAAAAAATTTTAATCCAGAAAATGAAAGAGGAATTTATTTAAACTTTTTTGGTAAAACTCTCATTTTTTTTGGATCAATATTAAAATTAATATGAATTAATGAAAATAAACCAAATAAAATGAAAAACAGAAAATAAGAAAAAACGTGGACCCCTTGATCTCCCTCATTAATTGAGGTGACAGATCAAGTGGCTGTTAGCGGGCATTCCACCATGGTCACAAGCCAAAGTGTTGTACAAAATGTAATCTATTTCAACGCGCAAGATTAGAACATTTCAAATGGATCATGTGGCTCAGATGAATGCCAACTCACCACCGGGGCCAAAGCTCTAGTCTCCTTCTCTCGTGAGCTTCACCGGACTGGTTCATTCATAACCATCACCAAAATTAAAAAGAAGGACATGAATTTAAAGTAAAAATGCTCAGGAGCTCGAATATGGCCTCAATTTCTCCTAACTCCAAGTATATTGAAAGATACAGGGAGTTGAATTTTGAGGTGTATGATCTGAGTTACTTAGATTAGACCTCTAAGCAACTCAATCTTGGTGCGTACATTGGTAGGACTTCAGACAACTAAAGATCCAAGAGAATTATAGAGAATTGAGTGAGAAACGAAGAGATGGAAATTTTTGGAAAATACCTTCAATGCAGGCCTGTGTTCGATTGATCTTGCTCTTGATCTTGCTCAGGACACTTGATGGAGTGGAAGTGAATGGATAAAAAGCTCAGGAGTCTTTGAGATTTGAATCTCAAAATAGTGAGATTCAAACTCAATTTCCAATGGAAATTATCAAGGTTATCCTTTGAAATGAGAGGGTTTGAAGGTTTGGAATCAAAGTTGGCGCGCAGGTTCCCCAATTCTGAAGGCAATGGGCTCTATTTATAGCAAAACCAATTGTTATTTACACACTTGAAATGGAATTCCAAAAATAGCAATGTATATTGCATGGGTTCATGGGCGTATATAGGCCCATGCAATCACTTCTTATGATCCATAATTGAGTACAAGCATTGCTGATATCATGTTGGAAAGCTATGCATTGGTGTATGGAAGTCCAAAGTTTAATTTGTGCCAAATGATCACTCATGTTCAAGCCATGCGCAACTTACTCAAACTTTGCCAAAATGGATGAAATTGGACTTTTTAGAAAGGTTAGATCAAGAGGAACAACTTTCACATTGCACACGTTTTTCATTTGAAGCTTGGATCCTGATGAATTTTGAGGTGGAAGTTGAGAAAATCAAACATGCCAAAAACATTTCTAAGTGTCAAGCCATATGTTCACTTATTCTATCTTGGCTAACTTTTTGTGTGAGCTTCAAATGAGAATAGTTCCTTCATAAAACTTGTAGCTCTCTCAGAGTCCTTCAAAATGATATCAAATTTGACCTCATTTGGATTTAATATGAAGGAGTTATGCATTTTTGAAGTTGAGGAAAATCACTTGTTCAATGGCATTTGTCCAAAATGACCTATAATGTATCCTTATATCACATATACAGAAAAGTTGAATTATATCTTCCTCCAAACATCAAGGTTGAAGTATACAGCTTTAATTGGATTGTGCAACTCGTAAATCTTTCATCTCATAAAAATTGAGCAAGTTATGGCCTTGGGAAGTTGACCTCCAAAGTTGGGTTTAGACAAAATGACCTATAATCGTTCACCATAAAAAATGACTTTCTAAGCAAAACTAGCTCTAGACCTCAACATGAAAGTTGTTTAGAATGTCATTTAGAGTAAAGTTTCTCTTGTAATCATTTTAATATGACAAAAATTGTAGGAGATAGGGTCTAAGGAACCCAATTTTGATTAGATGAATTCCTCCGATCAACCACCATCAACCAAATTTCTAACTTGCAATTCTCTTGACTTTTGGGACCTATGGAGGATCATATATGCATAAGATGATGAAATATGAAGAATCCCTTAAATTATTTGATCAATTGTTGAAGACGCTTGTTGAAGAAGTTACACAAGATACCCAGATGAATTAGGGTTTCCAAGGCAAACCAATTCCAAAGTCTTGATGATTTCTTGATCAAAATAACATGTAAAGATCATGGGGATTCACATATGATGCTTAGATACAAATTAAACCACTTCTTGATTGAGCTCCTTGCACTGAGGGTCTTAAACCCTAGATGTGAGCTTCATGAATCAATGGTAAGCACATACCCTACCTACAAAAGAGTTAGTGTATACAAAGACATATTTTTTGTTTTTTTGGTTAGTAAAGATGATAAAATACAAAGCATGATACAATCAAATGATGCTTGGTGATCTCTCCCAATGCAAACCCAATGTATGAGGGGTAAGGAGGATTCCAAGTTGTGATCCCAATGCTTATGCATATGATGAGAAAACATGAGGGATCTTAGGGTCAAAATTAGGGTCTTACAGCTGCCCCTATTTAAGGACGTTCTAACTGGGGAGGTGAAGGTTAAAATCTTCGCATCGACTCAGTAGAATGGGCTTAAATAACAATATATAGAAACAAATTTTGGTCTCTAAGAGACCTCATGGTGCATATGATATGAAATGTTGAAATAATATTTGTGGGGAAATGTTGCCACAAAGGAAAAGAATCCGGAGACAGAGACTCTGGGGGGATACAAATGGTTGTGCGTAGGTCAGGCTACGACTTAAAAACAACTGGGGGACTTGAGGGATTCCATGAAAATAAATAAATGGAAAAACTCAGTCAGGGAACAAAAGGAACATCTGTAGGGGGGAAATATGTAGATCACGACAAAGCTGAAACACTCGAATCAAACAGGAAACAACGATTTCCCTAAGGAAATGCACACTCAAACTCAACTATGGAAGAAAAGATCTTCAACACAGGAGGAGCAGAAGTCTATTATCCATTATTGGTTATTGGGTAAAGGGATAACAAAAATCTGACAGGGAGGACATCCGTTACCGGTTAGGTTAAACATATCAAGGATGACTCGCTGAAGGCAAACAGGAGATGTATTTATTACCTGGTTACTGGGTAAAAATAAACTGATGGGAAAAGCCAAAATAGGATTTACAACTACCGGCTACTTGGCAGAAGACCAAAGAGAGAGAATATCCGTCACTGGTTAAAGTGAACATATCAAGGATAGACTCAAAGGAAAGAAAATTCGTCATCGGTTAATATGACCATATCAAGGATAGACTTGCATGGGGATTCTAGGGAGGATATCTGTCACCGGTTAAAATGAACATATCAAGGATAAACTGCCTGACAAAGTAGGAATTACATCTATTGACTACTGGATAGAATACCGAAAAGAGAATATATGTCGTCGGTTAGGATGAACATATTAAGGATAGAATCTACGAAGGGAAAAAGGCGGGATTTACAACTACCAGTTACTGGGCAGAAGACTGCCAAGAGAAGGAAATCTGTCACCGGTCATGATGAACATATCAAGGATAAACTCTCTGGGGAATAAAATAGGGATTATAACTACCGGTTACTTGGTAAAATACCAAAAGGGGAGAATATCCGTCATCGGTTAGGATGAACATATCGAGAATAAACTCAAGCAAAGGGGAAGAAGATATCTGTCATCGGTTAGGATGAACATATCAAGGATAAACTCTCTGGGAAACGTGAAAACGAATCCGCTGGGGAAACAAAGGTTGTTCTTGTCGGGTATTGGGAAAAAGTGACAAACATGAGAAGAATATTACCAGTTACTGGGTAATAGGCTCTCAGGGGACCAAAAAGCTTCTATCTAGGTAAGATCTAGAAAGAAAAGTTCAATCAAAGGACTCAACCTAATGAGGATATAACTCAAGGGGAGTGGTTCCATACAGATAATCAACTAGGAGGAAGCTGAAATAAAGATCATCCATGAGGAAATAACATTGTGGGAAAAGAGAAAGGTTAAATTCTTTCTGCTTAATGGGTTGACACTCTACATTTGAAAGAGGACAGACAGACCAAATCTGCATGGGGAAAAAGATATATCGCCATAGCAGAGGATCAAAACAAACAATGAATAACAAAGTGTAATAATGAAATAATGAAATTATATGAGTGTATATGTATATGTATATGTATATGTATATGTATATGTATATGTATATGTATATGTATATGTATATGTATATATGATGATTATGCTGACAAGACGATCACAAAGGATATGAATGTCACTGATTTGAATCATTGATACAATTCTCGGTCAATCCTCACAGGAGGGAAGCAACTGCCGGAGAAAAGATCAAACATCTCAAAAGTTAGACCCTGGGTGGGGAAGAAAGGAGAGGATCCGCTGAGGAAACTGCTACAAGCTCCGCAGGGATTTTTAGGTCAACACCATATCAAATGGGAGACAACCCTCCAGGAGATAAACACATTAGCTTCTCAAAATCAGGAATAACTCTGATGACTTGTGGGGAATCAAAATTCTGCCGAAGTTGTGCCAACTGCCAAAATAACATGCCTACAACCTAAGGGAGGCCAACAAACTCAGTTGGGGATACCAACAAGACTCGGATACTGAAATGTTGTCGGGGATGAAATAGGGATCAAGCCTACTGCTTGGGGAGAACCAATACTTCTCCGCACTTAGGACTTACCGCTTTTCAAACCGATGTTGATATTCCTTTAAATGATATTGATTGCTTAAAATGACTGCTTTTATATATTTAAGAAAATATGGTTTAAATTTAAAATTTAATTTCAAAAATGATCATAATAAAATTTAAATCCATTTGGCTGAATTAAACAAGAGTAGAAACAATTGGATAAAAAGCTCAACTTTATTTAATCGAATGGTAGTTTGTAAATGACAAGACTCCATGGATTTTTTACAAAAGCTGAAAAATGGTAATTTACATGGAAAAGGGCTACATTGAATACAATGATCACTAATCCTTCTACCACTTTAGATATCTATTGTGCTCTTGGCGACAGCTGGAGATGATGAATCAGAATTGACCGACTTGCTCAAGAATGTCTTCAAAACTGAAGATCAGCAGGATGCATTTACTTGCCATAATCCCTAATATTTGCATAAATTTCCCCAAGGTGGGGTACTCAATTTATCATGATGATTCTTTTTGTTCTTATGTCTCTAATTTTTGCCTGGATCGCCCTTTCGGGTTTCAATCCACCGAGACGCTCATTTTTAACTAAGCCGCCTTTTCAGGTTTTCAACTTAGCGAGCTGTTCTTTTCTTTTTTAGGCGAAGTATTTCTTGACTGCGTCTGCGTTCACAGGACGTGTGAACTCTTCACCATCCATAGTTGTAAGAATAAAAGCACCGCCTAAAAAGGATCTCTTAACAACATATGGATCTTCATAATTAGGAGTCCATTTGCCCCTAGAATCTGGCTTGAAAGATAAAATCTTCTTGAGCACAAGGTCACCTTCTCTGAACACACGAGGTCTGACCTGCTTATCGAAATCTTTCTTCATTCTCTGCTGATAAAACTGACCAAGACATATGGCAATTAATCTTTTCTCTTCAATTAAGTTTAGCACATCAAACCTGGTCTGACACCATTCAGCTTCAGTCAACTTAGTTTCCATCAAGACACGCATTGATGGGATCTTAACCTCTACTGAGAGCAAAGCTTCCATGCCATAAACAAGTGAGAAAGGGGTTACCCCTGTTGAAGTACGGACGGATGTACGATACCCATGCAAGGAAAACGGGAGCATCTCATGCCAATCCTTATATGTTACAACCATATTCTAGATAATCTTCTTGATGTTCTTGTTTGCAACTTCAACAACCTCATTCATCTTAGGTTTATGTTGGTTCTAGGTGTTGGCAGCAATTTTGGTAAAACCAAGAGTGTTCACAAGGAGTTACATGTGATGTCTTAACATAAGATATCTTGTACCTGCTGGAGGTTTAAAATGGAATTATGCAGGATTGTTTCAGGATGTCATACCCGATGTCATGACATCTGATATCATGTACCTGCTGGATATTTAAAAAGGAATTATGCAGGATTGTTCCAGGATATCAGACCCGATGTCATGACATATGTATACAGAACATTCAGTCTGTATGTTATGTATTATGTGATTGCGCTTTTAATGGCAATCCGTGTATGATTGATGAGTTAATTGAACATGCTATCAATCAGTAATTACAACGTGATTAAACTTATTTTCCAAAGAGATCTAATCAACTGTCATGAGAAGATATGAGTGGAAAATAGTTTTAGGGTTTTATGATGTCCAATCCCAGCAAATTGCTTCTATAAAAAGGACATGGAAAACCTGATTTGATACACAAGAAATACGGAGCGAAATATTGAGAGAGAATAAGGGTTTAAGTCTTGTGTGGTCGTGTGACTTGTAAGTCATTCAATTCATCCATAGATGATTGAATTGGTCTGATTTTTGAGTTGTAATTTGTCACTCTAAGCTTTTAAGCATGACTGTGTGTCTACTTGATTGAAGCTGCTAAGTAAGATCAAGTGTGTGTCTTTGAAGAGTGTCTTATTTTCATTGTAATTCTTGTTTAATATCACTGGTGTGATTGAGGGGGAGTCAGTGGGATCTCATATCTAAGAGTTCTTAGGTAGAAGTCATACGGGTAGAGATTAGGTGAAGAAGACTATAACTTGTGTAGTTTACTGAGAGTCTTTGAACTGATTCTATTTAGTGGATTTCCTTCCTGGCTTGTGTCTCTTGTATTATTGTTCTCTATCTTTGATCATGTTTGTATTATTCAGATATTAGTGTCGTGACATTACCTTCGACATCTCATATCTGATACCAGAATTTCAATCGGTATCAGAGTAGGCATCCTGCTCTGGTTCTGGGTGAGATCTAGGGACGATACTTTCTGGTACTATGGAGAGATATGGAGGATCTGTTCACATGCCACCTATTTTAGATGGATCCAATTATGACTACTGGAAACCTCGAATGGTAGCCTTCCTAAAATCTCTGGATAATAAGGCTTAGAAGGATGTGTTGACAGGCTGGGAACATCCATTACTTACTAAGGAAGGAGAAGCTACAACTGATAAAAAGCCTGAAGAACAATGGACCAAGGAGGATGATGATCTAGCCCTTGGAAATTCTAAAGCATTGAATGCTATATTCAATGGAGTAGACAAGAATATCTTCAGATTGATAAACAACTGTGAGGTGGCTAAAGATGCTTAGGACATTCTCAAAACCACTCATGAAGGCACCTCTAGAGTGAAGATGTCTAGACTGCAACTGCTCACCACCAAGTTTGAAAATTTAAGGATGAAAGAAGATGAAAATATTCATGAATTTCATATGAGTATCCTTGAAAT
This sequence comes from Lathyrus oleraceus, assembly GCF_024323335.1. NCBI lineage: Eukaryota > Viridiplantae > Streptophyta > Magnoliopsida > Fabales > Fabaceae > Lathyrus > Lathyrus oleraceus. Next base: position 424,962,658 of record NC_066583.1, read on the forward strand.
TTCTAATGCCTCAGGAGCCCTGGGAGAGAAGATGTAAGATGAAAAATTAGTAAGGAAAATACTCAGGTCACTCCCTAAAAGATTTGCTATGAAGGTGACAGCCATAAAAGAGTCTCAAGACATCTCCAATATGAGAGTTGATGAGCTAATTGGTTTCCTCCAAACATTTGAGTTGGGAATGTGTGATGGATCTGAAAAGAAAACCAAAAGCATAGCCTTCATGTCAAACACTAAAGAGGAAGAGGAGGAAAGTGGTCAGGATGTTGATGAAGATCTGGAAAATGATGTAGCAATGATGGGAAGACAGTTCAACAGACTTCTGAAAAAGATGGATGTAAGATCTAAGGAAAATGTCAAGAACATCTCATCTGACATGAGTAAATCCAACAATGCTGGAAGAAGAACAAGGTCAGATGAAAAGCCTAAAGAAGGAAAAGGAGTACAGTGCATGAATGTGATGGGTATGGACACATTAGAACTGAATATGGAACCTACCTCAAGAAACAGAAGAGGAGTCTTGCTGCCACTTGGTCTGATGAAAGTGAAACAGAAGAGTCTGTAAATCTGGTGACTGCCTTGACTGGAAGATGGGGTTCTGATGAAGACTCAAGTGATGATGAAGTAACCTGTGAAGAGTTGGCCACTACCTACATAAAGTAGTGTCACAGAAGTGCAGAAGTGTGTAAACAGGTTGAAAGCCAGAAGAAGGTAATAACTCAACTAGAGAATGAGAAGGTAGAACACTTGGAAACCATCTCTAAATTAAAAACGGAAGCACTGGTTCTGAATGCCAAAATAGATGAGAGTCAACAAGTTGAAAGCCAGAAGAAAGTGATAGCACAACTGGAGAATGAGAAGGCAGAACATGTGGAAACCATCTCCAAGCTAAAGACTGAAGGTGTATTCTTGAATTCTAAACTGGATGAGATGACCAAGTATGTAAGGATGCTAAGCAATGGATCTGACACCTTAGACAAGATTCTCCAGACTAGACAAATAACAGGAGACAAATCTGGGATTGGGTTCAATGAATCTAATCCTGAGTGCAGTTACACTGGTGGCAAACCTAAATCCAAACCTAAGTACAACCATATTAAAAGCAAACCTGAGATGTCACATCATATGTCACAACATCGTAAGGGAAGACAGCAGAAAGGGAAACACCAAAGATGGAGATGTCATTACTGTGGAAAATTTGGCCACATAAAGCCCTTCTGCTATAAGCTGCATGGTTATCCTAGTCCTACTCACCAACAACCTAGACCCAAACATCACAGGCCTGTCAACAAAAAGCAATGGGTTCCTAAGACTAGTGTTACAAGTCTAATATCTCACACTTCCTTCAGAGCTTCATCCAAAGAAGATTGGTATTTTGACAGTGGGTGCTTCAGACACATGACTGGAAACAAAAACCTACTAATTGGCCTTCATCCTCATGCCACGAGCTATGTACCCTTTGGTGATGGAGCAAAGGGTGAAATCAAGGGGATTGGTAAGCTTGATTGTCCTGGAGTTCCTGATCTTGACAATGTCCTACTTGTTAAGGGCTTGTCTGCAAATCTAATAAGCATCAGTCAACTGTGTGACCAAGGTCTAAATGTTAACTTCACTAAAACTGAATGTTTGATTACTAACAAAGAAAGTGAAGTGGTCATGAAAGGAGTCAGGTCTAAAGACAACTGTTACATGTGGAGTGCTCAAGAAATTGGTTATTCTTCAATGTGTACCTTAGTCAAAGAAGAAGAAGTGAAGACATGGCATAAAAGATTGAGCCATCTGCATCTTAAAGGTATGAAGAGGATTATATCTGTTGAAGCTGTTAAAGGAATTCTCAACTTGAAGATTGATGAAAGAAAACTCTGTGGGGAATGTCAGACAAGGATGTCACACCAGAAACTCAGACATGACACCACTTCCAAAGTTTTGGAACTCCTCCATATGGATTTGATGGGACCCATGCAGGTGGAAAGCCTTTGTGGGAAGAAGTATGCATATGTAGTGGTGGATGACTTCTCTAGACACACATGGATCAATTTTATAAGAGACAAATCTGATGTGTTTGAAGTCTTCAAGGATCTTTGTCTAAAACTTCAAGGAGAAAAGGAACGTCAAGTTATCAAAATTAGAAGTGAACAAAGAAGGAAGATGGATCCCAAAAGTAATGAAGGATTATTTCGGGGCTACAACAGAGCATATAGAGTCTTTAATTCCAGAACTAAAGTAATGATGGAATCTATTAATGTTGTGGTTGATGACCAACAGACTGATGTCACAGAAGATGTTGAGACATCTCTGAATGACCCCCCAGCTGATTTCTCAGACAAAAATAAGGAGAGTGAACCTCCTCAAGTTGAACCTGAAGATGAAAAAATCAACAAGGGACCCTCCATCAGAGCTCAGAAGGATCATCCCAAAGATCTCATTAGAGGAGAACCAAATAAAGGGGTCACAACTAGATCAAGGGAAGTGATCTCACATGGTTGCTTTGTATCCAAGATTGAGCCTAGGAATGTCAAGGAAGCCTTGACTGATGAGTTCTGGATCAATGCCATGCAGGAGGGGTTAGGTAAATTCAAGAGGAATGAAGTATGGGAACTGGTTCCTAGACCTGAAAGAATAAATGTCATAGCTCGCCTTGAGTCCATTAGACTTTTGCATGGAGTGGCATGTATTCTGAAGTTCAAACTGTTCCAAATGAATGTAAAAAGTGCCTTCTTGAAAGGCTACTTAAAAGATGAAGTATATGTCGAACAACCTAAAGGATTCATAGATCCAAACCTTCCAAAGCATGTGTACAGACTGAAGAAAGCCCTATATGGTTTGAAGCAAGCTCTTAGGGCTAGGTATGAGAGACTCAGAGTGCTCCTCACTAACAATGTCTATAAGAGGGGAGGTATTGACAAAACCCTATCTGTGCAAAATGAAAGAGGAAAGCTCATGGTGGCTCAAATAAATGTGGATGATATTGTGTTTGGTGGGATGTCAGTTCAGATGGTAGAACATGTTGTTAGACAATTGCAGTCTGAATTTAAGATGAGCCTTGTGGGATTTGGGCTACAAGTCCAGTAGATAGAAGATTCTATTTTTCTATCTCAAAGCAAATATGCCAAGAACAATGTTAAGAAGTCTGCTTTATCTCACAGCAAGTAGACCTGACATTGCCTTTGCTGTAAGCGTTTGTGCTATATATCAAGCTGAATATATAGCAGCTGGAAGTAGCTGTTCTCAACAGGGTTGGTTGAAACTAATGTTGACTGAATACAATGTCACACAAGATGTCATGACATTGTACTGTGACAACCTGAGTGCTATAACTATTTCCAAAAATCCTATTCAGCACAGCAGGACAAAACACATTGATATTTGTCATCACTTCATTAGAGAACTTGTGCAAATCATAGCAATGGAGCATGTTACTACTAAAATGCAATTAGTTGACATATTTGCTAATCAGTTTGAATGTTTAAGAGGAAAATTGGGGATTTGTATTCATGAGAATTTATAGCAATTAAAGTGGAGTGGAAAAGGTAATAAAAATATTGTCTGCCCACTTAAAAGAAAGTGCCTCATTTATGGTAAATCATTACCTCGTATTGGAACTAGTATATATACCATTTCCACACGCTACCTCAACACAACCATTTCCATCTTCATCCAACAGCTCAGACCATCTCTTCTAGGGCAACAAAACTTTTCTCAAAAGTTCAACAAAATATCACAACATCCCTCATCCTCTGGCTCAAAACCCACTCACAAAGCAAGGACTCCCTCCATGGAGTTTCTAGATAAAGATGTTTTGGAGGTTATTCCTCTTTCTGTAATCCCAGGCGACGCCCCTGACCCTTCTTCCACGGCTGGAAACAATCAAGGTAACAACTCTGAAAACCCTCCTTCTAAGGATGACATGCACTATACAGATCGTGTCATTAGGAACCTGATAACTAGGATTCTAAACGAAGGACATGCAGTCAAGGGAGTTTCGACTCCTCTGTCTAGAAGGGACCCCTCACCTGAGGTGGAACCTCAAACTGAGAAAGATGATGATTCATCTAGATCAGAGAAAGACATTGTTGATGAGGGACTGTGCTCTCTAGGGAAAACCATGCTTAGCAAGAATCCTATAGATGCTTATCATTCTAAGAAGCCTGACACTGCTGAGAGAGTAATTGATTTGGAGGAAGAGAGTTCAGAAGAAGAAGATGACACCTTGGTTCATCACTTGAAACCAAGTGTTGCAAAGAAAATGAAGACAAGGAAAGGGAAGACTGTGGCTGAGATGTTGACAGCCATAACTAGGAAGAAGACTGTTGCTGTAGGTCCCTCTAAATCATGGAGTAAAGTAGAGGTCAAGAAGAGAAAGGTCAGAGAAAACTCTAATTCTGAAGATGATGTCGAAGACGATGTCCCAGACATCTCTCCTGCTAAAAGGCAGACTGTTAGAAAGTCTACAGCTAAGGTTGCAGCTTTACATTTGGACAACATTTCCTTCCATCTGGAAGATGGTGCTGCCAAGTGGAAATTTGTTATACAGAGGAAAGTTGCTGTAGATGTGAAGGAGGTTATGGAATTGATCAAGACTGTTGGTTTGATGAAAACAGTTGTTACATTACCTCAATGTTTGTAAGGTTTAGTTGAGGAGTTTGTGGTGAATATCCCAGAGCATATTTCTGACAAGAATATCAAGGAATTTTGCAAGGTGTTTGTGAGAGGAAGGTGTGTAAGGTTCTCCCCAACTATAATCAATAAGTTCCTAGGGAGAGGAACTGAAGGAGCTGTGGAGTTAGAGGCTACATACAATGAACTCAAGGAATGGCCAAGCAAGAAGCATCTACCAGCTGGCAAATTAACTGTAAAATATGCCATCTTGCATAAGATTGGTTCAGCCAACTGGGTGCCAATAAACCATATCTCAACTATCTCTAATGGTCTTGGAAGGATAATCTATGCTATTGGAACCAGACTCAATTTTCATTTTGGAAGGTTCATGTTTGAACAAATTGTTAGACATGCCTCCACTAATGCAGTAAAGCTACCAATTGCCTTTCCCTCTATCATTTGTGGAATTATTTTAAGCCAGCAACCTGGTATTCTAAACACAAGTGATATTCCCAGCAAAAGGAAGCCTCCATTGTCCATTCACTACAAGTTGTTTGAAGGTAGTCATGTCAATGACATTGTCATGACATCTGCAAGGAAGGAGCCAGCCTCTCAAGGTGGCCTGATTGCTCAATTGAAAGAAACTTGTAAGGAGCTGGAAACTGGGATTAGGGTTGCCAAGGCTAGGAAAGAGGCTTTAGAGGTTCTCATTAGTAGCTTGGAGCAGGAAGAGATGGATAAGGTTGGTTAAGCCAAGGAGTCAGATGCTCATACCTCAAGTGAGAGGTCTAATGCTCAAGATCAATCTAGTGGCAGTTCTGAATCTGAAGGTGAAGAAGATGCTACCTCCTCAGACTAAGTTGTGATGGTCCCCCTGTTATGAAGACTGTGTGTTCTGGATGCTGTTCTAGATGCTGCTTTGGATGTTTTGGAAGCTTGGATGTTTTGATGTTTTTCTGTTTGATATTTGTAATTTTTGGCAGTCCTTTCTGATGCCATGATGTAATATTTGGGTTCTTTATGAGTTCCCTGGATTTCTGATTATCTCAGCTATTGTAGCTGTGTATAATTATGGTTTTGTATCTCCTAACATTGTGTTTTAACATTTTAAATGTTATAACATCCTGTGTGACATTCTCTGCTGGACCGATTGACATTTATTTTGTCTAATTGGTCACTTTGGTCTATTTTGACTAAAAAGGGGGAGAAGTGATTATGTGGAGAGCTGCATTTAAATGTGTGGATGTGGAGATCTGCAGTGCTAATGTAGCTAGCTAGACTAAACAGATGAACAGCTGATGTTGAAGGAGATGTTTAATGTTGAACAGAATGGTGTTCTGTTCTATGATGTTGGAGGAGAAGTCTGATGATTTGTGCATGTTCTGTGTCGCACAAGTGATGTTGAATGAGATGTCAGAGGGTAACTCTGAATGTTACAGGTGCTGAAGGAGATGCCTATGTTTAACAGACTTAGGGGGAGAAGAAGCACCTCTGAATGTTACAGGTGTTGAAGGAGATGCCTGTGTTGAACAGACTTAGGGGGAGAAAAAGTACCCATGTGTTTTTTTATGTGTGTTTTACTAGTTGCTATTATAGCTACTTATTCTGTTTGCTTATGCTGCTGCTTAAATGATATTATGCTGTTTAACTACTGATGTGTTTTTTTCTGGTGAACAAAATGGACTGATATATGTTTTAGCCAGAATTTGCCAAAGGGGGAATTTGTTGGTTCTAGGTGTTGGCAGCAATTTTGGTAAAACCAATAGTGTTCACAAGATGTTACATGTGATGTCTTAACATAAGATATCTTGTACCCGCTGGAGGTTTAAAATGGAATTATGCAGGATTGTTTCATGATGTCATACCTGATGTCATGACATCTGATATCATGTACCTGCTGGATATTTAAAAAGGAATTACGCAGGATTATTCCAGGATGTTAGACCCGATGTCATGACATTTGTATACAGAACATTTAGTCTGAATATTATGTATTATGTGATTGCACTTTTAATGGAAATCTGTGTATGATTGATGAGTTAATTGAACACGCTATCAATCAGTAATTACAACGTGATTAAACTTATTTTCCAAAGAGATCTAATCAACTGTCATGAGAAGATATGAGTGGAAAATAGTTTTAGGGTTTTATGATGTCCAATCCCAGCAAATTGCTTCTATAAAAAGGACATGGAAAACCTGATTTGATACACAAGAAATACGGAGCGAAATATTGAGAGAGAATAAGGGTTTAAGTCTTGTGTGGTCGTGTGACTTGTAAGCCATTCAATTCATCCATAGATGATTGAATTGGTCTGATTTTTGAGTTGTAATTTGTCAGTCTAAGCTTTTAAGCATGAGTGTGTGTCTACTTGATTGAAGCTGCTAAGTAAGATCAAGTGTGTGTCTTTGAAGAGTGTCTTCTTTTCATTGTAATTCTTGTTTAATATCACTGGTGTGATTGAGGGGGAGTGAGTGGGATCTCATATCTAAGAGTTCTTAGGTAGAAGTCATATGGGTAGAGATTAGGTGAAAAATAGTGTAACTTGTGTAGTTTACTGAGAGTCTTTGAACTGATTCTATTTAGTGGATTTCCTTCCTGGCTTGGTAGCCCCTAGATGTAGGTGACTTGCACCGAACTGGGTTAACAATTGCTTGTGTCTCTTGCATTATTGTTCTCTATCTTTGATCCTGTTTGTATTATTCAGATATTAGTGTCGTGACATTACCTTCGACATCTCATATCTGATACCAGAATTTCAGTCTATAAGGAGAAGAATTATGATGTGTAATCTTGAAGTCTTTACAAAGAGCTTCCACCATATTATCATTCAAGTTAGATCCATTGTCAGTAATTATCTTACTTGGCACATAATAACGACATATAATATGATTCTTGATGAAACTTACAACAACTTGCTTGGTTACATTCACATATGATGTCGCTTCAACCCACTTTGTGAAGTAGTCAATTGCCACCAAAATGAAGCGATGCCCATTCAATGCTTTGGGCTCAATCATGGCAATCATATCAATTCCCCACATGGAGAAGGGCCATGGGGAGGAAATGACGTTCAACAGTGTTGGAGGAATATGAATCTTATCTGCATAGATTTGACACTTGTGGCATTTCTTCATAAACATGCAATAGTCAGATTCCATTGTCAGCCAATAGTGACCTGCTCGCAACATCTTCTTAGCCATACCATGTCCATTGGAATGAGTACCAAAGGAACCTTCATGGACTTCGGTCATCAATAAGTCTGCTTCGTGTCTATCCACACATCTGAGCAGAACCATATCAAAGTTTCTCTTGTACAATACATCACCATTCAGGTAGAAATTGCCGGATAATCTCCTCAAAGTCTTCTTATCTCTTAAGGCTACCCCTGGCGGGTAAATCTGACTTTGGAGGAAACACATGAGTTGGCCTATCAAGACGTATCACAGTCACATTCAGAACCTCATTCCAATACTTCACCATAATCATCGAAGCTAAAGTTGCAAGAGCATCTGCCATTCGGTTTTCATCTCGAGGGATATGATGAAACTCAACTTTTGTAAAGAAAGTTGAAATCCTCCTCGCATAATCTCTATATGGTATCAAATTGGGTTGATTCATCCCCCATTCACCTTTGATTTGATTCACAACCAAATTTGAATCTCCATAGACGTCCAAATACTTGATTCTAAGATCAATGGCCTCTTCAAGCCCCATAATACAAGCTTCATACTCAGCCATATAATTCGTACATTTGAAAGTTAATCTAGCTGTAAATGGAAAATGCATGCCTTGAGGAGTAATAATCACTTCCCTAATGCCATTACCATACTGATTAACAGCTTCATCAAATACCATGCCCCAACGGGAACCAGGTTCTGGCCATTCTGCAAGCAATGGTTCGTCACAATCTTTCATTTTCAAGTTCAAAATCTCTTCATCAGGAAAATCATACTGCACTGACTAGTAATCTTCAATCGGTTGGTGAGCCAAATGGTCAGCCAAGACATTACCTTTGATCGCTTTCTGAGATCGATGTTCAATATCATACTCTGATAACAAGATCTGCCAACGGGAAATCCTCCCAGTTAAAGACGGCTTCTCAAAAATATACTTGATTGGGTCCATTTTGGATATCAACCAAGTGGTATGATTCAACATATATTGGCGCAGACGCTTAGCAGCCCAAGCCAATGCGCAAAAAGTCTTCTCAATCATAGAATACCGAGTCTCACAATCGATGAACTTCTTACTGAGGTAGTAAATAGCATATTCTTCCTTTCCAGTCTCATCTTGTTGACCAAGAACACAACCCATACTTTCATCAAGCACAGTCAAGTACATGATCAAGGGTCTTCCTTCCACAGGCGGAGACATAATCGAAGGTTCAAGTATATACTCTTTGATACTATCAAAAGCTTTCTGGCAATCTTTGGTCCAATCACAAGACTAATCTTTCCGAAGAAGCTTAAATATAGGCGCACATGTGGCAGTCATGTGTGAAATGAATCTTGAGATATAATTCAAGCGACCGAGAAAACCTCTGACTTGCTTCTTAGTTTTGGGCGCTAGCATTTCTTGTATGGCTTTGACCTTGGCAAGATCAACTTCAATACCCCTCTCCCTGACAATAAAGCCCAACAACTTACCAGAATGAACACCAAATGTACACTTATTGGGATTCAAGCGGAGTTTGTATTTCCTCAAACACTAGAATAGCTTCGATAAATGTTCAACATGTTCCTCTTCATCAATGGATTCGGCAATCATATCATCAACATAGACTTCAATCTCTTTATGCATCATATCATGAAAAAGAGTAGTCATTGCTCTCTGGTAGGTCGCACCAGCATTCTTTAGACTGAAAGGCATTACTCTATAACAGAATGTTCCCTAGGGTGTAATGAATATGGTCTTCTCCATATCCTTGGGTTCCATCTTTATCTGATTATATCCGTAAAATTCATCCATAAACGAAAAGACTTTGAATTTAGTTGTATTATCTACCAACATATCAATGTGTGGCAGAGGAAAATCATCTTTTTGACTGGCTTTATTCAAAAATCTATAGTCAACACACATACAGACTTTTCCATCCTTCTTTGGAACAGGCACAATGTTGGCCACCCATTGCGGATACTCAGCAGTAACAAGGAAACCAACATCAATATGCTTCTGCACTTCTTTTATGATCTTCACTGCCATGTCATGATGAGTCCTCCTCAACTTCTACTTGACTGGATGGCATTCTGGATTCAATGGAAATCTATGCTCCACAATATCATAATCCAAACCCAGCATGTCTTGATAGGACCAAGCAAACACATCTAAATACTCTCGGAGAAGATCAATCAACCCTTTCTTCACTTATGGACACAGTCGAGAACTAACCTTGACTTCCTTCACATCATCCTTGGAACCCAAGTTGACTAATTCAATCTTCTCTTCAAATGGTTGAATGGATTTTTCCTCGTGCTCAATTAGACATATGAGAAGGATTTTCAAAAAACAATAAAAGTAATTACTTAGAGCGATGCATAATAACAGGAACATCAACAGCAGTCCAATTGTTGCAAGCTTTTCCATGCGTCACAAAATTGGTGCAGTCTTCATCCTCATCCCCCTCGACCACAGCAGCTAAGTGTTGTTCATTACCATGAATGAACCCTCCACTACAGAAACTAGGTTTCACACCTTCAGCTCTAAACTCATATGAACCTTGTTGGAATCCCAAACTGGCTCTGCTCTTGTGCTTAGTGACTTCTATCATTTGTATCCACTGGTCTGAAATACGACTCAACAATCTTCTGGGCGTCTCTGAAGGAGGACATGGGTGCCCTAACTCTCTTTTCCTCAGCAATAGATAGAGCTTGGAACGGAGTTCCAATCTCATCCTAAGCTTCAACATAAGAGAAAGACGACAGGTGGCTTACCAACAAATCCTTTTCCCCACCGACAATAACAAGCTTTCCATTCTTGACAAACTTCAATTTCTGATGCAACATTGATGTTACGGCTCCTGCCTCAAGTATCCATGGCCTTCCTAACAAGAAGCTATAGGTCGGGTGGATATCCATTACCTGGAAAGTAATTTGGAAATCACCCGGACCTATCTTCATAGGAAGGTCCACTTCACCGATCACAATCTTGCGAGAACCATCAAATGCCTTGACAATCATGCCACTATATCTCATCGGGGCTTCTTGATATGACAATCTGGAAAGAGTTGACTTGGGAAGTACATTCAAGGAAGAACCAGTGTCAACCAACACATTCGACAAAGCATCCTCCTTGCAATTCATTGAAATGTGCAACGCTAGATTGTGATTTCTACCTTCCTCAGGAAGCTCCTCATCACATATGCTCAAGTTGTTGTAGGAAGTGATGTTAGCCATAATATGATCAAACTGATCCACCGTAACATCATGCTCTACATACGCTTGCTCCAATACCTTTTGCAATGCTTCTCTGTGCGCTTCAGAATTCATAAGCAGAGACAACACCGAAATCTTGGAAGGAGTTTGGAGCAACTGCCCCACCATATTAAATTCGCTCTTCGTAATCAATCGGAGTACCTCATCATCATCATTAGGCTTCAAACTGCTAGATTCACCAGACTGACACTTTGGAGCGCTAATCGGATCAACTGCAGGTACTTCAAAACCCTTACTGGCAGATACATCTTCTACATTCTTTGGGAACACAGGCCCAAAAACACGACCGCTACGGGTCACCTTCGTAACATCAACAATGCTCACAACAGAACTGGTCGTAGGTAATGGAACCTCTTGACCATTCTCTAACATAGTCGCGTTATACTGGTGTGAAGCAGCCTTATTCAGATGCATATGGGACTCGACCCACTAACCATATAACCAACGACGATACCAATCTATTGCTGACACTGTTACTATTGTTGCTATCAAATTGACTTACCACCCTCTCTGGTGTCTTGAATACTGGAACTATAACATTCAAAACGTCACCTAAGTGACGGGATTGCAGAATCTGGATCATACCCTCATCCATCAACCTCTAGATGTCTCTCTTCACAACCATACAACCTCAGGGGTTAACACTACAAATTGCACAACCATCATGGTCATGCTCACAATCGCTCACCAAACAGATATCCTTGTGCATCGTCACCAAGGACCTTCTAATTAAGCGGACATCAAATACTCTGAACTCCCCAAGACAGTCATCTACCATGTTGACAGAAGGGTTACCATGAGCAGGTAGTGGATTAGCTTTGACATTAGGCGCACGGTGCTCAAAGGATATCGTCCCACTCTTTACCAGCTTTTAGACTTCATACTCCAAAGGGTAATAGTTCTCAATATCATGGCCAGGAGCCCCTTGGTGAAAGGCACAATGAAGCTCTGGCTTGTACCACCATGGAAGTGGTTCAGGAATCTGCGGAGGATTTCTAGGTTGCAAAAGGTTTTTGAGAACCAATGATGGATACAATTCAGCATCAGACATGGGAATCGGGTCGAAAGAGACCTTCTTCCTCTCAAAGTTTTACGGTTGTTGATGATTGTTGGTGGTGTTGTTGTTGTAGGTGTTTCTTCTTTGTGGTGGTTGTTGTTGATGTTGTTGTAGAATTGGTATTGATTGACTATTTGAAAATACCTTAATGACAGATGATACTTGATGATGGTGATGACGGGGTTATGGATTCCTCTTAACATGAGGCCTCCTTTGCCTCCAACTTGATACTGCATTAGTCTCGCCTTCTTTCTTTCTGGAAAACCCACTGCCATACTTCTGGGTAACAACCATCCAAAAGGAGTGAACTAAGGATAAAAACCTGTAGATCATGTTCTAAAAAGTTCCCAGAGTCTTAATTCCATCTATCGGATATTACAAGTTAGGATGACTGACTCATCAACCCATAATATTCTCAAGCGAAACTCGTCTGGATGCAGTATCGCGTAACAACTGTTATCAAGTCTAAACTTGAACAGTCTCCGCACTATGTCCTAAATAGGCCAAGAGGGGTTAAATGTTCTACGGTCCTCAGCTTCTCGGATCCCAAATCAGAGATAGTAATGCCTAACCACAAATAACTTGTGTGACATTCATAACTCAAAAAGGGTCTCCACTAAGTAGATGAGTCTTAATAAAACTTTTTAAGGACTACTTCACACAAATCGAACATGACTATACCATCCTCCTATCTTAATTGCACTGAAGTTCGGGTTAGAACGTATCTCACCACTCGGAGATCACCAAGCACAACAAGCAGATTATATCACACAAATAAATATACATACATCAAATATACAAATTATATACACATAAGAAAAAGTAGGCTAAACCCACTGGAGACTACTCCCTAGCAGAGTCGCCACTTAATTTTTGTAGCGGTAAATTCATGACCATCAAGCTATGGATAAGCTAGACGTCAATTAAACCAGAGTTGCCACTGCGCTTTTATTGTTTCCAAGGGAAAAGGGAAAAGTATGAACAAAACCCAAATATAAGAAGTTTTCAAATTAAAACTAATAAAATGCCATAGATTATAGGTAAGGGGGTTGGTTACACAGAGGGAAGGTGTTAGCACCCAAAGTGTCCTAGGTACTCCTAGGGAGCCCTTTCTTGTGTCCATATGTGTTTTTGTACAAAATGATGTTTGCAATAAATAGAGTGGAGGGATGAGAAAAGAATTCATTAATTATATTTTTGTGTTTGACAAGACCTTCTGACTTGTGCCTACGTACCAACATAAAAATGAGGTATCAAAACCTCGTAGTTCTTGGTAACAACTTCAAAGTGGGTGCATTGCTTTTTAACAAAAATTTAAATTTAAAAAAGGTACAAAAGGCCTAAAACGATTTGAATGAGTGTTAGTTCTTTCTGCCTTTTTGAAATTTTAAGTCAAGTATGGTTAAGTTCATTTACAAGTTTGATTAAGAAAAGAGTTTAACAATGCAATGGCATAAGGCCAAAGTTTTTAATTTGCAAAATGGTCTAAGTTCAGAAAACAAACACAATACTGTAGCGGGGTATTCGTTACCATTAGAGATATTGACTAAATCCAAGGTAAATCATACAAGTCGAGTCGCCACCGCACTTCTATTTATCCAAAGGAATGGTTAGAAAGCGAACAAAAACCTAAAAGTTTTAACAAAAACTAGTAAAAGAAATAGAGATCTGGGTAAGGGGGTTGGTTATGCAATGGGAAGGTGTTAGGCACCCAAAACATCCTAGGTACTCCTAGGGAGCCCTTTTCATACTTGTGAAGGTTGTTGTTTTGTGAAAATTTGTTTGTGCAAACATGATTGAAGATATGAGAAGAGAACATACAAGTTTATTTACATTTTGTGTTTGGATGGATGAACCCATTGCCTACGTACCATCTTATAAAAAGATTAGGATCAAAACCTCGTAGTTCGGGGTAAAAATCTCAAAACAAGTTGGTGAATTGATTGGTCCAAAAGCCTTAAGGTCTTTTGTTATCAAAGGGAGAAAACTCAACCGAACCATAAATCCACCATGTGAGGATAGCTTCAACATGCTAGTGAGGGGTTAACCCTATAATAAGCATGGAAGACTCATTGTCCATCACTAAGGATATAAGTGAGTATTACATCTACCACAAGGATAACTCAAACCTAATAGCTAAAGGTTATGAAAAATTTTGATTAAGGAAGTGGCCATTGGAACCACAAAAAAGAATTTGAATGGGTTATATTTACCCATTAGAAGTATGTACAAAATGGTCAAAGTTGACTTAAAGATTCAATTCAAAATAAGTGTTATGAAAAGAAAGTTTGAAAATCAAAAGCATAAGATACTCAGATACTCCTTGATTATGGAGGGTTGAAGGCCCAACCACAATCATAGGTGTAGGTCTCGGATACTCGTAAGGCATGAGATACTCAGACGCTCTCTTCCTTACCCAAGCAGTGTAAGGCTCCAAAGTAATGCAATTCTTAGGACCCAACTCCTTCCTTCCTTTCTTATGAATCTTACGCCAAGCGCGGACCATCCTAGCTTTCAAGCCTTGGGGATCTTTACCCTCCTGAAAGAACACACCCTCTAACAGAATGTTATTAGGTTTATCCTTTAGGGGGAACCCAAATTGACGACGCGCCAAAACAGGGTTGTAGTTAATCCCACCACATGTACCAAGAAGAGGTACATTGGAGAACTCACCACAAGATTCAATAATCTGCACACCATCATACACACGGTTATACCAAGAGATATCATCATTAGTGAGAGACATGAGTCTCGTGGACCACCGTAGACATCCCTTATTCTCCTTGAAAGCGACCGTCTGAGGTTAGTGAGAAATAAACCACTTATACAACAGAGGCAAACAACACACAATAGCGCCACCATCCTTTTCATTCCTCATATGCAAAGAGAAATAGGCATCACCCAACAGAGTAAGAACGAGATTAAGAGTAGAAAAGATCCTAATAGCGTTCACATCCACAAACTTGTCGATGTTGGGGAACAATACCAATCCATAGATCAGAAGTACAAATATGGCTTCAAAGGCATCCTCACTCATAGCCTTCCCATAGATAGTAGCTTGAGCAATGAGGAACTCAGAAGGGAGACCTTGAATTCCACCTTTGGTAGTCATATGAGCACCAACCAGAGATTCACCTATGTGCAATATGTCTGTTATCTCTCGAGAAGTAGGAATACTCTCCAAGCCACTGAACGGCAACTGATCCAGGATAGGTATACCCACAAGGTAAGCATACTCCTCAAGGGTAGGCAAAAGCTGAAAGTCCGGGAACGTAAAGCAACGGTACAAGGGATCATAAAACTGCACCAATACACTCATCAACCCTTCATCCACCTGAGTAGTCAGAAGAGGAAGAAGCTTCCCAAAACGAGCCTTGAAACCCAAGGGATCTAATACATAGGATGTCAGATTCCTTAACTCTTTCAAATCTGGTTGTCTGAAGCTGTACTTTTTTGTATTCCTTCTTTGTCTTTCCATGTCTGAAAGTTTTGCAAATAAACCCCTTAAGTTCCTTGAAAACTTTCTTTTATTATTGATGATATGGATGCAAATGGGTGCATGAATGCATGAATGCAACAATCACACTCAAGGATCAAGCAAAGCACACCAAACAAAGGTCATGGGATGGATCATATCATCTTTAATATCAATCATCCATTTTGGTGGATTGTGGTTTACACCTTATCAACACCCAAGTTCCATTGATATTAAGGATATATGAACGGATCAACCATGAATCAAGGGTTTGTTGTAAGTCACGAGCATGAAGTTTTGGTTAAGAACCTCCCAAAGGGAATGTACTAGGGTTTAAACCTGCCAAACATGTTCTACAAGGGGTTCCCATAGTCATCATCCCATCCTTCGGATATTATCGGAGAAACGACTACTCGTATTCCAAAAATATTCTCAAGAGAGACTCTTATGAGTGTAGTATCGCGTAACAATCGTATCAAATCTTACACTTGATCGACTTTCGCACTACATCCTAAGAATAGGCCAAGATGGGCTTGGTAAACTAAGGTCCTTGGCTTCTAAGGTCTATATTGAAAAGAATAATGTCTAACCACAACTACTTGTGTGACATTATTGATCCCAACATGACCTCCACCAAGTGAATGGACTTGCAAGTCAACTTGCTAAGAAATAACTCCACACAAGTCAACAAGACTATGCCATTCTCCTCTCCTAAGTGCACTCGAGTCCGGGTATAGAACTCATCTTACAAAGATCACCAAGCATACAAGGAATTAATATCAAGCAAATCAATCATTACATACAATACAGTAATCCCAAATTGCACAAAAATATGTCACAAAACAATACAATACAACAAGCATGAAAAGTTGGCAAAACCCACTAGGCACGTGATTCCCCAGCAGAGTCGCCACTTTTCTGTAGCGGGGTATTCGTTACCATTAGAGATATTGACTAAATCCAAGGTAAATCATACAATTCGAGTCGCCACCGCACTTCTATTTATCCAAAGGAATGGTTAGAAAGCGAACAAAAACCTAAAAGTTTTAACAAAAACTAGTAAAAGAAACAGAGATCTGGGTAAGGGGGTTGGTTATGCAATGGGAAGGTGTTAGGCACCCAAAACATCCTAGGTACTCCTAGGGAGCCCTTTTCATACTTGTGAAGGTTGTTGTTTTGTGAAAATTTGTTTGTGCATACATGATTGAAGAGATGAGAAGAGAACATACAAGTTTATTTACATTTTGTGTTTGGATGGATGAACCCATTGCCTACCATCTTATAAAAAGATTAGGATCAAAACCTCGTAGTTCGGGGTAAAAATCTCAAAACAAGTTGGTGAATTGATTGGTCCAAAAGCCTTAAGGTCTTTTGTTATCAAAGGGAGAAAACTCAACCAAACCACAAATCCACCATGTGAGGATAGCTTCAACATGTTAGTGATGGGTTAACCCTATAATAAGAATGGAAGACTCATTGTCCATCACTAAGGATATAAGTGAGTATTACATCTACCACAAGGATAACTCAAACCTAATAGCTAAAGGTTATGAAATTTTTTGATTAAGGAAGTGGCCATTGGAACCACAAAAAAGAATTTGAATGGGTTATATTTACCCATTAGAAGTATGTACAAAATGGTCAAAGTTGACTTAAAGATTCAATTCAAAATAAGTGTTATGAAAAGAAAGTTTGAAAATCAAAAGCATAAGGCTTAGGTTTCTAATGTTGGAAAACAATAATTAAGTGTTTGCACAAAAAGTTTTGGCTTGGGTTAGAGTGGGGAGAAGAAGAAGAATGGCTAAGTCCTAAGGAAAATAAAAGGGAAAGGGAAAGACATGAAACCACACTAGGAGTCCCTCTCTTGAGATCATATTGATGATCCAAGTAGCTCCCATCCTTTGGAACAAAGCAACCACAAAGCAAATATCTCAAGCAATCAAACACAAGGTCATGCTTTCAAGAATCCTCTCTTTAGATGAACATGGAAATGGTCCTCCAATCGAACTCAAATGGTGATTCCTAGCATAGAAGCACACACATCAAAAGTTTCATGAAGTAAAACAAAAAATGGACATGAGTGAGTTTAGAGATTTGGTCGTTCCAATCCATCTTCATCATTAAGATCCTTTTACTCCAATTTTGCATAAGGAAAGTCCTAGAATCTAAGTCCAATTCTCCATTTCTTTGCATAGGGGAAGTCCTAGAAACTAAGTCCATTTCTTTGCATTTTGGTCCACAATAAACAAAGCAAAACACAAGCATAATAATATATACACAATTATGTGCTCAAGTGAGCAAAAGGCAAATGGCATTAACATAAACATGTGCTCAAATGAGCAAAGAGAAAATCAAATGAATAATATGTGCAAGAATAGTAAATTGCATTAAAGTAAATTGGATGAAGTAAATGTTATTTGTCAATAGTTAGTATTAGTAGTTAGTGAGCCATAAGGCAAATTTAGCGCTATGTTAAGCAATCGTAATTGGACTTATGTAGAAGTCACAACTATCGGAGGCTGGTCAATAATAATGTAGGCAACAAACACAAGTTAGGAGTCTTGATTAGTGAACCAAGTCCCAACAACTTGCCATGCCAAAAAGGAGAAGAGAATTGATCTTGTATTGGTTTAAGCCTTATGCATGATTTAAAAGACAACCTATCCTTAATGCAAAGCCATTCACTTGATCAATTGATCAAGATGAATTAGATTTGAATCAAGGAAGGTTAAATCCCTCTAATCAATGCCAACTTATCAACCTTCAACTCATTGATCAAAAAGAAAAAGAAGAAGAAGGAGAAGAAGAATGAGATGGATAAAAGAAATGGAAAGGACAAAATGGTAAAAGAAATATAAATGCATTAAATGGAATATCATGTACCAATCCTCATATGTTGACCAATAACATTGAAAGTCAAGGTCAAACTATTAAAAACAGAAGTGAGATGAAGATTGGAGGTCAAGAAATGAATAAACTATTTTTGGCATTTTTTAATATTAAAAACAAACTTGAATTAAAATATTGAAGAAAGGTCAAACTTCAAAATCACTTCAAATCAACCTTGAAAGGTCTAAGTGATTTGTCCTAAGTTCAACAAGGTAAAACAAAGTTTGACAAAAAATTTCAGCATTTTTAAAAGTCAGAAACTATTTTTAATCAATTAAAAATGAATAAAAATAACCTAATTGAACTAAAATCTCAAATAAATCTCAAATCATTTCAAAAATTGATGAGAATATTTTTTATAGATCCATCATCATTCAAATAGGTTAGGAAAATATTTTTGCATTTTTTAAATATCAAAAACTATTTAAAATGAATTAAAAGTAACCAGAAAAGAGAAAACTCACAAAAAATATCAAATGACAAAATAAAAAATATTAAAAATCAGAAATAGAAACTAGAATTTATTTGGGAAATAATGCAATTGGTCCCATAATTTTTGGACCAATAATGAGAGAGATATGAATTTTAGAAAATGAAATGGAATTAAAAAATAGAATAGAAATTAAAAACAAAATTTAAAAAGATGGAAAAGCGTGGGCCGTCTGATGCACTTTCATTAATTGACGTGGATCACCACGTGGCCAAGAAGCGCACGCTCACCATACACCCTAGTCAACTGAATCACATAGTGCATTAAAATAAGTCATAATGTTGGACAGCCAGGATTAAATCTGGAAACGAGATCAAACGGTCCAGATTCAAACTGGACATGATGAAGCCACCGGAGCCACCGTCTTCTCCGGTGAGCTTCCCAGATTCCGGCCAAGTTGCAGAAAATAAAAAGGCAACCAAAATGTGCGATCTATACATCAATAGAAAGCTGGGATGATGTACATCATCCCTATACCATCCATTTTCATTCTAGATCTTTATGATTTGAGAAATCAGAAGTTGAAAATTCTGGTGTTCATCATGAACTCAATGAATTGTAAAAATCAAAAGCATAAACATGATGCCTCTATTGAGAGGACTTCAACCAACACAAAATCACAGCCAATAGGTCAAAGGATGAAGAGAATCGAAGCAAATACCAGTTGAAGTTCAAGTTTGAGTTCTGGTGATTTGAGCTTGAAACCTTGCTTGCCTTGCTAAAACAGAAGTTCTATGGATCAAGGTGAAGAGGTCTAGGAACTTTTAGATCTAAGAAAACAGTTGAGGAAACTGAATTCTAGATCTGAAATTTTTAGAGAAAAGAGAGAGTTCCTTTGGTGTGAGGGTGGGGATTCAATTCAGCAGAGGTTCAGGCGCCTTCAAGATGAAGAATTAAGAGGGCAAGGCATTGTATTTATAGATGGAGGGAGCTGCAAGCATCATCAAACTCGTGTGCATGGGAGAAGAGGGCCTCCATGCATGGGCCTGTACAGGCGCATGGAGGGCCCAATTCTGATTGGAATTACAAGCTAAACATCACCAAATATGAATTGGACGTGCAAATTGGATGTTAATGAATCATGCATGGCAATTGGAATGATTTTCATAAAATGCACTATTTCAATGAAGCCTTCGAAAATGCCATGTCCAAAATCAAAATGCAAGCTTATGAGTAATGGTTGGAAAGCTTATTGCATAAGGAACAAATGTCGTGTTGATCAAAACTTCATTTGGGCCTTGGAAATTAGTGAAATTTAAGCTTAAAGTGTAATATGCAAAACATGTCAAGGCAAGGTTTCTAAAATTGGCCAACTTTCAAGCCCTTCTGTTTTGATGATGCAAGCTCCAAATGAAAAAACCTCCAACACCAAAGTTGTAGATATTTTCAGGAAAATAAAAATGGACTTAAATTTTGCATCATTTGGATTTTTGATGAAGAAGTTATGGGCACTTGAAGTTGGACTTTTTTGACTTTTAATGCCTTTGGCCAAAAAGGACCTATAATGTCTTGCATTATCACATGTGTTTCCTTTGAGATTTTGAAATTTTGTCCAACATAACATTTGAAGTATACATCGTAAGCTTTCCAATTCATTTGATCCCACCTCAAAATCATAAAATATGAATGAGTTATGTGCTTGGGAAGTTGACCTAAAATTAGGGTTTCAGTCAAAATGACCTATAATGTATTGGAATGGCAGATGGTTTTCCAAGCTTCAAATCAATTTTTGATGAACATGAAAGTTGTTCATATTGTCCTTAAGAACATGTTTTCTTTTGGAACCATCTCCATTTTACCAACACATAAAACGTTAGGTCTCAGTGTATTTCAAAACAGTCAGATGATTTGACTGATCAACTTTTCAAGTCCACAACTCATATCTTGATGAATTGATGATTGAGGACACTCAAATAATTTCAAATATGCATGAAATGATGAACTAAAGAACTTCCCCTGATTATATTTGACCATGGGCTGAGGTTGCTTCATGAGTAAGGCATTGTGATGCATAGATGAATTAGGGCTTCTCTGGGGAACAAACCTCAAACCCTTGACTTGCTTTGATCAAAGTGATGAATTGAGATGCTAGGGAGGCATATTTGATGGATGAGAGGTTTGGGAACCATTACCATGCTTGCTATCATCTCCTCTTGGCCATGCATTTGTACCAATGACCCCCTTGAAGCTTTTGACCTTGTGATTGCTCAAGGTACAAATGAAAAGATATTAGTAACATATTTTTGTGCTTTCTGTTTAGTGAATAAAAATGAGAAAAGCAATGATATACAATTCAAGCATGCTTGGTGATCACAAAACACTCACAAAGAGTCCCACCCAAAAGCAAGGGGAACTAAGATGCTCAAAGATCCTTGAGGCTATGCAAATGCAATGTTATGATGCCATGAGGGATCTTAGGGACAAAATTGGGGTCTTACAAATACCATGAAAGAGGGGAGACTTACAATCTCACTTACTAGAATGATATGCCTTTTGTGTCAACAATTTAGCGCTATGTTAAGGAACCGTAATTGGACTTATGTAGAAGTCACAACTATTTGAGGTCGGGCAATAGAAATTTTAGTGTTAATGCATGTTAGAGACACGGTATTATGAACCATACTCCTAAAACATACCACACTTAAAAAGAATATGCAAAAGGGGGGACCTAATCTCATCATAACTCATGTTGATTTTACAATCAACTAGCCTTAGGATATAGAGATATCATAGGTCCATGAAATGAATGAGAAGAGAATGGGATTGAGATGAATAGGGAGGGGAAATGGAATCAACACAAATTGGTCAAAGGAGGACTTTTATCAAATTAAAATCATTCATTTTAGGAGATTTAATGTACATTTCATCAACCCCCTAAATCCAATGATTTTAACTCAACAAAGTCAAATCAACCTTGACCAAGGCCCAACAACATAAGTCAAACTCAACAAGTCAATATCAAAAGCTCTACACAATTTATTTTGCAATCGAACAATTAAAATCAATTAAATAATGCATTAAATTAAATTATGGTTTTCCAAATTCCTAAAACCTCATCAAAACACCAAAGAAATGGCCATGAGATTTATCACAGGTCAAACGAGGTCAAAGGACCTTGGAGAAATTTTTTCATAATTTTTGGAAACTTAAAAGAGTCCAAGCTTTTTAACCATCCAAATCATCTTCTGCAAGCCTCTAGAAGTCAAGTCAAATTGGAAGCAAGATCAAGCCAATTTGAACCATCCATTTTTATTGATTATTGGTTTGCTGAAGTCATACCAATGTAGGCAACAAGATTGGGTGGCATTGAGGTCCAATCGAAGCAACTTAGATCATGATCCTCAAAATTCAAATCCATGTATCTTTCATTATACTTGGAATTGGATAGAATTGAGGCCAAATTCAAGCTCCTAAGCATTTTTCCTTCAAAATCATGTCTGTATTTTTCATTCTAGTGATGGTTGGTGGTTATCCAGTCCAGTGAGGCTCACCGGAGAAGATGACCGGTGCCCTAGCTCCGATGGTGTAGTGGCGTGTTCCCAACGATTTGATCCATCTAAAATGTTTTAATCCTAGTCTTTCCTTTTATTTACCAAGCTTGCAGCACATTGACTAAGGCGTGGGGACTCCACTAGGGAGAAAAGGGGTACTTTTTCCGGGTATTGGGCAAGTAGTAACACACCACAAACTAAGAAGAATATTACTAGCTACTGGGTGATAGACTCTTAGGGGACCAAAATATCTATCGAGGTAAGAGCTGGAAAGAAAACGTCAATCAAGACTCATCCCAATGAGGACATAACTCAAGAGAAGTAATTCCATCCAGGAAATTTGCTGGAGAGGAAACTGAAATAACAATCATCCATGAGGAAACAAACTCAGTGGGGAAACAGAGAAAGGTTAAAGTCTTTTCTGCATAGGGCCTGACACTCTACAATTGAAGAAGGACAAACACCAGATTTGATATGGGGATAAAGTACCGCCATAATAGAGAATGAAAATCTCGAACAAATCAAATATACAGGATATGTAAAAATCATGAAATTATATGAATGTATATCTATATGTATATATGGTGATTATGCTGAGAAAACGATCACGAAGGATACAGAGGTGTCGCCAAGAATTTGAACCACCAGTACAATCCTCGGTCAATCCACAAAAAATCATGGAGACAAACTGCTGAAGAACAGAGAGATCAACACCCCAAAAGCTCAAACCCTAGCTGGGGAAGGAGGAGATCTACCGAGGAGAAAACACATCCAATTGTAGGGAATTTTAGGTCAACACCATAAAAATGGGAGACAACCCTATTGGGGAAGAATAAAAAAGCTTCTCAGAAACCAGGAAGGAACTCTGTTTGGGAGCAAAGATACAACGATTGGTGGAGATACCAAAGCGATCTACTGGGGAGAGATCAAACATCTTCTGATGACGATCTACCTGCTAAAAAAATACGAACTCCGCTGGGAAGGCCGAAACTATGTTGGGGACAAGGACACGCCACTAGGGATTTGAACCAATCAACTTAGCTAGGGAACAGAAAAGAAATTCCACTGGTATATCAAACACTCCATCGGGGAACTAAATCTGATATCTGAGGACAACAACACTCTATTGAGGAAATGAATCAACACTAATGCCTAGAGATACCCGAAAAGTTATTGCTTGGGGAACCTCGGATGCTTCACACTTAAGGAATTGTTATTCACTAAAATGCTGTTGATATTACTGTTACTTGCTTTGGAAAAGTTTTTGCTTTTATGTTTTTAAGAAAATTTGATTTTGATTTACAAAAATTTATTTCAAAATGATCATAATAAAAATTTAAAACTATTGGCTAAAGTAAATAAGAGAAGAAACAATTGGATAAAAGCTCAACTTTATTTATAGAATGGTAGTCTGTAAATGACAAGACTCCATAGATTTTACAAAGTTGAAAACGGTAATTTACATGGAAAAGTGTTACATTGAATACAAATGATCCTTAATCCTTCTACCAAATCTTGATATCCACTGTGCTTTTGACCACTGCTGGAGATGAACTGACATCAACCCTTGTGCTCAAACAAGTCTTCAAAATCACTGAAGATCAGCAAAACGTAGTTACTTGCCATAATCCCTAATTTTTGCATAAGTTGCCCCAAGGTGGGGTACTCAACTTATCGGGAAATTATTTCTGTTTTTATGTCTCTAGTTTTTTCCTGGATCGCCCTTTCAGGTTTTCAATCCACCGAGACGCTTATTTTTGCCTAAGCCGCCTTTCGGTTTTCAACTTAGCGAGTTGTTCTTTTCTTTTTAGGCGAAGTATTTCTTGATTGCATTTGTATTCACAGGATGAGTGAACTTTTCACCATCCATAGTTGTAAGAATCAATGCACCTCCTGAAAAGGATCTCTTGACAACATATGAGCCTTCATAATTCGGGGTCCATTTTCCTCTAGAATCTGACTTGAACGAAAAAATCTTCTTGAGCACAAGATCACCTTCTCTGAACACACGAGGTTTGACCTTCTTATCAAAAGCTTTCTTCATCCTCTGCTGATATAACTGACCATGACACATGGCAGTCAACCTCTTCTCTTTAATCAAATTCAACTGGTCGAACCTGGTCTGACACCATTCAGCTTCAGTCAACTTGGCTTCCATGAGCACACGCAATGAAGGAATCTCTACCTCTACGGGGAGCACTACTTCCATACCATAAACAAGAGAGAAAGAGGTTTCCCCTATTGAAGTGCGGATGGATGTACGATACCCATGCAAAGCAAAAGGGAGCATCTGATTCTTGTATGTGACAACCATCTTCTGGATAGTCTTCTTAATGTTCTTGTTCGCAGCTTCAACAACCCCATTCATCTTGGGTCTATAGAGAGAAGAATTATGATGTGCAATCTTGAAGTCTTTGCAAAGAGATTCCACAATATTGTTATTCAAGTTCGATCCATTATCAGTAATGATCTTACTTGGCACACCATAACGACGTATGATCTAATTCTTGATAAACCTTACAACAACTTGCTTGGTTACATTTGCATACGATGCCGCTCCAACCCATTTTGTGAAGTAGTCAATTGCCACCAAAATGAAACGATGTCCATTCGAAGCTTTGGGCTCAATCATCTCGATCATATCAATTCCCCACATGGAGAATGGCCATGGGGAAGAGATAACATTCAATAGTGTCGGAGGAACATGAATCTTATCAGCATAAATTTGACACTTGTGGCACTTCTTCACAAACTTGCAACAGTCAGATTCCATTGTCAGCCAATAGTAACCTGCTCACAACATCTTCTTTGCCATTGCATGTCCATTGTAATGAGTACCAAAGGAACCTTCATGCACTTTGGTCATCAATAAGTCTACTTCGTGTCTATCCACGCATCTGAGCAAAACCATGTCATAGTTTCTCTTGTACAGGATACCACCATTCAAGTAGAAGTTACCGGCTAATCTTCTCAAAGTCTTCTTATCTTTCAAAGATGCCCCAGGCGGGTAAATCTGACTTTGGAGGAAACATTTGATGTCGTAATACCACGGCTTCTCATCTTTGATCTCTTCAACAACAAACGCATGAGCTGGCTTATCAAGATGCATCACAGATAAATTGGGAACTTCATTCCAATACTTCACTATAATCATTGATGCCAACGTTGCAAGAGCATCTGTCATCCGGTTCTCATCTCGAGGGATATGATGAAACTCGACCTTTGTAAAGAAAGTTGAAATCCTCCTCGCATAATCTCAATATGGTATCAAACCAGGTTGATTTGCCTCCCATTCTCCTTTGATCTGATTCACAACCAAAGCTGAATCACCGAAGACATCCAAATATTTGATTCTGAGATTCATGGCCTCTTCAAGCCCCATAATGCAAGCTTCATATTCTGCCATGTTGTTTGTACACTTGAAAGTCAATCTAGATGTAAATGGTAGATGCGTGCCTTGAGGAGTAATAATAACTTCCCCAATTCCATTTCCATATTGATTAACAGCTCCATCAAACACCATGCCCCAACGGGAACCAGGTTCTGGCCCTTCTTCTAGCAATGGTTCATCACAATCTTTCATTTTCAAGTACAAAATCTCTTCATCAGGAAAGTCATACTGCACTGACTGATGATCTTCAATTGGTTGGTGAGCCAAATGGTCAAACAAGATACTACCTTTGATCGCTTCTTGAGATCGATATTCAATATCATACTCTGATAACAACATCCGCCAACGGGAAATTCTGCCAGTTAAAGCAGGCTTCTTGAAAATATACTTGATTGGATCCATTTTGGATATCAATCAAGTGGTATGATTCAACATATACTGGCGCAGACGCTTAGGAGCCCAAGCCAATGAGCAACACATCTTCTCAAGCATTGAATACCGAGTCTCACAGTCGGTGAACTTCTTACCGAGGTAATAAATCGCGAATTCTTTCTTCCCAGTATCATCTTGCTGACCAAGAACACAACCCATACTATCTTCTAGCACAATCAAATACATGATCAATGGTCTTCCTTCAACAGGTGGAGATAAAATCTGAGGCTCAAGCAGATATTCCTTGATACTGTCAAAAGCTTTCTAGCAGTCTTCGGTCCAATCACAAGACTGGTCTTTTCGAAGAAGCTTGAATATAAGCGCACATGTGGCAGTCATGTGGGAAATGAATCTGGAAATATAATTCAAGCGGCCGAAAAAACCTCTGACTTGCTTCTCATTTTTGGGCGCAGGCATCTCTTGTATTGCTTTGACCTTGGCAGGATCAACTTCAATACCCTTCTCACTAACAATAAAGCCCAACAACTTACCAGAACGAACACCAAAAGTACACTTTTTATTGGGATTCAAGCGGAGTTTATACTTCCTCAAACGCTGGAATAACTTCAACAAATGCTCAACATGTTCCTCTTTATTAATCGATTTAACAATCATGTCATCGACATAAAATTCAATCTCTTTATGCATCATATCAGGAAAAAGAGTAGTCATTGCTCTCTGGTAAGTCGCACCAGCATTCTTTAGACCGAACGACATCACTCTAAGACAGAATGTTCCCTAGGGTGTAATGAATGTCATCTTCTCCATATCTTTGGGTTCCATCTTAATCTGATTATATCCGGAAAATCCATCCATAAACGAAAAGACTTTGAATTTATCAGTATTGTCTACCAACATATCAATGTGTGGCAGAGGGAAATCATCTTTCGGACTGGCTTTATTCAAATCTCTATAATCGACACACATGCGGACTTTTCCATCCTTCTTCAGCACAGGCACAATGTTGGCCACCCATTGCGGATACTCAACAGTTACAAGGAAACTGGCATCAATCTGCTTCTGAACATCCTCTTTGATCTACACAGCCATATCAGGATGCATTCTTCTCAACTTCT
Organism: Lathyrus oleraceus; assembly: GCF_024323335.1. Taxonomy (NCBI): domain Eukaryota; kingdom Viridiplantae; phylum Streptophyta; class Magnoliopsida; order Fabales; family Fabaceae; genus Lathyrus; species Lathyrus oleraceus. The sequence goes on from NC_066583.1 coordinate 424,989,990, forward strand.
GCTTGACTGGCGGGCATTCTGGCTTCAACGACAATTTATGCTCTACAATATCAGACTCCAACTGAGGCATGTCTTGATAGGACCAAGCAAACACATCTGAATATTCTCGAAGACGATCAATCCACCCCTTCTTAGCATATGGACACAATCGAGACCCAATCTTGACTTCCTTCACATCATCCTCGGAACCCAAGTTAACTAGCTTAATTTGCTCTTCAAACGGATGAATAATCTTCTCATCTTGCTTGAGAAGACGGGATAATTCATCACTTACTTCTACATCACTTTCCTCCTCGGCTTCAAACACAGGGAATTCAAAATTTGGAGAAGGAGAAAGATCATTATATTCAATAGGGTTAGGAACCGACCTGCATAATGATTTGATATTTTGATTTTAGAGAGGTGAATTTGTGACCAAATATTATGCAGATGGATGATTATATTGTTGATTTATGTTTATTTGTGATTACCATTTTCAGAAATAAGCAAAAAGCAAAAACAAAACATCAAAGATGTGGATGAATATAATTAATTTTATTGATGATCAATTTAAAATGCCCAAACAATGTTCGCTTCTCCATTAGGCATAGGAGAAGGATTTTAAAATATAAAAAGAATTTACTTAGATCGATGTAAAATAACAGGAATATCAACAACAGTCCAATTGTTGCATGTCTATCCATGCGTCACAAAGTTGGTGCAATCTTCCTCTTCATTATCCTCTAGCATAGCAGCTAAGTGTTGTTCATTCCCATGAATAAACCATCTGTAAGGAAGCTGAGTTACATCTCTTATGATCTAACGGTTGACGAGCCCTTATGGAACCCCAAACCAGTTCTTCCCTTGTTCTCGGAGACCTCTACCACACGCCCCCACTAATCAACAGAACCTTCCTCAACAATCTTCTGTGCATTTTTCAGAGAGGACATAGGTGCCCCAACTCTCTTCTCAACAGCAATAGATAAGGCTTGGAACGGCGTCTCAACCTCATCCTCAGCTTCCACATATGAAAAAGATCACAGATGGCTGACCAACAATGCTTTCTCACCTCCCACAATCACCAACTTGCCATTCTTGACAAATTTGAGCTTCTGGTGCAGAGTGGAAGTAACAACTCCTGCTTCATGAATCCATGGCCTTCCCAACAAACAACTGTAGGCCGGGTGAATATCCATTACTTGGAAAGTAATATGAAAATCACTCGGACCTATCTTAATTGGAAGGTCCACTTCTCCAATGACTGTCTCGTGAGAGCCATCAAAGGCTTTGACAATTACTCCATTGTACCTCATGGGAGCTCCTTGGTAATATAACCTTGTCAATGTTGACTTCGGAAGCACGTTGAGTGACGACCCAATATCAACTAGCACGTTTGACGAACCATCTTCTTTGCAATTCATCGAAATATGCAAATCCAACTTGTGATTTCTTCCCTCTTCAGGGAGTTCTTCATCACAAAAACTCAAATTGTTGCATGAAATGATGTTAGCTACAATATGATCAAATTGAGCCACAGTAACATCTTGCTCCACGTATGCCTGTTCAAGGACTTTCTGGAGTGCTTCTCTGTGTGCTTCAGAGTTTAAAAGTAGAGACAACATGGAAATCTTAGAGGGAGTCTGAAGCAACTGCTCAACCACATTGAATTCACTCCTCTTAATCAGTCGGAGTACCTTATGATCATCACTATTGGATTTAAAATTGCTGGATTCACCAGACTTATCTCTTGAACAACCAACAGGATTTACACTAGGCACATCCGCCTTCTTACCAACAATCAGTTCTTCCTTACTCTCTGGGACAACTGGCCTAAAAACTCGACCACTGCGGGTCACCTTCGTAACATCTACAATGCTTACTACTGAACTGGTCGTAGGCAACGAGACCTCTTGACCTTTCTCTATCATCGTAGCATTGTATTGATACGGTACAGTTTTATCAGATGCGTACGGGACTGGGCCCTCCAACCGTATTACCAACGACGAAACTGAACTATTGCTGACGTTCTTGCTACTATCATACTGCATCACCAACCGCTCTGGTTGCTTGAAAACGGGAACAATGACATTAACATCGTCATCTTCATGACGGGATTCACAAATCTGGATCATGCCTTCATCCATCAGACGCTGGGTGTCCCTTTTCACAACAACACACCCCCTGGGTTCACACTACAAATATCATAACCTTCGTGATCATGTTCACATTCACTCACCATACAAATGTCCTTGTGTATCTCCACCAAGGATCCACTAATGAAGCGCACATCAAAAACTTTATATTCACCTAGACAGTCGTCCACCATATTCACTGAGGTATTCCCATGATCGGGCAAGGGATTAACTTTCACATTAGGCACGCGGTCTTCAAAATACACCATGCCACTCTTCATAAGCTTTTGTACCTCGTACTTCAGCGGATAACAGTTCTCAATATCGTGCCCAGGTGCACCTTTGTGAAAAGCACAGCGAAGTTCAGGTTTACAATGTTGGTTCTAAGTGTTGGCAGCAATTTTGGTAAAACAAAGAGTGTTCACAAGATGTTGTGTGTGATGTCTTAACATAAGATATCCTATGTAGCTGCTAGAGTTCAAGAACATAATCATGCCAGATTGTTTCAGAATGTCATAATGTCATGGCATCTAGTAATGTGTACCTGCTGGAGTTTAATTGGAAAACATAATTACGCAAGATTGTTTCAGGATGTCATACATGATGTCATGACATCTGATATTATGTACCTGCTGGAAATTATAAAAGGAATTATGGAATTATGCAGGATTGTTCCAGGATGTCAGACCCGATGTCATGACATCCTGTACACAGAACATTCAGTATGAATGTCTGGTGTTGTGTGATTGCGCATTTAATGGCAATCTATTTATGATTGAAGATTTGATTTGCAGACGCATTCAATCATTGATTACAACCTGATTTACTTATTTTCCAAGGAGATCTAACCAGCTGTTATGAAAAGATTTAATTGGAAACTAGTTTTAGGGTTTTCAAGATGTCCAAGCCCAGCTGAAAGCTTCTATAAAGGGACTTGGAAAACCTGATTTAACACACAACCAATACTGAGCGAAATACTGAGAGAGAGCTAGGGTTTGTGTCTTGTTTAGTCGTGAGTCTTGTAAGCCATTCAAGTCATCCTTTGATGATTGAATTGGTCTGATTTGTGGTTGTAATTTGTCACTCAAAGCTTGTAAGTAAGAGTGTGTGTCTACTTGATCAAAGTTGTTAAGCAAGATCAAGTGTGTGTCTACTTGATCAAAGTTGTTAAGCAAGATCAAGTGTGTGTCTACTTGATTGAAACTGTGAAGTAAAATCAAGTGTGTAATATTGAAAAGTGTTTTCTTTTCTCAAGGAATTGTTGTTTAAAATCACAGGTGTGATTGTAGGGAAGTGAGTGGGTTCTCATATATAAGAGTGCTTAGGTAGAAATTGCACGGGTAGAGATTAGGTGAGAAAGAATGTAACTTGTTGAAGTGTACGGAGAGTCTTTGAACTGATTCTATTTAGTGGATTTCCTTCCTGGCTTGGTAGCCCCTAGACGTAGGTGAGGTTCACCGAACTGTGTTAACAATTGCTTGTGTCTTTTGCATTACCATTCTTTATCTTTATCCTGTGTGTGTTACTCAGATATAGTGTTGTGACATTACCTTCTACATCTCATATCTGATACCAGAATTTCAATTGGTATCAGAGCAGGCATCCTGCTCTGGTTCTGGGTAAGGTCTAGGGACAATACTTTTTGGTATAATGGAGAGAGATGGAGGATCTGGTCACAGGCCACCAATTTTGGATGGATCTAACTATGACTATTGGAAACCTCGAATGGTAGCCTTCCTAAAATCTCTTGATAACAAGGGTTGGGAGGCTGTGTTAACAGGTTGGGTACATCCTGTAATCACTAAAGAAGGAGAAGCCACAACTGATAAGAAACCTGAAGAACAATGGTCCAAGGAGGAGGATGATCTAGCCCTTGGAAATTCTAAAGCATTGAATGCAATATTCAATGGAGTAGACAAGAATATTTTCAGATTGGTAAACAACTGTGAAGTGGATAAAGATGCTTAGGACATTCTCAAGACCACTCATGAAGGCACCTCTAGAGTAAGGATGTCTAGACTACAACTGCTCACCTTCAAGTTTGAAAATTTAAGGATGAAAGAAGATGAAAATATTCATGAATTTCATATGAGTATCCTTGAAATTGCTAATGCCTCAGGAGCCCTGGGAGAGAAGATGTCAGATGAAAAACTGGTAAGAAAAATACTCAGGTCACTCCCTAAGAGGTTTGCTATGAAGGTGACTGCCATAGAAGAGTCTCAAGACATCTCCAACATGAGGGTTGATGAGCTAATTGGTTCCCTCCAAACATTTAAGATGGGATTAAATGATGGTTCTAAAAAGAAAACCAAAAGCATGGCCTTCATGTCAAACACAAAAGAGGAAAATAGTCAGGATGGTGATGAAGATTTGGCCAATGAAGTAGCAATGTTGGGAAGACAGTTCAACAGACTTTTGAAAAAGATGGATGTAAGATCTAAGGCTAATGTCAAGAACATCTCATCTGACATCAGTAAATCCAACAATGCTGGAAGAAGAGCAAGGTCAGATGATAAGCCCAAATAAGGAAAAGAAGTACATTGCTATGAATGTGATGGGTATGGACACATTAGGACTGAATGTGGAACCTACCTCAAGAAGCAGAAGATGAGTCTTGCTGCCACTTGGTCTGATGAAAGTGAAACAGAAGAATCTGCAAATCTGGTAACTGCCTTGACTGGAAGATGGGGTTCTGATGAAGACTGAAGTGATGATGAAGTAACCTTTGAAGAGTTGGCATCTACCTACAGAAAGTTGTGTCACAAAAGTGTGGAGTTGTGTAAACAGGTTGAAAGCCAAAAGAAGGAAATAACTCAACTTGAGAATGAAAAGGTAGAACACTTGGAAACCATCTCCAAATTAAAAACAGAAGCAGTGGTTCTGAATGCCAAGCTAGATGAAAGTCAACAAGTTGAAAGCCAGAAGATAGTACAGTTGGAGAATGAGAAGGCAGACCATGTGGAAACCATCTCCAAGTTAAGAACTGAAGTTATGTTCTTGAATTCTAAACTAGAAGAGATTACCAAGTATGTAAGAATGTTAAATAATGGATCTGACTCCTTAGACCAGATTCTCCAAACTGGACAAATAACAGGAGACAAATCTGGCATTGGGTATAATGAATCTAAGCCTAAGTGCAGTTACACTGGTTGCAAACCTCAAGCCAAACCTAAGTGGAGCAAACCTGTGATGTCACATCATATGTCACAACATCAGAAGAGAAGACAACAGAAAGGAAAACACCAAAGATGGAGATGCCATTACTGTGGGAAATTTGGTCACCTGAAGCCCTTCTGCTATAAGCTGTATGGTTGTCCTAGCCCTGTTCATCATCAGACTCACTATCAGCCAAGACCCAAACAGCTCAGGCCTGTCAACAAGAAGCAATGGGTTCCTAAGACTAATGTTACAAGTCTAATAGCACACACTCCCCTCAGAATTTCAGCCAAAGAAGAGTGGTATTTTGATAGTGGATGTTCCAGACACATGACTGGAAACAAAGACCTGCTAACTGGCCTTCATCATCATGCCATAATCTATGTAACCTTTGGTGATGGAGCAAAGGGTGAAATCAAGGGAACAGGTAAGCTTGATCGTCTTGGAGTTCCTGAACTTGACAGTGTCCTACTGGTTAAGGGCTTGACTGCAAATCTAATAAGCATCAGTCAATTATGTGATCAAGGTCTGAATGTTAACTTCACCAAAACTGAATGTCTGATTACTAACAAAGACAATGAAGTGATTATGAAAGGAATCAGGACCAAAGACAACTGTTACATGTGGAGCTCTCAAATTGATTATTCCTCAAAGTGTACCTCTGTCAAAGAAAAAGGGATGAAGATGAATATATCTGCTAGAGGAACTCTCAACAGTGATGAAAGACAAGTCTGTGGGAAATGTCAGACAAGGATGTCACACCAGAAGCTCAGACTTAACATCACTTCCAAAGGATAAAAGCTCATGATGGCTCAAATAGATAGGAGGTTGGATCAGATAGGTGGACATGTTACTAGTCATATGCAGTCTGAAGTTGGAAAGAGCTTTGTTGGACTTGGGCTACAAGTCAAGCAGATAGAAGGGACTATGTGCCTATCTCAAAGCAAAAGTGCCAAGAACAATGTTGAGAATATTGGGATGGATAGTGAAAGGACACCTTCTCCTACACATTTGAAAGATGAAAATGGTGTTTATGTTGAAGATATAGTAGATGGAAGCAATTGTTCTCAACTGGGATGGTTGAAACTACTGATGATTGCATACAATGTCACACACGATGTCATGACATTGTATTATGACAACCTGAATGCTACAACTATGTCCAAAAATCCTATTCAGCACAGTTGGACCAAGCACATTATTTGCTGTCATGACTCCATTAGAAAATTTATGGAATACAAATTTATAGCTCTAAAGCATGAAATATAATTAGTTGACAAATTTGCAAGGGATTTCGATGATAACCAGGTTGAATATGTAAGAGGGAAATTGGGGATTTGGATTCTTGTGAAATTATGGCAATTAAAGTGGAGTGGAAAAGGAAATAAAAATAGTGTCTTTCCACTTAAAAGAAAGAGCCACATTAATGATGAATCATTACCTAGTATTGGAACTGGTATCTATGCCATTTCCACACGCTACTTAAACACAACTCTTTCCATCTTCATCCAACTACTCAGAAAACCTCTGCTAAGGCAAAGAGAGTTTTTTCAAAAGTTCAAAAACATGTCTCAACATCCCTCCTCCTTAGGATCAAAACCCACTCATCATGCAAGGACTCCCTCCATGGAGTTTCTAAATGAAGACGTGTTGGATGTTACTCCTCTCTGTGTGATACCAGGTGACGCCCCAGGTCCTTCTTCCATGGCTGGAAGTAAGCAAGTCAAGGGTGTTTCTACCCCTCTGTCCAGAAGGGACCCCTCTCCTGAGGTGGAACCCCAAGCTGAGAAAGATGATGACTCATCTAGATCAGAAAAGGAAGTGGCTGCGGAGGGATTATATTCTCTAGGTAAAACCTTACATAACAAGAAACCAGCAAATGTGTCTCATGAAACTGCAGAGAATATTATTGATCTGGAGGAAGAAAGTTCTGAGGAAGAGGATGAAACTTTGGTCCATCTTGTGAAACCAAGTGTAGCTAAGAAACTGAGGATCAGAAAAGGGAAGACTGTGGCTGAAATGAGGACAGCAAGAAGAGAGAAAAAGGTTGCTGGTGTAGGACCCTCCAAATCTTGGAGTAAAGTTGAGGTTAGGAAGAGGAAAGAAAGAGAGAGTTCTGACTTTGAAGAGGATGTCGAAGACAATCTCCCAGACATCTCCCCTGCTAAAAAGCAGGTTGTTAAGAAGTCTCCAGGCAAAGTGGCAGTTGTGCACTTAGACAATATCTCCTTTCATTTAGAAGATGGTGCTGCCAAATGGAAGTTTGTCATTCAAAGGATGGTAGCTGTTGAAAGAGAGATGGGAAAAGAGGCTGTTGAGGTGAAGGAAGTCATGGAATTAATTAAGGTTGCTGGTCTTATGAAAACTGTTGTTGGTTTACCCCAATGTTATGAGGGGTTGGTGAAAACATTTGTTGTGAATATCCCTGAGGATATTTCTGAAAAGAGCAGCAGGGAATTCTGCAAGGTTTTTGTAAGAGGTAGATGTGTGAGGTTCTCACCAACCATAATCAACAAGTTCCTAGGAAGAGGAACTGATGGAGGAGTGGATTTAGAGACTACAGACAATGAAGTCTGTAGGACTATTACAGCTGGCCAAGTTAAGGAATGGTCTATTAGGAATCACTTATCAGTTGGCAAGCTAACTGTCAAATATGCCATTTTGCACAAGATTGGTTTAGCCAACTGGGTGCCTACTAATCATATCTCAACCATCTCCATTGGTCTTGGAAGAATCATTCATGCTATTGGAACCAGGATAAACCTTGACTTTGGAAGGTTTATGTTTGATCAAATTGTCAGACATGCCTCTACAAATGCAGTGAAGCTGCCCATTGCCTTCCCATCCATCTCTTGTGGTATTATCTTGAGCCAGCAACCGGACATTCTTAATACAAGTGACATTCCAAGCAGAAGAAATCCCCCACTATCCATTCACTACAAGTTGTTTGAGGGAAGTCATGTCAATGATGTTGTCATGACATCTGCCAGAAAGGAGCCTGCATCTCAGGGTAGCTTGATTGATCAATTGAAGGAAACCTGCAAGGAACTGGATAATGGTATAAGGGTTGCCAAGGCAAGAAAAGAGGCTTTGGAGGTTCTTATTAGTAGCCTAGAAAAGGAAGAGATGGAGAAGGCTGGTGAGACCAAAGATTCTTATTAGTACCTCTAATTATGAAGGTGAAGATGACACTTCTTCCTTTAATTAATGGTTCCCCCTGATATTGAAGACTGTGTGCTGATGAAGACTGTTTTGGTATGGCTGGAGTGTGTGCTGTTTTAGAAGTTGGTTCCCCTGCTGTTTGGATGCTGAAGAATTTATTGTTTTTTTTGAAATATGTGTATTTTGTGGCAGTCCTTACTGATGCCTTTATGTAATATTTTGGGCTCTTAATGAGTTCCATGGATTTGTCATTATCTCAGCTGTCACAGCTGTGTGTAATGTTGGTTTGTATCTCCTAACAATTATGTTTTAACATGTTATATGTTAGGACATTTGTGGTGACATTCTCTGCTAGGCTAATTGACATTTATTTTGTCTAATTGGTCACCTTTGGTTAAAATTTTGACTAAAAAGGGGGAGAAGTGATGTTGGAGATGTGGAGCTGTGAGGAGATGTATGTGCTGGTGTAAATGAACAGATGAACAACTATCATTGAAGGAGATGTGTTTGGTGTAAGACAAAATGTTGTTCTGTTTACAGATGTCAAAGGGGATGTCTGATGTGGTGCACATATGATGTTGAAGCAGATGTCAGAATGATATTCTGATTGTTACAGGTGTTGTGGTTACAAGAGCTGTTATTATTGAAGGAGATGTATGTGGTGCACAAATTTAGGGGGAGAAGAAGTACCCTTGTGCATTTGTGTGTCTTACTAGTTGCCTATATAACTAGTAATTCTGTTTGTGTTGCACAGATTTAGGGGGAGAAGAAGTACCCTTGTGCATGTGTGTATTACTAGTAGCTATAACTAGTACTTGTATTTGCTTCTGTTGCTGCTTAAACTGCTGTTATGCTGTTTAACTGCTGATGTGTTTTTCTTGTGAAGAAAAAGGACAGATATATGTTTTAGCCAAAATTTGCCAAAGGGGGAGTTTGTTGGTTCTAAGTGTTGGCAGCAATTTTGGTAAAATAAAGAGTGTTCACAAGATGTTGTGTGTGATATCTTAACATAACATATCCTATGTACCTGCTGGAGTTCAAGAACATAATCATGCAGGATTGTTTCAGAATGTCATAATGTCATGGCATCTGATAATGTGTACCTGCTGGAGTTTAAATGGAAAACATAATTATGCAGGATTTTTTCAGGATGTCATACACGATGTCATGACATCTGATATTATGTACCTGCTGGATATTATAAAAGGAATTATGGAATTATGCAGGATTGTTCCAGGATGTCAGATCCGATGTCATGACATCCTGTACACAGAACATTCAGTATGAATGTCTGGTGTTATGTGATTGCGCATTTAATGGCAATCTATGTATGATTGAAGATTTGATTTGCAGGCGCATTCAATCATTGATTACAACCTGATTTACATATTTTCCAAGGAGATCTAACCAGCTGTTATGAAAAGATTTAATTGGAAAATAGTTTTAGGGTTTTCAAGATGTCCAAGCCCAACTGAAAGCTTCTATAAAAAGGGACTTGGAAAACCTGATTTAACACACAACCAATACTGAGCGAAATACTGAGAGAGAGCTAGGGTTTGTGTCATGTTTAGTCGTGAGACTTATAAGCCATTCAAGTCTTCCTTTGATGATTGAATTGGTCTGATTTGTGGTTGTAATTTGTCACTCAAAGCTTGTAAGCAAGAGTGTGTGTCTACTTGATCAAAGCTGTTAAGCAAGATCAAGTGTGTGTCTACTTGATCAAAGTTGTTAAGCAAGATCAAGTGTGTGTCTACTTGATTAAAACTGTGAAGTAAAATCAAGTGTGTGTTATTGAAAAGTGGTTTCTTTTCTCAAGGAATTGTTGTTTAAAATCACAGGTGTGATTGTAGGGAAGTGAGTGGGTTATCATATCTAAAAGTGCTTTGTAGAAATTGCACGGGTAGAGATTAGGTGAGAAAGACTGTAACTTGTTTAAGTGTACGGAGAGTCTTTGAACTGATTCTATTTAGTGGATTTCCTTCCTGGCTTGGTAGCCCCCAGACGTAGGTGAGTTACACCGAACTGGGTTAACAATTGCTTGTGTCTTTTGCATTACAATTCTTTATCTTTATCATGTGCGTGTTACTCAGATATTAGTGTCGTGACATTACCTTCGACATCTCATATCTGATACCATAATTTCATATACCACCATGGAAGTGGTTCTGGGATCTGTGGCGGATTCCTCGGTTGAATCAAATTCTTGAGGACTAAAGACGGGTACAGTTCGTCATAAGACATAGGAATCGGGTCGAAAGAGACCTTTTTCCTCTCAAAGTTCTGTTGCTGGTGATGATTGTTTTTGGAATTGTTGTTGTTGTAGGTGTTTGTTTTTTGTTGCGGTTGTTGTTGTTGTGGAATAATGGAAGATACTTGATGATGATGATGTTGGCGGGGTGGTAAATTCCTTCTTGCTTGAGGCCTCCTCTGCCTCCCACTGCTTACTGCATTTGTTTCATTTTCCTTCCTCTTGCTAAAATTTCTCCCATACTTCTTGCTAGTGGACGCCTCTTCTTTCGACAATTGTCCTTCACGAACCCCTTCTTCAAGTCTTATCCCCATATTTACCATTTCGGTAAAATCACTGGGGGCACTGGCAATCATGCGTTCATAATAAAATGAACTCAGGGTTTTGAGAAAGATTTTCATCATCTCCTTCTCCTCTAAAGGAGGAGTAATATGGGCAGCCAACTCCCTCCAATGTTGGGCGTATTCTTTGAACGTCTCCTTCTCTTTCTGAGACATGGACCTCAGTTGGTCCCTATCTGGCTCCATATCCATGTTGTACTTGTACTGTTTCACGAAAGCCTCTCCTAGATCATTGAAGTGTGGATGCTTGCACTGTCCAACCCCATATACCACCGGAGTGCAGCACTTGTCAGGCTATCTTGGAAATAGTGAATCAGTAGTTGATCATTATCTGTCTGGGTTGACATCTTGCGGGCATACATCACAAGATGACTGAGTGGACAAGAGTTTCCCTTATACTTCTCAAAGTCAGGCACTTTGAATTTCACAGGGATTTTCACATTGGGCAATAAGCATAGTTCAACATCACTCTTCCCAAACAGATCTTTGCCTCTCAGCGTCTTTAGTTCATTGGGTAACTCAAGGAATTGATCCTTCATCTCATCCATCTTCTCGTAGATGTCCGGGCCCTCAAATGGCTCAGAATGATAGATGGTGTCTTCTACTCGAGGCAAAGCGTGCATAACGGGAGGTGGCACAGACATGACCGAGCTAGATGCCGGCATGGAAGCAAAAGTGGGAGCGAAACCCTCTGGCACAAAATTAGCTGGCATTCCCCAAGAGAATCTAGCAGGCAGATTCGGAGCGAAGTGGGCGGTGGCAACAGGCACTGTAGAGGTAATCACTTCAGAAATGACAGTCCTCGTGGGAGGAGTTGCAGGAGTTGGAGAAGCATGGCTCTGGGCAGCAAGAACTGACTCCATCATGGCAGTCAGTCGGGCAATCTCCTCTTTCAAGTCTCGGTTCTCTTGCTCAAGGTGTTCCGTGATCTTTGAATGATTGGCTCGAGTGTTGTACCGGTGAGTCAGCTTGGCTAAAGCACAAAAGAACACTTATCAGACACCTGGCAAAAACCTGCTTATGTAAATGATGCATGAAATGCAATGCTTGATTATTTTTATTTTCAAGGAACTTATTATATCATTTACAAATATATAAAAATTGAAATGGCAATTGCAATAATTTTGATATGACCAAAAATCACTTTTTATTTATATAAATTGGAAGGATTACACTGAGTACAATTTCAGAAACCAAAATAAAAGATACAAGAGAAAAGGACACTAGTCATCCTAAGGATCCCTAACAACTATGTCAGAAGATCTGGCTGAAGGCGTGTACTTCCTTCGAATGCGACGAATCTCGATCTTAAAAGAAGCCTTCATCTAAGTCTTCTCGAGGACAAGCTGGTCAACAATCTTCTTCCAAGCAACGGAAGGTTGAGGCATGCTATAAGATGAAACTTATGGCTCTCTTTGTCTCTTCGTCACTCGGTCTTCAAGTAGCTCAATCTGTGCATCTTTGTCTTTAGACTCCAATAGAAACTCTTCATGCTTCTTGCTCAAAGCATGGAAACGCTCTTCCCACATATCCCTCTCTTGCTTCATCTTGATGAACGTGTTTTCCAGCTCCTCTACATCTTGGTTAGGGAGAGTTAATGGCTCAACCACAACCATTAACATAGGTCTTTCACATGGATAAGGCATCTTCAACTCCATAGCTCTCTTCTTCACCCAAAGAGTGTAAGCTTCCAAAGCTACACAATTGCGTGGACCGAGCTTAGATCTTCCTTTCCTATGCACATTATGCCAAGCGTGCACAATCTTCTGCTTCAAATGTTGGGGATCTTTACCCTCTTGATAGAAAAGACCTTCTAACAAAGTGTTATTAGGTTTGTCTCTCAAGGGGAACCCAAGTTGACGACGAGCCAAAGCAGGGCTGTAGTTAATTCCTCCTTGTGTACCAATGAGAGGCACGTTAGAGAATTTGCCACAACTATCAATAATCTCCAAACTGCTTAAGGACGGATCATACCAAACTATATCATCATTAGTGAGAGACATAAGTCTCTGAGACCACCTTAGACATTGTTTGTTCTCCACAAAAGCAAACGTCTGAGGCAAGTGCGAAATAAACCACTTGTACATAAGAGGAGTACAACAGACAATCGTTCCACCACCTTTAGGATTCCTTAGATGCAAAGAGAAATACATATCACCCAAAAGAGTAGGCACATGATTCTCAATAAAGAAAAGTCTAATGGCGTCAACATCAACAAAACCATCAATGTTAGGGAACAAAGCTAATCCATAAATGAGCAACACAAAGATAGCTTCAAAAGCGTCCACACTACCAGATTGAGCAAAAGTGGTAGCTTCCTTGATGAGAATACTCCTCCAATCCACTAAAGGGTACTCTACTAGAAATAGGTATCTCCAAAAGATGAGAATACTCTTCCAAGGTAGGCACAAGCTGAAAATCTGGGAAAGTGAAATAATGGTAGAGAGGATCATAGAACTGCACCAATACACTCAAGAGTCCTTCAACTACATCAGCTGACAAGATGGACAGAAGCTTCCCATGACGTTGTTTGAAGTCCAAGGGATCTAATACAAAAGATGACAGTTTCCTTAACTCTTTCAAGTCGGGACATCTGAAACTGTACTTCTTAGTGTTCCTTCGTCCATAATCCATGGTTTGTAAATATTTGCAAATGATACCTTAGTTCCTTGAAATTTTCGTATGATGAATGTTATGATGCGCATGAAATGGATGAATGCAACAATCACAAGTAAGGGATCACACACAAGGCAAACAAAGGTCAAGGGATGAATCAAGTCATTGTCAAGATCAATCATCCATTTTGGTGGATTATGGTTTACACCTTATCAACATCTAAGTTCCATTGATATTGACAAGACTTGATTGGATCAACCAAGAATCAAGGGTTTGTTGCAAGTCACGAGCATGGAGTCTGGGTAAGAACCATCCCAAAGGAGTGAACTAAGGATAAAAACCTGTAGATCATGTTCCAAAAAGTTCTCAGAGTCTTAATTCCATCTATCCGATATTACAGGTTGAGATGACTAACTCATCGATCCATAATAATCTCAAGAGAAACTCGTCTGAGTGTAGTATCACGTAATAACTGTTATCAAATCTACACCTGAACAGTTTCCGCACTACGTCCTAAATAGGCCAAGATTGGTTAGGTGTTCTAAGGCCCTCAGCTTCTCAGACCCAATTAGAAATAGTCATGCCTAACCACAAATACTTGTGTGACATTTCCAAATCCAAAGGAGTCTCCACTAGGTAGATGGATCTCAAGCCAACTTGTTAAGGACTACTCCACACAAGTCTAACATGACTATACCATCCTCCTATCTTAATTGCACTCAAATTCGGGTTAGAACTTATCTCACCACTCAGAGATCACCAAGCACAACAAGCAGATTATATCACACATACATATATACAAACATCACATATATACAAATATATTTACACAAAAAGTAGGCTAAACCCACTGGAGAATCCCCAGCAGAGTCGCCACTTAATTTCTGTAGCGGGAAATTTATGATCATTAAGCTATTGACAAGCTAGAGATCAAATAACAAGAGTCGCCATCGCGATTTTTATTGTTTCCAAGGAAAAAGGGAAAAATGCAAACAAAACCCAAATAGTAAGAAGTTTTTAAATAAAAACTAATAAAAATCAGAGATCATAGGTAAGGGGGTTGGTTACACAGAGGGAAGGTGTTAGCACCCAAAGTTTCCTAGGTACTCCTAGGGAGCCCTTTTTGTAGGCATATGTATTTTGTACAAAGTGATGTTTACAAACAAATAGAATGGGGGGATGAGAAAATAATTGATTAATTACATTTTTTGTGTTTGACAAGACCTTCGGTCTCGTGCCTACGTACCAACATATAAATGAGAGATCAAAACCCCATAGTTCGTGCTAGAAATTTCAAAGTGAGTATGTTGGTTTTAACAAAATTTTAGTTTGAAAGGCACAAAGGCCTAAAAAGGGTTTGAATGAGTTAGTTCTTTTTGGCTTTTTGAAAGTTTAAGTCAAGTATAGTTAAGTTCATTTACAATTTTAATTTAAGAAAATAAGTTTGAAAATGCATTGGCATAAGGCCAAAGTTTCTACCTTTTTGTAAAAGTGGTCTAAGTTTAGAACAAAAGTGGTTCACACAAAGAAGGTTTTGAAAATTGAGGGAGAGATTTTGAAATTAAAGAAGTGGGAAGAAGATGAAGAGACTACCCTAGATACAAGAAATTTAAAAGTTTAAAGTTGAAAAGATCTTACCAAATGGGAGCAATCCAATAGACAAGTATGTCAATAGAAACCCAGAATTCCCTTGGATTTTTTTAGAATCAAGCAACACACAAATGCACAATTATATCAATCTTGAAGAGCAAAAGCATCAAATAAAGATGGCCTCCTCCAAGCTTATCCACTTCATGATCTTCTTCAAAATGGCTTATGTAACAGATGAAATCCATAAGTCACAGATTCAAAATAACAGCTTAGCAATGATCAATGTTGCAGATGGCTCTAGAGAGATCTGGAATGAGGTATCAGATGAATTCAAACATTCAAGTTCTTGGTTCTTGAACAAATTGGCAATGGACAAGTCCATTAACAAATGAATGTTGCCTAAGTTCTAAGTCTAATTGGGGAGATCAAAACAACAGTCCACTCAAATTGTCTTTTAGGGTTTTTGTTATTATTATGTGCATAAATGGTCAAAGATCCATCAAACAATCAAAACAACAAAGTATATCACACAATATGGTCCAAGTGGACAAAGTGAAAATTGCATAAACATAAACAATTAGAATGATATGTAAAATGACAAATGATAATAGAGCAATAAAAATAAATTGCATTCAAAGTAAAAGCTTGAAAGTAAAAGTTAATGGTTAGTAAGTTAATAGTTAGTTTTGTTTTTCTTTTTTTTATTTCAAGACATTCACTAGAGAACACTCAACCCACTTGCCACAAGCATGGATCCTTGAACCAAAACATCTTCCAAAGCAAGGAAAGAAGGCCATGTTTCCACACAATACCATGGAAAAGGGGAGACTTACAATCTCACTAACTAGAATGCTTATGCCTTTTGTGTCACAAATTTAGCGCTATATTAAACAATCGTAATTGGACTTAGGTAGAAGTCACAACTTTTTGAGGCCGGGCAATAAACTTTTGGTGTTAATGCATGTTGGAGACATAGTATTTAAAACTATGCTCATTAAACATACCACACACAAAAATATGCAAAAGTGTGGCCTAATCTCATCGATACTCATGTTAATCCTTCAATCAACTAGCATTAGGACTTTGAGATGTCATTGGCCAATTGAAAATGATTAGATGGCGAAGGGGAATTTGATGAATAGGGAAAGGGATGAATGAGATCACAAATTGGTCAAAGGAGGACTTTTACCAAATTAATATCATTCATTCATTTTGGGAGATGGAATGTACATTCCATCAATCCCCTAAATCCAATAATATTAATTTGACAAAGTCTAATCAACCTTAACCAAGGCCCAACCACAAATGAGAAACTCAAATAAGTCAATCCAAATGGTCAACACAATTAAAATGACATTTATTCAATTAAAAGTATTAAAATAATGCATTAAATTCAAATATGTTTTGTCCAAATCCTAAAATCACATTAAAACACCAAATAAATGGCCATGGGATTTATCATAGGTCAAACAAGGTCAAAGGACCTTGGATAAAAAATTTCATAATTTTTGGACACTTAAAAATATTTTTAAACAATTAAAAACAAATGAAAAATCAATTAATTCATGAAAAATATTAATAATGATCCAAAAATAATTTTAATTCAGAATATGAAAGAGAAAAATATTTGAATTTTTTTGGTGAAAGTCCCATATTTTTTGATCAATATTGAATTTAATATGAATTATTGAAGAAAATGAAATAAAAAAGGAAAATCAAAAATTGCAAAAATACGTGGACCATCAGATCTCCCTCATTAGTTTAGGTGGCAAATATGATGATCCACAATGCGCGTTCCATCAATACACGAGTCCACTACGTTGTAAACTTGGTAATCACAATGCACGGCTAAGATTAGAACACAGGAGTTGGATCACACAGTCTAGACCTCAAACACATCATCACCGGAGGCAGAGCTCCGGTTGTCTTCTCCGGCGAGCTTCGCCGGACTGGTTATTATCAACCATCACCAAAAGTTCAAACAGGGACATGATTGTAAAAAGAAAGCATCACTGAGCACGAATATCACCTCCATTTCTTCCAATTCCAACTATATTGAGGGATATGTGGAATTGAAAAATGAGGCGATTTAGCATCAAAACAACTCAAACACCTTGCCCACAATGGTAGAACTTTAGCCAAAACAATAATCAAGAGAATTGAGCAAGAAACAGGGAGAATCGAAGAGATCAAATTTTCTGCAAAATACCTTCAATAGAGGTCTGAGCTTGCTAGATCTTGATCTGAATCGTGCTTTGCTTCACTCCAATTGCTTGCAGAAGAGGAATGGAACGGATTAGAATCAAAGGACTCCTAGAGAATTGAATTCCAAAATAGTGGAGTTTCAAAATGAAATTCAACATAATTTCTCAGGTTTATCCTCTTGGTATGAAGGGTTTTCTGTGGGGAATCAAAGCTTGTGCAGTGTGTGTGTTGATTCTGAGTAATTGAGCTTCAATTTATAGAGAATTCAAGTGATAATTGCACACTCCTTCAAGTTTCCAAAATTGGCAAAATGTTGTAAGCAAGTTGCATGGGCGTGCATAGGCCCATCAAATGATTGTTAAAAAGTCCATAATGAAGTTCAGATCCATTGGAGGTGGACTTGATTACAAGGAAATTGAGCATTGTTGTTTGAAGTTTGATCCATGACACATGATGCCAACTTGTTTAAGCCATGTGAAATCCAAAATGCATGAATTTTAGCTCTTTCGAAAGGTGAGATCAAGAGGAACAAGTTTGATGTTGAACAATTTTTCATTTGGACCTTGGAACTTGGATATATTTGAGGTGGAAGTTTGGAAAAATTTGACATATTGAAAATTTTCTAAGTGGCAAGCCATATGTCTCAATATTCCACCTTACTTAACTTTTTATGGGAGCTTAAAATGAGAAAAGTGTCTTCATAAAAGTTGTAACTCTCTCAATGACCTTTAAAATGGTCACAAATTTCATGTCGTTTGGATTTGAAATGATAGAGTTATGCATTTTTGAAGTTTCGCAAAATCACTTGATTAATGGTATAGGTCAAAAGTGACCTATAATGTAGCCTCATATCACATGTGCAAAGAAGTTGAATTAACTCCCACTCCAAACATCAAAGTTTAAGTAGACACATTTAATTTCATTTTGAAACTTGTAAATCTTTCATCTCATAAAAATTGAGCAAGTTATGGCCTTGGGAAGTTGACTTTCGAATTAGGGTTTAGACAAAATGACCTATAATGTTTCAACATAGAAAATGATTTTCCAAGCATAACTAGATCTAGGTTTCAACATGAAAGTTATTTATAATGTCATTTAGAGTAAGTTTTCTCTTGGAATCATTTTCATATGGTGAAAATTGTTGGAGATACGGTCGAGGGAGACCCAATTTTGATCAGATGAATTCATCTAGCCAACCACCATCAACCAACTTGCTAATTTTAAATTCTCTTGACTTTGTTGGCTCATGATAGATAATATATGCATAAGATCATTAACTTTGAAGTGTCCCTTGAGAAATTTGATCAATTGGTGAGATAGTTTGTTGGAGAAGTTACTCAAGATACCCAGTCAAACTAGGGGTTCTAAGGCAAATCACCCTCAAACTCTTCAAGCAAACTTGATCAATATAACATGTAGAAACAATTTGGACTCATACATGATGCTCATAACCATTCTTGAATCAATTATTGATGGTTCTCTTTGTTCATGAGGGTCTCAAACCCTATATGTGAACTTGATGAATCAATAAGATCATGTCTTTCCTACAAAAGAGTTAGACACATACAAAGACATATTTTTTTTGGTATTTTAGTTAGTAAAAGATAATATACAAGTATGATATAATCATAAAGTGCTTGGTGATCTCTCCCAAAACAAGCCTAATGAAAGAGGGATAAGGAGGATACCAAGGTGTGATCCCTATGCTAATGTTTATGATGTAATTTCGTGAGGGATCTTAGGGACAAATTGGGGTCTTACAGGGTGGACATTTTGCGGGCATACATCACCAAATGATTGAGCGGACATGTGTTCCCTTTGTATTTTTCAAATTCAGGCACTTTGAATTTCACCCGAATCTTCACATTCGGCACCAGACACAATTCAGCAGTACTCTTCCCAAATAGATCCTTACCTCTCAAGGTTTTCAACTTCTTGCGCAACTCAAGAAATTGATATTTCATCTCGTCCATTTTCTCATATACATCCGGGCCCTCAGACGGCTCGGAATGATAAATGGTGTCTTCCACACGAGGCAAAGTGTGCACGACAGGCGGTGGCACAGACATGATCGGGCTAGATGCCGATATAGAAGTAAATGTAGGAGCAAATCCTTCAGGCACGAAGTTCGGAGGCATTCCCCACGGGAATCCGGCAGGCATGGTAGGTGCGAAATGAGCAGCAGTTGCGGGAACAGTAGAGGTAACTACCTCTGAAATAACAGTCCTCTGAGGAGGAGGAGTTGCAGGTGTTGGAGACGATTTTGGCTCTGTGTAACTACAACTGACTCCATCATGGTAGTCAGGCGGGCGATCTCCTCTTTCAAATCTTTATTCTCTTGCTCGAAATGTTCCATAATTCTGGAGTGATTGGCGCGTGTATTATACTGATGAGTCACCTTGGTTGAAGCATAAAAGAAACACCAATGAGACAATTGGCGAAAGAGAAACCAGCTTATGCAAATGATGCATGAAATGCAATGCTTGATTTTTTTTTCCAAGAACCTTACTATATTGTTTGCATATATATATATATATATATATATATATATATATATATATATATAACAATAATTGCAACAATTTGATATGATCATAAAAATCTCTTTTATTTATATAATTGGAAGGGTTACACTGATTACAATTTCAGAAACCAAATGAAAAATACAAGAGAAAAGGAGACTAGTCATCCTAAGGATCCCTAACAACAATGTCAGAAGATCTGCCTTCATCTAAATCTTCTCGAGGACAAGCTGGTCAATAATCTTCTTCCAAGCAACGGAAGGCTGAGGCATACTAGAGGAAGATGAAACCTCTGGTTCTCTCTGTCTCTTCGTCACTCGGTCTTCAAGTAGCCAATAAGTGAATCTTTGTCCATAGACTCAAGCTGCAACTCCTCATGCTTTTTGCTCAAAGCATGGAACCGTTCTTCCCACATATCCTTCGCTCGCTTCATCTTGGCGAGTGCGTTTTCCAACTCCTCTATATCTTGGTTAGTGAGAGTTAATGGATCAACCACAACCAAGGTATAGGTCTTCCACATGGATAAGGCATCTTTAATTCCAAAGCCCTCTTCTTCACCCAAAGAGTGTAAGCTTCCAAGGCTACATAATTGCACGGACCAAGCTCAGATCTTCCTTTCCTATGCACATTATGCCAAGCATGCACAATGTTCTGCTTCAAATGTTGGGGATCTTTATCCTCTTGATAGCAAATACCTTCTAACTGAGTGTTATTAGGCTTGTCTCTCAAGGGGAACCCAAGTTGACGACGAGCCAAAGCAGGGATGTAGTTAATTCCTCCTTGTGTACCAATGAGAGGCACATTAGAGAATTCACCAAAACTATCAATAATCTCCAAACTGGTCAAAGAAGGATCAAACCAAAGTATATAATCATTAGTGAGAGACATAAGTCTCTAAGACCACCGTAGACATTGTTTATTCTCCACAAAAGCAGGTGTATGAGGCAAGTGCAAAATAAACCACTTATATAGGAGAGGAGTGCAACATAGAATAGTTCCACCACCATTAGAATTCCTTAGATGCAAAGATAAGTACGTATCACCCAACAAAGTAGGCACAAGATTCCCAATCAAGAAGATTATAATGGCATTAACATCAACAAAACCATCAATGTTAGGGAACAAAGCTAATCCATAAATGAGCACCACAAAGATATATTTAAAAGCGTCCACACTACCGACTTGAGCAAAAGCAGTAGCTTATTTGATGAGGAAATCAGATGGAAACTCAAACAATCCTCCTTTCTTCATCCAATGAGCCTCAATCTCAGACTTCTTCAAGTGAAGAGCTTCAGCTATAAGATGAGATTTGGGAATCTCTTACAATCTTTGCTAGAAACAGGTATTCCCAAAAGATGGGCATACTCCTCCAACGTAGCCACAAGCTGATAATCCGAATAAGTGATGTAACGGTAGAGAGGATCATAAAACTGAACCAACACACTCAAGAGTCCTTCAACCACATCAACAGATAAGATAGACAGAAGATTCCAATGGCGTTGTTTGAAGTCCAAGGGATCTAATACAAAAGATGCTAGCTTCCTTAACTTTTTCAAGTCGGGACATCTGAAACTGTACTTCTTAGTATTCCTTCGTCCATAATCCATGGTCTGAAAATATTTGCAAATAACCCCTCAGTTCCTTGAAATTTTCAAGTGATGAATATGATGATGCGCATGAATGCAAGAATGCAACAATCACAAATAAGGGATCACACACATGGCAAATAAACAAAGGTCAAGGGATGAATCAAGTCATTGTCAAGATCAATCATCCATTTTGGTGGATTATGGTTTACATTTTATCAACACCTAAGTTCCATTGATATTGTCAAGACTTGATTGGATCAACCAAGAATCAAGGGTTTGTTGTAAGTCACGCGCATGGAGTCTGGGTAAGAACCGTCCCAAAGGGGTGAACTAAGGATAAAAACCTGTAGATAATGTTCAAAAAAGTTCCTAGAGTCTTAATTCCATATATTAGATATTACATGTTTGGATGATTGACTCATCAACCCATAATATTCTCACGAGAAACTCGTCTGAGTGTAATATCGCATAACAACTGTTATCAAGTCTACACCTGAACAGTCTCCGCACTACGTCCTAAATAGGCCAAGAGGGGGTAAATGTCCTACGGTCCTCAGCATCTCGGACCCCAAATCAGAGATAGTAATGCCTAACCATAAATACTTGTGTGACATTTCCAAATCCAAAAGGATCTCCACTGAGCAGATGGGTCTCAAGCCAACTTGTTAAGGAGTACTCCACATAAGTCGAACATGATTGTACCATCCTCCTATCTTAATTGCACTCAAGTTCGGGTTAGAACTTATCTCACCACTCAGAGATCACCAAGTACAACAAGCAGATTATATCATACAAACAAATATACATACATCAAATATACAATTATAATCCCACAAAAAAAGTAGGCTAAACCCACTGGAGACTACTCCCCAGCAGAGTCGCCACTTCATTTTTGTAGCAGTAAATTCATGATCATCAAGCTATGGATAAGCTAGACATCAAATAACAAGAGTCGCCACCGGGCTTTTATTGTTTTCAAGGGAAAAGGGAAAAGTACGAACAAAACCCAAAAATAAGAAGTTTTCAAGTCAAAACTAATAAAATGCCAGAGATTACAAGTAAGGGGGTTGGTAACATAGAGGGAAGTTGTTAGCACTCAAAGTGTCCTAGGCACTCCTAGGGAGCCCTTTTTTGTGTGCATATGTATTTTGTACAAATGATGTTTGCAAGCAAATAGAATGGGGGGATGAGAAAATAATTTATTAATTATATTTTTGTGTTTGACAAGACCTTCGGACTTGTGCCTACGTGCCAACATAAAAATGAAGGGTTAAAACCTCGTAGTTCGTGGTATAAATTTCAAAGTGGATGTATTGCATTTTAACAAAAAAATTAAGTTTGAAAGGCACAGAGGCTTAAAAATGGTTTGAATGAGTTAGTTCTTTTTGGCTTTTGAAATTTTTAAGTCAAGTATAGTTAAGTCTATTTACAAGTTTAATTCAAGAAAAGAAGTTTGAAAATACAATGGCATAAGGCCTAAGTTTCTAATTTGCAAAGGGGCTAAGTTTCAGGAAAAAAAACAAGAAGAAGCAAAGAAAATTTTAAAAACAAGAGGGAGAGATTTTGAAATTTAAGAAATGGGGAGGAGATGAATGTACTAAACCTAAGCACAAATTTAAAAGTTGAGAGTTGAAAAAGATCTGACCAATGGGCTGTAATCCAATAGACAAAAGTGTCATATAAAAACCCAAATTCCCTTGGACATTAGAATCTAGCAACAAACAATGCACAATATATCAACATGAAGGGCATGGAATCAAATAAAGATAGTCACATCCAAGCTTATCAACTCCATGATCTTATTCAAATTTTCCAATGTAACAGATGAATTCCTCAATGCCACAAGTCACAGGTTCAAAATAACAGCTTCACAATGATCACGTTACAGATGAACACAAATGGATCTTCAATGATGTATCAGATGAAGTTTCAAATTACAAGCACTTGGTTACATGAAAGTTGGCATTGGCCAAGGCCTTTGCATAGGGAGTGTTGCCTAAATTTAAAATCCAATTGTCTCAGATCAAACCAACAGTCCACACAAGATGTTTTTTAGGGTTTTTGTTCTTATTATGTACATTAATGGTCAAAGACCAAACACAATATACACAAACAAAATATATCACACAAATATGGTCCAAGTGGACAAAGTAAAAATGACATTAACATAAACAATTAGAATGGTATGAATAATGGCAAATGAATAAGGCTTAAAAATAAAGTGCATTAAAGTAAATGACTTGATTATAAATGTTAGTTGTTAATGAGTTAGAAGTTAGTATTGCTTTTTTTTTAAGTCATTCTTTGGAGAATACTCAACCCACTTATCACAAGCATGTATCCTTAAACCAAGACATCTTCCAAAGGAAGGAAAAAAAGGCCAAGTTTCCACATAATACCATGAAAGAGGGGAGATTTACAATCTCACTAACTAGAATGCTATGCCTTTTTATGTCAAAATTTAGCATTATGTTAAGAAATCATGATCGGACTTATGTAGAAGTCACAACTATTTGAGGCCGGACAATAGAATTTTGGTGTTAATGCATGTTAGAGACATAGTATAATGGACTATGCTTATGAAACATACCATACACAAAAATAATATGCAAAAGTGGTGGTCTAATCTTATCCATACTTATGTTGATTTTGCAATCAACTAGCCTTAGGATGTAGAGATAGCATAGGTCAATGACATGAATGCATAAAGAAGGGGAATGAGATGAAGAGTGGGGAAAGATAGATCAATATCAAATTGGACAAAGGAGGACTTTTACCAAATTAAGACCATTCATTCATTTTCGGAGATGGAATATACATTCCATCAATCCCCTAAATCCAATGATCTTAACCTAGCAAAGTCAAATCAACCTTGACCAAGGCCCAACAACACAAGTCAAATTTCCAAAGTCAATCAAAATGGCTCAAAACAATTATTTAACATTTAATCAATTTAAAAAATACTAAAAATAGTGCATTAAATTAAAAATTTCAGAATTTCAGAATTTTTGTAAACAAGGTCATGAGATTTATCATAGGTTAAACAAGGTCAAAGGACCTTGGAGAAAAAAATTCTGAATTTTTGTAAACTTAAAAGTACTTTTAAAACATTAAAAATAATCACAAAATCAATTAAATCATGAAAAATATTAATAATGATCCAAAAAATAATTTTAATCCAAAATATGAAAGAGGATTTTATTTAAATTTTTTTGGTGAAAATCAAAGGAATAAAATGAAAATCATAAAATACAAAAAAAAACGTGGACCACTTGATCTCCCTCATTAATTGAGGTGGCAGATCAAGTGGACACAAACGCGCGTTCCATAATGGAACGTAGTCAGTGCACCACACAACTGGTCATCCAAACCAACGCTTGTTATTAAAACATTTTAAACTGGATCAATGGTTCAGGACCACGCCACATCATTGTCAGAGCAAAGTGTCAGTCGTCTTCTCAGGCGACCTTGGTCGGACTGGTCCAATCATTACCATGACATAAATGAAAAAGGAGGACATGATCTGAAAGAAAAAATGGCGTAGAACACGAATCTGACCTCAATTTTAACTAACTCCAAATATATAGAAAGATATGAGGAGTTGAATTTTGAGGTGTGTCAACTAATTTGCTTTGATTTGACCTCAAAGCAACTCAATCTTCTTGCCTACATTGATAGGACTTTAGACAACCATAGATCCAAGAGAATTGATGAGAATTGAGTGAGAATCGAAGAGAAGAAAAAAATCTGGAAAATACCTTCAATGTTGTGCAGAACTTGATCTCTCTTGCTTCAATTCTTGTTTGATCTTACTCCAATAGCTTGCAAAAGTGGATTAGGAATGGTAAGAAGCTTTGGATCTTGGAGTTTTTGAATCTCCAAACAGTGAGATTCAAACTCAATTTTCAAGTGAAAATTATCAGGTTTTCCTTTGAATTGTGAGGGTTTGAAGAGTGTAGGCAAAGCTGGCGCGCAAGGATCCTTTGAAATGAGCTCAGAGGGTCTCTATTTATAGAAAATTCAAGTGTTATTTGCACACTTGCAATTTCTTCAAAATTTGGCAATGTCATGTTCATGCTCAGAGGGTCTCTATTTATAGATAATATTAGTAATAGTAATAATAATAGTATATAATTAGTAGTAATAATGATAGTAAAAATATGATAATCATAATAATAATAATAATAATAATAATAATAATAATAATAATAATAATAATACTAATAATAGTAACATATATAAAACAAAAAATTAAATAAATAAATAATTGAAAAACAACATAAAAAAAACAAGAAAAAGAAATAGGGATGATGGGCATCTAGGAAGAGAGATAGGATATTTTGAGATGTTTTTCAAAAATAAAAAAATGTCCAACAGAAATAGGGCACATGGTAAAGAGGAAGTAAAAAATTTAAGATTTTATCTTCATCCTCACCCACGTGTTCTGCACTTGCTACATAAATTTTTATACAAAAAACAAACTTAAATCCTCCCCTTACTCTCTCTCACGATCAACCCTCTCTCCTCTCAAGTGTCTCTTCTTCCACGACGGTAGAAGGCGAAGGAAGTGTGATGAGGTTGGTGTTTTAGGTCTTGTAGGAGTTTGAGTAAGGTTGAAGAAGGTGAGCAACGATTGGTGGTTTGAGGGGTGGTTAAGGGTCATGCCAGAAAAAGAGACCGCTGTGGTGCACGGAGGTTATGGTAGTGGCGTGATGTTTTTTTAGGTGGTGGATATGTGATGGTAAGTAAGATGATGAGTGATGTGATGATTGAAGATGTAGATCGATGTTTTTGTTCTTTTTGGTTGAAGTATATGTTATGTTGTTTAAGTGAGGTTGAAAAAGATATGTGCAATGAGGAGAGATGAAGATGTATATTGTTGTATGGAAAAGAGGAGATAGTTGTTATGCTTAATCTTTGACTTTAAGATGATGATGATGTTGATAGAGAGGAAGATGGACTATGATGAAGTGAGATGTGGAGTGAGGTTAATGTGATTGGAAGTATCTTGAAGAGGGATGATTATTATAGTTTTGTATATCATTATGTTATGGTGAAGAGTGAACAAATATAAGTATGTTGGTGTGAAAAAGAAAGAAGTATATCATTATGTTATGGTGGTAAGAAGGACAAAAAAGAACAAATTAAGCAGAAAGAATGCAAAGATGATATGAAAAAGAAAGAAAAAGAAACCAAAACAAAAAGAGAAAGAGAAAAAGAAAGGAAGAGAAGAAAAGTCTCAGAGATCCCCCCCCCCTTTATGTTATGCCACGTGTCTCCTTTACATTGGAGAAATTGAAGATATTTTGATATATTTTTGAAAAAGAGCTTGATTTTTAAAATTAAACAAATTAAGATCAAAGTTTTTAAAAAATTAGAATAAAATTACTTAAATAAAATACAATTATATTTAAAAGAAAAATTAATTCTAACTAATCCGACTAATTAAATTGGCTAAAAACAATCGGACAAAAACTAAATAAATATCAGATGGAAAAATACCCCAAAATTAAACTGAATGTGCCAAAATGATCGGCACGAAATAAACTTCTCAGAAACATACAGGTTTTGATCAATTTTTAAAATAAAAAGTGTCGGGTTAAAAGGCTCATACTGATTAGAATCTGTCCGTCGAAATAACCGAAAAATAAAACGAGCACATCATGTTAAACTATACGAACCGCAGATTAAAAAAACTGGCGCCTGCAGGCTTAATTTTGAAAAAAACAAATCCCGCTAATTCGACGTACATTTGAAAATTTATTTAACCGGTCTGCCTGTAAATCCGAAAAATTATTCTGGCCGATATTTTAAGCGTTATGCGCAACAAAATGTATGTTGTGATAAGTAGAAAAGGTAGATGTCTTGTGAATGCATTGAGTTATTGATCAAATAATTATGAATCGATAATCAGCTGCAAATGAATCACTCTTGGACCATTTTCTTCTGATTCTCAAATTATAATTAAAACCCTACCAAGAATTAGGTGACGATAATACTCTTGATTGTCACTCTCTGAACCTCTAAAACTTAATGAAATGGAAATGGCGATGCACTGAGATTGAAGAATCAATACTTTTGAATTCCTAATAAACAGATGACTGATTGAATGTCATAAATATCAGATAAAATGTCAGAACTCCTAACTTTTCATCTAAACCCCCGATGAATGCTTTTGAATGAAAGAATCCATGATAAAATGAAACGATTATGCTATGCTGATGCAAGTGAAAAACTTAGGGTAAAATTTAGGGTACGACAGTAGCATGAGAGTGTGTGTTGATTATCGATAATTGAACAAGGTAATAATCAAGAATAAGTATCCTCTTCTGAGAATTGACGATTTGATGGATTAATTAGTTGGTGCATGTGTATTCAGTGAGATTGATTTACGGCCAGGTTATCATCAAATTAGAGTAAAGTTAGAAGATATTCTGAAGACTGCGTTAGGAACGAGATATGGTCATTATAAGTATTCAGTAATGTCGTTGGTTGTGTCTAATGTGCCTGGATTGTTCATGGAGTACATGAATAAAATATTACATCCATACTTAGATAGGTTTATGATTGTATTCATCGTTGACATTTTGATATATTCTAAGTCTGATGAAGAGCATGCAGAGCATCTGAGAGTTGTTTTGCAGACTTTGCAAGAGAATAAGTTGTATGTAAAGTTATCCAAGTGTGAGTTCTGGTTGTAAGAAGTGAGTTTCCTCGGGCATGTAATTTCTAGTGGTGGTATTGATGTTTATATATCGAAGATAAATGGTTGTTGCAATGGGAGACTCTGAAGTCTATCACAAAGATCAAAAGTTTTCTGGGTTTGGCAGGTTACTATAAGAGGTTTATTTAATGCCTTTTGATGTTAGAATTGCCTTTAACTCAGTTGACTCGAAAGTGTCAAGCTTATGTTTGGGATGTGCATTGTAAGGAGAGTTTTCAAGAGCTTCAGAGGAAGTTGACTTATGCTCAAACTTTGATTTTGCCGAGTCCAAGTGAATCCTTTGTTGTGTATTGTGATGCTTACAAGATGGGTTTAGGTGGTGTTTTGATGCAAAATGGTCATGTTATGGCTTATGCTTCTAGGAAGTTGAAAGTTCATGACAAGAATTATCCTACGTGTCATCTAGAGTTGGAAGGAGTGGTGTTTGTGTTGAACATTTGGAGATATTATCAGCTTGGTTCCATATTTAAAGTGTTCAGTGACCACATGAGTTTGAAATACTTATTCGATCATAAGGAGTTGAATATGAGGTAGAGGAGATCGCTCGAATTTCTGAAGGATTATGATTTTGGCTTGAGTTACCGTCCGGGTAAAGCCAATGTTGTGGTTGAAGCGTTGATTAGGAAGTTATTGCATATGTCAATGTTGATGGTTCGAGAATTAGAATTGATTGAGGAATTCAGAAACATGAGTTTGGGTATGTTGAAGTTGACCAGTGGTATCCTTGAAGAAATCAGAGAAGGTTGATTTGGGATTTATTGACCGACTAGTGTTAATCAATAAAGGAAAATATGTTGACTTCAGAATTAATGAGAATAGTGTGGTGAGGTTTAGTGACGGGGTTTGTGTGTCAGATGTACCAGAACTTAAAAAGAGTATTCTTGAGAAAGGTCATAGAAGTGGTCTGAGTATTAATCCTGATGCCACTAAGATGTACCAAGATTTGAAGAAAATGTTTTGGTGGCCATGAATAAAAAAGGGGGTGGTTGATTTTGTTTATGCTTATTTGACTTGTCAGAAGTTGAAGATTGAACATCAAAAGTCGTTAGGTCTGATGCAACCATTGAGAATCCCTGAGTGGAAGTGGGATAACTTTTATATGGACTTTGTGATGAGTTTGCTGAAGGCAACGACGGGATGTGATTCCATTTGGATTTTTATTGATAGACTGACTAAGTTGGCTCATTTCATTTTGATTAAGATCACTTATTTGTTGTAGAAGTTGGCTGAGTTGTATATTGAGAAAGCTATTAGCCTGTATGGTATTCCTTCAAGAATCGTGTCGGATAGAGATTCGAAATTTACATCGAGGTTTTGGAAGAGTTTGTAGGAATCCATGGGCACTAAGCTGGAGTTGAGTTATTCCTATCATCCACAGACAGATGGTCAAACGGAGTGGACTATCTAATTCTTAGAGGATTTGTTGAGGGCTTGTGTGCTAGAACAAGGAGATGCTTGGGATAATTACTTTTCGTTGATTGAGTTCACTTACAACAACAATTTACATTCTAGTATTGGAATGACACCATTTAAGGATTTGTATGGTAGAAGGTGTAGGACACCTTTGTGTTGGTATGAATAAGGTGAGATTGTTGCGCTTGGACCTGAGATTATGCAACAAACCTCTGAGAAGATGAAAGCTTCATAGAGTCGCCAGAAGAGTTACCATGATAAGAGAAGGAAAGTACTTGAGTTCCAAGAGAGAGATCATGTGTTTTTCTGAGTTACTTCGGTAAGTGGCGTTGGTCGAGCTTTGAAATATCGAAAGCTCACGCGATATTTTATTGGTCCATATTAGATCTTGCAGAAGATAGGAGAGGCGTCCTATTGAATTTCCTTGCCTCCACCATTTTCCAGTCTTCATTATGTGCTTCATGTGTCTCAGTTGAGGAGATACATTTCGAATCTGTCTCAAGTGATCCAAGTGGATGATGTACATGTGAGAGAGAACCTGATAGTTGAGGCATCGCCCATGAAGATAGAGGATCGAGAAGTGAAGAAGTTGCATGGTAAGGATATTTACTTGGTGAAGGTAGTGTGGGAAGGACTAGCTGGTGGAAGCATGACTTAGGAGCTGAAGAGCCATATGAGGGAGTCGTATCCAACTATATTTCCTCGGGGTAATTTTTTAGGGCAAAAATTCTTTAAGTGGGGGAGAATTATAACACCATGTTTTTCTAATTTACTTATTTAATTGAATTTATGTGTATTTAATTGTTTAAATCAACTTCTATACGCATTTGGATGGTGTTTAGATGGTTAGTATTCGTATATGATATATTGGGTTGGTGGAGCATAGTTCTAGTTATTTAATTAAATAATATAATTAAAAATATTAGAGAATAATGAGGATTATTATTATGAAAATAAAATTAGAACCAGAAAGGGTATTTTGATAAATGGGGAATAAGTGAGGGAATTGTATGAATCACTAAAGGTAGCGAAAGTATACCCGAATGCGTCACATGTTCGAGCTTACAACGGAGTCTTCATCAAACTTTATTTATTCCCTAAGAAAAGTGAAAACATCAATAAAACCCATTGGAAAGAGAAAATGGGTAAGGAAGTTGGTTATGCAAGGGGATGGTATTAGTATCCCTAACACTTGCTATACTTAACGGGAACCATTTCGATTGCGCTTTCTCGAATGGGTGTTATATCTAAATATTACTCATGAAAGGATAAGCGGAAAAATGAAGAAAATAGATAGAGTGCTCGGTGAGGATTAGGGATCCCATGCCTACGGATACTTATAATGCAATAAGGAATTCATAGCTTTGTAGTTCATCGAACCAATGATGGGAGTTGAGAAGAAGAGTGATAAAAAATATGGTTTGAACCAAAGGATAGTATGGTTTGAACCCAAAAAGGGATAAAATATAAACTAGAGAGTAAAATTGGAATGAACCATATGTGGGGAGCCTAAGGCATATGACCACTATATGGAAGGGTCGAAAACAAAAGTGTATTGCCTGTATACGGCTGCAAAGTAAGTAAGGACATGTTTGTCTAAGAAATAGAAGAACTAACAAGACAAACAAACGAGTCTTGGTTTAGAGGCGGGCACTGGTTATTTTCCCAAAAAGTATGCATGGAATCCAAAGAAAGATTATATTTGGTTCAAAGATAACAGTATATCACATGGAGCTAAAGAAGGTAGAAGATATTGGATAAAGGTAGTGAATTGTGAATGATGAATAATGAATGAATGTAGAATGGGAAAGAATACATAAATGTGCTCGCAGAGGATTTGAATCCTTGTGCCTACATATTCTCACTGTGAAATGAGAAAGTCAGAGCACAGTAGTTCATGGAACTATGGGAAAAAAAGAGATTTGATTGGGTTACTGTAGCGGTAAATTCATGACTATCAAGCTATGGATAAACTTGACGTCAATAAAACCAGAGTCGCCACTGCGCTTTTATTGTTTCCAAAGGAAAAGGGAAAAAGTACGAACAAAACCCAAAGATAAGAAGTTTTCAAATCAAAACTAATAAAATGTCAGAGATTACGGGTAAGGGGTTGGTTAAACAGAGGGAAGGTGTTAGCACCCAAAGTGTCCTAGGGAACCCTTTTTGTGTGCAAGTGTTTTGGTCAAAATGATGTTTGATAAAAAAATATAGAGTGAGGGGATGAGAAAATAATTCATTAATTATAATTTTTTGTTTGACAAGACCTTCGATCTTATGCCTACGTACCAACATAAAAATGAGGGACAAAAACCCCGTAGTTCGGGCTAAATATTTCAAAGAAGTTTGTGAATTGATTTTAATCAAAAGTTTAAATGAAAAGGCACAAAGGGCCAAAGATCTGAATGGGGTTGTTATTTCTTTTTATCTTTTTGAAATTAAAGTCAATATGATTAAGTTCATTCACAAGTTTGATTTAGGAAAGAGTTTTAAAATTCATTGGCATAAGGCCAAAGTTTCTAATCATTAAAACATGTCTAAGTTGAAAACACAAACAAAGAAAGATTTTGAAAGAGGGAGAGATTTTTGAAATCAAAGAAGTGGAAGGAGATGAAGAGGATACCCTAGACAAAAATTGAAAGTTAAGAGTTGAAAAGATCTGAACAATGGGATGCAATCTAACAGACAATAATGTCGTATAGAAACCCATTTTCCATTTGAACTTTAGCAAGCAACAAGCATAAGCAATCCAAGCAATCATATAAATACCAATGCATCAAATAAATATAGCCATAATATCCAAGCAAGAACTCTAATAGCTAGCAGTCTTTAATGTCTTCCAATGTATCAGATGAAAATATTTCCTTGGTAAACTAAGAAACACTCATCAGACATCAATAATAATAACATTATAACAATTAAGCACAAAGACAAAGTGATAGATGAATCAAAGGCATTCAAGGTCTTACATCAGATGAAAGGCACTGTCAAAGATAGCTAAGTCTCAGATAATGGCATTAGCCAAGTCCTTTAGCATTAGGAATGTTGCCTAATTATAAGTACAAAAGTTTAGATCAAGTCCAACAGTCCACCAAGATGCTTTTTAGGATATTTTTTATTATTATTAGGTATTTTAAGGTTTTAGGACCACAAACAAAAACAAATACACGCAAACAATATACACATTCACAGGATATGGCTCAAATGAGCAAAGTAAAATTGACTGAAACATAAACATCTTGCATGAAATATAAATGGCAATGAATGATAAACATACTGAAATTTAAATTGCATAAAGTAAATGACTTGAAAGTAAAGCAACATTAGTAGAAAGTTAGTCAATGGTTAGTCAAATTTTAGTCAAGAGTTTTAATTGTTTAAGTCATTCTTTGGAGAACACTCAACCATTCATTCACACGTATGAATCTATGAACCAAGACATCATCCATGAGAAGGGCTCCAACTTGGGTAAATCAACAAGTATGCCACTAGCTCTCATGAATGGAAAAAAGGTCATGTTTTCACACAATACCATGAAGAATGGAAGACTTACAATCTCACTTACTAGAATGATATGCCTTGCGGGACAAATTTAGCTCTATCTTAAGCAATCATAATTGGACTTATATAGAAGTCACAACTATCTGAGGTCGGGCAATACAAATATTGGTGTTAATGCATGTTAGAGATCTGGTACAAAGAATCAAACTCCTAAAATATACCACACACTAAAAAAAGGATGGGAGGGACCTAGCTCAGTCAGGCTCATGTTGATTAATCTGACACAAAACCATTGATGAATTAACTAGCATTAGACCTGAAGAGAATTCATTGGTCAATAATGGATTGGGA
Source organism: Lathyrus oleraceus (assembly GCF_024323335.1). Classification (NCBI taxonomy): domain Eukaryota; kingdom Viridiplantae; phylum Streptophyta; class Magnoliopsida; order Fabales; family Fabaceae; genus Lathyrus; species Lathyrus oleraceus. The sequence continues at coordinate 425,023,516 of NC_066583.1, forward strand.
AAGAATAGGGATGTAGATAAAGAGGGAAGGGGAAATAGAAACACAAATTAATCATAGGAGGAATTTCATCTGATTAATATTATCCATTCATTTTGGGAGATGAAATGTACATTTCATCAATCCCCTAAATCCAATAGTATTGGTCAAACAAAAGTCAAATCAACCATGATCACGGCCAAATAGAAAGTTAAACATCACAAGACCATAAAAATAGTTCAACACAATTTTTAAACAATTATTCAATCAAATGAATTAAAATGCAATTTTAAATGGAAAAAACCCCAAATCCCTTCAAAATACCAAATAAATGGTCAAGGGATTTATCCTAGGTCAAACAAGGTCAAAGGACCTTGGACAAAAAAAATCATAATTTTCTAAAAGTCAAAAGTATTTTAAAAATATTTAAAACAAGTCAAAGTTCAGTTAATTTATGAAAAATATCAAAAATTAATCCAAAAAATGATTTTAAAACAAAGGCTGAGATTAAAACATTTCAACATGATCAGATGGCCAGGAGGCACGCCAATACATCATCGGAGCCCTAGCTCCGGTAGTCTTCTCCGGTGGACCTCACCGGACTGGTCCACCACCAAAGTTCACCAAAATAAAAAGTGCATACACTATTTTAATGAGAAAATGCTCAGGAGCTTGAATCTGGCCTTAATTTCTCCAAACTCCAAGTATATTGAAAGATACGAGGAGTTGAATTTTGAGGTACATGATATGAGTTGCTTCGATTTGACCCTAAAGCAACTCAATCTTGTTGCCAACATTGGTAGGACTTCAGAAAACCAATAAACAAGTAGAATAGTGGAAAATTCAAGGAGAATCGAAGACTTGAAAATATTGAAAAATCACCTTCGGGTTGTAGTGATTTGGCTTGAACTTGATGCAATTCCACTTGGTTCTTCCTCCTCTTGCTTGTAGTGATTGGTTGAGATGAAAATGGCTATGAATCCTTGGAGTTCTTGTTCACAAATAGAAGTTGAATCAAGAACTTGATTTCAATGATATCCTTAAAGAATTCTATAAAATGGGTTTCTGAGATTGCTTGGCATGGCTTGGCTAAGGTCCTCCTCTCAATCTAAGGCCAATGAGTTTATTATATAAGCCATGAAAAGTGATATTCACACCATTTGAATTTTGAGCCAAAAATAGAAATTCAAGTGCATGGGTGCATAGACATCTGCTAGGCCTAAAATGATCATTACAATCCACTCCAATTCGTGCACAAATGCTACATATGCCATAACATGGAGCCATGCAAAGCTAAAATGGAAATTGAATTCAAATGTTTCCAAAAAAATTCATGTAAAGTATCCAGGCTCAAGTCCCTCAATTCGTATCCAAATGAAGTGATCTTGGATTCTTTGGAAAGGTTACATCAAGGGGAACAACTTTAATGTTTAAGACTTTTTCATTTGGAACTTTGATCACGATGAATTTTAAGGTGGAAGTTGGAATATCAAACATGGTTGAAAAATTTCTAAGTATAAAGTCAAATGACCACTTCTCCCACCTTGAATAGCTTTTCCTATGAGCTTCAAATTAAAATGGTTCATTCATAAAAGTTGTGTCTTTTTCATCCCTATTCAATTTGGTCACAAATATGACATCATTTGAATTTGGCATGAGGGAGTTATGGATTTTAGAAGTTAAGGAAAATTGCTTGTTCAATGGCAAAATTATCCATAATGTTTCCTCTTGGAAATGCCCTTGAAAGTAGAATTTGACATTTCTCAAAGAATGAAAGTTGGAGAATACGTATTTATAAGGATCATGAAACTTGGATGGACTTCATATCATAAAAATTGAGCAAGTTATGGTTCTTGGAAGTTGACCTTCTAACTAGGGCACATACAAAATGACCTATAATCTTTCACGATAAAAATGACTTTCCAAGCAAAAATAACACTTTATGCCAACATTAAAGTTGTTTTTAATGTCATAAAGATTAACTTTTCTCTTGGAATAATTTTCATATGATAAACATTGTAGGAGATAGGGTATAGGGAACCCCAGTTTTGATTAGTTAACTTTCTCTCGTCAACCTCCTTGAACCAACTTGCAAACTTGAAGTTCCTTTGATCTTTGGGGATTATGGAGGATTATATATTCTTGAGATTATGTACAATGAATTACCCTATAGAGGTAACTTCATGACCATCAACCTATGGATAAGCTTAACATCAATAAAACCAGAGTCGCCACCGCATTTTTATTGTTTCCAAAGGAAAAGGGAAAAGTACGAACAAAACCCAAAGATAAAAAGTTTTCAAATCAAAACTAATAAAATGCCAGAGATTACAGGTAAAGGGGTTGGTTACACAGAGGGAAGGTGTTAGCACCCAAAGTGTCTTAGGTACTCCTAGGGAGACCTTTTTATGTGTGCATGTGTTTTTGGGTATAAATGATGTTTGATAAAATATATGGGGGATGAGAAAAGAATTCATTTATTATATTTTTGTGTTTGACAAGACCTTCGGTCTTGTGCCTACGTATCAACATGAAAATTAGGGATCAAAACCTCGTAGTTCGTGGTAAAAATTTCAAATAAGTTGGTGAATTGCTTTTAGCAAAAGGTTAATAAGAAAGACACAAAGGGCCAAAAGTTTGAATGGAGTTGTTAGTTCTTTTTGTATTTTGAAATTTTAAGTTAATATGATTGTTATTATTTACAAATTTTATTTAAGAAAGGGTTTGGAAATTCAATGGCATAGGGCCTAAGATTCTAATTATTAAAAAAAGTATAAGTTTGAAAGCACAAGCGAATAGATTTTTTGAAAAGGGAGAGAGATTTTGAAATTTAAGAAGTGGGAGGAGATGAAGAGGTTATCCTAAGCACAAATTTAAAATTTATGATTTGAAAAGATCCGATCAATGAGATGCAATCCAACAAATAAGAATGTAATATAGAAACCCATTTTCCTTTGGACTTTTATCAAGCAATGAGCAATATCCAGACATCATGAAGATCAAGGCATCAAATAAAGATAGACACATCCAAGCAAGCAATTCCAATAGCTAGCAGTCTTCATTGCTTTCCCATGTATCAGATGAAACATTCCTTGATCAACTCTAATAAAAGCATCAGACACAAGATCAAAATAACAATTAAGCACAAAGACAAAGTAGAAGATGAATTCAAATAAATCCCAAGGCTTATATCAGATGAAGGCACACTTCACAATAGCTCAGTCTCAGAATGTTGGGATTGGCCAAGTCCTTTTTGCACAATGAATGTTGCCTAATCTCAGAATGTTCAGATCAAGTTCAATAGTCCACCAGATGTTTTGTAGGGTTTTTGTAGTTATTAGGTATTTTAAGGTCCTAAGACCACAAACAAAACCAAAACACCCAAAATATAAACAATCACAAGATATGGCTCAAATGAGCAAAGTGAAAATGACATAAACATAAACAAGTTATATGAAATGCAAATGGAAATGAAAGATAAATGTGAGAATTTTAATTTGCATAATAGTAAATGACTTGAAAATACAGAAATATTAACAAGAGTTAGTCAAATGTTAGTCAAAAGTTAGTCAAGTGTTAGTGATGATTTTTAATTGATTAAGTCATTCTTTTGAGAACACTCAACCATTCATTCATAAGTATGAATCCTTAAACCAAGACATCTTCCATGAGAAAGGCTCCAACTTGGATAATTCAACAAGTATGCAACTATCTCCCATGAAAATAAGAAAGGCCAAGTCTCCACACAATGCCATGAAGAATGGGAGACTTACAATCTTACTTACTAGAATGATATGCCTTAAGGGTTAAATTTAGCTCTATGTTAAGCAATCTTAATTCGACTTACATAGAATTCACAACTATCTGAGGTCGGGCAATAAAAATGTAGGTGTTAGTGCATGTTAGAGATTTGATATAAAGAACCAAACTCCTAAAACATACCACACACTAAAAGAAAAGATCAAGAGGGAGGGACCTATCTCAGTCACACTTGTATTGATTCATCTGACACATGGTCATTGATGAACCAATTAGCCTTTAGACATTAGATATTTCATTGGTCAAGAGAGGGAATGGGGAAGAATAGGGATGAAGATGAAGAGGGAGGTGAAGATAGAAACACAAATTGATCATGGGAGGAATTTCGTCAAATCAAAACCATCCATTCATTTTGGGAGATGAAATGTACATTTCATCAATCCCCTAAATCTAATGGTTTTGATCCAACAAAAGCTAAATCAACCTTGACCAATACCCAAACATAAAGTCAAACATCACAAGACCATAAAAATGGCTCAATAATATTTTTAAGCATTTAATCAATTAAAAATCAATTTAAAAATGAATAAAAATGCATTTTAATTTGGTCAAAACCTAAAATCCCTTCAAAACACCAAGCAAATGGCCAAGGGATTTATCCTAGGTCAAAAAAGGTCAAAGGACCTTAGACAAAAAAATTCACTATTTTTGAAAAGTCAGAAATATTTTTAAATAATTATAAATATGCATAAAAACATTTAATTCATGAAAAATACTAAAATTAAATCAAAAAGTAATTTTAATTCATAATATGGAAGAGAAAAATATTTAAAGATTTTTGGTGAAAGTCCCATATTTTTTGGATTAAAAATGAAGTTTCTTTGAATAAAATAAAATAAGTTGATTAAATGGAAATTCAGAAAATAAAAAGAAAATCAAAAAAACAAGGGCCATCAGATCTCTCTCATTAATTGAGGTGGCAAATCTGATGGCCAAGCGTGTGCTTCCATCTAACACCTCAGTCTACGCGTGTACACGCGTGGTATGCAAAAGCAAGTGTCATGATTAAAATGTAGGACTAAGATCAGATGGTCTGGGCAAAGCCAGCATACCACCGGAGCCCTAGCTCTAGTCATCTTCTCCGGTGGACCTCACAGGACTGGTCCACCATAAACCAATCGAAAAATGAAAAGTGAGTACATGTTTTTGAAGGATAAATGCTCAAGAGCACGAATCTAACCTCCATTTCTTCCAATTCCAAGTATATTGAAAGATACATGGATTTGAAATTTGAGGTTCATGATCTGAGTTGCTTCGATTTGACCTCAAAGCAACTCAATATTGTTACCTACATTGGTAGGACTTCAGCCAACAAAAAATCAAAGAGAATGGTGAAGAATCGAGAGAGAATCGAAGAGAGAAAGTTTCTGAAAAATCTCCTTTGAGTAGCTTGGATTTGGCTTGATCTTGCTTCCAATTGGGCTTGGCTCGACTCCAGAAGCTTGCAGGAAGTGAATTGGATCAAAGAAGGGCTTGGATTCTTGGAGTTTCAATCTCAAAACAGAAGGAGATTTAAAACTCAATTTCAAGTTAAATCTTTAAGTTTATCCTTTAATGGAGGTTAGGGATGCAATGGTTCAAATCTTGGGTAAACAGGGATCCCTTTTCTAATCACAATGGCCTTGTATTTATAGTGTATCAAGTTGCTTTTCACACTCTCTGAAAATTTGCCAATTTTAGCAACTTTGGTGCATGGATGCATGGGAAATGATTTGGGCCTAAGTAATGATGCAATCCAACTCCAATTTCATGCACATTGAGTACTTAAATCCCAACATGTAAGAATGCAATAGGAAATGGTTATTTGAATTCAAATTTTTACCAAAACAAACCTAAGAAAGGACCTATGCGCTAGTCCGTCAATCTTGGTCCAAATGAGATGATATTCGACTTTTTGGAAATGTGAGATCAAGGGGAACAACTTTAATGTTAAACACTTTTTAATTTATATCTTGGATCATGATGAAGTTTTAGGTGGAAGTTTTGAAAATCAAACATAATTGAAATTTTTCTAAGTACCAAGTCAAATGTTCACTTCTTCCCCCTTGAATAACTTTTTCTATGGGCTTCAAATGGAAACTGTTCCTTCATAAAAGTTGTATCTCTTTCAAACCTCTTCAATTTGGTCACAAATTTTGCCTCATTTGGATTTGGCATGAAGGCATTATGCATTTTAGAAGTTGAGGAAAATTCTTGTTCAATGGTAATGGTCCAAAATGACCTATAATATTTCCTCTTGGAACATGCCCTTTAAAGTTGAATTTGAAGTTTCTCAAAGAATAAACGGTTGAGAGGACATCTTGAAATTGACCATGAAGCTTAGATAGCCTTCATCACATAAAAATTGAGCAAGTTATGATCCTTGGAAGTTGACCTCCTAACTAGGGCACAAACAAAATGACCTATTATATTTCACCGTAAAAAGTGACTTTCCAAGCAAAACTAGCTCTTGACCTCAACATAAAAGTTTATTTGAATGTGATAAGGAGTAGCTTTTCTCTTGGAATCATTTTCATATGACAAATATTGTAGGATATAGGGTCTAGGGAACCCTAGTTTTGACTAGTTAACTTTCTCTAGTCAACCTCTTTGAACCAGCAAGAAAACTTGAAGTTCTCTTGATCTTTTGGATTCATGGAGAATCATATATATATATATATATATATATATATATATATATATATATATATATATATATATATATATATATATATATATATATATATATATATATATATATATATATATAATATTATGTAATATGAAGTATTCCTTGAATTTTTTGATCAATTGTTGAAGAAACTTGTTGAGGAAGCCACACAAGATACCTAGATGGATTAGGGCTTCCATGGAAGACAAGCTTCAAACTCTTGATGAATTCTTGATCAAAATGATGTCTAGAGCCAATTCTAACCATCTCTTGATTGATAGCCTTGCATTGAGGGTCTCAAACCCTAGTTGTTCTTGATGAGGCATTGGTGGATGTACACACTACCTACAAAAGAACCAAAGCTATACATAGACAGATTTTTTCTATTTTAGTTAGAAAATAGTGAAAAAAAAAGTATGATACAATAAAATGTGCTTGGTGATCTCTCCCAATGCAAACCCAATGAATGAGGGGTAAGAAGGATGCCAAGGTGTGATCCCAAAGCCAATGCAAATGATGAAATAGCATGAGGGATCTTAGGGTCAAAATTGAAGTCTTATAGCTGCCCCTATTTAAGGACATTCTAACTGAGAATGTGAAGGTTAATATATTCGTATCAATTCAGCAGAATTGACTTAAATAACAACATATAGAAACAAATTTTGGTCCCTAAGATACCTCATGATGCATATGATATGTATGTAAAAATAATCTTTGTGGGGAATAAATTGCCACAAAGGAAAAGAATCTGGAGAGACTGAAAGTACACATGAGCATAACGCATTCCATAAGGAAAACTCACTGGGGAGACAAAGACTTTGGGGACAAAAGTTGTGCATAGGCCAGGCTACAACTTGAAAACTGTTGGAGACATGAAGGGGATTTCCATGAAAATAAATCAATGGAAAGACTCGGCCTGGGGATAAGGGAAAATATTCATGGGATAGGAGTAGATCAGAACAAAAGTGAAATACCCAAACCAAATAGAGGGTTGGCGATTTCACTTAAGAAAACACGCACTCAAACTCAACTGGGGAAGAATGAACTTCAACACAGGACTATAAGAGATAAATTATCTATTATCGGTTACTGGGTAGGAAGATAATACACTCTAACAGAGGGACATCCATTATCGATTAGGGTAAACAGATCAAGGATGACTCACTAAGAAAAAGAGATGTATCCATTACCGGTTACTGAGTAAGAATAACCTACTGGGGAGAAAAGATCAAATAGGATTTACAACTACCGGTTACTGGACAGAAGACCAAAGAGAGTGTATCTGTCACCTATTAAAGTGAACATATCAAGGATAAACTCAACGGAAGAATATATGTCATCGGTTAGGATGAACATATCAAGGATTAACTGCCAGAGAGAAATAGGAATTATATCTATCAGTTAATGGATAGAATACCAAAGAGAGAATATCTGTCATCGGTTAGGATGAACATATCAATGATAAACTCATCAAGGGAAAGTAGTAATTACAACTACCCGTTACTGGGTAGAATAGTGCAAAGAAGAAAAAATCTGTCACTAGTTAAAATGAACATATCAAGGATAGATTCTCTGGGGAATAAAAGTATGAATTACAACTACCTTTTTACTGGGTAGAAAACCAAAGAAGGAAGAATATCCATCACCGGTTAAGATGAACATATGAATGATAGACTACTTGGGGAGAACAACAGAAGTAGATTACATTTTACCGGGTATTGAGAAAAAAGTAAGGTACTCAAAAAGTCGAGAAGAATATTTTCAGTTAATGGGTAATAAACTCTCAGGGGACCAAAATATCTATCTAGGTGAAAACTAGAAAGAAACGATCAAACAAAGACTCAACCCAAAAAAGATCTAACTCAAGGGGAATGGTTCCATCCAGATAATTAACTGGGGAGGAAACTAAAATAATAATCATCCACGAGGAAATAACTCGATGGGGAATAGGAAAGGTTAAACTCTTTCTGCTTAAGGGGCTGACACTCTACAAATTGAAGGAGGACAGACACACCAAATCTGCATGGTGAGATAATATCACCAAATTAGGGGATCAGAAGAAAAATTAATGCGATAAAATGCACAATGACATATATGATGATTTGTTTTATGCATGTATATGCATGAGTATATGTATGAATATGCTGACAAACGAGCACAAAAGATACAAATAACGAAGATCTGAATCATCGCTAAAACACTCAGCTAGTCTCAATAGGATGGAAGCACCAACTAGAGAAGATGATGGGGTGAAAATAAATCATATAGCTCTACATAAATCAGCTCTGGCTAGGAAAATCATGGAGAACATGATTCCAATTAATCACGACGAACTCTACGGGGAGAGAGCACTACTGAAGGATGATTATCCAAACATGCCGAGGATAGAGAAAAGATCTGTTGAGGATCCAAATTGTCAACACTGCGGGGAATTTTAAGTCAAAACCATATCAAATGGGAAATAACCTTGTAGGGGACAAAAATCAAATACTGCTCAGAATCCAACACTGCTGGGAACGAGGGATCTTCATATCATAAGATGAACTCCTTCGGGGAATACAAGAGGTAAAACTCTGCACGAGGATTTAAGAAAATTGTTAGGGAACCTATGACCAAGATCGTCGCATTCCTCAATAATCATCAAGTTCTTCTTGGAAATTATGAAAATAACCGGATATGATTCACACAGTGGAGAAATTGCCGAAGTTATGCAACAATTTGATGCAAAACGGAAACCAAATAAAGGTTCCGGATCTCCAGGGTTCAATCATAAATCACAAACTGGGAGGATACAAAACATGAGCACCACAGTTGGGGAATATGAAATTTATAAAGGGGACCGATCACCAGCTCGACTCTATTGGAGATGGGACTCACCAACCGTACTGGGGATGAGAAATCACTCGGGGAGAATCTCATCAACCAAGCTGGGGATAAATGAAGAATTTTTGGGGAGGAAGTAATTACCACACCAACTGCTTGGGGAAGACCAACAATGTTTCACACTTCAAGACTTACCTGTTCTCAGATTGCTGTTGACATTCCTTACTGAAATCGATTATTCTTAAAGTGATTGTTCCATTATGTTTTAAGAAAAATAATTATTCATTAATTGAAAATTATCATCATAAAAATTCAATTTTATTTAGCAGAAATAAATAAGAATAGAAATAATTGGATAAAAGCTCAACTTTATTTAATAGAATGGTAGTCTGTAAATGACGAGACTCCATAGATCTTTTACAAAGTTTGAAAATGGTAATTTACATGGAAAAAAGGGCTACATTGAATACAATGATCACTACTCTCCCTACCAATTTCAATATCCATTGCGCTTGTCTTCAGTTGAGAATGATGAATCAGAACCGAATGACTTGCTTAAAACTGCTTTCGTGATTAGACCAACCGAATGCAGTTACTTGCCATAATCCCTTATTTTTTCCTATATTTCCCCAAGGTGGGGTACTCAATCTACCGGGACAATTTTTATGTTTTATGTCTCTAATTTTTGTCGGGATCTCCCTTTTGGATTCTCAACTTAGTGAGCTGTTATTTTACTTTTTTAGGCTAAGAATTTCTTGACTGCATCGGCATTCACAGGACGAGTGAACTCTTCACCATCCATAGTGGTAAGAATTAATGCACCACCTAAAAAGGCTCTCTTAACAACATATAGGCCTTCATAATTAGGATTCCATTTGGCCCTAGCATCAGGTTTGAAAGATAAAATCTTCTTGAGCACGAGGTCACCTTCTCGAAACACACGAGGCTTGACCTTCTTATCAAATACTTTCTTCATTCTTTGCTGATATAATTGACCATGAAACATGGCAGTCAATCTCTTCTCTTCAATCAAATTCAACTAATCATATCTGGTTTGGCACCATTCTGCTTTTGTCAACTTGGCTTCCATTAGCACATGAAGTGACGGGATCTCAACCTCTATTGGGAGCACAACTTCCATGCCATAAACAAGAAAGAAAGGGGTTGCCCTTGTTAAAGTGCGGATGGATGTACGGTACCCATGCAAAGACAAATGGGAGCATCTCATGCCAGTCCTTATATATCATAACCATCTTCTGGATGATCTTCTTAATGTTCTTGTTTACAGCTTCAACAACCCTATTCATCTTAGGTCTGTAGGGGGAAGAATTATGATGTGCAATCTTGATGTCTTTGCAAAGAGCTTCCACCATATTATTGTTCAAGTTCGATCCATTATCAATAATGATCTTGCACGGCACACCATAACAGCATATAATCTGGTTCTTGATAAACCTTACAATAACTTGCTTGGTTACATTTGCGTACGATGCCTCTTCAACCCACTTTGTGAAGTAGTCAATAGCCACCAGAATGAAACAATGTCAGTTTGAAGCTTTGGGCTCAATCATACCAATCATATCAATTCCCGACATAAAGAAGGGCCATGGAGACGAAATAACATTCAACAATGTCGGAGGAACATGAATCTTATCTGCATAAATTTTACACTTGTCGCATTTCTTTACAAATTTGCCACAATCAGATTCCATTTTCAGCCAATAGTAACCTCCTCTCAACATCTTCTTTTCCATAGCATGTCCATTGGAATGGGTACCAAAGGAACCTTCATGGACTTCATTCATCAATAAGTCTGCTTCATGTCTATCCACGCATCTGAGCAAAATCATATCGAAGTTTCTCTTGCAAAGCACATCACCATTCAGGTAGAAGTTGTCAAGTAATCTTCTCAAAGTCTTCTTACCTTTCAAAGATGCCTCAGGCGGGTAAATATGACTTTGGAGGAAACACTTGATATCAAAATACCATGGCTTTTCATCTTTGACTTCTTCAATAGCAAACACTTAAGTTGGCCTATCCTAACACATCACAGTCAAATTGGGAACTTCATTCTAAAATTTCACCATAATCATTGAAGCCAACGTCGCAAGAGCATCTGCCATCCGTTTTTTATCTCGAGGGATATGATGAAACTCAACTTTTGTAAACAAAGTTGAAATCCTCCTCGCGTAGTCTCTATATGGTATTAAACCGGGTTGATTTGTCTCCCATTCACCTTTGATCTTATTCACAACCAAAGCTGAAACTCTATAGACGTTAAGAAATTCTATTCTGAGATCAATGGCCTCTTCAAGCCCCATAATGCAAGCTTCATACTCATCCATATTGTTTGTACACTGGAAAGTTAATCTAGCTGTAAACATAAAACGAGTGCCTTGAGGAGTAATAATCACTTCCCCGATGCCATTACCATGCGAATTAACATCTCCATCAAATACCATGCCCCAACATGAACCATGTTCTGGCCCTTCTTCAAGCAATGGTTCATCACAATCTTTCATCTTCAAGTACAAAATCTCTTCGTCAGGAAAATCATACCGCACAGACTGATAATCTTCAATCGACTGGTGAGCCAAATGGTCAGCCAAGATGCTACCTTTGATAGCTTTCTAAGATCGGTATTCAATATCATACTCAGATAACAACATCTGCCAACGGGAAATCCTCCCAGTTAAAGCAGGCTTTTCAAAAATGTACTTGATTGGATCCATTTTGGATATCAACCAAGTAGTATGATTCAACATATACTGGCGCAAAGGCTTAGCAGCCCAAGCCAATGTTCAACATGTCTTTTCAAGCATAGAATACCGAGTCTCGCAATCGGTGAACTTCTTACTGAGGTAGTAAGTGACATACCCTTTCTTTCCAGATTCATCTTACTGCCCAAGAACACAACCCATACTCTCATCAAGCACAATCAAATACATGATAAACGGTCTTCCTTCAACGGGTGGAGACAGAATTAAAGGCTCAAGCATATACTCTTTGATACTATCAAAAGCTTACTGGAATCCTCAGTCCAACCACAGGACTGATCTTTCCGAAGAATCTTGAAAATAGGCGCACATGTGGCAGTAATATGCAATATAAATCTTGAGATATAGCTCAAGCGGCCGAGAAAACCCCTGACTTGCTTCTCAGTTTTGGGCACATGCATTTCTTTTATTGCTTTGACCTTGGCAGGATCAACTTCAATACCTTTTTCACTGACAATGAATCCCAACAACTTCCCAGAACAAACACCAAAAGTACACTTATTGGGATTCAAGCGGAGTTTATATTTCCTCAAACCCTGGAATAACTTCAACAAGTGTTCAACATGTTCTTCTTCATCACTTGATGTGGCAATCATATAATAAACATAGACTTCGATCTCTTTATGCATCATATCATGAAAAAGAGTGGTCATAGCTCTCTGGTACGTTGCACCAGCATTCTTTAAACCGAAAGGCACCACTCTAAAACAGAATATTCCCTAGTGCGTAATGAATGTGTCTTCTCCATATCTTCAGGTTCCATCTTGATATGATTATAACCGGAAAATCTGTCCATAAACAAAAAGAATTTGAATTTAGATATATTGTCTACCAACATATCAATGTGTGGAAAAGGAAACACATCTTTCGGACTAGCTTTTTTAAAATCTCTATAATCAACACACATGTGGACTTTTCCATCCTTCTTAGGAACAGGCACAATATTGGCCACCCATTACAGATACTCAGAGATAACAAGGAAACCAACATCAATTTGCTTCTGTACTTCCTCTTTGATCTTTACTTCCATATCAGGATGTCTTCTTCTCAACTTCTGCTTGACCGGCGGGCATTCTGGATTCAACGGCAATCTATGCCCCACAATCTCAAAATCCAACCGAGACATATCTTGATAGGACCAAGCAAACACATCAGAATAATCTCGAAGAAGATCAATCAACCCCTTCTTAGCTTCTGGACACAGTTGAGACCCAATCTTGACTTCCTTCACATCATCCTTGGAACCCAAGTTGACTAATTTAATCTGCTCTTCAAACGGATGAATGGTTTTTTCCTTGTGCTCAAGCAAACGAGATAATTCATCAGATACTTATCCATCATCAATCTCTTCCTTAGCTTCAAACACAGGGAAATCAAAGTTTGGAGAGGGAGTAGGATCGTTGTATTTAATGGGTTGAGAACTAACCTGTATAATGATTTGATATTTTTATTCTAGAGAAATGGAGTGCGAACATTTATTATGCAGATGGAAGATTATTATTTATTTATGTTTTTTGTGATTACCATTTTCAGAAAAAATCAAAAAGGTAAAGTAAAACATCATAGATGTGGATGAATAAAATTGTATTTTATTGATGATAATAACAAAAATGTCCAACAATGTTCACTTCTCCCTTAGGCATAGGAGAAGGATTTTTCTTAAAACAACAAAAGAAACAAATTACTTAGAACGGTGCATGACAACAGGAACATCAACAACAACCCAATTGTTGCAAGTCTAGCCATGCATCACAAAGTTGGCACAAGCTTCGTCTTCATCACCACTTTCCTTAGTAATGGAAGCTGAGTGTTGATCATTCTCGTAAATGAACCCTCCACTGCAGAAAATTGGTTGTATAACTTTGGATTTGGCGTTGAACGGCCCTGGTTGAAATCCTAGCCCAGCTCTATTCTTGTTCTCGACGACTTCTACAACACAACCCCATTTGTGAATGATGTCAGCTTGAATAGTCTCTTGTGCATCCTTCAAAGAAGACACGAGTACCCTTGTTTTCTTCAATTCATCAGCAATAGATAAGGCTTGGAACGGCGTTCCAACCTCCTCCTTAGCATCAACATACGTGAAAGATGACAAATGGATCACCAACAATGCCTTCTCTCCACCAACAACCATAAGCTTGTCGTTCTTCACAAATTTAAGCTTCTGGTGAAGAGTAGATGTCACTGCTCCAGCTTCATGAATCCATGGCTTCCCAACTAGTAGCTGTAGGCCAGGTGGTTATCCATTACCTGGAAAGTAATTTGGAAATCACTCGGACCTATCTTAACTGGAAGGTCCACTTCTCCAATGACAGTTTTACGAGAACCATCGAACGCTTTGGCAATTACGCCGTTATACCTCATTGGGCGCCTTGATAAGATAGTCTTGACAAAGTTGATTTCGGAAACACGTTCAATGATGACAATGTATCAACCAACACATTGGACAGAGCGTCCTCCTGGTAGTGCATTGAAATATGCAGCACTAAATTATGATTTCTACCTTCCTCTGGAAGTTCTTCATCACAAAAACATAAATTGTTACAAGAAGTGATGTTGGAAACAATGTGGTCAAACTGATCCACAATAACATCATGCTCAACATAAGCCTGTTCCAACACCTTCTGCAACGCTTCTCTATGTGCTTCAGAATTCATCAGTAGTGACAACACGGAGATCTTCGACGGCGTCTGGAGCAGCTGCTCCACAACATTAAATTCACTTCTTTTAATCAACCTTAACACCTCATCATCATCGTTAGTCTTCAATTTGCTGGATTCACCAGACTGACACATTGGAGAACTAACCAGATTTGCTACTGGAATATATGCCTTCTTACTTGCTGGAACATCTTCTACAATCTTCGGAAACACTAGACTGAATACACGACCACTACGGACCAGCTTCATTATATCTGCAATATTTACCACTGAGTCTCCAACTGGTAGAGGAACCTCTTGACCATTTTCAATCATTGTGACATTATATTAGTATGGTACAACTCTATCGGATGAGTAGGGGACAGGTCCCGCCAACCGTATATAACCAACGACGATACCGATCTATTGACTTTATTGATGCTTCTACCATCAAACTGAATGACTACCCGCTTTGGAGTCTTGAGTACTTGCACAATCGCGTTCACATCATCTCCCATATCCCTCGAGTGTTGAATCTGGATTACATTCTCATCTATCAACTTCTGGATATCTCTTTTGACAATCATACACCCACGGGGATTCGTGCTAAAAATGACACAACCATCATGGTCATGTTCACAATCACGGATTAAACACAAAGTCTTATGCATCTCCATCAAAGATCTTCGGATATGTCTCACATCAAAAACTCAGAAATTCCCTGGACAGTCGTCCACCATGTTGACAGAAGCGTTACCAAGAGCAGGCAACGGATTGGCTTTCACGTTCGGCGCTCTGTCCCCAAAGGACACCATACCACTCTTTACCAGCTTCTGAACTTCATATTTCAATGGATAGCATTTCTCTATATCATGACCACGGGCTCCCTGGTGAAAAGCACAATGAATATCAGACTTGAACTACCATGGTAGTGGCTTGGGAATTTGTGGAGGATTTCTTGGCTAGATGAGATTCTTGGGGACCAATGACGGGTATAGTTCTACACAAGTCATAGGAATAGGCTCAAAGGAGACCTTCTTCCTTTCAAAGTTTTATTAGTGATTATTATTGTTGTTGTTTTTGTTGGTTCTTTGTTGCGGTTATTGATGGTGTTGTTGAATTGGAATTGATTGATTGTTGGAATTGTTGGAAAAAACTGGAATTACTGAAGAAACTTGATGTTGATGTTGACGGGGTTGAGAACTCTGTCGGACATGAGGCCTCCTCTTCTTAGTTTATCCTTCCTTCCTCTTAGAGAAACTCCTACCATATTTCTTGTTGGCTGATGCCTCTTCTTTAGATAAACGTCCTTCACGAACTCCTTCTTCTAGCCTCATCCCCATGTTTACCATTTCGGTAAAATCATTAGGGGAACTCGCAATCATACGTTCGTAATAAAACAAACTCAACTTCTTTAAGATGATCTTCATCATTTCCTTCTCTTTGAAGGGTGGACTTATCTGGGCAACCAGTTCTCTCCATCTCTGGGCATATTCTTTGAATGTCTCTTTATCCTTTTGAGACATAGACCTCAAGTGGTCTCTATTAGGCTCCATATCCACATTGTACTTATACTGCTTAACAAAGGCCTCGCCTAAGTAATTGAAAGTACTGATGTTGGCACTGTCCAAACCCATGTACCACGTCAAGGCAGCTCTAGTTAAATTGTCTTGGAAATAATGAATCAATAATTCATCTTTATCAGTCTGAGTACACATTTTTCTGGCATATATAATAAGATGGCTTATCGGGAAAGTATTCCCTTTGTACTTTCCAAAGTCTGGGACCTTGAATATCACCAGGGTCTTAACATTGGGGACCAAGCAGAGTTCAGCAGCACTCTTTCCAAACAAGTCTTTCCCTCTCAAAGTCTTCAACTCTTTGTCCAGCTCAAGGAATTGATCTTTCATCTCATTTATCTTCTCATACACATCTAGGCTCTGAGACGGTTCAAAGTGGTAGATAGTGTCCTCAATACGAGGCAGGGTATGAATAACCGGAGGTGGCACTGACATGACTGGGATAGATGCTGGCAAAGAAACAAATGTGGGCGCATACCCTTCTGGTATAAAATTGGGTGGCACTCCCCAAGGGAATCCAGCAGGCATAGACGAAATGAATTGACTGGCAGCAGTAACAGGAACGTTTGCGGAAGCAATCTCAGAAATGACGGTCCTCTGAGGCGGAGGAGTTGCACGAGTTGGTGATGACTGATTCTCGGTTCTCTTGCTCTAGATGCTCCATTATCTTTGGTTGATTAGCGCAAGTATTATAGCGGTGAGTCAGCTTGGTTGATGCACAGAAGAAGAACTGATAAGACATCTGGCGAACAAACCTGTTATGCAAATGATGCATGAAATGCAATATTTTTTATTGTTTTTAATTTCAAGGAACATATGAAGTCCTATTTGAAAATATATATATATGAATAATAATAACAACAATTTGATTGACCATAAAATCTCTTTCATTCATAAAATTTGGAAGGATTACACTGAGTACAATTTCAGCAACCAAAATACAAATACACGAGAAAAGAAAACTATCATCCTAAGGATCCCTTAGCAACTGCATCAGATGATCTGGGTATGGGGGCATACTTCCTTCGGATGCGTCGAATCTCGCACTTAAAGGATGTCTTCATCCGAGCCTTCTTGAGGACTACCTGATCAATAATCTTCTTCCAAGCACCGAAAGGCTGAGGCATACTAGAGGAAGGTAAACCCGCTGGCTCTCGTTGTCTCTTCACTTCACGGTATTCAAGAATCTCGATAAGTGCATCCTTGTCTTTTGGCTCAAGCTGCAACTCTTCATGCTTTAGGCCCAAAGCATGGAATCTCTCTTCCCACATATCTCTCTCTTGCTTCATCTTGGCGAGTGCATCTTCTAACTCCTCTACATCTTGGTTAGGGAGAGTTGATGGCTCAGCCATGACCAAAGACATAGGTCTTTCACATCCGTACGACATCTTGAGCTCCAAAGCTCTCTTCTTCACCCAAATAGTGTAAGCTTCTAAATCTACACAGTTGCATGGACCAAGCTTGGATCTTCAAAAGTTGGGGATCTTTACCCTCCTGATAAAATAGACCTTCTAACTGAGTGTTATTAGGTTCATCTCTCAAGGGGAAGCCAAGTTTACGATGAGCCAAAGCAGGGTTATGGTTGATTCCTCCTTGCGTACCAATGAGAGGAGCATTAGAGAACTCAACACAACTATCAACAATATCCAATATACTTCATGCAAAATCATACTAAACAATATCATCATTAGTGAGAGACATAAGTCTTTGAGACCATCGTAGACCTTGCTTGTTCTCCAAAAAAGTAGGTGTCTGAGGCAAGTACGAAATAAACCACTTATACAGAAGAGGAACACAGCACACAATAGTCCCACCACCTTTGGAATTCCTCAAATGTAAAGAGAAATACATGTCACCCAACAGAGTAGGAACATGATTCCCAATCAAGAAGATTCTAATGGCGTTAACATCAACAAAACCGTCAATGTTAGGGAACAAAGCTAAACCATAGATGAGTAATACAAAGATGGCTTCAAAAGCATCCATGCTACCGGCTTATGCAAAAATAATAGCTCTACCAATGAGGAACTCAGAAGTCAACCCAAGAATACCTCCTTTCTTCACCAAATGAGCATTAATCTCAGATTTCTTTAGATGAAGAGATTCATCTATGACATGAGATCTGGGAATCTCCTCTAAACCATTAAAAGGTACCTTGTCAGATACGAATATTCCCAAGAGATGGGCATACTCCTCTAATGTAGGTACAAACTGATAATCAGGAAAAGTAAAGCACCAGTAGAGAGGATCATAGAATTGAACCAAAACACTCTGAAATCCTTCAACCACATTAGTAGATAATACAAACAAAAGATTCCCATGACATTGCTTGAAGTCAAAGGGATCTAATACAAAGGATGACAACTTCCTTAGCTCTTTCAAATCAGGACATCTTAAACTGTACTTCTTAGTGTTCCTTCATCCATAATCCATGGTCTAAAAATATTTGCAAACAAGACCTCAGTTTCCTTGAATTTTTTTCTGTGATGAATGTTATGATGCGCATGTATGCATAAATGCAACAATCACATACAAGGGATCAACCCATAATATCGGATATTATAGGTTAGGATGACTGACTCATCAACCCATAATATTCTCAAGAGAAACTCGTCTGAGTGTAGTATCGCATAACAACTGTTACCAGGTCTACACATGAACAGTCTCCGCACTATGTCCTAAATAGGCCAGGTTGGGTTAAATGTTCTATGATCCTCATCTTCTCGGACCCCAAATTAGAGAAAGTAATGACTATCCACAAATAAATTGTGTGACATTAATAACTCCAAAAGGCTCTCCACTTAGTAGATGGGTCTCAAGCCAACTTGTTAAGGACTACTCCACACAAGTTGAACATGACTATACCATCCTCATATCTTAATTGCACTCAAGTTCGGGTTAAAACTTATCTCACCACTCAGAGATCATCAAGCACAACAGACAAATTATATCACACAAATAATATATAAGCATCAAATACACATAAAAAAGTAGGCTAACCCCTCTGGGGACTACTCCCCAGCAGGGTCGCCACTTAATTTCTGTAGCGGTAAATTCATGACCATCTTCCTATGGATAAGCTTAACGTCAATAAAACTAGAGTCGTCACCACGCTTTTATTGTTTCCAAAGGAAAAGGGAAAAGTACGAACAAACCCCAAAGATAAGAAGTTTTCAAATCAAAACTAATAAAATGCAGGAGATTACAGGTAAGGGAGTTAGTTACACAAAGGAAAGGTGTTAGCACCCAAAGCGTCCTAGGTATTCCTAGGGAGCCCTTTTTTATGTGTGCATGTGTTTTTGGGTATAAATGATGTTTGATAAATTAGAATGGGGGATGAGAAAAGAATTCATTGATTATATTTTTGTGTTTGACAAGACCTTCGGTCTTATGCCTATGTACCAACATAAAAATGAGGGATCAAAACCTCATAGTTCGTGGTAAAAATTTCAAATAAGTTGGTGAATTGCTTTTAGCAAAATTTAAATAAGAAGGGCACAAAGGGACACAATTTTGAATGGAGTTGTTAGTTCTTTTTGTCTTTTGAAATTTTAAGTAAATATGATTAAGTTTATTTATAAATTTGATTTAAGGAAGGGTTTGAAAATTCAATGGCATAGGGCCAAAGTTTCTAATTATTAAAACAAAGTCTAAGTTTGAAATCACAAGCAAAGAAAGTTTTTGAAAATGGGGAGAGATTTTGAAATTTAAGAAGTGGGAGGAGATGAAGAGGCTATCCTAAGCACAAATTTAAAAGTTAAGAGTTGAAAAGATCTGACCAATGGGATGCTATCCAACAGACAAGAATGTCATATAGAAACTCATTTTCCTTTGGACTTTTATCAAGCAATAACCAATAAGCAATTAGCAATATCCATACAAGCAAGCAATTCAAATAGCTAGCAGTCTTCATTGCTTTCGCATGTATCAGATGAAACATTTCTTGATCGACTCAAAGCAAAGCATCATATACAAGATTAAAATAACAATTAAGCACAAAGACAAAGTAGCAGATGAATTCAAATAAATTCGAAGGCTTGTATCATATGAAGGCACACTTAACAATAGCTCAGTCTCAGAATGTTGGCATTGGCCAAGTCCTTTTTGCATAGGGAATGTTGCCTAATCCTAAGTCCAAGAATTCATATAAAGTTCAATAGTCCACCATATGTTTTTTAGGGTTTTTGTTTTTGTTAGGTATTTTAAGGTCCTTAGACCACAAACAAAACCAAAACACACAAAATATATACAATCACAAGATACGGCTCAAATGAGCAAAGTGAAAATGACATAAACATAAACAAGTTATATGAAATTCAAATGGCAATGAATGATAAATGACTAAAATTTAAATTGCATAATAGTAAATGACTTGAAAATAAAGCAATATTAACAAGAGTTAGTCAAATGTTAGTGAAAAGTTAGTCAAGTGTTAGTGATGATTTTTAATTGATTAAGTCATTCATTGGAGAACACTTAACCATTCATTTATAAGTATGAATCCTTACACCAAGACATCTTCCATGAGAAGGGCTCCAGCTTGGATAATTCAACAGGTATGCCACTAGCCCCCATGAAAGGAAAAAAGTTCAAGTCTTCACACAATGCCATTAAGAATGAGATTATTACAATCTCACTAACTAGAATGCTATGCCTTGAGGGTCAAATTTAGTTCTACGTTAAGCAATCGTAATTGGACTTATGTAGAAGTCACAACTATCTGAGGTCGGGAAATAAAAATGTAGGTGTTAATGCATGTTAGATTTTTAGTATGAATAACCAAACTCCTAAAACATACCACACACTAAAAGAAAAGATCAAAAGGGAGAGACTTATCTCAGTCAACTTGTATTGATTCATCTGACACAAGGTCATTGATGAACTAATTAGCCTTTAGGAATTGGATATTTCATTGGTCAAAAGAGGGAATGGGGAAGAAAAGGGATGAAGATGAAGAGGGAGGGGAAGATAGAAACACAAGTTGATCATGGGAGGAATTTCATCAAATCAAAACCATTTATTCATTTTGGGAGATGAAATGTACATTTCATCAATCCGCTAAATCCAATGGCTTTGATCCAACAAAAGTCAAATCAACATTGACCAAGGCCCAAACAGAAAATCAAACATCACAAGACCATAAAAATGGATCAACAATATTTTTAAGTATTTAATCAATTAAAAATCAATTTAAAAATGAATTAAAATGTATTTTAATTTGGTCAAAACCTAAAATCCCTTCAAAACACCAAATAAATGGCCAAGGGATTTATCCTAGGTCACACAAGGTCAAAGGACCTTAGACAAAAAATTTCACTATTTTTGAAAAGTCAAAAGTATTTTTAAACAATTAAAAATATGCACAAAAACATTTAACTCATGAAAAATACCAAAATGAATCCAAAAATAGTTTTAGTTCAAAATATAGGAGAGAAAAATATTTAAAGATTTTTGGTTAAAGTCCCATATTTTTTGGATTAAATATGAAATTTCTATGAATAAATTAAAATAAGTGGATTAAATGGAAATTCAGAAAAAAAAAAGGAAAAAAAAACAAGGGCCATCAGATCTCCCTCATTAATTAAGGTGGCAGATCTGATGACCAAGCGCGCACTTCCATCCAACACCTCAATCAACGCGTGTACACGCATGGAATGCAAAAGCAAGGGTCCTGATTAAAACGTGGAACCAAGATCAGATGGTTTGGGCAAAGCCAACACACCACTAGTCAAATGTTCACTTTTTCCCCTTGAATAACTTTTGCTATGGGCTTTAATGGAAAAATTTCCTTCGTTAAAGTTGTATCTCTTTGAAACCTATTCAATATGGTCACAAACTTGACCTCATTTGGATTTGGCATGAAGGAGTTATGCATTTTAGGAGTTATGCATTTTAGGAGTTATGCTATAATGTTTCCTCTTAGCACATGCCCTTGCAAGTTGAATTTGAAGTTTCTCAAAGAATCAAAGTTGTAGAGGACATCTTGAAATTAATCATGAAGCTTGTATGGTCTTCATATCATAAAAATTGAGCAAGTTAGGGTCCTTGTAAGTTGACCTCCTAACTAGGGCACAGACAAAATATAATCTTTCACCATAAACAATGATTTTCCAAGCAAAACTAGCTCTTGACCTCAAAATTAAAGTTGTTTGTATTGTCGTAAGGAGTAACTTTACTCTTGGAATCATTTTCATATGACACAAATTGTTAGAGATAAGGGCTAGGGAACACTAGTTTCAACCAGTTGACTTTGTCTTGTCAAACTCTTTGAACCAACTTGCAAACTTGAAGTTATATTGATATTTTGGACTCATGGATGATCATATATGTATAAGACGATGTAATATGAAGTATCCTTTGAAATGTTTGATCAATTGTTGAAGCAGCATGCTGAGGAAGTCACACAAGATACCTAGATGAATTAGGGCTTCCAAGGAAAACAAGCTTCAAACTCTTGATGAATTCTTGATCAAAATGATAAATGAAGATTATGGGGATCCATATATGATGTCTAGAGCCAATGTGAACCATCTATTGATTGATCTCCTTACATTAAGGGTCTCAAACCCTAGTTGTGCTTGATGAGGAATTGGTGGTTGCACACACTACCTACAAAAGAAACAAAGCTATACATAGACATATTTTTGGTATTTTAGTTATCAAATAATGAAAAAAAAAGTATGATACAATCAAATGTGCTTAGTGATCTCTCCCAATGCAAACTCAATGAATGAGGGATAAGGAGGATGCCAAGGTGTGATCCCAAAGCCAATGTAAATGATGAAATAGCATGAGGAATCTTAGGATCAAAATTGGGGTCTTACATACCACTTGATATCTTTGACCAAATGATGAAGAAACTTGTTAAGGAAGTCACACAAGATACCCAAATAAATTAGGGCTTCCAAGACAAACAAGCTTCAATCTCTTGATGAATTTGTTTTATCAAATTGACAAATAAAAAACATGGAGATCCATATATTATGCTCAGAACCATAGTGAACCTTTCTTTGATTTATATCTTTCATTGAGGGTCTCAAAACCTAGTTGTGAGCTTGATGAGGCACATGTGGACATACACACTATCTAGAAAAGAAACAACACTACACATAGAGATATTTTTGGTATTTTGGTTAGTAAACAAAAGAAAATAAAGTATGATACAATCAAATGTGCTTGGTGATGTCTCCCAATGCATACCCAATGAATGAGGTGTGAGGAGAATACCAAGGTGTGATCCCAAAGCCAATGTAAATGATGAGATAGCATGAGGGATCTTACGGTCAAAATTGGGGTCTTACAGCTGCCCCTTTTTAGTGACATTCTAGCTAAGTATGAGAAGGTTACAAGATTTGTATAAACTTAGTATAATTGACTTAAATAACAACATCAAGAAACAAATTTTGGTCCCTAAGAGACCTCATGATGCATATTGTAACACCCCGAATTTAATTAATTAATTAATTTGAATTATTTAGATTTTTATATGATTAATGGGTGTTTTAAATTAATTGTGTATGATTGTGGGGGTAGGTATCCTTGAAATAGAAGTGTGGAGGGAGTAAGAGTTTGATATAGTTGTTGATAATTAATTAGAATTTTAATTATTGATTGAAATAAATAGTTTTTTATTCGAATTAATTAAATAAATAAATAAAAATAACTAGAATATGAGCATCTTAATTAAATAATGAAATTTAGTTATTTTACTTATTTAATGAGGATAATGAGAATTTTTAATAATTAGCCTATAACTATTTTATTTAATTGATTGGAATAAAATAGAAGAGTAGAAATAGTATGGAGAAAAAGAAGAATATTATTAGTATTTATTTATTAAAAGAAAATTAGATCCAAGAGGGGTATGGTGGTAAATAATATGATAAGTGAGGGAAATGGTGGAAGTTCCTAATTGAGGGGGATTAGGTTAATGATAAAAAGGTTAGTAAGAGAGTTTGGAGGATTTTACGTAAATAGAATTTTGTGGTGAGAAGAGGCAACAGATTGAGCTAAAAGAAAACTCCATTGTTAGAGCTTGAAGTGTGCATCTTGTTGGAAAATATAAGGTAAGGGTGAGAGTTTGTTCCAATAGTAAATGATATGATAGAAGGATAGAATGGAGGGATCCTTAACCTCCTTAGGATTGAGTGTTTTGATTCACAATTTTGAATTTGGATGTTATGGTGATTATTATATGATGATAATATGATGAATTTCATGTGTTTTATATGTATGTAGTTTTCTGTTTTGATGATTAAACTTATATTCACCATTGTTGCAATTTCGAAGGTTTTAGGCATAATCTTAAAGTTGTGATTAAATTATTTAATTGGGTTAAAACTATAATTTAACTTTATAAAATTATAGTATTACATGGGTTGTAATTTTCTGAGCGTTTGGATTTTTACGGAATCGAAATCGGAGGTCCGAAAGGGCTCCAACAATGAAAAACGCAGAAAATTCGGCATTCTGTCCGTCGTAATCGCGAGCTTTTTTTTATATTTTACGGTCGAAATCGTTTTGGTCATAACTTTTGATCCGTAAGTCCAAATCGAGTGACGTTTGAAGTGTTGGATATCTGAAATAGAGGACTATAACTTTGTTTCAGGAATAGAATAATTTTGGAGATTATTTCATGGACGTTTTTGGGGTTGAAGAAGAAGAAAATTATGTTGGAAAATTTAGAAAACAACAACTTTTTAGTAACGCCTTCGTGCACGGTTTTGATCATGACTTTCAACTCGTGAATCATTTGGGGTTGGGGTTTAAAGCATTAGAAAGGTGGCTTTAAGAGATACAATGTGATGGTGATAAGTGAATTTATTGAGTATTATTCCTATGCCTACTATGTTGGTGAAGTTTTTGTTCTTACGTTCAGTTAATGAATTGTTAACACATCTCGACGATTTTGGTCATAACTTTCATTTCGTAAGTCCGACTTTGATGGCGTTTGAAGTGTTAGAAAGCTAACGCTCATACCTAAAACATTGTAGTGATTGTTGATATGTTTTAATAATATTCACATGCCCACTGTATTGATAAATATATTGGTTTATACGTTTGGTTGATGAATCGTTGCATTATTGTAATATCATTGTGTGATAATTATGTTGTTATGTCGATGATGTTAAGATGTTGATGAGTTGTTGATATTTGTTGATGTTATTCATGTGGTAACATGAACTGGTTGTTGCATGATGAATGGTGTGATGCATAAATGATGAGAAGCGTGTGGGGATCCTTTAGGTGAACCTTATCGTGTTAATGCATGTTATTTGAGAGTCATGCATCTTGGTGTACGGGCTTCGGTCCTATTTTGGTGAGCCTCGATTCTATGGTGATGGATCAGGGGCGAGTAGCTAATTCTTATTATGAGAGATTAGTGAAGCGTTACATATGTTAATGGTAACGATTTTTGGTGAGCCTCAATCCCATGGTGATGGATCGGGTGCGAGTAGCTAATTCCTATTATGGGGGATTAGTGAAGTGTTACCTACGGTGATTGTATCAATTTTAGTGTGCTCCAGTTCCAAGAGGGAATCAATACTATGGTGGGGATCATGGAGTGAGATGAACCTGAGTGTTCATTTTGGTATCATTTGCATGTTGAGTCGGTGTTAAGTACATTGCATAAGTGTTGCATTTGTATTGGTTGTTATTGATGTGTTGTTGGATGAGATGTTGTTGCATATGATGTTAAGGATAAATGAGATGTGGTTTTGTATGATGTTGATGATAATTGAGAAGTTGTTGTGTATGATGTTGATTATGATTTGGATGTAAGAATGTGATATATTGTTGTGCATGATTGTGTAGATGTTGTACTCTATTCTTCATTTTATATCAGTATTATTGAAATTAATTCTCACCCCTTCTGTTTGAATGTTGCCTTTACATGGGCATCGTGCAGATACTCAAGAGTAGTATTGCTGAAGTAAGTGGAAGGTAGCTCTTGGATTAATTCTTTATTTTATCGCTTTTACTAGTGGTACCTTGCTCTGATCATGTAACATCGGGTTGGGTTAAACGCTTTCTTTATTCCTTATGTTTGATCATGTTGAAGTCATAATACTAATTTTGTTGTTGAGAATTCTTAAGATGTTGAGTTGATTGATTAGAACTCTCTTATTTTGTTATTGCAAATGAAGTTGAGACTAGATGTTATTACTTGCTTTATCTTCCATAATTGTGATGATAATTCCGCTGCGATGATACTTTAAAATGGAAGTGAGCATGCAGTGACCAGTTATGAATGTCTTATTTTGTGAATATATAATACCGATCAACTGAGAAGGATGTCGTGTAAACATCCCAGGTATGATTCAGATAAGTAGGATGTCGTGTAAACATTCTTATTATAAATGTGTGTATTGAAATTTACTGTTGAAACCCGTGTTATGGAGCAGGTCATGTGTGTTATGAATGTGTGACACCCTATGTGGTTTTATTTTATATTTAATTTATGCGATAAATTATGGGTGGGGTTTAGGGTGTTACATTAGTGGTATCAGAGCAGGTCGGTTCGTCCGGCCAGGTTGTTTAGTTATGTTTGTTCCCTAGTATGCGACATGTGTGTGAGAAGACTATCGATGCTTGTTTTATTTTCCATTTGCAGATTGGGAATGAAATAAGTGGGGGAGAAGCGTCTGCTTATCTTGAATGTTCCAATTGTATCAAGCTTGGACATTATGTTATTGCATGCAAGAGTGCAGTGTTGGCTAGTTAACCTGTTTTGAGAATGTTGTGCTTTTCCTGAACCCGAAGAGAGGTTGGATTCGAGGATGGTGTTGGTTAGAAAAATGGTGTGATCCTTGAGGGGATACGGTCAGGTGTTCTCGTTGGTCTCTTCCTTGTGAGGGGGAAGGCGATGTTTTGGCTAGAGATGAGCAAGTGGTGTGTTAAGTATCCTGACGTGCTCCCTGAGGATGTGTATGGTTTGTATTTTGTTAGAATAAGTTGACGTTATTCTTGGAATAAATTGGTTGGAGTTAAACCAAGTGTTTACCAATTATTTTGATAAGTTGGTGCAATGTGTCGCTGATTGCAAGAGCTCAGGCGATGTTAAATTTGTGTTGTTCCTAACATTGAAGATGTTGTCGATTCGAGATTCCTGTCTGCCAGTCAAGTTGGGAAGTCTTTAGGGAAAACGACCAGGTATGGTTAATGTTGTTTCTCGGAGAGTAGAGAGAAGTGTGACGACTAGTGTTATTTCAGTGGTGTGTGATTTTTGATGTTTTCCTAAAGATATCTGCAACTTGTCTCTAGAGCGTGAATTTGAATTTGATAGAGGTGAAGAGTTGGCATTTGTATCAGCTAAGCAAGTGAGAGAATCCGTGAAGGATACGTAACAAGTGTTTGTGATGTTAGTTTCGTTGGAAGCTAGAGGACAGGGAGTTGTTCGTGATCTTCCTAGAGTGTGTGAATTTCCTGAAGTGTTTCCTGAAGACATCAGTGATTCGCCTCTAGAGTGCGAAGTGGATTTTTCTATAGACTTAGTACCCGGTACTAGTCAGGTGTCGATGACTCCTTATAGGGTGTCTACTTTAGAGTTGGGGAATTGAAGAAGCAACTAGAAGATTTACTTCAGAAGAAGTTTGTATAACCAAGTGTTTCTATGTGGGGATGTGTCAGTGTTATTAGTGAAGAAGAGGGACGGTAGTATGAGGCTCTGAGTGATCTGATAATTGTATTGTAGGCATTGGAAGAGAACCATTTGTACGCAAAGTTTTTCCAAATGCGAGTTATGGTTAAAGAAAGTGAGTTTCCTTGATCATGTGAGTCTAGTAGTGGTATAGTTGTGAATCTATTGAAGATAGGTGTCGTGTTACAATGGGAGACTATGAAGTATGCCACTGAGATTAGAAGTTTTTCTTGGATTGAATGGTTACTACAGGAAGTTCATTAAATGTTTTTCAAATTTAGCATTGTTGTTAACTCAGTTGACTCGAAAGGGTCTAGCGTATGTTTGGGATGTGCATTGTGAAAAGTGTTTCCAAGAACTCAAGAAGAAGTTGATGGCCGCTCCAATTTTGATTTCGACGAATCCAAGTGAGTCCTTTGTTGTATATTGTGATGCTTTGAGATGGGTCTAGGAGGTGTGTTGATGCAAAATGGTCAAGTTGTGGCTTCTGCTTAGAGACGATTGAGATTTCATGAAAGGAATTTTCCTACGCATGATCTTGAGTTGACAACAGTGGTATTCATGTGGATGATTTGGAGGCACTACCTATTTGGATCCAAATTTGAAGTGTTCAATGATCACAAGTGTTTGAAATATTTATTTGATGAGAGGAGTCGAATATGAGGCAGGGGCGATGGCTTGAACTTTTGAAGGATTATGATTTTAATTTGAGTTACCATTTGGGTAAAGCTAATATTGTAGTTAATGCGATGAGTAAGAAGTTTTTACACAGGTCGATGCTTATGGCTCGAGAGTTAGAACTAATTGAGCAATTCAAAGATATGATTTAGTGGGTCGATAAACTCCTAACAATGTGAAGTGAGGTATGTTGAAGTTGACGAGTGGTATCCTTAAATAGATCAGATAAGGTCAGAGATCTGATTTGAGTTTGATAGATCGTCTCACATTAATCAACCAAGGTAACATATGTGATTTCCGAGTTGATGAAAATGGTGTGATGATGTTCAGAGATAGAATTTATGTTTCTAGTATACCCGGATTTAATAGGAGTATTCTTGAGGAGGGTCACAGAAGTGGATTGAGTATTTATCCTGATGCTAATATGTATCAAGATTTGAAGAAAATGTTTTGATGGCCAAGAATGAAGAAAGAGGATGCAAAAGTCGTGTATGCTTGTTTGACTTGTCAGAAGTCAAAGATCGAGCATCAGAAGTCGTTGGGTCTGATGCAACCATTGAATATTCCATAGTGGAAATGGGATAGTATTTTCAGGGATTTTGTAACAGATTTACTGAAGACTTCAAAGGGATGCGATTCAATTTGGGTGATTGTGGATAGATTGACCAAATCGGCTCATTTTGTACAAATGAGGACAATTATCCTTTGCAGAAGCTGAATGAATTGTATATTGATGATGTTGTGAAGTTGAATGGTAATCCTTCAAGTATTGTATCAGATAGAGATCCGAGATTTACATTGAGGTTATGGGAGAGTTTGCAGGCTACTTTGGGTACTAAGCTGAAATTGAGTTCTTCTTATCTTACATAGAAAGACGGTCAAATAAAGAGGACTATCCAATCTTTGGAGGACCTATTGAGGGTTTATGTGTTAGAACAAGGAGGTACTTGTGATAACTACTTGTCATTGATTGAGTTTACCTACAATAACAATTTCTATTCTAGTATCAAAATGGACCATATGAGGCGTTGTATGGTAGGAGATGTAGAACTTATTTATGTTAGTATGAGTCAGGCGAACAGTTTATGCTCAAATCTGAGATTGTTCACTTGACGACTAAAAAGATCAAGACGATCCAAGAAAAGAGGAAAGCATCGCATAGTCGTCAGAAAAGTTACCATGACAAGAGGAGGAAAGCGCTTGAGCTCCAGGAGGGAGATCATGTGTTTTTGAGGGTTACGCTGGTAGCTGGTGTTGGTCGAGCTTTGAAGTCTCAAGAGCTCACACCATATTTTGTTGGCCCGTACCAAATTTTACAAAGGATAGGAGAGATGGCCTATAGGATTTTTTTGCTGTCGCTGCTTGCTAATCTTCATGATGTGTTTTACGTGTCTCAGTTGAGGAGATATATTTCAGATCCATCTCATGTGATCCAAGTGGATGATGTGTAGGTGGGAGAATATCTGACTGTTGATGTATCACCTGTGCAGATAGAGGATCGGGAAGTGAAACCGATTCATGGTAAAGAGGTTGCCTTAGTGAAGGTAGTTTGGGGTGGACCAATTGGTGGGAGCATGACTTGAGAACGTGAGAGGCAGATGAAGGAGTCGTATCTGACTCTATTTTTCTCAAGTAATTTTCGAGGGCGAAAATTTCTTAAGTGGGGGAGAGTTGTAACACCCCAAGTTTAATTAATTAATTCATTTGAATTCTTTAGATTTTTATATGATTAATGGGTGTTTTAAATTAATTATGTATGATTGTGGGGTGTACGTAGCCTTGAAATAGAAGTGTGGAGGGAGTAAGAGTTTGATATAGTTGTTGATAATTAATTAGAATTTTAATTAGTGATTGAAATAAATAGTTTTTTATTCGAATTAATTAAATAAATAAATGAAAATAACTAGAATATGAGCATCTTAATTAAATAATGAAATTTGGTTATTTTATTTATTTAATGGGGATAATGAGAATTTTTAATAATTAGCCTATAACTATTTTATTTAATTGATTGGAATAAAATAAAAGAGTAGAAATAGTATGGAAAAAAAGAAGAATATTATTAGTATTATTTTATTAAAAGAAAATTAGAGCCAAGAGAGGTATGGTGGTAAATAATATGATAAGTGAGGGCAATGGTGGAAGTTCCTAATTGAGGGGGATTAGGTTAATGATAAAAAGGTTAGTAAGAGAGTTTGGAGGATTTTACGTAAATAGAATTTTATGGTGAGAAGAGGCAAGGGATTGGGCTAAAAGAAAACTCCATTGTTAGAGCTTGAAGTGTGCATCTTGTTGAAAAATATAAGGTAAGGGTGAGAGCTTGTTCCAATAGTAAATGATATGACAGAAGGATAGAATGGAGGGACCCTTAACCTCCTTAGGATTGAGTGTTTTGATTCACAATTTTGAATTTGGATGCTATGATGATTATCATATGATGATGATATGATGAATTTCATGTGTTTTACATGTGTGCAGTTTTCTGTTTTGATGATTAAACTTATATTCACCATTGTTGCAATTTCAAAGGTTTTAGGCATAATCTTAAAGTTGTGATTAAATTATTTAATTGGGTTAAAACTATAAATTAAGTTTATATAAATATAGTATTACATGGGTTGTAATTTTCTGAGCGTTTGGCTTTTTACGGAATCTAAATCGGAGGTCAGAAAGGCCTCCAACGATGAAAAACGCAGAAAATTCGGCATTTTGTCCGTCGCAATCGCGAGCCTTTTTTATGTTTTATGGTCGAAATTGTTTTGGTCATAACTTTTGATCCGTAAGTCCAAATCGAGTGCCGTTTGAAGCGTTGGATATTTGAAATAGAGGGATATAACTTTGTTTCAGGAATAAAATAATTTTGGAGATTATTTCATGGATGTTTTTGGGGTTGAAGTAGAAGAAAATTATGTTGGAAAATTTAGAAAACAACAACTTTTTAGTAACGCCTTCGTGCACGGTTTTGATCATAACTTTGAGCTCGTGAATCATTTAGGGTTGGGGTTTAAAGCATTAGAAAGGTGGCTCTAAGAGATATAATGTGATGGTGATAAGTGAATTGATTGAGTATTATTCCTATGCCTACTATGTTGGTGATGTTTTTGTTCTTACGTTCAGTTAATGAATTGTTGACACATCTCGACGATTTTGGTCATAACTTTCATTTCATAAGTCAGATTTTGATGGCGTTTGAAGCGTTAGAAAGCTAACGCTCATACCTAAAACATGGTAGTGATTGTTGATATGTTTTAATAATATTCACATGCCCACTGTATTGATAAATATATTGGTTTATACGTTTGGTTGATGAATCGTTGCATTGTTGTAATATCATTGTGTGTTAATTATGTTGTTATGTCGATGATGTTAAAATGTTGATGAGTTGTTGTTATTTATTGATATTATTCATGTGGTAACATGAATTGGTTGTTGCATGATGAATGGTGTCATGCATCTTGGTGTACGGGCTTCGATCCAATTTTGGTGAGCCTCGATTCTATGATGATGGATCGGGTGCGAGTAGCTAATTCTTATTATGAGGATTAGTGAAGCGTTACATATGTTGATGGTAACGATTTTTGGTGAGCCTCGATCCCATGGTGATGGATCGGGTGCGAGTAGCTAATTCCTATTATGGGGGATTAGTGAAGCGTTACCTACGGTGATGGTAGCGATTTTGGTGTGCTCCGGTTCCAAGAGGGAATCAATCTTATGGTGGGGATCATGGAGTGAGATGAACCTGAGTGTTCATTTTGGTACCATTTGCATGTTGAGTCGGTGTTGAGTACATTGCATAAGTGTTGCATTTGTATTGGTTGTTATTGATGTGTTGTTAGATGAGATGTTGTTTCATATGATGTTAAGGATAAATGAGATGTGGTTTTGTATGATGTTGATGATAATTGAGAAGTTGTTGTGTATGATGTTGATTATGATTTGGATATAAGAATGTGATATATGGTTGTGCATGATTGTGTAGATGTTGTACTCTATTTTTCATTCTATATCAGTATTATTGAAATGAATTCTCACCCCTTCTGTTTGAATGTTGCCTTTACATGGGCATCGTGCAGATACTCAAGAATAGTATTGCTGAAGTAAGTGGAAGGTAGCTCTTGGATTAATTCTTTATTTTGTCGCTTTTACTAGTGGTACCTTGCTCTGATCATGTAACATTGGGTTGGGTTAAACGCTTACTTTATTCCTTATGTTTGATCATGTTGAAGTCATAACACTAATTTTGTTGTTGAGAATTCTTAAGATGTTGAGTTGATTGATTAGAACTCTCTTATTTTGTTATTGCAAATGAAGTTGAGACTAGATGTTATTACTTGCTTTATCTTCCATAATTGTGATGATAATTCCACTGCGATGATACTTTAAAATGGAAGTGAGCATGCATTGACCAGTTATGAATGTCTTATTTTATGAATATATAATACCAATCAGATGAGAAGGATGTCGTGTAAACGTCCCTGGTATGATTCAGATAAATAGGATGTCGTGTAAACATCCTTATTATAATTGTGTGTATTGAAATTTACTATTGAAACTCGTGTTACGGAGCAGGTCATGTGTGTTATGAATGTGTGACACCCTATGTGGTTTTATTTTATATTTAATTTATGCGATAAATTATGTGTGGGGTTTAGGGTGTTACACATATGATATGAATGTTAAGAATAATCTTTGTGGGGAATATATTTCCGCAGAGGAAAAGAATCCGAAGATACCGAAAGTCCACAGGAGCATAATGCATTCCATAAGGAAAGCTCACTGAGGAGACAGAGACTCTGGGGGATAAAAAGCTATGCGTAGGCCAGACTACGACTTGAAAACTACTGGTGACGCGAGGGGATTTCCATGAAAATAAATCAATGGAAAGAATCAGACTACGGAGAAAGGAAATTTGCATGTATTGGGATAACACCAATACAACAAGAAACACCCGCTGGGGAAATGCGTAAATCGGAACAAAGATAAAACACAAAAGGGATATCGATTTTAGAGAAATACTAAACCAAACTCAATTGGGGAAGAAAACCTTCAACACAGGAGTAAAAGAGATATATTATCCACTACCGGTTACTGGGTAGGAAGATAATACACTCGGACAGAGGGACATCTGTTACCGATTAGGGTAAACATATCAAGGATGACTCGTTGAGAAAAATGAGGCATATTCATTGCTGGTTACTGGGTAAGAATAACCTCTTGGGGAAAAGAAATCAAAGAGGAATTACAACTACCTGTTACTGGGCAAAAGTCCAAAGAGAGAGTATCTGTCACTAATTAAAGTGAATATATCAAGGATAAACTCAAAGGGAAGAATATTCGTTACCAGTTAAGATGAACATATCAAGGATAGAATGTCGGGGAAAATAGGAATTACAACTGCCAGTTACTGGGCAGGAGACCAAAGAGAGAGTAAATTTGTCACTGGTTAAAGTGAACATATCAAGGATAGACTCATAGAGAATAATAGAATTTATATCTACCAGTTACTGGGTAGAAGAATGCAAATAGGAATTACAACTACCGGCTAATGGGTAGAATATCAAAAAAAAAAGAAAATTCCTCACCGGTTAAAGTGAAAATATCAAGGATAAACTCTCTAGGGAAAAAAGGAATTACAACTACCTTTTTACTGGATAGACTACCAAAGAGGAAGAATATTTGTCCTCAACTAAGATGAACATATTGTAGCGGGGTTTTCGTTACCTTTAGGTTTATTGACTAAACCAAAAGTCAACTTACAATTCGAGTCGCCACCGCACTTTTATTTATCCAAAGGAAAGGCTAAAAAGCGAACAAAGGCCAAGGTAAGAAGTTTTGCAAAGATGTGTTGTAGGTTGGTATTTGTGAAAATATTTGAACAAAAGATTGGGGGGATGAGAAGAGAATATATTATATTTACAAATTTGTTGTTTGAATGGATGAACCCATTGCCTACGTACCATCACAAGGGAGGATGAAAACCTCATAGTTCGGGGTAAAAATCACAAAGATTGGTGAATTGATTTGAACAAAAGCCCTAAGGTCTTTTGTTATCAAAGGGAGAAAACTCAACCTAAACCAACAATCCACCATGTGAGGAAGGCTTCAACATACTAGTGAGGAGTTCACCCTATAATAAGTATGGAAGACTTATAATCCAATCACTAAGGATGAGGTAAGATTTACATCAACCACTATGATAACTCAAACCTATGACTAATGTTTATGAAAAAGGATTTAACAAAAGGTGGCCATTGGAACCACAAAAAACAACTTGAAGTGAGTTGTATTTACAAGTTAGATTTATTTACAAAATAAGGTCAAAGTTGAGTTAAGATTTATTCACAATGAGTATTAATGAAAATAGTTTTGAAAAGTCAAAGGCTTAAGGTCTAGGTTTCTAATTTGAAACAAATTCAAAGTTTGAAGAAAAGATTTTTTGGCTTGGTTAGAGTGAGGAGAAGAAGAGAATGGCTAGTCCTAAAGCATGCAAAGATAAGAGAGGAAAGATAAACCCTTGGAGTTCCTTTTCTTGAAATCATAGAGATGATTCAAGATGCTCCTTTCCTTTGGACTTAGCAAACAATCAAGCAATCAAACAATATTTGGATTCAAGCTCCTAGGATCTCCATTTGGCTTGTCTCTCTTAACTTGGCTACTCATGACAATGGTCCTCCTTTCACAATTTCAAGATGGAATCCCAATCACACAAGAGCAAACATCAAAAAGTTCACAACACAATAAGGGGAATGGACAAAGAATAGGTTTGGATGAGAAGTCCTAATTCTAAGTTCTTTCTCCTTTTGCATTTGGTTTACACAAGACAAACACAAAAACAAACACAAGATAACAATATATTTATATACAATAATGGGCTCAAATGAGCAAAATAAAAATGACATAAACATAAAATATGTGCTCAAGTGAGCAAAGGGAAAAGCAATATGAATAATGAGCAAGAAATAAATTGCATTAAAAGTAAAGGACAAGAAATTAAATGCTCAAATTAAAGTTAGTGATTAGTATAGTTATGTTAGCTTGTCATAAGACAATGTAGCGCTATGTTAAGCAATCAATGTAGCACTAATGTAGTAGTCACACCTATCTGAGGCCGATTAATAAAACTATAGGCAAATAAACACAAGTTAGAGATCATGACTAGTAAGCCAATCTCCATAAACTTGCCATGCCAAAATAAAAGGGGAAGGGCCTTGTATGGACTTTAGATTATTTGCTTGACCAAGAAGCAACCTATCTTGGACACAAAACAACTCACTTGATCATGGATCAAGTTGAGTTTGGTTTGGATCAAAGAAGGTTAAACCTCTCATTTGTCAAGACCAACCATAACACATTAACTCATTGGCCATTAATGAAAAGAATGGGATGAAGATGAAAGGGAGGGAAAAAGAAGACAAGTATCAAATCCAATTGATCAAATGTGAACCAAGTCAACATTAATCAATGCCAAACAGAGAAGAAATGAAGATTACAAGTCAACAAGTCAACCATAATTTTTTGGTATTTTTTTGAATTAAAATCAAATGCAAATAAAAATAATCAAAATAAGGTTAAATCTCATATTTAATTCAAATCAACTTCAACAAGTCCAATTAAATTCTCACAGGTCTAACATGGTCAAATAAACTTTCACTAATTTTCTCAAAAATTTTGGAAATCAGAAAGTATTTAAAAACAATTAAAAACACTAAAAAATAACACAATATGAACTAAAATCTCAAATAAATCTCAAATCAAATTAGAAATTGATGAGACTATTTTTCATTGACTTATCATGAACCATAGGTGTTAGGAAAATATTTTTGGATTTTTCAAATATTAGAAAGTATTTTAAAATGAATTAAAACTATTTAGAACCAAATAATTCACAAAAAATATTAAATGAAGTCACAAAAATAATTAAAAATCAAAATATGAAACTAGCTTTTTCAAGAAACATTTTGGAATTGGTCTCATATTTTTGTGATTTCAAATAAATTTCTTTATGAATTTTTGAAAATATAAGGAATTAACTGAAAATAAAATGAAAAATAGAAATGATGGAAAATCTACCGCCACGTGGTTAGATTCATTAAATGATGTGGCGTGGATAGATGGCTCAAATGCAAGGGCGCATGGTGGACATAAGTCAAACGCGCAACATAGATCTTAAAACGAAGTAAACATAATGAACGCATGAGATTATAACGTGGCAAAGCAATCCAATGGTTAGGAAGATGCACACGTGGTGATGGTGGTGGAAACCACCATCTTCTCCAGTGAGCTACCAGAATCCGGCCATCACTTGTAGAGAAAAATTTTGTAAAGAAAATGAAAAACAGGGACATCAAATTGAAGCTCATGTGATGTACATCACCACTGTATCCAATGATGGGTGAAAAACCAAGTTGAATTCATTTGGAATGGAATTGGACGTGTAAATGAAGTGGAACTTGCTTTCACATTAAGTTTCACCATGAAATGCAAAAATGAACATAAAGAAAGAGCTCTTCGAAACTCCCACATGGTAAGTCCAAAAAAGTAATGTTAGTAATTGTTGGAAAGCCCTTGAAATAAGGAACAAAAGTCCTGTTAGGCAAAAATTCATTTGGCATTTGGAAATTAATGAAACTGGCTGTGAAAGATTGGGTACTAAACATGTTTAAGTCTCCTTTGAAAATTTTCACCAAAAGCAAGCCTATTCAAGCCTCTCTGTTTGCATGATGCAAGCTTCAAATGGAAAAACCTCCAACATCAAAGTTGTATATCCTTTCAATTTGATCAATTCAGCCTCAATTTTTGCATCATTTGGATTTTACATGTAAAAGTTATGGGCATTTGAAGTTGGGTACTTTTTCAAATTCAATGACTTAGGTCCAATGTGACCTATAATGTTTTATATTATCACATGTATTTATTTTGGATTATTAAATTTTGTCCAACATAACATTTTAAGTAGACATCTCAAGCTTTCCAATACATTTGGTCTCACCTCAAAATCATAAAACTTAAGGAAGTTAGGTCCTCGGAAAGTTGACCCAAAATTAGGGTTTCAGTCAAAATGACCTATACTGTTTTGAAATGAATGTTGACCTTCCATGTTTCAAATGGATTTTTTATGAACATAAAAGTTGTTCATATGGTTCGTAAGAACATATTTTCTCTTGGGGTCATCTTCATTTGACAAACACATAACAAGTTATATCTCAGTGGTCTTCAGTTTAGTCAGATGACTTGACTAGTCAACTTTTCAAGGCCAAACTTCCAATCTTGATGAATAAATGATTGAGGGGCCTCACATAGGCTCATATATGCATAAACTAATGAATGGAAGAACTTAACTTGATTACATTTGATCATAAGTTGAGGTTGCTTCATGAGCAAGGCAAAGTTAAAGCACAGTTGAATTAGGGTTTCCTTGGGAAACAATCCTCAAGTTCTTTGGGTTATCTTGATCAAATTGTAAAATTGAGATACTTGGGAGACATATATGATGATTAGGAGCTTTGTTGACTATTGTCATGCTTTTTCTCATATCCATCTATCCAATGCATTGAGCGTAGGAGCCTCATAGGAGCATTGAAGCACATGATCACTTGAGCTTCAAAACAAAAAAAAGTTAGTGACATATTTTGTGCTTTTGGTTAGTAATCGAAATAAGAAAAGAAATAATATATAATACAAGCATGCTTTGTGGTCTCAAACCACTCACACAAGTCCCAACCTTAGGATTAAGGAGCCAAACAAGCTATGATCCTTGAGGCAATGCAGTGAGCAATGATTTGATGCCATGAGGGATCTTAGGGTCAAAATTAGGGTCTTACAGATGCCCCTATTTAAGGTCATTCTAGCCGGAGATATGAAGGTTAAAATCTTCGTTTCGACGAGGTGGAATGGGCTTAAATAATAACAAAGAGACGAATTTTGGTCCCTAAGAGACCTCATGATGCAAATGTATGCATGCAAAATAAAATCTTCATGGTGAATGATTGCCACGAAGGAAAAGAAATCAAAATAAACTGAAAAATCCATAGGAGTAACACACCGACTAGGGAGACAAAGACTCTGGGGAAAATAAGGTGGAGATGCGTGAGCCGCCCTTTCAGGTTTTCAATCCACCGAGACGCTCATTTTTGCCTAAGCCGCCCTTTCGGGTTTTCAACTTAGTGAGCAATTTTGTTTTAATTTTAGGCAAAGTATTTCTTGACTGCATACGAATTCATAGGACGAGTGAAATCCTCCCCATCCATAGTTGTAAGCAACAAAGTACCTCATGAAAATGCTCTCTTAACAATGTATGGACCTTCATAGTTTGGAGTCCACTTGCCCCTGGAATGGGCGCGAAAGACAAGAGTTTCTTGAGCACGAGGTCACCCTCTCGGAACACATGAGGTTTGATGTTCTTATCAAAGACTTTCTTCATTCTTTGTTGATATAACTGACCATGACACATGGTAGTTAATCTCTTTTCTTCAATCAAATTCAACTAGTCATAACGACTCTGAATCCATTCAGCCTCAGTCAACTTGGGTTCCATCAAGACTCTCATTGATGGGATCTCAACCTCTACGGGGAGAACATCCTCCATGCCATATACAAGAGAGAAAGGGGTTGCCCCTATTGAAGTGCGAACGAATGTACGATAGCCATGCAAAGCAAATGGCAGCATCTCATGCCAATCTTTGTACGTAACAACAATCTTCTGAATAATCTTCTTAATGTTCTTGTTAGCAGCTTCAACAACTCCATTCATTTTGGGTGTATAGGGAGAAGAATTATGATGGGCAATCTTGAACTCGCTACACAGCTCTTTCATCGTCTTATTGTTCAAGTTAGATCCACTATCAGTAATGATTTTGTCTGGCACACATACCGGCATATGAGTTGATTCTTGAAAAACCTCAGAACCACCTGCCTGGTCACATTTGCATATGATTCCGCTTCAACCCACTTGGTGAAGTAATCAATAGCTATGAGAATAAAACGGTGACCGTTCGACGCCTTTGGTTCAATCATGCCAATCATGTCAATTCCCCACACGGAGAAAGGCCATGGTGAGGAAATAACATTCAGAAGTGTCGGGGGAACATGAATCTTATCCGCATAAATCTGACACTTGTGGCATTTCTTCACATACTTGCAGCAGTCAGGCCCCATTGTCAGCCAATAGTAGCTTGCTCTCAACATCTTCTTTGCCATAGTATGTCCATTGGAATGAGTACCAATTGAACCCTCATGGACTTCAATCATCAACAAGTCTGCTTCGTGTCTATCCACGCATCTGAGCAGAACCATG
Source organism: Lathyrus oleraceus (assembly GCF_024323335.1). Taxonomy (NCBI): domain Eukaryota; kingdom Viridiplantae; phylum Streptophyta; class Magnoliopsida; order Fabales; family Fabaceae; genus Lathyrus; species Lathyrus oleraceus. The sequence continues at coordinate 425,063,392 of NC_066583.1, forward strand.
TCGAAATTCCTCTTGTAAAACACATCACCATTAAGGTAAAAACTGACAGATAATCTCCTCAAAGTCTTCTTATCTTTAACAGATGCCCCAGGCGGGTAAGTCTGACTCTGAAGAAAACACTTGATATCATAATACCACGGCTTATCATCTTTCACTTCCTCAACTACAAACACATGAGCTGGTCTATCCAAGCGCATCACAGTAATATTGGGGAATTCATTCCAATACTTGACAACAATCATTGAAGCAAGCGTAGCGAGAGCATCCGCCATCCGATTCTCATCTCGAGGAAAATGATGGAAGTCAACCTTAGTAAATAAAGTTGAAATCATCCTTGCATAATCTCTATATGGGATGAGGCCAGGCTGATTCGTCTCTCATTCACCCTTAATCTGATTAACAACAAGGGCCTAATCACCATAAACATCAAGATGTTTGATCCTAAGATCGATACATTCTTCCAAACCCATAATACAAGCCTGATACTCTGCCATATTATTCGTGCATTTGAAAGTTAGCCTTGCTGTAAAAGGAAAATGTGTGCCTTGAGGAGTAATAATCACTGCCCCAATACCATTTCCATATTGATTAACAGCACCATCGAACACCATACCCCATCGGGAACTAGGCTCTGGCCCTTTATCGAGCGTAGGTTCATCACAATCTTTCATTTCCAAATACAAAATCTCCTCGTCAGGATAGTCATATTGCACAAACTGATAATCCTCAATTGGTTGATGTGCCAAATGGTCAGCCAAGATACTACCTTTAATAGCCTTTTGAGCTCGATACTCAATATCATACTCATATAATAACATCTTCCAACGGGCAATCCTCCCAGTTAAAGCAGGGTTCTCAAAGATATACTTGATTGGATCCATTTTGGATATCAACCAAGTGGTATGATTCAATATATACTGGCGTAAACGCCTAGCAGCCCAAGCCAAAGCACAGCACGTCTTCTCAAGCATTGAGTACCGAGACTCACAGTCAGTGAACTTCTTACTCAAGTAGTATATTGCATACTCTTTCTTTCCTGATTCATCTTGCTGACCAAGGACACAACCCATGAAATCATCAAGCACGGTCAAGTACATAATCAACGGTCTCCTTTCAACAGGCGGAGACAGAATCGGAGGCTCAAACAAATATTCTTTGATACTTTCGAAGGCCTTTTGGCAATCCTCGGTCCAATCATGATGTTGATCTTTCCGGGGGAGCTTGAATATAGGCGCACATGTGGCAGTCATGTGAGATATAAATCTCGAAATGTAATTCAAGCGGCCAAGAAAACCTCGGACTTACTTCTCAGTTTTGGGCGCAAGCATATCTTGTATTGCTTTGACCTTGGCAGAATCAACTTCAATACCTATCTCGCTGACAATAAAGCCCAATAACTTTCCGGAACGGACTCCAAATGTACACTTGTTCGGATTCAGGCGGAGCTTGTACTTCCTCAAACGTTGGAAAAGCTTCAACAACTATTCTACATGTTCAACTTCCATTTTCAACTTTGCAATCATATCATCAACATACACCTCAATCTCCTTATGCATCATATCATGAAACAAGGTAGTCATAGCGTGTTGATACGTGACTCCAACGTTCTTCAAACCGAAGGGCATCACTCGATAACAGAATGTTCCCCAAGGTGTGATGAATGTTGTCTTCTCCATATCCTCGGGTGCCATTTTAATCTGATTATAACCGGAAAATCCGTCCATAAATGAAAAGACATTGAATTTAGCTGTATTGTCTACCAACATATCAATGTGTGATAGAGGAAAATCATCTTTTAGACTAGCTTTATTCAAGTCACGGTAATCCATGCACATTCGTACTTTTCCATCTTTCTTAGGCACAAGCACAATATTAGCCACCCATTGAGGATATGCAAAAGTCACCAGAAACCCCACATCAATTTGCTTTTGAACTTCTTCTTTAATCTTCATTGCCATATTGAAGGAGAATTTCAATCCAAGGCGCAGCGGAATTTAAAAATTTCTCCATTTAGTGATCCTTACGAATGGGCATGATCAGTGATAGAATCGTTACCTCTTGTGGCGATTCAAACCATTGGTGCAGATCTCTTATAACGATCAAAACCTTGGATACAAATCCACGGGGCGATCACGAACGTTGAATGATGACAACGTCTCTACTCAGTCCACACGAACGGGTACCTTCAATCTCAGTGCTAGCTGGTACGAATGAAGGCTTTGAGTGAGTGAGAGAGGGAAACGAAATTCCAAGTCTTCACTTGAGATGAGTTGAGTCTGAGTGACAATGCTTCTACCCAAGGGTTCTATTTATAGAACCACATGTGTGGGCTTCAAGCTAAAAAGCCCACTTAAGTGTATTTTGGCCCATATCTCATAATATGCTAAAATCACTTAAGTATTTGGTACCTTACCATATTTCGTATTCTACTTAAGTACACCGTACCTTACGATGTTCCTTAGTTACTCTATCTCTCATCAATCCGTCCTTTGTGTGTGACCCTATAGGTTTTCGCGGCGTTGGCAATTATATTAAATCACGTATTTAACATAATAAACAGTGAGGGGTATCTAGCAACACATCACTTCTCTCCAAGCCACGAAAATGTCATGTGATCTGACAAGTCCTTCTGTGATAATAATTATGTGTATAGTTACCCTTTTGCCCTTATGTCTATATTGAACACAAGGTATAGACCGTGTCATCCTTGTCCAGTTCAATATTGGGCCCATAGACATTTATCCTGTTACACAGGATGGGTAAATTCCATCTAGGTCACTCATGTCCCTCAGTATGCTTCGTGGAGTACCCATCAACTGTCTTTATGGTTATCCAGTTACGGACAACGGTGGATCAACAATAATGCACTCGACTCTACATTTAGGATCCATAGTGGTTTCAGGTCGAAGAGTGGTATACACCATTATCACCATGAGAATAACTTACGGCACTTTGCATAACTTTCTATATAGTATTCTTATAGCGGGTCAATCTGGTATAAATATTACTCTTAATATTCATACCTATGTTTAAGACTTGATAACTCTTTATCCATGATCCATGAGATGTGATCATCAGTCTACAAACATAATAGTCTTAATGCTTTAATGTTATCCCACTTCACAATAAAGCTCGACTACAGATACTTTAAGAATAATGTCCTTATGTTTAATGTGATCTCATGATTAAGTCATACTTGATACATTAAACAGACTAGCTATTCTAGGGACTTTATTAACCAACCATAATAAAGAAAAAGCCTTAAATAATTCAATATAAGTACCAAAAGTATTGGCCTCTAGGGCTTACACCAACAATCTCCCACTAGCACTAGAGCCAATCAGGCATACCCCTAATGCCCATTGATCTAGTATGGCCATCATGCATTTGCTGCGCAAGAGGCTTTGTAAGTGGGTCAACAATATTGTCAAGTGTCGGTACTCTACATATTTTCACATCTCCTCTATCTATTATCTCTCGAATGAGATGATAACGCCTAAGTATGTGTTTGGATCGTTGGTGAGATCTAGGCTCCTTAGCTTGTGCGATAGCACCATTATTATCATAATAGAGACCAATGGGATCCACAATGCGAGGAACTATGCCAAGTTCACTAAGGAACTTTTGATCCAAACAACTTCCTTTGCTGCACTTGAGGCAGCAATATACTCGGCCTCGGTTGTAGAATCAGCAACTGTATCTTGCTTTGAACTTTTCTAGCTCACCGTGCCACCATTTAAGCAAAACACATAACCATTGGAATCATTCATAGTAAAGCGTCTCAGCACTTTGTCTATGTACTCTGACTTAGGCCAAGCAATTTTGTGATCTATCTCTATAGATTCTGATTCCTAATTTATAGGTTGCTTCACCTAGGTCCTTCATAGAAAAGCATTTCCCCAACCAAGACTTTACTTGTTGCAGGGTAGGGATATCGTTTCCAATGAGTAATATGTCATCTACATATAATACCAGGAACACGATCATGCTCCCACTAACCTTCTTGTAGACACAGGGCTCATGTTCGTACTTGATCCATGAGTAATACATCACCTTGATCAGTTATGAGATATCAATATCTCTTAGGTAGGTGACGTATCCTGCCTGACCTACGTTGGTCTTGTTCTACTTGAGCAGGTTGCTCTTTACACAACTATTTGTGTTTCCTGCTCTAATTCCTCCATAGGTGTATCGATGCTTTGTGATTCTTGAATTTCTTTAAGCTCTACTTTCCTCCCACTGATTCCTTTGGAAATAAAATCCTTTTCTAGGAAAACTCAAGTTCGAGCGACAAATACTTTGCCCTCAGAAGGATTGTAGAAGTGATACCCTCTTGTTTCTTTAGGATACCTCACAAATAAGCATTTGTCAGATTTGGGCTCAAGCTTAGTTGAAATTTGTCGTTTCACATAAACTTCGCAACCTCAAATCTTCATGTAAGACATATGTGGTTTCTTACCACTCCATATCTCATATGGTGTCTTCTCAACCTTTTTGGATGGAACACGGTTAAGTGTGTAAGGTGATGTCAATAGTGCATGTTCCCAAAAGGAGTTTGGAAGATCGGCGTGACACATCATGGATTGAACCATGTCCAACAGGGTTCGATTTCTTCTCTCAGATACACCATTCCATTGGGGTGTTCGAGGAGGAGTATGTTGGGATAGGATCCCACACTCTTTCAGATGGTCATCATACTCTAGGCTTAAATACTCACCACCTCCATCTGATCGAAGAGTTTTAATATTCTTACCTAGTTGGTTTTGTACTTCATTCTTGAATTCCTTGAACTCTTCAAAGGACTATGATTTGTGTTTCATTAAATATACATAACCATATCTACTGAAATCATCAGTAAATGTGATGAAGTACTGAAAACCTCCTCTGGCTGGCATGTTCAGTGGTCCACATACATTAGTATGTATGAGGGCCAAAAGATCATTATCTCTTTCACCTTTTCCTGTGAATGGAGACTTTGTCATCTTTCCAATTAAACAAGATCTGCATGTCTCATATGATTCATAATCAAAAGAGTCCAACAGTCCATCTTTATGGAGTTTGGAAATGCGTTTCTCATTTATGTGGCCTAATCGACAATGCCAAAGGTAAGTTGGATTTAACTCATTAGGTTTCATCCTTTTAGTATTAATGTTATAAATAGGCATTTTAAGATCAAGGACATATAGTCCATTATTCATTTGTGCAGAAGCATAGAATATATCATTCAAATAAATTGAGCAACAATTGTTCTTTATTATAAATGAAAAACGAAACTTGTCCAAACAAGAAATGGAAATAATATTCCTGCTAATTGCAGGTACATAATAACAGTTCTCTAATTGAATTATTAAACCACTAGGTAAGGTCAATACATAAGTTCCGATGGCTAAAGCAGCAACCTTTGCTCCATATCCAACTCGTAGGTCGACTTCACCTTTTGCCAAATCTCTACTCCTTTTTAGTCCTTGCACATTTGTACAAATGTGAGAACCGCATCCCGTATCTAATACCCATGATGCAGAAGTAGATAAATTAATTTCAATAACAAAAATACCTGAAGTTGAAGTCTCTATTCCATTCTTCTTATCTTCCAAGTACTTTGGGCAGTTTCTCTTCCAGTGTCCGGTCTTACCGCAATGGAAGCAAGTGCCTTCTTTTGCTATGCCTCCACTAGGCTTTAAAGCAGTAACGGTGGGTTTGGGTTTGGAAACTTCCTTGCCTTTCCCTTTATCACCCTGCTTAGTTGGCCTTTTGTTCTGTCTCTTTCGATTTCCGATCATCAGAATGGACTTCCCTTTTGACTTCAGATTCTACTCGGCAGTTCTTAACATGGCGAGCAGTTCAAGAAGCGATTTGTCCATATCATTCATATTGAAATTTAGGACAAATTGACTGAACCCATCTGGCAACGATTGCAAGATCAAATCAGTCGCAAGTTCCTTTCCGAGGGGAAAACCCAATCTTTCAAGGTTTTCCACATACCCAATCATCTTGAGTACATGGGGACCTAGAGGGGCTCCCTCAGCTAACTTGCCTTGAAAAAGGGCTTTTGAAACTTCAAACCTCTCATGCCTTGCTTGCTCTTGATAGAGCAACTTCAGGTGTTCGATCATATCCAACGCTGACATGTTCTCATGTTGCTTTTTTCAATTTTGAGTTCATGGTAGCTAGCATGAGACAAGTAGTTTCATTGGCATCATAGACATGCTTCTTATAAGCATCTCTTTATGGCTTAGGTGCAGAACTAGGAGGTTCCTCTTCAGGAACAGGTGTCTCCAAGACATACAACTTTTTATCATGTTTGAGGACAATCCTCAGGTTTCGGTGCCAATCCACAAAATTTGTCCCAGACAATTTTTCCTTGTCAAGGATTGATCGCAGAATGTTGTTAGAGGTGTTTGTTTTCATGGTAATCTACATAAGGATTAATGAAAATATAAGTATCATTGACATATTTAATTAGGCCTTTAATAAAATATGCTCCCACTATTTTACTAAAAACAAATGACCCTCATCATTTGATTCGGAAAATCCCGTTGGAAGATTTTCTAGTAGGTCGAGATCCATATTTCACTTCGTTCTAAGTCCGCGTAGGTGGATTACACAAAACTAGATTATTTAGGTAAGAACTCCTTCCAATTGTATCTCATACAACTCTCAGAAATTTCAGTTGGGTGAATAACTCCTTATTCCAATCCATCATATGGATCATTCCCAACTTTTTCTTCTAAACATATATATAATCTTATTATAATTTGTTTAGTTAAGTTTGACCCATTGTTTTAACAGTTGGATATTACAATTATCCCATCGCACCTTACTAATATAGAACATGCACCTCGCGTAGGTGAAACCTACATTATTCGAGACTAGTCTTGATGGGTGTTAAAACTTGGAAAGCATAAACTTAATATTTAATTTGAGGGAATTGCAATTTTTCTGATCTCACCGGCTTATTTATCATATAAATCGCCTCTCACATGCATCAACATACATTCACATGCATCAACATACATACATACATAATGAAACAGTTATTGCCCCTAGCACAATTGTTCTCCCAAGCCAATGAGAGAACCTAAGCTAACCTAACAACGATCTAAGCTTCTCCAAGCAAGATCTTCAAGGTTGTCCTCCTTTGGCACTGACTTCTTTGCTTTCTTCATATCATTACATTACATAAAAGAAACTCGTTTTACATACGAGGGAGTGAGATGAGAAAAGAAGTTACATTTGGGAGATTAAGAGAGAGGCACGACACGCAAGTCGTATTTTAAAACCCAAATCAGAATAAAGGAAACCTAAGTCATAACCGATCACCACAAGACAATAATAAAAACTTTATTATTATTATTAATTCTTTTAATTAATTAAAACCAAATTAAATTTCGACGACCGATCACACTACGCAGAGTTAGCCGGGGGCCCGCTGCCCGGTCAGCGGGAACGGAACAATTCATTTAAAATCGATGTCGCTTTTCGCATCAACACTTGATACTTTAAAGCACTGAGTTAGCCGAACGGGTGAATTTTGCCTTGCGTTAACCGGTTAACCATATGCGTTAACCGGTTAACACTGTTTGAAATCTGCTCAAAAATTGTTTTCTGCCTTGCGTTAACCGGTTAACCAAATGCGTTAACCGGTTAACACTGTTTGAAAATCTCTTGGAAAACTGTTTTCCGTCTTGCGTTAACCGGTTAATCAAATGCGTTAACCGGTTAAAACTGTTTGAAAAACTTAAAAAAAAATTATTTCGTATTGCGTTAACCGGTTAACCATATGCGTTAACCGGTTAACACTGTTTCAAAAAGTGTTTAGAAAGCACAACTCTTGTGCAGTCATAACCCCAATCGCATAACTCTCTGACAACACAACCCTTGTGCCGTCATTAACCCTGATGCACCAATTTCAGACCGTCAAACACATATCGATTGTTAATTCAGTATGATTGATCAACACGTCATTGCTTCACCATACTAATGTCGGATCAAGAAGCAAACGACCATTGATCGCTCAAAGGAAAACAATCATTGAGTGTTTGAATGAACAAAAAGAGAACACTATATCATATATAATGTATTTTGCATCAGGATTACATATATCATATATACATAACTTGATCGATATCAATTTAATCTTTGATTCATTCTGTCTTTAATCATATTATTACAGAACAAAAACAGTTATCAGATTCATGGTTTCGTAAGTGGCTCTGATACCACTGAAGGAGAATTTCCATCCAAGGCGCAGCGGAATTTAAAAATTTCTCCATTTAGTGATCCTTACGAATGGGCATGATCAGTGATAGAATCGTTACCTCTTGTGGCGATTTAAACCTTTGGTGCAGATCTCTTATAACGATCAAAACCTTGGATACAAATCCACGGGGCGATCACGAACGTTGAACGATGACAACGTCTCTACTCAGTCCACACGAACGGGTTCCTTCAATCTCAGTGCTAGCTGGTACGAATGAAGGCTTTGAGTGAGTGAGAGAGGGAAACGAAATTCCAAGTCTTCACTTGAGATGAGTTGAGTCTGAGTGACAATGCTTCTACCCAAGGGTTCTATTTATAGAACCACGTGTGTGGGCTTCAAGCTAAAAAGCCCACTTAAGTGTATTTTGACCCATATCTCACAATATGCCAAAATCACTTAAGTATTTGGTACCTTACTATATTTCGTATTCTACTTAAGTACGCCATACCTTACGATGTTCCTTAGTTACTCTATCTCTCATCAATCCGTCCCTTGTGAGTGACCCTATAGGTTTTCGCGGTGTTGGCCATTATATTAAATCACGTATTTAGCATAATAAACAGTGAGCGGTATCTAGTAACACATCACTGCTACCCAAGCCACGAAAATGTCATGTGATCTGACAAGTCCTTCTGTGATAATAATTATGTGTATAATTACCCTTTTGCCCTTATGTCTATATTGAAAACAAGGTATAGACCGTGTCATCCTTGTCCAGTTCAATATTGGGCCCATACACATTTATCCTGTTACGCAGGATGGGAAAATTCCATCTAGGTCACTCATGTCCCTCAGCATGCTTCGTGGAGTACCCATCAACTGTCTTTATGGTTATCCAAATACGGACAACGTTGGATCAGCAATAAAGCACTCGACTCTACATCTAGGATCTATAGTGGTTTCAAGTCGAAGAGTGGTATACACCATTATCACCATGAGAATAACTTATGACACTTTGCATAACTTTCTATATAGTATTCTCATAGCGGGTCAATCCGGTATAAATATTACTCATAATATTCAAACCTATGTTTAAGACTTGATAACTCTTTATCCATGATCCATGAGATGTGATCATCAGTCTACAAACATAATAGTCTTAATGCTTTAATGTTATCCCACTTCACAATAAAGCTCGACTACGGATACTTTAAGAATAATGTCCTTATGTTTAATGTGATCTCATGATTAAGCCATACTTGATACATTAAACGGACTAGCTACTCTAGGGACTTTATTAAACAACCATAATAAAGAAAAAAGCCTTAAATAATTCGATACAAGTACCAAAAGTATTGGCCTCTAGGGCTTACACCAACACATATCAGGATGAGTTCTTCTGAGCTTCTGCTTCACCGGTACACACTCAGGCTTCAACGGCAAGAAATTTTGCACGATATCAGTATCTAGACCAGGCATGTCTACATATGACCAGGCAAAGACGTCGACATTTTCTCATAGCAATTCAATCAACCCCTTCTTAACAAACTCTTCAAGGAGTGCCCCAATCTTTACTTCACGAATGCAATCTTCAGACCCCAAGTTGACTATTTTCAAATTCTCAAGATGTGGCTGAATGATCTTCTCCTCGTGCTCAAGCAGACGAGTAATCTCATTCGGAATCTCTTCAACATCATCTTATTCTGCCTCAAATACAGGGAACTCAAAGTTGGGAGATGGTGTTGGATCCTTATGTTCAATGAGTTTGATTAACCTGCATAATGATTTTGAGTATGAAAGAGATTTTAGAATTCAAACAAGGCAAATCATTATGCAGATGAAAAGTTGATTTTGTTCTCTTTTTAGGGTTTTACGGTGATCACCAATTTCATGCAAAAAGCAAAAAGGAAAAATAATTTGAGAAAAACAAACATTTAACATGCGATTATTGAATGAATATCATTATATTAATCAAATTATGCCAACAATGTCTTCACTTATCCTTTTGGCATGGGGGAAGGGTTTTTAAACAAAATGAACACATTACGTTGACTTATGGATAATTGTTGGAACATCAACAACGACCCAATTATTGCAGATTCCTCCGGGTATGACAAAGTTGCTAAGGTCTTCCCCTTTATCATCTTCGATAATGGTGTAAGACCCCAATTTTGTCCCTAAGATCCCTCATGGCATCATAACATTTCATTTGCAAAGCCTCAAGGATCATGAGCATCTTAGTTCCCTTTGCCTTTGGGTGGGACTACTTGTGAGTGGTTTGAGATCACCAAACATGCTTGAATTGTATATTATTTCTTTTCTTATCTTTATTCACTAACCAAAAGCACAAAAATATGTCACTAACATCTTTTGTTTGTAGCTTGAGCAATCATAAGGTCAAGAGCTTCAAGGAGATCCTTTGTGCAAAGATATGGTCAAAAGAAGATGAAAGCAAGCATGGTAATGGTTCCCAAAGCTCTCATCCATCAAATATGCCTCCCAATTATCTCAATTCATCATTTTGATCAAAGCAAGTCAAAGGGTTTGAGGTTTGTCTCCCAAGGAAACCTTAATTCATCTGTGTATCAAGTGTGCCTTGCCCATGAAGCAATCTCAGCCCATGATAAAATACAATCAAGGGAAGTTATTTAATTCATCATTTCATGCATATTTGAAATTATTTGAATGCCCTCAATCATCAATTCATCAAGGTGTGAGTTATGGATTTGGAAAGTTGATCAGTCAATTCATCTAACTATTGCGAAATGCACTAAGACCTAACTTTTTATGTGTTGGTCAAATGGAGATGATCCAAAAATAAAAAATGTTCTTAAGGTAAATATGAACAACTTTCAGGTTCATCAAAAATTTATTTGAAGGTTGGAAGGTCATCTCCCATTCCAAGACATTATAGGTCATTTTGACTGAAACCCTAATTTTTGGTCAACTTCCCAAGAACATAACTCATTCATTTTTTATGATTTTGAGGTGGGATCAAATGAATTGGAATGCTTAAGATGTCTAATTCAAATGTTATGTTGAACAAAATTTCAAAATCTCAAAAGAAATACATGTGATAATGCAAAACATTATAGGTCACTTTGGACCAAATGCATTGAAAGGCAAAAAAGTCCAACGTCAAGTGCCCATAACTCCTTCATCAAAAACACAAATGATGCAAAATTTAAATCCATTTTGATTATATTGTAACGACCTACAACTTTGATGTTGGATGTTTTTCCATTTGAGGCTTGCATCATCAAAACAGAAGGGCTTGAAGTTGGACCAATTTTGCAAAATTCTCAAAGGCATGTTTTGCACTATGAACTTCATGGCATATTTTCATAAATTTCCACACTCCAAATGAGTTTTGGTCCAACACAACATTTGTTCCTTATGTCAAGACCTTTACAACCATTACCCACATGCCTATGTCTCAATTTTCCAAGTGGCATTTTCGAAGAGGTGGAATTTTAAGCTCAATTATGCATAACATGTTAGAATTCCATGCACAAGCTTATGCATTGCCAACTACACGTCCATTTCAAGTTGTTTGGTCATCAGCATGCAAATGCAATTGAGTTTGGGCCTTCTACATGATCACGCAAGCGCATGCAAGGAAAATCAATTTGCCATGCACACGAGGAAACTCACTTGCTCAGCCAATTCCAGCTATAAATAGAGGTGTATACCTCCATCAAATCTGAACCTAAAGGCGCCTGATATGCTGCAAAATTAAATCCCTAGCCATACCTAAAGGAACTAGTTCATTTCTCTCAAAAAATTCAGATCTGAAATTCAATTACATTTGGTTGAATTTTCAGATCTAAAGTTCCTAAACCTTCATCATCCAGTGCATAGAAGTTCCGTTTGGCAAGAGGAAGCAAGGAAGGTAGCTCAAAACTTCACAATCCAAAGGTGTGCTTCAACTGGTTTTTTCTTCGAAACTCCCTATTCGTTAATCTATTTGCTTGGCTATTGTGTTGTCCGAAGTCCTCTCTATAGAGGCATCATTGCTGTATGCTTAATTTTCAAAATCAAGCAAGTTCATGATGAACACCATCAAGTTTCAACCTCTGATTTCTCTCACTATGGAGATCTAGAGTAGAAATAGATGGCACATGGGTGATGTACATCACCCCACCTTTAATTTGGTACATGGACCGTGAGTTTTGGTTGAGTTTGGAGGACCTGCAACTCTGGCCGAAGCTTGTATGCTCGCCGGAGAAGACGGTGGCGTTGGCCACCATCCACCATGCCAGATTTAATCTGGACCATTGGATGCATCTCCCACGTTTTAATCTCAGCCATGCGTTTGGATTACTTTTAATAATGCCAGGTCAATTAATGAGGCTTGATCAGACGCATGTGGTTTTTTCTGATTTTCTTAAATTCCATTTTATTTTCTTTTATTCCATTTATTTTCAAAAATTCATAACTTCTTCATTTTAATTCCAAAAAATATGGGACCAAATGCATTCTTCTCCATTTAAATTCTAGTTTCTAAAAATGATTTTTAATTATTTTTATTTTGTCATTTGATATTTTTTGTGAATTTTCTCTTTTCTGGTTATTTTTAATTCATTTTAAATAGTTTTTAATATTCAAAAAATACAAAAATATTTTCCTAACCTATTTGAATGATGATGGATCTACGAAAAATATTCTCATCAATTTATTAATTGATTTGAGATTTATTTGAGATTTTAGTTCAATTAGGTTATTTTTATTAATTTTTAATTGATTAAAAATAGTTTCTGACTTTTAAAAAATGCTGAAATTTTTTGTCAAACTTTGTTTGACCTTGTTGAACTTAGGATAAATCACTTGGACTTTTTAAAGTTGATTTGAAGTGATTTTGAAGTTTGACCTTTCTATAATATTTTAATTCAAGTTTATTTTAAATATTAAAAATGCCAAAAAATATTGTGTTCATTTCTTGACCTCCAATCTTCATCTCACTTCTGTTTTTGATTGTTTGACCATGATCCTCAATGTCATTGGTCAACACTTGTTGATTGGTACATCCCATTTTCATCTAATGCACTTTATTCTTTCCATTTCCTTTTCCATTGTTCATCTCCTTCTTCTTCTTTTTCTTTTTGATCAATGAGTTAAAGGTTGATAAGTTAGCATTGATTAGGGAGGCTTAATCTTCCTTGATTCAAATATAATTCATCTTGATCAATTGATCAAATGAATCGCTTTGCATTAAGGATGGGTTGCTTCCTAAATCATCCAAAGGACTTAAACCAATACTAGACCATTTCTCTTTTTCTTTTGGCATGGAAAGTTGTTGGAACTTGGTTCAGTAATCAAGACTTCTAACTTGTGTTGTTGCCTACATTATTATTGACCGGCCTCAGATAGTTGTGACTTCTACATAAGTCCAATTACGATTGCTTAACATAGCGCTAAATTTGCCTTATGGCACACTAACTACTAACACTAATCATTAATCATTAACATTTACTTTTTGCACTTTACATTTATGCAATTTATTATTCTTGTACATATTATCCATTTGCTTTTTCCCTTTTCTCATTGGAGCACATGTTTATGTTAATGCCATTTGCCTTTTGCTCACTTGAGCACATATAATTGTGTATATATCTTTTGTGCTTGTGTTTGTCTGTTTGTTGTGAACCAAATGCAAAGAATTGGACAAAATGGACTTAGACTTTAGGACTTTACCCAAGCTAGTGGAGTTTGAAGAGCAACTAGGCATCATGCCTTTAGAGTACTTAAATGAAAAAGAGCAACTAGGCCTCATGCCTTTAGAATGCTTAAAGCTTGAAGATGAACATTAAAAGGACTATATTCTAAACTCCCTCTTGTCCATTCTTTGATTGTTTATAGAACTTTTTGATGTGTGTGTTCTTGTGCTAGGGATTCCAATATTGAGCCAAATTAAGGAACCATTACCATGAGCCTTTAAGAGAGAGGGATCCAAAATACATTGAGGAGCTTTCCAAGGGTTCATTTGATTGTTGATTGCTTGAGCTTACCATTATTGTGATTGCTTATTCCAAAGGATGGGAACTACTTGGATCTTCAATATGATCTCAAGAGAGGAACTCCATTTGTGGTTTTGCTTCTTATCCCTTACCTCTTGTATGCTTAGGACTTTAGCCATTCTTCTTCTTCTCTCCACTCTAACCCTAGCCAAAACTTTTGTGCAAACATTTAACACTTGTTTTCAACATTAGAAACCTAAGCCTTATGCTTTAGATTTTCAAACTTTCCTTTCTTAATACTTATTTTGAATTGAACTTCTAAATCAACTTTGACCATATTTTGTATATACTTTTCATTGGTAAATATAACTCATTCAAATGCTTTTTGTGGTTTCAATAACCACCTTCTTAATCAAAATTTTCACAACCTTTAGCTATTAGGTTTTAGTTATCCTTGATGTAGATGTGCTACTCACTTATATCCTTAGTGATGGACAATGAGTCTTTCATGCTTATTATAGGGGTAACCCCTCACTAGCATGTTGAAGCTATCCTCACATGGTGGATTTCTGGTTTTAGGTTGAGTTTTCTCCATTGGATAACAAAAGACCTTAAGGCTTTTGGACCAATCAATTCACCAACTTGTTTTGAGATTTTTACCCCGAACTACGAGGTTTTGATCCTAATCTTTTTTAAAAAGATGGTACGTAGGCAATGGGTTTATCCATCCAAACACTAAAATGTAAATAAACTTGTATATTCTTTTCTCATCTCTTCAATCATGTTTGCACAAACAAATTTTCACAAAATACCAACCTTACAACAAATGTGAAAAGGGCTCCCTAGGAGTACCTAAGATGTTTTGGGAGCCTAACACCTTCCCATTGCATAACCAACCCCCTTACCCAGATCTCTGACTTTTTTACTAGTTTTTGATTCGATAAAACTTTTAGGTTTTTGTTCGCTTTCTAACCATTCCTTTGGATAAATAGAAGTGCGGTGGCGACTCGACTTGTATGATTTACCTTGGATTTAGTCAATATCTCTAATGGTAACGAATACCCCGCTACAGAAAAGTGGCGAATTTGCTGGGGATAGTTACGTTGACCTAGTGGGTTTTGCCTACTTTTCATATTATGTTGTATTGTTTTGTGACATATTTTTTGTGCAATTTGGGATTACTGTATTGTATGTAATGATTGATTTGCTTGAATATTAATTCCTTGTATGCTTGGTGATCTTTGTGAGATGAGTTCTATACCCGAACTCGAGTGCACTTAGGATAGGAGAATGGCATAGTCTTGTTGACTTGTGTGGAGTTATTCCTTAGCAAGTTGACTTGCAAGTCCGTTCACTTGGTGGAAGTCATGTTGGGATCAATAATGTCACACAAGTAGTTGTGGTTAGACATTACTCTTTCCAATATAGACCTTAGAAGCCAAGGACCTTAGTTTACCAAGCCCATCTTGGCCTATTCATAGGATGTCGTGCGAAATTCATTCAAGTGTAAGATTTGATACGATTGTTATGCGATACTACACTCATAGGAGTCTCTCTTGAGAATATTTTTGGAATGCGAGTAGTCGTTTCTCCGATAATATCCGAAAGATGGGATGATGACTATGGGAACCTCTTATAGAACATGTTTGGTAGGTTAAACCCTAGTACACTCCCTTTGGGTGGTTCTAAACCGAGACTCCATGCTTGTGATTTGCAACAAACCCTTGATTCATGGTTGATCCGTTCATGTATCCTTAATATCAATGGAACTTGGGTGTTGATAAGGTGTAAACCATAACCCATCAAAATGGATGATTGATATTAAGGATAATATGATCCATCCCATGACCTTTGTTTGGTGTGTTTTTCTTGATCCTTGAGTGTGATTGTCGCATTCATGCATTCATGCACCCATTTGCATCCATATCATCAAAATAATAAGAAAAGTTTCAAGGAACTTAAGAGGTCTATTTGCCAATTTTCAGACATGGAAAGACAAAGAAGGAATACAAAGAAGTACAGCTTCAGACAACCAAATTTGAAAGAACTAAGGAATTTGACATCCTATGTATTAGATCCCTTGGGTTTCAAGGCTCGTTTTGGGAAGCTTCTTCCTATTCTGACTACTCAGGTGGATGAAGGGTTGATAAGTGTATTGGTGCAGTTTTATGATCCCTTGCACCATTGCTTCACATTTCCGGATTTTCAGCTTTTGCCCACGCTTGAAGAGTATGCCTACCTTGTGGGTATACCTATTCTAGACCAGTTTCCGTTCAAGGGCTTAGAGAGTATTCCTACTTCTCGAGAGATAGCTGACATGTTGCATATATACGAATCTCTGGTTGGTGCTCATATGACTACCAAAGGTGGAATTCAAGGTCTCCCTTCTGAGTTCCTCATTGCTCAAGCTACCGTGTATGGGAAGGCCATGAGTGAGGATGCCTTCGAGGCCATATTTGTACTTCTCATCTATGGGCTAGTGTTGTTCCCCAACATCGACAAGTTTGTGGATGTGAACGCTATTAGGATCTTTTCTACCCTTAATCCTGTTCCGACTCTATTAGGTGACATTTATTTTTCTTTGCATATGAGGAATACAAAGGGTGGTGGTGCCATTATATGCTGTTTGCCTCTGTTGTATAAGTGGTTTATTTCTCACTTACCACAGACGGTCGCCTTCAAGGAGAACAAGGGATGTCTACGGTGGTCCACGAGACTTATGTCTCTCACTAATGATGATATCTCTTGGTACAACCGTGTGTATGATGGTGTGAAGATTATCGACTCTTGTGGTGAATTCTCCAATGTACCTCTTCTTGGTACATGTGGTGGGATTAACTACAACCCTGTTTTGGCACGTCGTCAGCTTGGGTGCCCCCTAAAGGATAAACCCAATACCATTCCGTTAGAGGGTGTGTTCTTTCAGGAGGGTAAAGATCCCCAAGGCTTGAAGGGAAGGATTGTCCGCGCTTGGCGCAAGATTCATAGGAAAGGAAGGAATGAGTTGGGTCCTAAGAATTGTGTCGCTTTGGAGCCTTACACTACTTGGGTTAGGAAGAGAGATTCTGAGTACCTCATGCCTTACGAGTATCCGAGACCTACACCTTTGGTTATGGCTGGGCCATCAATCCTCCCCGACCAAGGAGTAGAGGAGTTGAGAGACGAAGACCGTTCACGTGCCTGGATCTGTGAACAAGAAGAGTTGCTTCAGCAGGTTAAGGAGAAGGATGCTTTGATTGAGTTTCTCGAGCATCAGGTCATTGACGATCCTAATGATGCATGGACTTCTCTACTTCCTCAGTCTTCTAGGTTCTGGAAGAGGAAGTACGATCGACTCGCCAAGGAGAAGGCAGATATGGAGGCAGCCTATGAGGAGGAGGTGAAGAGGCTTCGTGCATCTTATCTTCCTGTGTCCCGAGCTTTAGATGATTGTTTCTAGGGATCCTTAGGATGATCATTTTTCTTTTCTCTTGTATTTGGTTACCAATGTTGTACTCCTTTGGTGTAAAAATATTTCTTAGATATTATTGATAAGATGTTTTCATATGTGATAAGAATGTAATACTTCCCAAAATTTGCAAATAGAACTCTAAGAGTTCCTCTGAAATAAAAACAAATCATATGCACAAGCATTGCATGCATCATGTGCATAAGCAGGTTTTGCTTCAGGCTTCTTGTCCTATGGTCTAACTCTGTGTTCTTCATTTATTCCAAAGACAAGCTGACTCACCGGTACTACACCAGAGCCAATTTTTCAAGACTGATGGATCATTTGGAACAAGAGAACCGCGAGCTGAAAGAGGAAGTAGCCAGACTGACTGCCCTGATGGAGTCATTCTTGGCCGCTCAGAGCCAGTCTTCTCCGACACCCTCAACTCCTCCCCAGAGGACGATCATTTCTGAGGTCGTAACCTCTACAGTGCCTGCTGCGACAACTCATTTTGCGCCATCTATGCCAGCCGGGTTCCCCTGGGAATGCCCGCCAACTTCATGCCAGAGGGTTTTGCTCCAACTCTTGCTTCTTTGCCGGCATCTAGCCCGGTCATGTCCGTGCCACCTCCTGTCGTACATACTTTACCAAGGGTTGAAGATACAATCTATCATTCTGAGCCATCTGAGGGCCCAGACGTTTATGAGAAGATGGATGACATGAAAGACCAATTCCTTGAGCTTCGCAAGGAACTGAAGACTTTGAGGGGGAAAGACCTCTTTGGTAAGAGTGTTGCTGAGTTGTGCCTTGTGCCCAACGTGAAGATCCCTATTAAATTCAAAGTGCCTGACTTTGAGAAGTATAAGGGAAACACATGCCCTCTCAGTCATCTTGTGATGTATGCTCGCAAGATGTCGACACAAACTGATAATGATCAATTTCTCATCCATTATTTCCAGGATAGTTTGTCCGGTGCCGCCCTCCGTTGGTACATGGGTCTGGAAAGTTCGAACATCCTCTCTTTCAATGATCTTGGCGAGGCCTTCGTTAAGCAATATAAATATAATGTGGATATGGCTCCTGATAGGGACCAGTTGAAAGCGATGTCCCAGAAAGAGAAAGAGACCTTCAAAGAATACGCCCAGAGGTGGCGCGAATTGGCAGCTCAGATAGTGCCACCCCTTGAGGAGAAAGAGATGACCAAGATCTTCTTGAAGACCTTGAGCTCGTTCTACTATGAGAAGATGATAGCCAGTGCTCCCTCAGACTTCACCGAGATGGTGAATATGGGGATGAGATTGGAAGAAGGGGTCCGTGAAGGACGCTTAACTCGAGATGAAGGCTCTTCAACAAAATGATATGGAAGCTTCGCGAAGAAGAAGGAGGGAGAGGCACATGTTGTGTCTTCCCATGTCAAGAGAAGACCCTCTATGAAGAGGAAGATTTCCCGCCCAGTCAATAATCAGCATCAGGTGGCTCATATAGCACCTTCTTTAAGGGATGCCCAACATTATCAACAACCGTAAACTCAGCATTATCAGTAACAACAACAGCGTCCACAACAGCAGGCCTACCAGCCTCGAAATAACAACAACAATGCCAGCACCAGCTACGAGAGGAAGAGGGCCACCTTTGATCCAATTCCGATGACTTATGATGAACTCTATCCATCTCTAATCGATAGAAAGTTAATCACTCCGCGAGGCCCTCCCGTTGTACCTACTAACCCCCAGTGGTGGTACAAGCCTGAGCTTCATTGTGGGTATCATTCCGGTGCTCCCGGACACGACGTAGAGAACTGTTATCCCTTGAAGACCAAGGTGCAAGACCTTGTGAGAAGCGGGATTTTGTTTTTTGAGGACGTAGGTGCGAATGTGAAAAAGAACCTACTGCCCGAGCATGGGAAGTCTGTCAATATGGTCCAGGGTTGTCCTGGCAAGTACAAAGTTAAATACGTCAGCCATATCCGACAATCGCTGGTTGAGTTGCATCGCTTGCTATGTGACTATAGCCATTATGAGCATGACCGTGATAGATGTAGAGTCTGTTCTGTCAATCAGAGAGGATGTCGTCAGGTGCGCAGAGATGTTCAAGAGATGTTGGACGAGGGAGTCATTGAGATCCTTCAAAATAGAAATGTTGACGAAGATGAGCTCGAAGTCAACATAATTTCTCCAGTATTCCGGATACCTGAGCCTGTTGTCATCAAGTATGATGGTAGCAGGGAGAAGGTTTCTCCAGCTCTGATTATCAAGCCAGCCGGACCTGTACCGTACTTCTCCGAGAAGGCGGTTCCTTATCGCTACAATGTTGTAGCAGTGGAAAGTGGGAAAGAGGTGCCCTCGCCCTCTTCGTCTGTTGTAAACATTGCTGACGTCAGTGGTTTGACCCGCAACAGTCGTGTATTTTCAGCTCTGGTGAAACCCCAGGCTGATGCTCGAGGAAGTGTTGACGCTGATTTTGTTGAACGCCCGATTGGGAATGCTGTGAGCACTCCGAATCCGGCACTTGTTGCTATTCTTCTGGGGTCTTCAACAAGCAAGGTTTATTCAAGAGTGGTGGATTTATCCACACTGGTCAGGATGAAGAGGCTGCTGCCATTCTGGAAGAGGATGCAGAGGATTCTGACAATTTCGTCATCCCTGGAGGGGTCTGCAATAATTGGGTCGCTGTGGATATTCCGACAGTTATCCATAAGTCAAAGTAATGTTCATTATGTTTGAAAAACCCTTCTCCCATGCCAAAAGGAGAAGTGATGACATTGTTGGTGCATAAATGCAATGATACTTTCATTCAATAAATTCATGTTAAATGTTTGTTTTTCCAATTATCTTCCCTTTTCGCTTCTTGCATGAAATTGGTGATCACATAAAACTCTAAAAAGATAAAATAAAATCAATCTTTTCATATGCATAATGATTTTCCTTGCTTGAATTCTAAAAGCTTTTTATATCCAAAATGATTATGCAGGTTGATCAAACCCATTGAATATAATGATCCAACATCATCTCCCAACTTTGAATTCCCTGTATTTTAGGAGGAAGAAGATGATGTTGAAGATATTCCTGAAGAGATTACCCGTCTACTTGAGCATGAAGAGAAAGTCACTCAGCCGCATCTTGAGAATCTGGAAACAGTCAACTTGGGGTCTGAGGATTGTGTGCGAGAAGTGAAGATTGGGGCACTCCTGGAAGAGTCTGTTAAGAAAGGGTTGACTGAATTGCTACGAGAATATGTTGACGTCTTCGCTTGGTCATATGAAGACATGCCTGGTCTAGATACAGATATTGTGCAACATTTCCTACCTTTGAAGCCTGAGTACGTGCCTGTGAAGCAGAAGCTCAGAAGAACTCATCCCGATATGACAGTGAAGATCAAGGAGGAAGTTCAGAAGCAAATTGATGCGGGGTTTCTAGTGACTTCTACATATCCTCAATGGGTGGCCAATATTGTGCCCGTGCCTAAGAAAGATGGAAAAGTCCGGACGTGTGTGGACTATAGAGACTTGAAAGATGATTTCCCTCTACCACATATTGATATGTTGGTGGACAATACAGCTAAAATGGCACCCGAGTATATGGAGAAGACAACATTCATCACACCTTGGGGAACATTCTGTTATCGAGTGATGCCCTTCGGTTTGAAGAACGCCGGAGCCACGTATCAACGAGCTATGACTACCTTGTTTCATGATATGATGCATAAGGAGATCGAGGTATATGTTGATGATATGATTGCTAAGTCGAGAACGGAAGTTGAACATGTAGAACACCTGTTGAAACTTTTTCAGCGTTTGAGAAAGTACAAGCTTCGTCTGAATCCCAACAAGTGTACATTTTGAGTCCGTTCCGGCAAGCTATTGGGCTTTGTCGTTAGTGAAAGAGGTATTGAGGTTGATCCTGCAAAGGTCAAAGCAATACAACAGATGCCTGCGCCCAAAATTGAGAAGCAAGTCCGAGGTTTTCTTGGCCGCTTGAATTACATTTCCAGATTCATATCCCACATGACTGCCACATGTGCGCCGATACTCAAGCTCCTCCGGAAAGATCAGTCTCATGATTGGACCGAGGATTGCCAGAAAGCTTTTGACAGTATTAAAGAGTATTTGTCTGAGCCTCCGATTCTTTCTCCGCCTGTGGAAGGGAGACCACTGATTATGTATCTGTCAGTTCTTGAAGACTCGATGGGGTGTGTCCTTGGTCAGCAAGACGAATCAGGAAAGAAAGAGTATGCTATTTACTACCTGAGTAGGAAGTTCACTGATTGTGAGTCTCGATACTCAATGCTTGAGAAGACATGATGTGCTTTGGCTTGGGCTGCTAAGCGCTTACGCCAGTATATGTTGAATCATACGACTTGGTTGATATCCAGAATGGATCCGATCAAGTATATCTTCGAGAAGCCTGCTTTGACTAGGAGGATTGCCCGTTGGCAGATGTTGTTATTTGAGTATGATATTGAGTATCGAGCTCAGAAGGCTATTAAAGGTAGTATCTTGGCTGACCATTTGGCACATCAGCCGATTGAGGATTATCAGTCCGTTCAGTATGACTTCGCAGATTAGGAGATTCTGTATTTGAAAATGAAAGATTTCGATGAGCCTACACTCGATGAAGGGCCAGAGCCTGGTTCCAGATGGAGTATGGTATTTGATGGCGCTGTAAATCAATATGGAAATGGTATAGGGGCAGTGATTATTACTCCTCAGGGAACACATTTTCCTTTTACAGCAAGGCTAACTTTCAAATGCACAAATAATATGGCTGAGTATGAAGCTTGTATTATGGGATTGGAGGAGTGCATTGATCTTAGAATCAAACACCTCGATGTTTATGGTGATCCAACCCTCATTGTTAATCAGATTAAGGGTGAATGGGAAACGAATCAACCTGGCCTCATTCCATATAGGGATTATGCGAGGAGGATTTCAACATTCTTTACTGAGGTTGACTTCCATCATATTCCTCCAGATGAGAATCGGATGGCAGATGCGCTTGCTACACTTGCTTCAATGATTCTGGTAAGACTTTGGAATGAAGTTCCCAATATCACTGTGATGTGCTTGGACAGACCAGCTCATGTGTTTACAGTTGAAGAAGTAAAAGATGATAAGCCATGGTACTATGACATCAAGTGTTTCCTTCAGAGCCAGATTTATCCGCCTGGGGCATCTGTGAAAGATAGGAAGACTCTGAGGAGATTATCAGGAAGTTTCTACCTCAATGGTGATGTGCTTTATAAGAGAAATTTCGACATGGTGCTGCTCAGATGCGTGGATAGACACGAAGCAGACCTGTTGATGACTGAGGTCCATGAGGGTTCATTTGGTACTCATTCCAATGGACATGCCATGGCCAGAAAGATGTTGAGAGCAGGCTACTATTGGCTGACAATGGAGTCTGACTGCTGCAAATATGTGAAGAAATGCCATAAGTGTCAAATTTATGCGGATAAGATTCATATTCCTCCGACACTTTTGAATGTGATTTCATCACCATGGCCTTTCTCTATGTGGGGAATCGACATGATTGGCATGATAGACCCAAAAGCGTCTAATGGTCACAGATTTATTCTCGTAGCAATTGATTACTTCACCAAATGGGTTGAAGCGGCATCACATGCAAACGTGACCAGGTAGGTGGTTGTGAATTTTATCAAGAATCAGCTCATATGCCGTTATGGTGTGTCGGATAAGATCATTACTGATAATGGATCTAACTTGAACAACAAGATGATGAAAGAGCTATGTAGCGAGTTCAAGATTGCACATCATAATTCTTCTCCTTATAGACCCAAGATGAATGGGATTGTTGAAGCCGCTAATAAGAATATCAAGAAGATTATACAGAAGATGGTTGTCACGTACATGGATTGGCACGAGATGCTGCCATTTGCTTTGCATGGATATCGTACATCTGTCCGCACTTCAACAGGAGCAACCCCTTTCTCTCTCGTTTATGGCATGGAGGTTGTACTCCCAGTAGAGGTGGAGATCCCATCAATGAGAGTCTTGATGGAAGCCAAGTTGACTGACGCTAAATGGGTTCAGAGTCGTTACGACCAGTTGAATCTGATTGAAGAGAAGAGATTAACCACCATGTGCCACGGTCAGTTATATTAGCAAAGAATGAAGAAAGCCTTTGATAAAAAGGTCAAGCCTCGTGTGTTCCGAGAGGGTGACCTTGTGCTCAAGAAAGTCTTGTCTTTCGTGCCCGATTCCAGGGGCAAGTGGACTCCGAATTATGAGGGTCCATATGTTGTTAAGAGAGCCTTTTCAGGCGGTGCTTTGATACTTACAACTATGGATGGGGAGGATTTCACTCGTCCTGTGAATTCAGATGCAATCAAGAAATACTTCGCCTAAAATAAAAACAGAATAGCTCGCTAAGTTGAAAACCCGAAAGGGCGGCTTAGGCAAAAATGAGCATCACGGTGGATTGAAAACCCGAAAGGGCGATCCAGGAAAAAATTAGAGACATAAAAAGAGTAAATATATGTATCCCGCTAGATTGATTACCCCACCCTGGGGCAATCCAGGCAAAAAAATAGGGATTTGGCAAGTAACTGCATCCTGACAAGACTTTGTTCTAGAACTGTTAACCGTCAGAGATTCTAGCTTATTCATCATCAATCAAAGCTTCAAATACATCAGATTCAGAATTGGTGGAGAAATGGTCATTATGTTCAATGTAGCCCTTTTCCAATATATATCACCAATTTCAAATTTGTAAAGATCTATGGAGTCTTGCCATTCGCAGACTACCATTCCATCAAATAAATTTGAGCCTTTACCCAATTATTTGCACTCTTATTTACTTCTATTCAACAGATGTTTTGCATGTTTTAATTGAAAATATCATTGTTTTAATCAAATCTTTCATAATTTGTTTTTAAAACAAAGTGAATATTCACAATGATGAGGGGATACTGAGGATGTCTTCAGTGCTCTCCCAATGATGGTAAGATTCTTGACAGGGTGAGACATTTGTTCATATTCCTGGCTTGCTTGTGTCCTCTTCCTCTGGGGCCTTTTGTGGTTTTTCTCCCAAGCAGAGAATTGGGAAAGTTCATTCATCCCTCTTTCTTTCAGCAGAATAGTGATTCTTCCTCCTCAGCAGATGTGATCTCATTATTTGGGACAGTGTTTGATGACCCTTGGAAATTTCTAATTTGGTGGTTGTTCCCCACAGAATTCCCTGATCCCCTCTGATAATTTCCCCAGTAGAGTGCTTCCCTGACTGATGCTCATTCCCCTGCAGAGATCTTCGTGATCCTGGCTTTCTCTCTTGAGATGTAGTACCGGATGTTTGTGTACTTGTCCGTTGGACTTGTTTGTGTTAGAAATGTCTGTTTGTCAGCATTCATCATACATAAACCATACATATGTGCATATTGATAACATTCATGTCGCATTTGTTTGACATATATCTTTGTTTGTTATCTCTTGTTTGAGGGTATTATGTTCCCCAAGCGGATGTTGGTGGTTGATCTCTCCATATAGGGTCAGCCCCGTAAGCAGAAAGTGTTCATCTTTCCTTCCATATTCCCCACTGAGTTATACCCTCGTGGATGATGGTTGCTTCTGTTTCCTCCCCAACACATATATTGGGATGGAGTTCCCCATTGAGTTATATCCTCATAGGGACAAGTTTCGTTTCAGCGTGCCTATCTAGTTTGATCCTAGATTGACCTCTTTTGGTTGCTTCTTGCGCTCCCCTGTGGTGTAATTGAACAATTTCTCAGTAACTAGTAATTGTTCACCTTATCCCCGGCGGAGCCTGTGTCCTTCTACCCTAATACCGGTAGTTGTAAACCCTATTTCATCCCCTTGCAGAGTTAACCTTTTGTTCATCCTAACCAATGACAGTTACTTATCTCCGTGGTTTTCTACCCAGTATTCGGTAGATGTAATCCCCTCCTTGACGGTTATCTTTATCCAATATTCGGTGTTGATATTCCCTCATCTTTTGGATAATTGCTCTGATCAAGCAATTTATCCCCAACAAGTCATCTCTCGTCTACCCTTTGTTGTTGGTGACGATTGGTTCTCCCCTGGATTGGTCATCATTATATACCCAGTATTCGGTAACTCGATGTCCTTTCTTTTCGGTCGATTTATCCTCTATTTACCCAGTAGCCGGTTGTCGATAATCTTCCATGCGAGTATGTTATCTACGTTCTGACGGTAATAGACGACATATCTCATGCACTCTTTGGTCGAAGCCTTTTGTTCGTCCCCAGTCGAGTAAGATTCGTATCCCTTTTTGGAATCAAATGTCCATCCTATAATCGAGTTTGCTTTTAGCCCTCTTTTGGATGATGAGTGTCTTGGGAATATTCCCCAATTCAGGCTTTGGTTGGTCACCTATTATATGCCCAGTAATTGGTATCCCTGGTGTTCCTTCTACCCTGCTCCCTGTTATGACTTATTGTCCCTTTGCGGAGTCAGATTTTCCTGAGCTGAAGTATACTTTTTAGATCTTCCTCAGATGATTTCGGATGTTTGATATCTCTCACCTTTATACCGGTCTTAGATATTCATTCTTCCCGAGCATGTTGTTCTCTCACCCTTATACCGGTGTTCAGATCATATGTCTCTTTGAGCTTATTACCCAGTAACCGGTAATACCTCATCCTGTTGCTTCCTCAGAGGAGTTTTTGTCTTGGTTTTCCCCAGCGAGGTCCCTTAGTGGATTCTCCCAGCCTGAGTCCGGATTTTTATCCAAAGTATCCATTATGGATAATTTTTGCTGTATTGGCACATTCCCCAATACATGCACCTTCGAGTCAGCTCGGGTTTTCCCATCGATTTCTGCTCCCCATGTTTTGAGTCGTGCCCTGCTCACGTAATTGATCCCCTTTTCTATCCCCATGAGAGTCCCAGAGTCTCTGTCCCATGGAGTAAATTACTCATATGGATTATCAGTTTCTCCCGATTTCTTTTGTTTCTTTGTGGACATATATCTCCACAAAGTATTACCTTTTGCCTACATACAGTTGCATCATGAGGTCTCTTAGGGACCAAAATTTGTCTCTATGTTATTATTTAAGCCCATTGTACCTCGTCGAGACGAAGATTTTAACCTTCACTTCTCCGGCTAGAATGACCTTAAATAGGGGCATCTTTAAGACCCCAATTTTGTCCCTAAGATCCCTCATGGCATCATTACATTGCATTTGCAAAGCCTCAAGGATCATGAGCATCTTGGTTCCCTTTGCCTTTGGGTAGGACTTCTTGTGAGTAGTTTGAGATCACCAAGCATGCTTGAATTGTATATTATTGCTTTTCTCATCTTTATTCACTAACCAAAAGCACCAAAATATGTCACTAACATCTTTTGTTTGTAGCTTGAGCAATCACAAGGTCAAGAGCTTCAAGGAGATCCTTTGTGCAAAGATATGGTCAAAAGAAGATGAAAGCAAGCATGGTAATGGTTCCCAAAGCTCTCATCCATCAAATATGCCTCCCAAGTATCTCAATTCATCATTTTGATCAAAGCAAGTCAAAGGGTTTGAGGTTTGTCTCCCAAGGAAACCTTAATTCATCTATGTATCAAGTGTGCCTTGCCCATGAAGCAATCTCAGCCCATGATCAAATACAATCAAGGGAAGTTCTTTAATTCATCATTTCATGCATATTTGAACTTATTTGAGTGCCCTCAATCATCAATTCATCAAGGTGTGAATTATGGACTTGGAAAGTTGATCAGTCAATTCATCTGACTATTTTGAAATGCACTAAGACCTAACTTTTTATGTGTTGGTCAAATGGAGTGATCCCAAAAGCAAATATGTTCTTAAGTACAATGTGAACAACTTTCCTGTTCATCAAAAATTTATTTGAAGCTTGGAAGGTCATCTCCCATTCCAAGACATTATAGGTCATTTTGACTGAAACCCTAATTTTGGGTCAACTTCCCAAGAACATAACTCATTCATTTTTTATGATTGTGAGGTGGGATCAAATGCATTGGAAATCTTAAGATGTCTACTTCAAATTTTATGTTGAACAAAATTTCAAAATCTCAAAAGAAATACATGTGATAATGCAAAACATTATAGGTCACTTTGGACCAAATGCATTGAAAGGCAAAAAAGTCCAACTTCAAGTGCCCATAACACCTTCATCAAAAATCCAAATGATGCAACATTTAAGTCCATTTTTATTTTCTTGAAAAGACCTACAACTTTGATGTTGGAAGTTTTTCCATTTGAGGCTTGCATCATCAAAACAGAAGGGCTTGAAGTTGGACCAATTTGGCAAAATTCTCAAAGGCATGTTTTGCACTATGAACTTCATGGCCTGTTTTCATAAATTTCCACACTCCAAATGAGTTTTGGTCCAACATAACATTTGTTCCTTATGTCAAGACCTTTCTAACCATTACCCACATGCCTATGTCTCAATTTACCGAGTGGCATTTTTGAAGAGGTGAAGTTTTAAGCTCAATTATGCATAACATGTTAGAATTCCATGCACAAGCTTATGCATTGCCAACTACACCTCCATTTCGAGTTGTTTGGTCATCAGCATGCAAATGCAATTGAGTTTGGGCCTTCTACATGATCATGCAAGCCCATGCAAGGAAAATCCACTTGCCATGCACACGAGGAAACTCACTTGCTCAGCCAATTCCAGCTATAAATAGAGGTGCATACCTCCATCAAATCTGAACCTGAAGGCGCCTAATATGCTGCACAATTGAATCCCTAGCCATACCTAAAGGAACTAGTTCATTTCTCTCAAAAAATTCAGATCTGAAAATCAATTACATTTGGTTGAATTTTCAGATCTAAAGTTCCTAAACCTTCATCATCCAGTCCATAGAAGTTCTGTTTGGCAAGAGGAAGCAAGGAAGGCAGCTAAAAACTTCACAATCCAAAGGTGTGCTTCAACTGGTTTTTTCTTCGAAATTCCCTATTCCTTAATCTATTTGCTTGGCTTTTGTGTTGTCTGAAGTCCTCTCTATAAAGGCATCATTGTTGTATGCTCAATTTTCAAAATCAAGCAAGTTCATGATGAACACCATCAAGTTTCAACCTCTGATTTCTCTCACTATGGAGATCTAGAGTAGAAATAGATGGCACAGGGGTGATGTACATCACTCCAGCTTTAATTTGGTACATGGATCATGAGTTTTGGTTGAGTTTGGAGGACCTGCAACTCTGGCCGGAGCTTGTATGCTCGCCGGAGAAGACGGTGGTGTTGGCCACCATCCACCATGCCAGATTTAATCTGGACCATTGGATGCATCTCCCACGTTTTAATCTCAGCCATGCGTTTGGATTACTTTTAATAATGCCAGGTGTGACGCGTTTGACTTGGACTCACCATGAGCGCGCATCTCACATCCGTCTGATCAGCCACGTCAATTAATTAGGCTTGATCAGACGCATGTGGTTTTTTCTGATTTTCTTAAATTCCATTTTATTTTCTTTTATTCCATTTATTTTCAAAAACTCATAACTTCTTCATTTTAATTCCAAAAAATATGGGACCAAATGCATTCTTCTCCATTTAAATTCTAGTTTCTAAAAATGATTTTTAATTATTTTTATTTTGTCATTTGATATTTTTTGTGAATTTTCTCTTTTCTGGTTATTTTTAATTCTTTTTAAATAGTTTTTAATATTCAAAAAATACAAAAATATTTTCCTAACCTATTTGAATGATGATGGATCTATGAAAAATATTCTCATCAATTTATTAATTGATTTGAGATTTATTTGAGATTTTAGTTCAATTAGGTTATTTTTATTCATTTTTAATTGATTAAAAATAGTTTCTGACTTTTAAAAAATGCTGAAATTTTTTGTCAAACTTTGTTTGACCTTGTTGAACTTAGGATAAATCACTTGGACTTTTTAAAGTTGATTTGAAGTGATTTTGAAGTTTGACCTTTCTATAATATTTTAATTCAAGTTTATTTTAAATATTAAAAATGCCAAAAAATATTGTGTTCATTTCTTGACCTCCAATCTTCATCTCACTTCTGTTTTTGATTGTTTGACCATGATCCTCAATGTCATTGGTCAACACTTGTTGATTGGTACATCCCATTTTCATCTAATGCACTTTATTCTTTCCATTTCCTTTTCCATTGTTCATCTCCTTCTTCTTCTTTTTCTTTTTGATCAATGAGTTAAAGGTTGATAAGTTAGCATTGATTAGGGAGGCTTAATCTTCCTTGATTCAAATCTAATTCATCTTGATCAATTGATCAAATGAATGGCTTTGCAATAAGGATGGGTTGCTTCCTAAGTCATGCAAAGGACTTAAACCAATACTAGATCATTTCTCTTTTTCTTTTGGCATGGAAAGTTGTTGGAACTTGGTTCAGTAATCAAGACTTCTAACTTGTGTTGTTGCCTACATTATTATTGACCGGCCTCAGATAGTTGTGACTTCTACATAAGTCCAATTACGATTGCTTAACATAGCGCTAAATTTGCCTTATGGCACACTAACTACTAACACTAATCATTAATCATTAACATTTACTTTTTGCACTTTACATTTATGCAATTTATTATTCTTGTACATATTATCCATTTGCTTTTTCCCTTTTCTCATTGGAGCACATGTTTATGTTAATGCCATTTGCCTTTTGCTCACTTGAGCATATATAATTGTGTATATATCTTTTATGCTTGTGTTTGTCTGTTTGTTGTGAACCAAATGCAAAGAATTGGACAAAATGGACTTAGACTTTAGGACTTTACCCAAGCTAGTGGAGTTTGAAGAGCAACTAGGCATCATGCCTTTAGAGTGCTTAAATGAAAAAGAGCAACTAGGCCTCGTGCCTTTAGAATGCTTAAAGCTTGAAGATGAACATTGAAAGGACTATATTCTAAACTCCGTCTTGTCCATTCTTTGATTGTTTATAGAACTTTTTGATGTGTGTGTTCTTGTGCTAGGGATTCCAATATTGAGCCAAATTGAGGAACCATTACCATGAGCCTTTAAGAGAGAGGGATCCAAGATACATTGAGGAGCTTTCCAAGGGTTCATTTGATTGTTGATTGCTTGAGCTTACCATTATTGTGATTGCTTATTCCAAAGGATGGGAACTACTTGGATCATCAATATGATCTCAAGAGAGGAACTCCATTTGTGGTTTTGCTTCTTATCCCTTACCTCTTGTATGCTTAGGACTTTAGCCATTCTTCTTCTTCTCTCCACTCCAACCCTAGCCAAAACTTTTGTGCAAACATTTCACACTTGTTTTCAACATTAGAAACCTAAGCCTTATGCTTTAGATTTTCAAACTTTCCTTTCTTAATACTTATTTTGAATTGAACTTCTAAATCAACTTTGACCATATTTTGTATATACTTTTCATTTGTAAATATAACTCATTCAAATGCTTTTTGTGGTTTCAATAGCCACCTTCTTAATCAAATTTTTCACAACCTTTAGCTATTAGGTTTGAGTTATCCTTGAGGTAGATGTGATACTCACTTATATCCTTAGTGATGGACAATGAGTCTTCCATTCTTATTATAGGGGTAACCCCTCACTAGCATGTTGAAGCTATCCTCACATGGTGGATTTCTGGTTTTAGGTTGAGTTTTCTCCCTTGGATAACAAAAGACCTTAAGGCTTTTGGACCAATCAATTCACCAACTTGTTTTGAGATTTTTACACCGAACTACGAGGTTTTGATCCTAATCTTTTTTAAAAAGATGGTACGTAGGCAATGGGTTTATCCATCCAAAGACTAAAATGTAAATAAACTTGTATATTCTTTTCTCATCTCTTCAATCATGTTTGCACAAACAAATTTTCACAAAATACCAACCTTACAACAAATGTGAAAAGGGCTCCCTAGGAGTACCTAAGATGTTTTGGGAGCCTAACACCTTCCCAGTGCATAACCAACCCCCTTACCCAGATCTCTGACTTTTTTACTAGTTTTTGATTCGATAAAACTTTTAGGTTTTTGTTCGCTTTCTAACCATTCCTTTGGATAAATAGAAGTGCGGTGGCGACTCGACTTGTATGATTTACCTTGGATTTAGTCAATATCTCTAATGGTAACGAATACCCCGCTACAAATGGCAGCAGCTTCCTGATCTTCAACGGTGTGGATGAAACCTCCATTCTGGAACAACCCAATATCATTGGAAACACCAGAAGAGTACCCTATCCTAGCTCTAGACTTGTTATCTTCCAACTTGATCATTTTCCCCAAACCAATAGTTGCACCATGCTTAATGGCCAACTTAGCATCATTATAGGAGACAAATGAAGAAAGTCCTTTCCTTGAAGGCTCAGCAATAGATAAGGCTTGGAACGGGGTCCCAACCTCATCCTCAGCATCAATAAAGGAGAAGGAAGATAAATGGTCTGCCAAGCAAACATCTATAAGATGGACGAATATCCATGACCTGGAAAGTGATCTGGATATCACTAGGTCCAATCTTGATCGGGAGTTCTAATTCGCAGATAACAGTTTTGCGCGATCCATCGAAAGCTTTCACTACCACCCTACTATGCCTCATGGGAGGTCCCTGGTATGAAAGTTTAACAAGAGTGGATTTCGGCAATACATTGAGTGATGACCCTGTGTCGACCAACACATTGGACAGGGCATCATCTTTACAATTCATAGATATATGTATAGCCAAATTATGGTATTTTCCCTTTGTAGCACCTCAAATTTGCCCCCCTCATTCATGCATTCATTTTCAGGTCATTTAACATTTCATATTGCATTTCAGCAAAAATTACCTCTGGTCAACTTTGGTCTACTGAAGGTCAAATGGCTAGGGGATAATTTGAGTTACTTCCCACATGTTCAGATGAGGCCTATTCATCATTCGACATATTACTCTTGAAGGAGCAAAGGTCCAGCGCACAGGTTACAAATTTGGAAAGATGACTTGAACTGTCATGCTCGCTAGGCGAGCAGAATGGTTCGCCTAGCGAGCCATCAGAGTCTGAACTGTCATGCTCGCTAGGCGAGCAGATCCTTCGCTAGGCGAAGCCCACGCGTTTTGAAAATATAACAGAAAGTCATGGGCTTGGGTTGCCCTCATTTGAGCCACAAAGCCACGAAAATCAGGTTATAAATTCAGTAGAAAAACCCTAGAAGAGAAGATAGAATTCAGAGCAGCCTCCATAGACACTGAAGAAAAAACTCTTTTGCACAGGATTACCTCTACCAATTCCATCTCATATAAACCCTAAGATTGCTTTGCAAACCCCAACCGGGCAATTCAATTTCAATCGATCTCTCCAATCAGGTTTGCCCTATTTTCACTACTTTATGCTTTCAATTTGAAGTTTCTAAATGTATGAGGCATTATGGGTGAATTTAGAAGAGTGGGTATCGTTAGGTTTTGCGTGTGGGTTTAGATGTGCATGAATGTGTAGAATAATGCCTTGAATGTTTAATCACTTCGTTGCTGAGATGGATACCATAGGGTTTGGGATTTCTGAAATCATACTGTTATCAATGGAGAATCCAGAACCCGCAGGCATTAGCTAGCCCATCGCTAGGCGAGCCTACAACGAAGCTTCGCTAAGCCTTCGCTAAGCGAGACAGTAGCGATCGTGACAGTAGTTGTTTTTTTTGTTTGCTCTCTAATCTGTTTTGTGTTTGTTATATTGCATCCAGGTACATGTTTTAATATGTATGTCATGTCTTGATGTGTGGATCCTTGTCCCCTGACTTTGAGTTTTGATACCGTTTTGATGCATTTTGTTTGACAAGAGGTTTAGTCCTCCTATCCTTGATTACTTTTTGTGAGCTTTTTGTGAACTTTAACAGCATGATTCATGTGGTTGCTATGATCCGTCTGTTTGGTGCAACTCTTGATTGCACCCCATCTTGTTATTCTAACTTGTTTGTTGAGTTTTTGTGAGGGCTCACATGACTCTTGAAGAGATAGCTTGCTTGGTATTCCACTTTATTTGTGGGATACCATTTGGAGATTTATTTCGATTACTTTGCTGACTTGCTTTCTTTGTTGGTATCACCTTGAGAGATCACCGGGTTTCTTGCTTCTGTAGTTGTTATTACTTCGGATTTTTATCCGTGTTGTAGATCTCTTGATCCCTTTCCCGCATTTTACCGCTTTCTTAGCTGGAAGACCTCGATAGGAGGCAATGTTTTCTTTTGTTTGTTTACTTTTGTTCCTTAAGACCTCCAAGAAGAGGCACCAGCGCTAAAGACCTCCACGAAGAGGCAATTGACGGATAAAAGGGATTAGTAGTCAATCCCCCGTTATTCAGTGTGTCGTTCTTTATGCTCACACTACGTGTCGATGCTTCAGAACAAAAGCCCAAGATCTTTTGTCCGGTCAGTCAGTGGAGAGGGTTCCACCTTTCTGAATCCCCACTTTTTGTCATGAGCTCACCCTGTCCAAGGTTAAGAGCTATGAGGCCTTATCCTCATTACCCTTTTGATCTGCTCACCTTGACGTTCAATGTCAGTGGTTAAGAGCCCGTTTGATTACCCTTCCATGGCTTGTTTGTCGAGGTTGATATGACACCTCTTGACTAAAGCCTTACCCATGTATGTTTGAGCCCCCTTGTTGGCGTGTTTACTTTATGCATGTTTGTTTTGTATGGTGTGATCGTCTCCCCATAGGGTTGCTAGGCTTCGTATAGTCTCTCATTTGCATGTCAATTAAGGTAGCACGGTTCCTTCGTCTAGGACTTCCTTTTTGCATGAGCATTCCTAAAACACAAACAAACTCATTGATTTTTCTTCTCCTAAGAACACATTAACTCCTTCTACTACAGGTGAGTAAGTCTCCAAAGGTCGAGCATCCGGTAGATTGTGTAGTAACGTCGATCATCTAAAAAACATAAAACAAACAAATAGGTTAGCCGAACTACGGCTTGCTCTGATTCTCATTCCAGATGAGATACGTAGGTATAAGACACGATGTCTTAGCGAGCACACTTCTCTTTAACCTATAGGTAGCCGAGCTACGAAGACTCTGATTCTCATATTCAGATGAGATACGTATGCAGTGGATGCGACATCCGTGCGAGTCATTTTCTTTTAACCCCCTCTTTTAGTAAATAGTACATTAGATAAACCCACACCCTTTAGACGAGAACAACAAGAGTAGATCCCGTAGAGTACTACGGATGCGTAGGGGTGCTAATACCTTCCCTTCGCATAATCGACTCCCGAACCCAAGATTTGGTTGCGAGACCTTGTCTTTTCCTTTCCTTTTTCCAGGTTTACTTCAAGCGTTTCCTTTCCCTCCTTTGGGATAAATAACGCACGGTGGCGACTCTTCTATCATTGCTTTTTTCGCCGGTTGTTTTTTTCGCATTCCCCTTTTTTTAGGTTGCGACAGCTGGCGACTCTGTTGGGGACCCGGTTTCCCTAAGCGAATCCCTCCTAGCTTTTGTAGTTCTCTTGTTTGTTGGGTGTTTATTCTTTTGTACAGTTATTTATTTACCTGCTTTACCTTATTGCATTCATGTACATATGTCTGCTGTATCTGTGGGTTCTGTTGGGTTGTTTGTTTGTTGGGGTGGGACGTTCTATGAGATAAGCCCACTACCCAGGCTTGAGCGTACACACACGTTTTAGAGTGGATAGTCATGAGGCTTGCATGGCATGTTGCTACGTTAAGTCGTTCATGAAGACCCACATTCCAGACGAGGTTGCTTTTGGATATATTCTATCTTATGGGTGTTCCATGACGACAGATGTTCCTTTAGAAATCGTCGACTCTGGTGACCATTTTCCGAGAACTCAGTCGAGGCCTCTTCTCCGAGACGCGTTTATGTTAGCTCTGGTGGGCCCATTCTCGCTGCTCAATCCGAGGAACCCGAGGTTGGGAACTTGCTATTAGGATGTCCTGTTGAGGGGAGTCAATGGAGGTCTTTTGTCTCGTAATAATGCCAAACCTTCAGTGGTAAACGTATTATTCGACTGAAGGGCAAGAAACTGACAAACTTCTGTTCTTAGAACCTACCAGTGAGGGGCAGGCTAAATTCAGGAAACCTTAACCTTCAACCAACCCTGTTTTATGGAGCTGAGCTTTGATCTCGTATTATATTCTTCAGTGGGTTTCTCTTCAGACAGTGCAACCTGACAGATGTTTAAGCAGATACAGCAGTCCTGATTCCCATGTCACTGCATTGCATCACATCATGTTGCATTAATATCATTTAACACATGTTTATCTATTTCTATGGGTTTACATCTTCCTCTTGATTCCGGCGGGGGTTCTCTGGTTCTCTTCAGATGGATGTTGGCAGAAAGAGACATGTCGCCTACAAGTTTCCTGTGGTGTGTTTGGAGCCTATTCAATAGCTGATGAAGTTAATGGATCAGGATTATCTAGAAAGATTCTTGAAGGACTATGGTTTGATTCTAAGTTTCGTTACGGTTCTCTCCAAAGATCAACATGATACTCTCTTTACATTGTTGCAGTTCTATGACCTCCCATTGAGGTGTTTCACGTTCCCAGATTATATTTTGGTCCCTACTTTGGAGGAGGTTGCTAGTTTTCTCAGAGTTCCTATCAAGCCGCAGTTTCTATTCTATAGTTCCGAGTTTCTGCCCGATCCCAACATGGTTGCTTCAGCCACATATTTGGGGAAATCAGTCTTGAAGGCTAATATGTGTCAGAAGGGAGGAGTTAATGGTTTTCATCTGAGTTTCTTACTAGGAGAAGCAAAGAAGAAGCTTGAAGATGGTGACCAGAAGGGTTTCAATGTTGCGTTGGCTCTTTGTGTGTATGGGATTGTCATATTCCCTAATGTGGCGAAATTTGTGGACGTAGACGCCATACGCCTCTTCGTGTTGGGAAATCTGGTGCCGACCTTGTTGGGAGATTTCTTTCATTCAGTGCATCACAGGAATGAGAATAGAAGGGGAGGATTGGTGAATTGTTGCGCACCTTTGTTTTATAAGTGGTTCAGTTCCCACCTACCTGTAGCGGGGTATTCGTTACCATTAGAGATATTACCTAAATCCAAGGTAAATCATACAAGTCGAGTCGCCACCGCAATTCTATTTATCCAAAGGAATGGTTAGAAAGCGAACAAAAACCTAAAAGTTTTATCGAATCAAAAACTAGTAAAGATGTCAGAGATTTGGGTAAGGGGGTTGGTTATGCAATGGGAAGGTATTAGGCACCCAAAGCATCCTAGGTACTCCTAGGGAGCCCTTTTCACATTTATTGTAAAGGTTGTTGTTTTGTGAAAATTTATTTGTGCAAACATGATTGAAGGGATGAGAAAAGAATATATAAATTTATTTACATTTTGTGTTTGAATGGATGAACCCATTGCCTACGTACCATCTTAAAAAAGATTAGGATCAAAACCTCGTAGTTCGGGGTAGAAAAATTTAAAATAAGTGAGTGGATTGATTGGTCCAAAAGCCTTAAGGTCTTTTGTTATCCAAGGGACAAAACTCAACCTAAAACCACAAATCCACCATGTGAGGATAGCTTAAACATGCTAGTGAGGGGTTAACCCTATAATAAGCATGGAAGACTCATTGTCCATCACTAAGGATAAAGGTGAGTATTATATCTACCTCAAGGATAACTCAAACCTAATAGCTAAAGGTTATAAAAATTTGATTAAGAAAGTGGCCATTGGAACCAAAAAAAGTATTTGAATGGGTTATATTTACCAATTAGAAGTATTTACAAAAATATGGTTAAAGTGGATTAAAAGGTTCAATTCAAAATAAGTGTTATGAAAAATAAGTTTGAAAATCAAAAGCATAAGGCTTAGGTTTATAATTTGGAAAACAAGTGTTAATGTTTGCACAAAAAGTTTTGGCTTGGATTAGAGTGTAGAGAAGAAAAAGAAGGGCTAAATTCCTAAACATACAAAAAGGTAAGGGATAAGAGAATAAAACCACATTAGGAGTTCCTCCCTTGAGATCATATTGATGATCCAAGTAGCTCCCATCCTTTGGAATAAGTCACAAGCAAATATCTCAAGAAATTAAGCACAGGTAATCGGAATTAACCTCCAGACGGTATCCCACAAATAAAGTGGAATACCACACGCACTATCCCTTCAGGACTCATATGATCCCTCACACAAATTCAACAAATAGGTTAGCAATAACAGGTAAACAATGCATGGATGCGGTGTAAAATATATCATAATCAAACACGAAAACAGATCTGAGAACAAACAGGAAAAACTAGCCACTGTTACGCTCTCTACTGCTTCGCTTAGCGAGGTGCTAGCGAAGCTTCGCTACATGTTCGCCTAGCGAAGGCGCTAGCAACGACTGCGAATTCTGGAGTTTTCTTTGATAACAGTGCGATTTCAGAAACCCCAATCCCTATGGTACTCATTTCTGAAATCATGTGATTAAACATTCAAGGAATAGGTTTCACCCATTCATGCATATGCGAAACCTAACGATATCCACACTTCCAAATTCAAACATAATACATCACACATTTAGAACATTCAAATTAAAGGCGTAAAATAATGGGAATAGGGCAAACCTGATTGGAGAGCTTGATTGAAATTGAGTTGCACCCGTGAGGTTTACAAAACAATCTTTAGGGTTTATGTGACGCAGAGGTGATTCTGTGCAGTTGAGTTCCCTTCAGGGTTTGGAGGCTGCTCTGATTTCTCTGTCAGATAGTCTCTCTCTGATCTTCTGATGAATCCCTGAATGATTGAATTCTGCCTCCAAACTCCTGAATGATTGAATTCTGCCTCCGAATTCCTGAATGATGGAATTCTCCTCCGAATTCCTGAATGATGGAATTCTTCCTCTGAATTCCTGAATGATGGAATTCTGCCTCCGAATTCCTGAATGATGGAATTCTGCCTCCGAATTCCTGAATGATGGAATTCTGCCTCTGAATTCCTGAATGAGGGAATTCTGCCTCCAAATTCCTGAATGAAGGGAATTCTGCCTCCGAATTCCTGAATGATGGAATTCTGCCTCCCCCCTTTTTTTCTCAATTGAAGCCTTGGTATTTATAGACTGAATTTCGTGGCTTTGTGGGCTTGAACTGGGTGCAACCTAGTCCCAAAATTTTGTTGTTATATTTTTAACGCGTGGTCTTCGCTTAGCGAAGGATTTGCTCGCCTAGCGAGTATGACAGCTCAGGAATAGACTTTTACTTCTTCCAGATTAGCTCTTTGACTGATGAATATACCTCATTTGGTCATGTTGGAAGTAACTCACGTCATTCTCTTGTGTTGATTGATAACCAAAACAGAACCCACAAAGCATCTTGGATGATACTCGAGCTTCAAACAAAAGATGTTTCTGACATATTTTTGTGCTTTTGGTTAGTAAACAAAATGAAAAGCAATGATATACAATTCGAGCATCCTTGGTGATCTCAAACCAATCACAAGAAGTCTCACCCAAAGGCAAAGGGAACCAAGATGCTCATGATCCTTGAGGTTGTGCAAATGCAATGTTATGATGCCATGAGGGATCTTAGGGTCAAAATTGGGGTCTTACAGATGCCCCTATTTAAGGTCATTCTATCCGGAGAAGGGAAGGTTAAAATCTTCGTCTCGACGAGGTAGAATGGGCTTAAATAATAACAAAGAGACGAATTTTGGTCCCTAAGAGACCTTATGATGCAAATGTATCTATGAAAAAGGAATAACACTCTGTGGGGATATGTGTCCACAAATGAAAGAAATTTGGAGAGACTGACAATCCATATGAGTAATTCACTCCATGGGATAGAGACTCTGGGACTCTCATGGGGATAGAAAAAGGGTAAAATCCGTGAGCAGGTCACGACTAAGGGACTGCGCTGGGGATGTCCAAAAGACTCTCCAGGGGAAGCAGCAATGACGAGGTATTACCGGTTACTGGTTAATAAGCTCAAAGAGGCATGTGATCTGAAACACCGGTATAAGGGTGAGAGATATCAAAACTCCAAAACATCTGAGGAAGACCTACAAAGGTATATTTCAAACTTAGGGATTCTGACTCCACAGGGGGACCAAAAGTCATAATAGGGAGCAGAAAGGAAGGACCACCAGAGATACCTGTTACTGGGCATATAATAGGTGACCAACCAAGGCGTGAATTGGGATCTGAGGAAGACCTAAAAGGTATATTTCAACTCAGGGGTTCAGACTCCACAGGGGGACCAAAAGTCAGAATAGGGAGCAGAAAGGAAGGAACACCAGAGATACCGATTACTGGGCATATAGTAGGTGACCAACCAAGGCATGAATTGGGGAATATTTCCAAGACACTCATCATCCAAAAGAGGGCTAAAAGCAGACTCGATTATAGGATGGTTATTCGACTCCGTAAAGGGGACACGAATCTTACTCAACTGGGGAAGAACAAAAGACTTCGACCAAAGAACGCATGAGATACATTATCTATTACCGTCAGAATGTAGATAATATACTCGCATGGACGATTATCCACAACCGGTTACTGGGTTAATAAAGGATAAATCGGCCGAAAAGAAAAGGTATCGGGATACCAAGACTAGGTACATAATGATGACCAAATCAAGAGAGAGGAAGGAACACCAGGGATACCGGTTACTGGGCATATAATAGGTGACCACCCAAGGCGTGAATTGGGGAATGTTCCCAAGACACTCATCATCCAAAAGAGGGCTAAAAGAAAACTCGATTATAGGATGGTTATTCGATTCCGCAAAGGGGACACGAATCTTACTCAACTGAGGAAGAACAAGAGCTTCGACCAAAGAGTGCATGAGATATATTATCTATTACCTTCATAACATAGATAATATACTCGCATGGGCGATTATCCACAACCGGTTACTGGGTTAATAAAGGATAAATCGGCCGAAAAGAAAAGGTATCGGGATACCAAGACTAGGTACATAATGATGACCAAATCAGGAGAGAAACAATCGTTACCAACAACAGGGTAGACGAGAGATGACTCGCCGGGGATAAATCGCGTAATCAGGGAAATTATCCCGGCAAATGAGGGTATATCAACACCGAATATTGGATGAAGACAACTGTCAAGGAAGGGATTAGACCTACCAGATACTGGGTAGGAAACCACGGAAAACTAACCATCATCAATTACGATGAACAAAAGGTTAACTCTGCAGGGGAAAGTTAGTAGGGTTTACAACTGCCGATATAAGGGTAGAAAACCACAGACTCTAACGGGGATACAAATAGGGTTTACAACTACCGGTATAGGGGTAGAAAACCATAGACTCCGCCAGGGATAATAATTACTAATTATTGAGCAATTATTCATTTACCACGGGGAAACAGGAAAAGAGTCTCAAGAGACCGATCTAGGATCAAACTAGATAGGCACACCAAATCAAGACTTGTTCTGGTGAGGATATAACTCAATGGGGAAAACCATCCCAGTATATGTGTTGGGAAGGAACAAAAACAATCAACATCCACGAGGATATAACCCGGTGGGGAATATGGAAGAAAGGATAGACGCTTTCTGCTATGGAGCTGACTCTATATGGAGAGATCAGACACACACGTCTGCTTGGGGAAGTATATCACCAAATAGCAGAAGACAGCAAACAACGATACATGGCAAAGAATGCAACATGAATATCTGAATGTTATAATTATCCATGTATGCGCGTGGTTTATGTATGATGTATGTTGACAAACAGACATATTTAACACAACCAGGTCCAGGAATCAACCACCCGGTACTACATCTCAAGAGAGAAATCCAAGTTCACCGGAGAGTATCCAATCTGTTGGGGATCAGAGATACCAGGAA
Source organism: Lathyrus oleraceus (assembly GCF_024323335.1). NCBI lineage: Eukaryota > Viridiplantae > Streptophyta > Magnoliopsida > Fabales > Fabaceae > Lathyrus > Lathyrus oleraceus. Next base: position 425,104,678 of record NC_066583.1, read on the forward strand.
GCAAAGAACTCTGCAGGGGATGAATCATCAATCATTCTAGCTGGGGATGAGAGTTGTCACAGTCAAGGTCCATCACACCAACAACTCTACTGGGGAATCTATTCGTGGAGATAAAGGATTTATCGGGATCAACCACCAAATACCGCTCTTGCCCAAAGAGATCCAAGTTGCTGAGGAAGAAAGATTGCTACTCTGCTGAAGGGAAGATAGGTGACTCTCAACGAGCAATCCACTTGGTAGGATAAACCACAAGGGGTTCCGGAGGGAGGAGATACAGTCATGCCAGGAATATGGACAAAAATCTTACCCTGTTGGGGATCGTACCACCCTTGGGAGAGCACTGAGGATCTTCTAAGTATCCTTTCGTCATTGTGAATGTTCACTTTATTTAAAAAACAAATTATAAAAAATCTGATCGTTTAAAACAATGGTATTTTCTTAATCGAAACATGCAAAACATTTGTTGAATAAAAACGGATAAGAGTGCCAATAATTGGATAAAAGGCTCAAATTTATTCGAAAGAATGGTAGTCTGCGAATGGCAAGACTCCATAGATCTTTACAAATTTGAAATTGGTGATATATATTGGAAAAGGGCTACATTGAACATGATGACCATTTCTCCACAAATTCTGAATCCGATGTATTTGAAGCTTTGGCTGATAATGAGCAAGGATCTCTGACGGACAACAGTTGTAGAACAAAGTCTTGTCAGGATGCAATTACTTGCCAAATCCCTAATTTTTGCCTAGATTGCCCCAGGATGAGGTACTCAATCTAGCGGGATACATATATCATTATTATATATTTTTTGTGTCTCTAACTTTTGCCTGGATCGCCCTTTCGGGTTTTCAATCCACCGAGACGCTCATTTTTGCCTAAGTCGCCCTTTCGGGTTTTCAACTTAGCGAGCTATTTAGTTTTTATTTTTTTAGGCGAAGTATTTCTTGACTGCATCTGAATTCACAGGACGAGTGAAATCCTCCCCATCCATAATTATAAGTATCAAAGCACCGCCTGAAAAGGCTCTCTTAACAACATACAGACCCTCATAGTTCGAAGTCCACTTGCCCCTGGAATCGGGCGCGAAACACAAAACTTTCTTAAGCACAAGGTCACCTTCTCGGAACACACGAGGCTTGACCTTCTTAACAAAAGCTTTCTTCATCCTCTGCTGATATAACTGACCGTGGCACATGGCAGTCAATCTCTTTTCTTCTATCAAGTTCAGCTGGTCATAACGACTTTGAACCCATTCAGCATCAGTCAACTTGGCTTCCATCAAGACTCTCATTGATGGGATCTCCACCTCTACTGGGAGTACCGCCTCCATGCCATAAACAAGAGAGAAAGGGGTTGCCCCTGTTGAAGTGCGGACAGATGTACGATAGCCATGCAAAGCGAATGGCAACATCTCATGCCAATCTTTGTACGTAACAACCATCTTCTGGATAATTTTCTTGATATTCTTGTTAGCAGCTTCAACAGCCCCATTCATCTTGGGTCTGTACGGAGAAGAAATATGATGTGCAATCTTGAATTCACTACACAGCTCTTTCATCATCTTGTTATTCAAGTTAAATCCATTATCAGTAATGATCTTATCTGGCACACCATATCGGCATATGAGTTAATTCTTGATAAACTTCACGACCACCTGTCTGGTCAAATTTGCATACGGCGCCGCTTCAACCCACTTGGTGAAGTAATCAATTGCTATGAGAATAAATCTGTGTCCATTGGACGCTTTCAGCTCTATCATGCCAATCATGTCAATTCCCCACATGGAGAAAAGCCATGGTGATGAAATCACATTCAGAAGTGTTGGGGTAATATGGATCTTATCAACATAAATCTGACACTTGTGGCATTTCTTCATAAATTTGCAGCAGTCAGACTCCATTGTCAGCCAATAGTAGCCTGCTCTCAACATCTTTCTAGCCATGACATGTCCATTGGAATGAGTACCAAATGAATCCTCATGGACCTCAGTCATCAACAGGTCAGCTTCGTGTCTATCCACGCATCTGAGCAGAACCATGTCAAAATTTCTTTTGTAAAGCACTTCGCCATTGAGGTAGAAACAGCCTGACAATCTCCTCAAAGTCTTCCTATCTTTTACAGATGCCCCAGGCGGGTAAATCTGGCTCTGAAGGAAACACTTGATATCATAATACCACGGCTTATCATCTTTTACTTCTTCTACTGCAAATACATGAGCTGGTCTGTCCAAGCGCATCACAGTGATATTGGGGACTTCATTCCACAATTTAACCACAATCATTGAAGCAAGCGTTGCAAGAGCATCTGCCATCCGATTCTCATCTCGAGAAATATGATGGAACTCAACCTCAGTAAAGAACATTGAAATCCTCCTCGCATAATCTCTGTATGGAATGAGGCCAGGCTGATTCGTTTCCCATTCACCCTTAATCTGATTAACAACGAGGGCCGAATCACGATATGCATCAAGATGCTTGATCCTTAGATCAATACATTCCTACAATCCCATAATACTCAGCCATATTATTCGTGCATTTGAAAGTTAGCCTTGCTGTAAAAGGAATATGCGCGCCCTGAGGAGTAATAATCACGGCCCCAATACCATATCCATACTGATTTACAGCGCCATCAAACACCATACTCCATCTGGAACCAGGCTCTGGCCCTTCATCAAGTGTAGGCTCATCGCAATCTTTCACTTTCAAATACAAAATTTCCTCATCCGGGAAGTCATACTGAACTGACTGATAATCTTCAATAGGCTGATGGTCAGCCAAGATAATACCTTTAATAGCCTTCTGAACTCGATACTCAATATCATACTCTGATAATAACATCTGCCAACGGGAAATTCTCCCTGTTAAAGCAGGCTTCTCGAAGATGTACTTGATTGGATCCATTCTGGATATTAACCAAGTCGTATGATTTATCATATATTGGCGTAAGCGCTTAGCATCCCAAGCCAGAGCACAACATGTCTTTTCAAGCATTGAGTATCGAGACTCACAATCAGTGAACTTCTTACTCAGGTAGTAAATAGCATACTCCTTCTTCCCTGATTCGTCTTACTGACAAAGGACACAACCCATCGAGCCTTCAAGAACAGTCAGATACATGATCAAAGGTCTTCCCTCTACAGGCGGAGACAGAATCGGAGGCTCAGATAGATATTCTTTAATACTGTCGGAAGCTTTCTGGCAATCCTCGGTCCAATCATGGGACTGATCTTTCCGGAGGAGCTTGAATATAGGCGCACATGTGGCAGTCATGTGGGATATGAATTTGGAGATATAATTCAAGCGGCCAAGAAAACCTCGGACTTGCTTCTCAGTTTTGGGCGCAGGCATCTCTTGTATTGCTTTGACCTTTGCAGGATCAACCTCAATACCTCTTTCACTAACAATGAAGCCCAATAACTTGCTAGAACGGACACCAAATGTACACTTGTTGGGATTCAGACGAAGCTTATATTTCCTCAAACGCTGGAAAAGCTTCAACAAATGCTCTACATGTTCAACTTCCATTCTTGACTTAGCAATCATATCGTCAACATATACCTCAATCTCCTTGTGCATCATATCATGAAACAAGGTGGTCATAGCTCGTTGATACGTGGCTCCGGAGTTCTTCAAACCGAAGGGCATCACTCGATAACAGAATGTTCCCCAAGGTGTGATGAATGTTGTCTTCTCCATATCCTCGGGTGCCATCTTAATCTGATTATATCCGACAAATCCGTCCATAAACGAGAAGACATTGAATTTAGCTGTATTGTCTACCAACATATCAATATGTGGTAGAGGGAAATCATCTTTCAGACTAGCTTTATTCAAGTCTCTATAGTCCACACACATCCGGACTTTTCCATCTTTCTTAGGCACAGGCACAATATTGGCCACCCATTAAGGATATATAGAAGTCACCAGGAACCCCGCATCAATTTGCTTTTGAACTTCCTCTTTGATCTTCACTGCCATATAAGGATGAGTTCTTCTGGGCTTCTGCTTTACAGGCATGCACTCAGGCTTTAGAGGTAGGAAATGTTTCACAATATCAGTATCTAGACCAGGCATGTCTTCATACGACCAAGCAAAGACGTCGACATATTCTCGTAGCAACTTAATCAACCCCTTCTTAACAGATTCTTTCAGAAGTGCCCCAATCTTTACCTCTCGCACACAATCTTCAGACCCCAAGTTGATTGTTTCCAGATTTTGAAGATGCGGCTGAATGATCTTCTCTTCATGCTCAAGTAGCCGGGTGATCTCATCAGGAATCTCTTCAACATTATCTTCCTCTGCCTCAAATACAGGGAATTCAAAATTGGGAGATGGTGTTGGGTCATTATGTTCAATGGGTTTAGAAATCAACCTACATAATGATTTTGGATATGAAAAGATTTAGAATTCAAACAAGGCAAATCATTATGCAGATGAAAATATTGATTTTATTCCATTTTGAGGTTTTATGTGATCACCAATTTCATGCAAAAACAAAAAGGGAAAATAAATGGGAAAACAAACATTTAACATGAATTTATTGAATGAAAATATCATTGTACTTATGCGCCAACAATGTCATCACTCCTCCTTTTGGCGTGGGAGAAGGGTTTTAAAACAAAGTGATCATTACGTTGACTTATGGACAACTGTTGGAATATCCACATCGACCCAATTGTTGCAGACCCCTCCAGGGATGATGAAATTGCCGGAATCCTCTGCATCTTCTTCTAAAACGGCAGCAGCCTCCTCATCTAGACCAGTGTGGATGAAACCTCCACTCTTGAATAACCCTTGCTTGTTGAAAGTACTAGAAGAAAAACCTATGCCAGCCCGTGACTCGTTGTCTTCTAACTCAATCATTTTTCCTAAACTAGTGGTTGCACCATGCTCAATGGCCAGCTTTGCATCTTTGTAGGAAGCAAATGAAGGAGCTCTTTTCTCAATAGGCTCAGTAATAGATAACGCTTGGAAAGGAGTTCCAACTTCAACCTCAGCATCTATATAAGAGAAGGAAGACAATTGGCTAACCAGGAGAGCCCTTTCTCCCCCTACCACCACCAGCTTCTTATTTTTCACGAATTTCAATTTCTGGTGTAGGGTGGACGTCACGGCGCCTGCCTCGTGAATCCATGGTCTGCCTAAGAGACAACTATACGATGGGTGAATGTCCATAAGCTGGAAGGTAATCTGGAAATCACTTGGTCCGATCTTGATTGGGAGATCAACTTCCCCAATCACAGTTTTGCAAGACCCATCGAAAGCCTTCACAACTACTCCACTTTGCCTCATGGGAGGCCCTTGATATGATAGCTTAAAGAGGTGGACTTTGGAAATACATTCAATGATGACCCAGTGTCCACCAGTACATTGGACATGGCATCGTCTTTACAACCCATAGATATATGTAATGCCAAGTTGTGGTCTCTTCCCTCCTCAGGGAGATCAGAGTCACAAACCTCTTTCAGCCCGCGGTTCTCTTACTCTAAGTGATCCATCAGTCTTGAAATGTTGGCTCTAGTGTAGTACCGGTGAGTCATCTTGTCTTCAAAATAAATGAAGGACACAGAGTTAGACCACAGGGCAAGGGACCGGAAACAGAACCTGCTTATGCATATGATGCATGCAATGCTTGTGCATATGATTTGTTTTTTTTATTTCAAAGGAACTTTAGAGTTTTACTTGCAAATTTTGGAAATATTAAGCATTTTATCACATATGGAAATATCTCATAAAATAATATCGGGGAAAAGAAGTGCAGCATCGTCAATCATATACAAGAGAAAAGGAAAATAATCGTCTTATGGATCCCTAGGAACAATCATCTAAAGCTCGGGACACAGGAAGATAAGATGCGTAAAGCCTCTTCACCTCCCTCTCATAGGCTGCCTCCATATCGGCCTTCTCTTTGGCGAGTCGATCATACCTCCTCTTCCAGAACTTAGAAGACTGAGGAAGTAGAGAAGTCCATACATCATCAGGGTCATCAATAACCTGATGCTCAAGAAACTCAATCAACGCATCCTTCTCCTTAATCTGCTGAAGCAACTCTTCACGTTCACGGATCCAGGCACGTGAACGGTCTTCGTCTCTCAACTCCTCTACTCCTTGGTTAGGGAGGGTTGAAGGCCCAACCATAACCAAAGGTGTAGGTCTCGGATACTCGTAAGGCATGAGATACTCAGAAGCTCTCTTCCTAACCCAAACAGTGTAAGGCTCCAAAGTGATGCAATTCTTAGGACCTAACTCTTTCCTTCCTTTCCTATGAATCTTGCGCCAAGCGCGGACCATCCTAGCTTTCAAGCCTTGGGGATCTTTACCATCCTGAAAGAATACACCCTCTAACAGAATGTTATTGGGTTTATCCTTTAAGGGGAACCCAAGCTGCCGACGTGCCAAAACAGGATTGTAGTTAATCCCACCACATGTACCAAGAAGAGGTACATTGGAGAATTCACCACAAGAGTCAATAATCCGCACACCATCATACACATGGTTATACCAAGAGATATCATCATTAGTGAGAGACATAAGTCTCGTGGACCACCGTAGACATTCCTTGTTCTCCTTGAAAGCGACCGTCTGAGGTAAGTGAGAAATAAACCACTTATACAATAGAGGCAAACAACACACAATGGCGCCACCACCCTTTGCATTCCTCATATGCAAAGAGAAGTAGGTATCGCCCAACAGAGTCGGAATGGGATTAAGAGTAGAGAAGATCCTAATAGTGTTCACATCCACAAACTTGTCGATGTTGGGGAATAATACTAGCCCATAGATAAGAAGTACAAATATGGCCTCAAAGGCGTCCTCACTCATTGCCTTCCCATACATAGTAGCTTGAGCAATGAGGAACTCAGAAGGGAGACCTTGAATTCCTCCTTTGGTAGTCATATGAGCATCAACCAGAGATTCATCTATGTGTAACATGTCAGCTATCTCTTGAGAAGTAGGAATACTTTCCAAGCCACTAAACGGCAATTGATCCAGAACAGGTATACCCACAAGATAAGCATACTCCTCAAGCGTCGACAAAAGCTGGAAATCCGGAAACGTGAAGCAACGATACAGAGGATCGTAAATCTGCACCAATACACTCATCAATCCTTCATCCACCTGAGTAGTCAGAAGAGGAAGAAGCTTCCCAAAACGAGCCTTGAAACCCAAAGGATCTAATACATAGGATGTCAGATTCCTTAACTCTTTCAAATCTGGTTGCCTGAAGTTGTACTTCTTTGTATTCCTTCTTTGTCTTTCCATGTCGGAAAATTTTGCAAATAAACCCCTTAAGTTCCTTGAAAAGTTTCTTATTTATTGATGATATGCATGCAAATGGGTGCATGAATGCATGAATGCAACAATCACACTCAAGGATCAAGCAAAGCACACCAAACAAAGGTCATGGGATGGATCATGTTATCCTTAATATCAATCATCCATTTTGGTGGAATATGGTTTACACCTTATCAACACCCAAGTTCCATTGATATTAAGGATTCATGAACGGATCAACCATGAATCAAGGGTTTGTTGTAAGTCACGAGCATGGAGTTAGGTTAAGAACCACCCAAAAGGGAGTGTACTAGGGTTTAAACCTGCCAAACATGTTCTACAAGAGGTTCCCATAGTCATCATCCCATCTTTCGGATATTATTGGAGAAACGACTACTCGTATTCCGAAAATATTCTCGAGAGACTCTTATGAGTGTAGTATCGCATAACAATCGTATCAAATCTTACACTTGAACGACTTTCGCACTACATCCTAAGAATAGGCCAAGATGGGCTTGGTAAACTAAGGTCCTTGGCTTCTAAGGTCTATATTGGAAAGAGTAATGTCTAACCACAACTTACTTGTGTGACATTATTGATCCCAACATAACATTTACCAAGTGAATGGACTTGCAAGTCAACTTGCTAAGGAATAACTCCATACAAGTCGACAAGACTATGCCATTCTCCTATCCTAAGTGCACTCGAGTCCGGGTATAGAACTCATCTCACAAAGATCACCAAGCATACAAGGAATTAATATTCAAACAATTCAATCATTACATACAATACAGTAATCCCAAATTGCACAAAAAATACGTCACAAAATAAATAAATATACAATACAATACAACAAATATGAAAAGTAGGCAAAACCCACTAGGATTTATTTATCCCCAGCAGAGTCGCCACTTTTCTGTAGCGGGGTATTTGTTACCATTAAAGATATTGACTAAATCCAAGGTAAATCATACAAGTCGAGTCGTCACCGCACTTCTATTTATCCAAAGGATTGGTTAGAAAGCGAACAAAAACCTAAAAGTTTTATCGAATCAAAAACTAGTAAAAATGTCAGAGATCTGGGTAAGGGGGTTGGTTATACAATGGGAAGGTATTAGGCACCCAAAGCATCCTAGGTACTCCTAGGGAGCCCTTTTCACATTTGTTGTAAACGTTGTTGTTTTGTGAAAATTTATTTGTGCAAACATGATTGAAGGGATGAGAAAAGAATATACAAATTTATTTACATTTTGTGTTTGAATGGATAAACCCATTGCCTACGTACCATCTTAAAAAAGATTAGGATCAAAACCTCGTAGTTCGGGGTAGAAAAATTTAAAATAAGTGAGTGGATTGATTGGTCCAAAAGCCTTAAGGTCTTTTGTTATCCAAGGGAGAAAACTCAACCTAAAACCACAAATCCACCATGTGAGGATAACTTCAACATGCTAGTGAGGGGTTAACCCTATAATAAGCATGGAAGACTCATTGTCCAACACTAAGGATAAAGGTGAGTATTATATCTACCTCAAGGATAACTCAAACCTAATAGCTAAAGGTTATAAAAATTTGATTAAGAAATTGGCCATTGGAACCACAAAAAGTATTTGAATGGCTTATATTTACAAATTAGGAGTATTTACAAAAATATGGTTAAAGTGGATTAAAATGTTCAATTCAAAATAAGTGTTATGAAAAATAAGTTTGAAAATCAAAAGCATAAGGCTTAGGTTTCTAATTTGGAAAACAAGTGTTAATGTTTGCACAAAAAGTTTTGGCTTGGGTTAGAGTGTAGAGAAGAAAAAGAAGGGCTAAATTCCTAAACATACAAAAAGGTAAGGGATAAGAGAATAAAACCACATTAGGAGTTCCTCCCTTGAGATCATATTGATGATCCAAGTAGCTCCCATCCTTTGGAATAAGTCACAAGCAAATATCTCAAGAAATTAAGCACAGGTAATCGGAATTAACCTCCAGACGGTATCCCACAAATAAAGTGGAATACCACACGCACTATCCCTTCAGGACTCATATGATCCCTCACACAAATTCAACAAACAGGTTAGCAATAACAGGTAAACAATGCATGTATGCGGTGTAAAATATATCATAATCAAACACGAAAAAAGATCTGAGAACAAACAGAAAAAACTAGCTATTGTTACGCTCGCTACTGCTTCGCTTAGTGAGGTGCTAGCGAAGCTTCGCTACATGTTCCCCTAGCGAAGGCGCTAGCAAACGACTGCGAATTCTGGATTATTCTTTGATAACAGTGCGATTTCAGAAACCCCAATCCCTATGGTACTCATTTCAGAAATCATGTGATTAATCATTCAAGGCATAGGTTTCACCCATTCATGCATATGCGAAACCTAACGATATCCACACTTCCAAATTCAAACATAATACATCACACATTTAGAACATTGAAATTAAAGGCGTAAAATAATGGGAATAGGGCAAACCTGATTGGAGAGCTTGATTGAAATTGAGTTGCACCCGTGAGGTTTACAAAACAATCTTTAGGGTTTATGTGAGGCAAAGGTGATTCTGTGCAGTTGAGTTCCCTTCAGGGTTTGGAGGTTACTCTGAGTTCTCTGTCAGATAGTCTCTCTCTAATCTTCTGATGAATCCCTGAATGATTGAATTCTGCCTCCGAACTCCTGAATGATTGAATTCTGCCTCCGAATTCCTGAATGATGGAATTCTGCCTCCGAATTCCTGAATGATAGAATTCTGCCTCCGAATTCCTGAATGACGGAATTCTGCCTCCGAATTCCTGAATGATGGAATTCTGCCTCCGAATTCCTGAATGATGGGAATTCTGCCTCCGAATTCCTGAATGATGGAATTCTGCCTCCGAATTCCTGAATGATGGAATTCTGCCTCCGAATTCCTGAATGATGGAATTCTGCCTCCGAATTCCTGAATGATGGAACTCTGCCTCCGAATTCCTGAATGATGGAATTCTGCCTCCGAATTCCTGAATGATGGGATTCTGCCTCCGAGTTCCTGAATGATGGAATTCGGCATCCCCCCATTTTTTCTCAAGTGGAGCCTTGGTATTTATAGACTGAATTTCGTGGCTTTGTGGGCTTGAACTGGGTGCAACCTAGGCCCAAAATTCTGCTGTTATATTTTTAACGCGTGGTCTTCGCTTAGTGAAGGATTTGCTCGCCTAGCGAGTATGACAGCTCAGGAATAGACTTTTACTTCTTCCAGATTAGCGCTTTGACTGATGAATATACCTCAGTTGGTCATGTTGGAAGTAACTCACGTCATTCTCTTGTGTTGATTGATCACCCAAACAGAACCCACAAAGCATCTTGGATGATACTCGAGCTTCAAACAAAAGATGTTTCTAACATATTTTTGTGCTTTTGGTTAGTAAACAAAATGAAAAGTAATGATATACAATTCGAGCATGCTTGGTTATCTTAAACCAATCACAAGAAGTCCCACCCAAAACCAAAGGGAACCAAGATGCTCATTGAAATTCTAGTTATCAGACTTTCGATGTCACACGGGTTGTTATGACATCCAATTCTGCACAGACAAGAATTATGCAGAACTTAAAAGTAAGTGCAGTAAATAACACAAGTAGTTGTTTACCCAGTTCAGTCCAACATTACCTACGTCTGGGGGCTACCAAGCCAGGGAGGAAATCCACTATTAGTAGTATTAATTCAAAGCTAAACTCCCCCGTTTACAACTCTTCACTTAATCCCTACCCAATGCAATTTCAATCTTACACTAAGATCAGAAATCCTACTCACTCCCCCTCAATCACCTCAGTGATTACTACCTTTAATCAATATTAAAGACAATTATGAAGTCACACTTCAAACAACTCTTGATTGTGCTTAACAACTTTAATCAAGATACACAACACTCACGCTTAAAAGCTTAGAGTGACACAACACTTACAACTCAATGAACACCCTATACCAATGCAATCATCTACGTGATAATAGCTTGGCTTACAAGATATGTCTAATACAAGACTCACAAAAATACAGCAGTGAAGTATGATGGACACACTAAATCTTCACGCCTCAAAATCCCCAGTTCTGAATGAAGGAATGACTTCCTTCTATATTGCAGCACTTGGGCCTTGTACTTGTATTCTCCTGAATTTAAGGTCACGCGAGTTCCCCTAAATTCCACATCTAGGTTACTAACAAATAGGCTATTTGTTAGGTTCATTAAATGTAGCTTGGTTGTTGGTTTCCTGGATTTTCTCTCAGCTGTTGAATCCCTGAAGAATAGCCTGAGAAAAATGCTGAAACAGAAAAACTAAACAACCTACAATTTAGCATATGCTGTCAGGAATGAATGTCACAACATTCAGCTTGACATCAAGGACCATATGCTAAGTCTGTTTTTCCTGAAAAAAGACTGTACAAATTTGCCGAACTGTACAGGACCAATCTGTCCATTCTACAGTAACAACTTACATTAATAAATGTCAAAGCATCCAATTTGACATTTACACATTTAGCCTTAAGTCAGTTCTGTTATCCTCTTGAAGAACAGACTGAGAAACATACTGAAGTGTAGCAGAACACCACTCTGTCTATTGTTCAGTATATGCTGTCAATGATGAATGTCATAACATCCAGTTTGACATTCAGACAGTAGGCCTTATGCCAGGTCTGGTATTTCCTTGATAACCAGACTGAAAATAAATACTGAGTTCTAACAGAACACCACCTGTTCTATTCCTCAGTATCTGCTGACAGGGATGAATGTCACAACATCCAATTTGACATTCAATACATCCTGTATTAGCTAATCCTGCAGTAAACTACTCAAGTATGTCATGACATCAGTCAAGACATCAGAGTACAGCTAGGTATTCTAACCTATAATGCAGTCACACAAACACCTCCACATCATGTCATGACATCAATCAAGACATTAGAATCCAGCTAGTGTTTTACCATACAATGCAGCCAATTAAACACCTACAAACTCCCCCTTTGGCAATTTTTTGGCTAAAACACTTTGATCTCACAACAGAGTCCATAGCAGCGGAAATCACACATCTAGCAGGAAATTGACCTAGCTAATACACTCAGAGTGGCAGCACACTCACACATATGGAAGTTAAATAAAAACTCCACAAACCAGCACACATACAGAAGTTAAATAAAAACTTCTAATTGCAGCACACACAACTGCACACACAACTTGTGTCTTGAATATCTGCAAAACAATATGTCCTGGGGTATCACCTGTTACTCCCCCTTTTTGTCAAAAATGTTGCCAAAGCAACACTTTATACTGCAGACCAATATTACACATGAATGACAGAATTACAGACTTGGTTTTACTTCACAGTTTCAACCAAGTTAACACCCACTTGATCTTGCTTCACAGCTTTGATCAAGTAGTCACACACTTTTGCTTTACAGTAGGTACCACCATATCAGGTGTCATGACTTTGTGTCTGACATCCAGAACCACTCCTGCATGAACAGTGTCCTTGAACTCCTGCAGGTGCATAGGCTGCCTCAAGTTAGGATATCTCCTTAACCTCTTGTTGCCACACTTGTTGCAAGAGGCATATCTATGATCTTTTGACCAATCAGAGCACACTTCCAATTGTTTAATAGGCAGAGATATTAAACAATACATCCCAAACATCATTGGTTGCTATAAGTTCTCAGAGAGACATATTCCCAGTTTGCCCCTTAAGTTTTCAAACTGAGTAGCATCCAGAGCCTTTGTAAATATGTCAGCCAGTTGGAGTTTAGTGGCTACATGTTCCAAGGTAATCACTTTGTCTTCCACCAGATCTCTGATGAAGTGATGTCTAATGTCAATATGTTTGGTCCTGCTGTGTTGGATGGGATTCTTTGAGATATTGATGGCACTAAGATTATCACAGAACAATGTCATGACATTTTGAGAGACATTGTACTCAGTGAGCATCTGTTTCATCCAAACCAGTTGGGAACAACTGCTTCCAGCAGCTATGTATTCAGCCTTTGCAGTGGACAGAGATACACAATTCTGCTTCTTGCTGAACCATGATATGAGATTGTCTCCCAAGAAGAAACATCCTCCTGATGTGCTTTTTCTGTCATCAGCACTTCCAGCCCAGTCAGCATCACAGTACCCAGATAGGACCGGCTCAGAACCATGTGAGTACAACATCCCATAATCACAAGTCCCATTGATGTACTTGAGAATCCTCTTGACTTGATTCAAGTGGCTCACTTTGGGCTCTGCTTGGTATCTAACACACACTCCAACTGCATAGGAATTGTCAGGTCTACTTGCAATTAGGTATAGAAGACTGCCTATCATGCTTCTATACAAGCATTGATCAACACTGGACCCTCCATCATCTTTGGTTAACTTTAGATGAGTGGGAGCAGGAGTTCTCTTGTGCCTAGCATTATCCATACCAAACTTCTTAACTATGTTTTTGGCATACTTGCTTTGGGAGAGAAACATAGAGTCCTCCATTTGGTTGACTTGCATTCCAAGAAAATAAGTCAGTTCCCCAACCAGACTCATTTCAAACTCAGATTGCATTTGGTGAACAAAATGTTTTACCATTTGCTCTGACATTCCACCAAAAACTATATCATCCACATAGATTTGAGCAATCATGATTTTGCCGTCTTCATCCTTCACAAACAAAGTCTTATCTATCCCACCTTTTCTGTATCCATTTGAGGTCAGAAATTCAGTTAACCTTTCATACCACGCTCTAGGTGCTTGCTTCAACCCATACAAGGCTTTCCTCAACTTGTACACATGCTTAGGTTGGTTAGGATCACAAAACCCTTTAGGTTGTTCCACATAGACTTCTGCATTTAAGTAGCCGTTCAAGAATGCACTCTTCACATCCATCTGGAACAGTTTAAACTTCAGAATGCATGCTACACCTAATAGCAATATGATGGACTCAAGCCTAGCAACAGGTGCAAACGTCTCATCAAAATCAACCCCTTCAACTTGAGTATATCCTTGAGCTACTAGTCTTACTTTATTTCTAGTAATTACTCCTTTCTCATCAGACTTGTTTTTGTAGATCCACTTGATACCAATGACGTTGGTCCCTTTAGGTCGTGGAACTAGCTCCCATACTTCATTCCTTTTAAACTACTCAAGTTCATCTTGCATGGCATTGATCCAATATTCGTCAGTCAGGGCTTCTTTCACATTCTTTGGTTCAACCTTGGATACAAAACAGGAATTTGAGCTAATTCCTCTTGACCTGGTAGTCACACCACTATTGGGATCCCCTATGATAAGATCCTTAGGGTGGTCTTTCTGAATTCTGATAGATGGCATTTTGGTGGGTGCATCTACCTCACATTCAGGAGGAGTCTCATGTACTTCTTCAGACTTGACTGGTATGTCTGTAGTAGTATCTAGGAATGTTCCAACATCCTCTATGACATCGATTCCTTCCTCTTTATCATCCACAATAACATTTATGGATTCCATCAGGACATTGGTCCTGTAGTTGAACACTCTGTAAGCTCTGCTGTTAGTTGAGTATCCTAGGAATATACCCTCATCACTTTTGGGATCCATTTTCCTTCTCTGTTCACGATCGGAGAGAATGTAGCATTTACTTCCAAAGATATGAAAGTACTTCACAGTGGGTTTTCTGCCTTTCCATATTTCATACAGAGTGGAGGAGGTTCCTTTTCTCAAGGTGACTCTATTGTGAACATAGCAGGCGGTATTCATAGCTTCAGCCCAAAAGTGCATAGGGAGCTTCTTTGCATGAATCATAGCTCTGGCAGATTCTTGAATAGTTCTATTTTTTCTTTCAACTATCCCATTCTGCTGAGGTGTTATAGGAGAGGAGAACTCATGACTTATTCCTTCAGACGAGCAAAACTCATCAAACTTGGAATTTTTGAACTCCGTACCATGATCACTCCTAATTCGGACAACACAACTGTCCTTTTCCCTTTGAAGTCTGATGCACAGGTCTTTGAAGACATCAAATGTATCTGACTTCTCTCTGATGAAGCTTATCCACGTGTATCTGGAATGGTCATCAACCACCACATATGCATATCTCTTTCCACCCAGACTTTCAACCTGCATAGGTCCCATTAAGTCCATGTGCAACAGTTCCAGAACTCTGGAAGTTGTAGGATGTCCCAGCTTCGGATGTGACATCTTGGTTTGCTTGCCCACCTGGCATTCTCCACAGACTCTTCCATCATCAATAAGTAGCTTTGGGATTCCTCTAACTGCTTCCTTGGATATGATCTTTTTCATTCCCCTTAAGTGTAGATGACCAAGGCGTCTATGCCATAACTTCACCTCCTGTTCTTCCTTGGCAGAGGAGCACATTGTGGAGAAGTTTGATAGCTTAGGTTCCCACAGATAGCAGTTATCTTTGGATCTTGATCCTCTCATAACTTCTTGATTATCTCCATTTGTCACAACATATAGCTCCTTAGTGAACTGAACATAGTATCCTTGATCACACAGTTGGCTTATGCTGATGAGGTTGGCCGTCAGTCCTTTTACTAACAGTATATTATTCAGTTTTGGGACTCTAGAGCAGTCCAACTTACCCACACCTTTTATTTTTCCTTTAGCACCATCACCAAAGGTCACATAACTGGTAGTGTGAGGTTGTATATCCACCAATATATTTTCCATACCAGTCATATGTCTTGAACAGCCACTGTCAAAGTACCAGTCTTCTCTGGTAGATGCGCTTAGAGCTGTGTGAGCTAACCTAGCATACCATTGTCGCTTCTTGATAGGGACATAGTGCCTATATGTCTTATGCTTAGGCCTGACATGAGGGGCTTGGTTAGGGTAACCATGAAGCCTGTAGCAGAAGGCTTTTATATGGCCAAGCCTACCACAGTGGTGACATCTCCATTTCTGGAATTTCCTCTTCTGATGATTATTCATCCTGGTTCCCTGATGTTGAGACATTGGATGTGACCTCCGCTTGAATTTCTGAACTTTAGCCTTTGGGCGTTTGAGTTCAGCTGAGGATTTTTTCACAAAGCCTAAACCAGATATGGTTCCAGACTTCTGTCCCACCTTTAGGATCTCTTCCAAGGTGTCAGTTCCTTTATTCAACATTTTGATGGATTTAGTCATTTGATCCAGCTTGGAGGTCAGCAGGGTTATCTCACCATTTAGACCCTCTATGACTGTCAGATGCTTCTGTCTCTCATCTTCCAGCTCCTTGATGAGCTTCTTCTGCTTTTCTCCTTGTACACGCACTTCTGCACTGGTGACACATAGCTTCTTATAAGCTACAGCAAGTTCATCAAAGGTCAGTTCATCTGCACTTGAATCATCATCAGTAGCACAAACACTCGTTAGTGCAGTGACATGTTTAGCAGATTCTCCTTCAGATTCACTTTCAGAATCTCCCTCAGACCATGTGATAGCTAGCCCCTTCTTTTGCATCTTGAGGTAAGTCAGGCATTCGGCTCTAATGTGTCCATAACCTTCACAACCATGACACTGGATTCCCTTGCCTTGGTTGAACTTTTCTTCAGAAGTTGATCTTTTCCTGTTGTCAGACGAGATGTTCTTGACATTAGGTCTACCTCTTTGATCAATCTTCTTCACGAACTTGTTGAACTGTCTCCCAAGCATGGCCATGGCTTCTGATATGCTTTCATCACCTCTAGTATATCCTGCTTCTGACTCCTCTTCAGTATTAGATACAAAAGCTACGCTTTTGTTCTTCTTTTCAGCATTCTCACACAAGCCCAATTCTGCACAGACAAGAATTATGCAGAACTTAAAAGTAAGTGCAGTAAATAACACAAGTAATTGTTTACCCAGTTCAGTCCAACATGACCTACGTCTGGGGGCTACCAAGCCAGGGAGGAAATCCACTATTAGTAGTATTAATTCAGAGCTAAACTCCCCCGTTTACAACTCTTCACTTAATCCCTACCCAATGCAATTTCAATATTACACTAAGATCAGAGTTCCTACTCACTCCCCCTCAATCACCTCAGTGATTACTACCTTTAATCAATATTAAAGACAATTATGAAGTCACACTTCAAACAACTCTTGATTGTGCTTAACAGCTTTAATCAAGATACACAACACTCACGCTTAAAAGCTTAGAGTGACACAACACTTACAACTCAATGAACACCCTATACCAATGCAATCATCTACGTGATAATAGCTTGGCTTACAAGATATGTCTAATACAAGACTCACAAAAATACAACAGTGAAGTATGATGGACACACTAAATCTTCACGCCTCAAAATCCCGAGTTCTGAATGAAGGAATGACTTCCTTTTATATTGCAGCACTTGGGCCTTGTACTTGTATTCTCCTGAATTTAAGGTCACGCGAGTTCCCCTAAATTCCACATCTAGGTTACTAACAAATAGGCTATTTGTTAGGTTCATTAAATGTAGCTCGGTTGTTGGTTTCCTGGATTTTCTCTCAGCTGTTGAATCCCTGAAGAATAGCCTGAGAAAAATGCTGAAACAGAAAAACTAAACAACCTACAATTTAGCATATGCTGTCAGGAATGAATGTCACAACATTCAGCTTGACATCAAGGACCATATGCTAAGTCTGTTTTTCCTGAAAACAGACTGTACAAATTTGCCGAACTGTACAGGACCAATCTGTCCATTCTACAGTAACAGCTTACATTAATAAATGTCAAAGCATCCAATTTGACATTTACACATTTAGCCTTAAGTCATTTCTGTTATCCTCTTGAAGAACAGACTGAGAAACATACTGAAGTGTAGCAGAACACTACTCTGTCTATTGTTCAGTATATGCTGTCAATGATGAATGTCATAACATCCAGTTTGACATTCAGACAGTAGGCCTTATGCCAGGTCTGGTATTTCCTTGATAACCAGACTGAAAATAAATACTGAGTTCTAATAGAACACCACCTGTTCTATTCCTCAGTATCTGGTGACAGGGATGAATGTCACAACATCCAATTTGACATTCAATACATCCTGTATTAGCTAATCCTGCAGTAAACTACTCAAGTATGTCATGACATCAGTCAAGACATCAGAGTACAACTAGGTATTCTAGCCTATAATGCAATCACACAAACACCTCCACATCATGTCATGACATTAATCAAGACATTAGAATCCAGCTAGTGTTTTACCATACAATACAGCCAATTAAACACCTTAACTCATGATCCTTGAGGTTGTGCAAATGCAATGTTATGATGCCATGAGGGATCTTAGGGTCAAAATTAGGGTCTTACACTACCCAAGTCAGGAGCGTTCGTTGATGTCAAAAACTCCTTGAGTTTGTCAAAGAGACTGATGGGGATAAGAGCTAAAGATATTTCTTGGTGGTCAGACCGGAGCTTGCTTCGGGAAGATATTATTCATAGTTGTGGGAACTTCCCGAATGTACCATTGGTAGGAAGAAGAGGAAGTATCAACTACAATCCTTCTCTGGCAGTCAGACAGTTTGGATATCCTTTAAGAACTCCACCTTTGGAAAAAGAGGTGGAAGAATCTCTGCTTTTCCATTCTTCATCTGATTTGACTGTATCCCGTAAGGCAGTTGAGGCTTGGCTCAAGGTGATCAAGAGAGGAAGAACTGTGCTTGGAAAAGGAGATTGTAGAGCTTACCCTCAGTATGAAGAGTGGCTTCAAGGAAGAGTCGAAGAGTTTGGTCTTCCATTTCCTATTGAAGAACCTCTGTATCCACCTACTCCTGAGCAGTCAACCCTGGTGAGCCGAGATGAGTATGACAAATTGAAGAATGCCATGGAGGAACTTCAAACTGAAAACTCGGAGTTAAGTGTGAAGCTGCAAAACTGTATGCATCAATTCCATGAGGCAGAATATCAGAAGGAGGAAGCCGTCAGATTGCAAGGGGATGCAGAGAGGAAATTAGTTGTGAAGGTGGACTTCCTCAGGAAGACAGACAAAGCCCTGGGATCATCTAGTTCTGAGTTGAGGCGAGTCAAACAGCAGTTAATAGATGCTCATGGTAAGTTAGCTGGTTGGCGAGAGCAATGGGATACATTTTCAGCTTCTAGGAAGGTAAAGGAGGAGGAGATGGTGGCCGAATTGACTGGTCAGATGGAGACGTTGAAGATTTTGCTGAAGGAGAAGAACAATGAGCTTCTGTGCGCCCGTTCAACCAATGGTTATATCACAGATCAACTCAACAAAGCTCAAGGACAGATTGAGGAACTCAAAGTGCTGGCAGGTTTGAAGAAATCCAGACTTGAAGAGGTTTTCAGAGAAGATGATGGGAATTACTACGGAGAGCACATCAACGAGTTGGATGGAGTTATTCACAAGAGGAATCTGCTTATCCGGCGTTTAACAGAATCTCCGGATCATCCTGACACAGTGGTACTACTGGCTGAAGTGAGGAGCAGTCCTTATGGGTTGTATACAGGGGGCTGATTCCCGATTTTTGTTCCTCTCTTTACTTATTGTATTGTAGTGATGATCCACAAGCTTGTTGTGGAGATCCCTTTTTGATGAACTATTGTCTAAGGCCTTTCCCTTCTTGAACCCATTTATATGATGGTTTTCCTTATTGCATCTTGATCTCAGAAGTTTATCCACAACTCGGTCTTCTTGCGCTTTCTGTCGATGTGAGACTGGAATCAAGGGGGTAGAATACCCGTTGGAATTGATAAACATGTCATTGCATTTACATATTCATTTGGTGTTCACTAGCAGGATAGCCGACTCAGGAATTCACCAGTACGGTACCCGCAGAAACCAGCAGAGAGTAATGGAAAACTTTCAAGCAGATCTAGCAGAGATGAGGACCAACATGGCCCAATTCATGAGTATGATGCAAGGGCTAGTGCAAGGGCAAGAGGAACTCTGAGCCTTGGTCCAGAGACAAGAAACTGTGATTCCCCTTGTCGGTCAGAATCCGCCAGAAGGGACCCCTGTCGATGACGCTGTTGTTACCAGCCCTGTCAACAACCATGCTACTGGTGACGAATTACGTGGTATTAGAATCAATGGATAACCCATCATTACAGAGGCTGCTAATGCTCGAGCGGCACGTGCTCCAGTTCACTATCCTTCTCATTTGGTTGACAAGCAAGAAGATATGTTCACCATTCTCAGTGATGATGATGAATTTGGAAAGGCGGAAGAGAGAGATAGAAAGGTCGACGCCCTTGCTGAAAAGATTTGTGCCATGGAGTGCCAGAATTCTCTGTGTTTTGATGTTTCTAATATGGGTTTAGTTGATGGGTTGAGGATCCCGTACAAGTTCAAAGCGCCATCCTTCGACAAGTACAATGGCACTTCTTGTCCCCGAACTCACGTGCAAGCTTACTACCAGAAGATATCCGCTTATACTGATGATGAAAAGATGTGGATGTACTTTTTCCAAGACAGCTTGTCTGGAGCATCTTTAGATTGGTACATGGACTTGAGAAAAGAATCTGTCAGAAGCTGGAGAGAGTTAGGTGAAGCTTTTCTGAGGCAGTACAAGCATAACATGGACATGGCTCCGAGCAGAACCCAGTTGCAGGGTTTGTTTCAAAAGACTGGTGAGAGTTTCAAGGTATACGCCCAGAGGTGGCGTGAGCTAGCTGCGAGAGTACAACCTCCGATGTTGGAGAGAGAATTGACTGATATGTTCATTGGAACCCTACAAGGTGTATTCATGGATCGTATGGGAAGTTGCCCATTTGTTAGTTTTTCGGATGTTGTGATTTGCAGAGAAAGAACTGAAAGTCTTATCAAAGCGGGAAAAATCCAAGACCCTAGTTCTTCAAGTTCTTCAAGTGCTAAGAAACCATTTTCAGGGGCACCCAGAAGGAGAGAGGGTGAGATAAATGCTATACAGAGAAATGGAAACAGAGGACAACAATACCGTCAAGTTGATGATGTGACTATTCCAGCAAGCCCACCTCAACAACAACAAAGAGGACAACCACAACAACCACAATAACAACAGCAGCACCAATTCCAAGCAAGACAAAGAATGCCAGATCGTCATTTTGATTTGTTGCCAATGACTTATGCTGAATTACTCCCTGATCTGCTCAGGTTAAAGTTTGTTGAACTTCGCACTATGACTCCATTAACAAGGATTCCCGCTGGTTATGATGCCAATGTCCGTTGTGATTTTCATTCTAGTGCGCCAGGGCACCACATCGAGAATTGTCGGGCTTTTCACCATAAAGTCCAAGACTTGATCGATGCCAAGACGATTAACTTTGCTCCTACTCCGAATGTAATGAATAATCCTATGCCTCAGCATGGAGGGCCCAGAGTAAACAGTGTGGATGATGGGGAAAATTTGAACTTGGTAGTCGATGTTAATAACGTTCAGACTTCGTTGTTTGTAGTGAAGGAACGTCTGCTTAGAGGGGGAGTATTCCCGGGATGTGACAAGAATTGTTCAGATTGTGGTAATCATGAAAACGGCTGTGTGAAGATGAAAGAAGGTATCCAGGAATTGATGAATGAAGGTTGTTTACAGTTTGATCGGGTAGTGAAAGACAGTGAAGAGGTATGGACTGTTACCATTTACTTTACACCGTCAGAAGGTCCTGTACGTGCTCCAAGAACTATTAGTGCTCCTGTGACTATTGGTACTCCTGTGACCGTAGCTGCGCCCGTGACCATATCTGCTCCGGCAACTGTTGGTGTTCCCGTGATTGTTAATGCTCCAGTAACTATCAGTACTCCTACCACCATTGCTGCTTCTAGTGGAAGACTTTATGAGAATAGTAGAGCAATTTCGTGGTAATATGACAATGCTTCTTGCAGAAATAGAAGACCTGAGAATCAGATCAGATCAGTAAATCAGACTCCAGTAACAGTTGGTTCGGCTGTAGGTAATGTGGGAGGACCCGGAGGATTTACGAGAAGTGGTCGTTTGTCTGCACCGCAGGTTCCGAAGGATAACAATGCTGAGGCTCTTGCTAGAACAAAAGGAAAACAAGTTATATTTGAAGAAGAACCAGTGCGAAAGGAAGTGCCCGAGAATTATTTTGAGAAGGACGTGGAGGAATTTATGAGAATTATCAAGAAAAGTGATTACAAGATCGTGGATCACTTGAACCAGACACCGTCAAAGATCTCTATTCTCTCTCTGTTAATGTGTTCCGAGGCACATCGTAACGCCCTGTTGAAAATGTTGAATATGGCTTATGTTCCCCAAGAGATTTCTATTAACCAGCTTGAAGGTGTTATTCCAAATGTTAACACGAGACATGGTTTGGGATTCACGGATCTAGACTTGACACCTCAGGGTCGCAATCATAATAGAGCTCTGCATATCACGATGGAATGAAAAGGCGCGGTTTTGTCGCATGTTTTGGTTGATACCGGTTCTTCTTTGAATGTGTTGCCCAAAAAGGCTCTGAGTAAGCTCGACGCCGAAGGGGTTGTTCTCACACCAAGTGATCTTGTTGTCCGTGCTTTTGATGGATCCAAGCGATCGGTTTTTGGCGAAATCACGTTGCCTATGAAGATCGGCTAGGAAGTGTTTAATACTGTCTTCTATGTGATGGATATTCAACCAGCATATAGTTGTCTGTTGGGGCGTCCCTGAATACATGGAGCCGGAGCAGTTTCTTCGACTCTCCACCAAAAGCTAAAATATGTGTGGGATGGTCAAGTTGTGACCGTGTGTGGCGAAGAGGACATCTTTATGAGCCATTTATCCTCCTTCAAATATGTGGAGATGGATGGTGAAATTCATGAAACTCTATGTCAAGCTTTTGAGACTGTCAGTATTGAGAAGGTGGCTTTTGTTGAACAGAAGAAACCAGGTACCTCGATCGCATCCTATAAACAAGCTCTAGAGGTCATTCATTCAGGTAACGCGGAAGGCTGGGGCAAGATGATTGATGTGACCGTAAAAGAAGACATGTTTGGCATTGGTTATCAGCCTTTTCAATCGTCAGAGCAGGGTGTCCAGGATCAGAAAGGGCCGTGTACTTTCACTAGTGCTGGATTGATGAATCACGAGGATGTCTTTGCAACAGACCATGAAGATGGTGATAGTGATTGTGATATGAATAATTGGGTGCGCCCGTGTGCTCCAGGGGAGAAGATCAACAATTGGACTGCTGAAGAAATAGTCCAAGTTACTCTTCAGACAGAGTAATTTTCTTCTGTTTTTCATTTTTGCATGAAAGCCCTACGCTCTGCCCAGGGCGTAGTGGTTCATTGTAGGGCCACATCATGTTTTGAATTTTCAATGATTATCATCAATAAAGGACGTTTTGCAATCAAATTTGTGCTCACTGTCTTTCTGTTTTTACTTTCATTTTCAAAACAATAAAAATGGCAATGTTTTTTTCTGTGACTTTCTTGAACTCTTTTCTAAAATAAAGCATGAAACACCGTTTGTGCAGAATTGATCTTGTGGATTCCATTAAAAACAGTTCTATTATGGCTCAGTATGACTTTGATAATCCCATTTACCAAACCGAAGAGGAGAGTGAAGAAGATTGTGAACTCCCCAAAGAATTGGCCAGACTATTGAAACAGGAGGAAAGGGTCATTCAACCTCATCAGGAAGAGTTGGAAGTCATTAACCTTGGTACTGAGGATGCAAAGAAAGAGATCAAGATAGGGGCTGCTTTAGAGGAAAAGGTCAAGAGAGGGATGATTGAAATGCTGCAAGAATATATGGATGTATTCGCTTGGTCATATCAAGATATTCCTGGTTTGGATACAAATATTGTGGTGCACAGGCTACCTCTCAGAGAAAATTGTCCTTCGGTAAAGCAGAAGCTTCGCAGAACTAGTCCCGATATGGCTGTCAAGATTAAAGAGGAGGTTCAGAAACAGTTGGATGCAGGTTTTCTAACAGTTACCAACTATCCCCCTTGGGTGGCCAACATCGTACCCGTGCCGAAGAAGGATGGTAAAGTCAGGATGTGTGTCGATTACCGAGATTTAAATAGAGCCAGTCCGAAAGATGACTTCCCATTACCTCACATTGATGTATTGGTCGATAACACTGCTCAGTCCTCGGTTTTCTCTTTCATGGATGGATTTTCTAGCTATAATCAGATCAAGATGGCACCAGAAGACATGGAGAAGACGACATTCATTACACCTTGGGGCACGTTCTATTATAAGGTAATGCCATTTGGGTTGAAGAACGCCGGTGCTACCTACCAAAGGGCTATGACGACTCTCTTTCATGACATGATGCACAAAGAAATTGAAGTGCACGTGGATGATATGATTGCGAAGTCTCAGACAGAAGAGGAGCACTTGGTAAACTTGCAAAAGTTGTTTGAGAGATTGGAAAGTTCAAACTGAGGCTGAATCCAAACAAGTGTACGTTTGGAGTGAGATCTGGAAAGCTGTTAGGTTTCATTGTTAGTGAAAAAGGGATTGAGGTTGATCCAGCGAAAGTAAAAGAAATTCAAGAAATGCCTGAACCAAGAACGGAAAAGCAGGTTCGTGGGTTTTTAGGGAGGCTGAACTACATTGCGCGGTTCATATCTCACCTAACACCTACGTGCGAACTGATATTTAAATTGCTAAGAAAAGATCAAGCAATCAGGTGGAACAATGATTATCAAAAATCATTTGATAAGATAAAAGAATATTTGTAGAAACCTCCAATTCTTATACCTCCAGTTCCTGGGAGGCCTCTGATAATGTACCTTTCAGTAACAGAGAATTCGATGGGGTGTGTATTGGGACAGCATGACGAGTCTGGTCGAAAAGAGCATGCAATATACTACCTTAGCAAAAAGTTTACCGACTGTGAAACAAGATATTCGCTGCTCGAGAAAACTTGTTGCGCTTTGGCATGGGCTGCTCGCCGACTAAGACAGTATATGTTGAACCATACTACCTTGTTGATTTCTAAGATGGACCTAGTAAAGTATATCTTTGAAAAGCCGGCTCTTACCGGACGAGTGGCTCGTTGGCAGATGATTTTGACAGAGTATGATATCCAGTACACGTTGCAGAAGGCCATCAAGGGAAGTATTCTGTCTGATTACCTTGCCGAGCAACCAATTGATGACTATCAGCCGATGATGTTTGAATTCCCCGATGAAGATATCATGTACTTAAAAATGAAAGATTGTGAAGAGCCTCTTGTCGAGGAAGGGCCGGATCCCGATGACAAGTGGACACTGATGTTTGATGGGGCGGTAAATGTGAATGGAAATGGTGTTGGGGCAGTACTCATTAACCCTAAAGGTGCACACATACCTTTTTCCGCCAGATTGACTTTTGAACTAACCAACAACGAAGCTGAGTACGAGGCCTGTATCATGGGGATTGAGGAAGCCATCGATCTAAGGATCAAAACTATGGACATTTATGGAGATTCTGCTCTAGTGATTAACCAAGTCAATGGAGATTGGAATACCCATCAGCCGCATTTGATTCCTTATAGAGATTACACCAGAAGGATCCTGACTTTCTTCAAGACAGTAAAGTTATATCATGTACCCCGAGATGAAAATCAAATGGCTGATGCGTTAGCCATGTTGTCTTCCATGATCAAAGTTCATTGGCAGAATCATGTGCCACACATTGCTGTGAATCGACTCGAGAGGCTTGCATATGTGTTTGCAGCCGAGTCTGTTATTGATGAGAAGTCGTGGTTTTATGACATTAAGAATTTCCTCAAAAGCCAAGAGTATCCTGAAGGAGCATCTAAGAATGACAAGAAGACACTGAGAAGGCTAGCTGGAAACTTTTACTTGAACAAGGATGATGTGTTGTACAAGAGGAACTTTGACATGGTTCTGCTCAGATGTGTGGTTGGACACGAAGCAGACATGTTAATGCAGGAAGTACACGAGGGATCTTTCGGTACCCATGCTGGTGGTCATGCAATGCCCAAGAAGTTGTTAAGAGCCGGTTATTACTGGATAACCATAGAATCTGATTGTTTCAAATACACTCGGAAGTGTCACAAATGTCAGATCTATGCAAATAAAGTGCATGTACCACCAAACCCTCTGAATATTATGAATGCGCCTTGGCCATTCGCGATGTGGGGCATCGATATGATTGGAAAGATTGAACCTACTGCTTCTAATGGACATCGCTTCATCCTAGTCGCGATTGATTACTTTACCAAGTGGGTGGAAGCAGCTTCCTATGCCAATGTTACCAGACAAGTGGTTGCTCGTTTCATTAAGAAAGAAAATATTTGTCGTTATGGGGTTCCTGAGAGAATCATCACTGATAATGGTTCGAATCTCAATAACAAGATGATGAAAGAGCTTTGCAAAGACTTTAAGATCGAACACCACAATTCTTCTCCTTACAGACCAAAGATGAATCTGTAGAGGCGGCAAACAAGAACATTAAGAAGATTGTGCAAAAGATGGTTGTGACGTACAAGGATTGGCATGAGATGTTGCCTTTCGCTTTGCATGGGTATCGTACCTCAGTGCGTACGTCAACTGGGGCAACTCCGTTTCCCCTTGTGTATGGCATGGAGGCAGTCTTGCCAGTAGAAGTTGAAATCCCTTCTTTGAGGGTAATGATGGATGTAAAACTTGACGAGGCTGAATGGGTTCAAGCCAGGTTTTATGAGTTCAATTTAATTGAGGAAAAGCGATTAGCAGCTGTGTGCCATGGACAACTATATCAGAGAAGGATGAAGAAGGCCTTTGATTAGAAAGTGCGTCCTCGAAGCTCTCAGATAGGTGACTTAGTTTTGAAGAGGATCCTTCCTCCCGGTACAGATAACAGGGGAAAGTGGACTCCTAATTATGAAGGTCCGTATGTTGTTAAAAAGCTCTTTTCTGGTGGAGCCTTGATGCTTACAACTATGGATGGTGAAGATTTTCCGTCTCCTGTGAATTCAGATGTAGTCAAAAAATACTTCGCATAAACTGACCCGCTGGACAAAAAAAGAGAGTCCAGGCAAAAAAGGGCATCCCGGCGAACCAAGAAAAAAAATAAAAGAAAAAGGTTTGGGCAAAAGTTAGGGATAAAGAATAAAAAAATATATGTACACCCGGTCAGTCGAAAACCTGCAAAGGCGGCTTAGGCAAAAATGGGTATCCCGGTGGATTGAAAACCTGAAAAGGCGGTCCAGGCAAAAGAGGGATTAAAGCAAAGACTACAGTCTAAGTTACATGTACTTCATCGTGTTTCAGTGTCTACCATCTTGAAGGATATGATCGGTCCAATCACTCTTCTCATAAAGCAAAGAATTTGGGGGAAACTAAAGATCTATGAGTCATAACAGAATTGGAAAATAGTGGAATGTCGTGTTCACATTGCCAATAGGATAGTTTATTTTTTCTTTTGGCGTAATTACCTCTTCCTAGGAATTGCTTCATGATGTATTTGCCTTTATAGGCCATTTTCAATCAATAAAAGTTGTTATTCAGTCAAATTGCTCTCCTGTTTTTTTATTTCTGCTGTTTTGTTTGCAAAAAAAAACGTCTGAATTTTTGATAAGCATTGCATCTAAAAACATGAAGGCTAGACAATGACGTGCAGAAAGATAAAACATTTGAAAATCATTTTGAATGTTGAATACACTAGAGTATATTTTGTCCATACGATCCCCTGAGGCATGTGTGTCCTGCCGTTTTGCAGGCTACTATCTTTGATTGATGGCTAAAGCAAATGAGCCAAAGTTTGTTCGAAGGAAGACCCTGTTGTTTCAACACTGTCCAGTCGTGTAAGAAGTTGGGTCGTCTAAGTCAAGTTCAGAATTTGTTTCCCCAGCACGGTCGAGAGGTTGGTGTTTTCTCAACAAGTGACTCCCTAGTTGAGTTGGTTTCTCTACCGTTCCGAGAATGTCAGATCAGTAAGTATCCTCAGCAGAATTATTGTATGTCCCCACAAAGTTGGAAGATTGAATCAGAATTTGTGTGCTCAGTAAAGTGATCATTTGCTTTCCCAACAGGAGTTTTCCTCCCTTTGCATCTTGCATGTAGTAATCATCATTTGCATTCGCATTCTCAAATCGTGTAGCATTTCCATTCAAGTATGGAGCATTACGCCATGAAAAATTCAAACATATGCATACATGTGTTAAACCAGATTGGCTCGTATCCCCAGCAGAGACAAATCATTTTTTCACATCAGTATAGCATTTGCAGCGGTTGCTCTTGGCAACATTCAGAATCGATAATCCCCGTGAGATTTATTTTCTCACCAATCCGTGAAAGTAAAGCTTGATTCCCTTCCGATTTAGTCCCCGACAAGTGTCTGCCTTATTTTGACATATGTAAATATCATCCTTGCGATACCGGTAAGTGTCGTGTTGATCACCGTAAATGTCTGTGCTTTTCTTTGATGTCGGTAAACATCATCTTTCGATGTCGGTAAACGTCGGATTCCAATTGTTGGCCATCAGTAAATGGCATGTCTCTCATGGTGTCTACAAAAAAAAATCGTTATGTTAACACCCATGTGTGTCTTTTCCCTTCTTTGGTGTTGTTAAACATCATTGATTCGATGTCGGTAAACATCAGTTGCTTGTTAACCATCGTTAAATGGTTTTGTCATTTAAGATTCCCCAACAGATTCGCTATCCATAAATATCGAGTGTTTCATTTTCGCCATCGGTAAATGGTTTCGTTTCATAAGTGTATTCCTTCCTTGGTGTCTGTAAACATCATTGTTCGATGTCGGTAAACATCGAGTTCCTTCCCAGTCATCGGTAAATGTCTGGTCTTGTTTTTAAACATCATTGTTCGATGTCGGTAAACATCGAGTTCCTTCCCAGTCATCGGTAAATGTCTGGTCTTGTTTCACTTGTAAACATATTTTTCCTCCCCCAGTGAAGTCGTCATCGGTAAATGGCCTCACTTTCTTTGATATCGGTAAATATCAAATTTGTTTTGAAGCCGCCATCGGTAAATGGCCTCGCTTTATTTGATATCGCTAAATATAAAAAAAAATTTGAGACCGCCATCGGTAAATGGCCTCGCTTTCTTTGATATCGGTAAATATCAAATTTGTTTTGAGACCGCCATCGGTAAATGGCCCCGCTTTCCTTGATTCATCACCCACAGAGTGCAAATTCTCCGGTTCTTTTGGTATTCAATCCCTATTTACCTTGAAAGTCTTATAGCCGCTGCTTTCATCCGTTCAGGTTCACAGTTGATTGAATAGGGGCAGCTGTAGCACCTCAAATTTGCCCCCCTCATTCATGCATTCATTTTTAGGTCATTTAACATTTCATATTGCATTTCAGCAAAAATTACCTCTGGTCAACTTTGGTCTACTGAAGGTCAAATGGCTAGGGGATAATTTGAGTTACTTCCCACATGTTCAAATGAGGCCTATTCATCATTCGACATATTACTCTTGAAGGAGCAAAGGTCCAGCGCACAGGTTACAAATTTAGAAAGATGACTTGAACTGTCATGCTCGCTAGGCGAGCAGAATGGTTCGCCTAGTGAGCCACCAGAGTCTGAACTGTCATGCTCGCTAGGCGAGCAGATCCTTCGCTTGGCGAAGCCCACGCGTTTTGAAAATATAACAGAAAGTCATGGGCTTTAGTTGCCCTCATTTGAGCCCACAAAGCCACGAAAATCAGGTGATAAATTCAGTGGAAAAACCCTAGAAGCGAAGACAGAATTCAGAGCAGCCTCCATAGACACTGAAGAAAAAACTCTTTTGCACAGGATTACTTCTACCAATTCCATCTCATATAAACCCTAAGATTGCTTTGCAAACCCCAACCAGGCAATTCAATTTCAATCGATCTCTCCAATCAGGTTTGCCCTATTTTCACTACTTTATGCTTTCAATTTGAAGTTTCTAAATGTATGAGGCATTATGGGTGAATTTGGAAGAGTGGGTATCGTTAGGTTTTACGTGTGGGTTTAGATGTGCATGAATGTGTAGAATAATGCCTTGAATGTTTAATCACTTCGTTGCTGAGATGGATACCATAGGGTTGGCGATTTCTAAAATCATACTGTTATCAATGGAGAATCCAAAACCCGCAGGCATTCGCTAGGCGAGCCTGCAGCGAAGCTTCGCTAAGCCTTCGCTAAGCGAGACAATAGCGATTGTGACAATAGTTGTTTTTTTTGTTTGCTCTCTAATCTGTTTTGTGTTTGTTATATTGCATCCGGGTACATGTTTTAATATGTATGTCATGTCTTGATGTGTGGATCCTTGTCCCCTGACTTTGAGTTTTGATACCCTTTTGATGCATTTTGTTTGACAAGAGGTTTAGACCTCCTATCCTTGATTGCTTTTTGTGAGCTTTTTGTGAACATTAACAGCATGATTCATGTGGTTGCTATGATCCGTCTGTTTGGTGCAACTCTTGATTACACCCCATCTTGTTATTCTAACTTGTTTGTTGAGTTTTTGTGAGGGCTCACATGACTCTTGAAGAGATAGCTTGCTTGGTATTCCATTTTATTTGTGGGATACCATTTGGATATTTATTCCGATTACTGTGCTGACTTGCTTTCTTTGTCGGTATCAACTTGATAGATCACCGGGTTTCTTGCTTCTGTAGTTGTTATTACTTCGAATTTTTATCCGTGTGGTAGATCTCTTGATCCCTTTCCCGCATTTTACCGCTTTCTAAGATGGAAGACCTCGATAGGAGGCAATGTTTTCTTTTGTTTGTTTACTTTTGTGCCCAAAGACCTCCAAGAAGAGGCACCAGTGCTAAAGACCTCCATGAAAAGGCAATTGACGGATAAAAGGGATTAGTATTCAATCCCCCGTTATTCAGTGTGTCGTTCTTTATGCTCACACTACGTGTCGATGCTTTAGAACAAAAGCCCAAGATCTTTTGTCCGGTCAGTCAGTGGAGAGGGTTCCACCTTTCTGAATCCCCACTTTTTGTCATGAGCTCACCCTGTCCAGGGTTAAGAGCTATGAGGCCTTATCCTCATTACCCTTTTGATCTGCTCACCCTGATGTTCAATGTCAGTGGTTAAGAGCCCGTTTGATTACCCTTCCATGGCTTGTTTGTCGAGGTTGATATGACCCCTCTTGACTAAAGCCTTACCCATGTATGTTTGAGCCCCCTTGTTGGCGTGTTTACTTTATGCATGTTTGTTTTGTATGGTGTGATCGTCTCCCCATAGGGTTGCTAGGCTTCGTATAGTCTCTCGTTTGCATGTCAATTAAGGAAGCACGGTTCCTTTGTCTAGGACTTCCTTTTTGCATGAGCATTCCTAAAACACAAACAAACTCATTGATTTTTCTTCTCCTAAGAACACGTTAACTCCTTCTATTACAGGTGAGTAGGTCTCCAAAGGTCGAGCATCCGGTAGATTGCGTAGTAACGTCGTTCATCTAAAAAACATAAAACAAACAAATAGGTTACCCGAACTACGGCTTGCTCTGATTCTCATTCCAGATGAGATACGTAGGCATAAGACGCGATGTCTTAGCGAGCACACTTCTCTTTAACCTATAGGTAGCCGAGCTACGAAGACTCTGATTCTCATATTCAGATGAGATACGTATGCAGTGGATGCGACATCCGTGCGAGTCATTTTCTTTTAACCCCCTCTTTTAGTAAATAGTACATTAGATAAACCCACACCCTTTAGACGAGAACAACAAGAGTGGATCCCGTAGAGTACTACGGATTGCGTAGGGGTGCTAATACCTTCCCTTCGCATAATCGACTCCCGAACCCAAGATTTGGTTGCGAGACCTTG
The DNA here is from genome assembly GCF_024323335.1 of Lathyrus oleraceus. Classification (NCBI taxonomy): domain Eukaryota; kingdom Viridiplantae; phylum Streptophyta; class Magnoliopsida; order Fabales; family Fabaceae; genus Lathyrus; species Lathyrus oleraceus. Next base: position 425,136,535 of record NC_066583.1, read on the forward strand.
TCTTTTCCTTTCCTTTTTCCAGGTTTACTTCGAGCGTTTTCTTTCCCTCCTTTGGGATAAATAATGCACGGTGGCGACTCTTCCGTCATTGCTTTTTTCTCCGGTTGTTTTTTTCGCATTCCCCTTTTTTTAGGTTGCGACACCCTCCTCGGGAATATCATCATCACAGAAGCTCAAATTATTGCAGGCAGTTATATTTGCAACAATGCTATCAAACTGCGCAATTGTGACATCGTGGTCCACGTATGCCACGTCCAACACCCTCAGCAACGCTTCACGGTGTTGCTCTAAATTCATCAATAAGGATAAGATAGATATCTTTGATGGAGTTTATAGCAACTGACCAACAACATTATATTTGCTCCTTTTGATGAGCCTTAGCATCTCATCTCCATCCTCTTTCAAAATGCCATACTGGCCAACCAGGATAGGAGTATTATTGGTTTTCACAACAAGAATATAATTATTTGAAGAAGAAGTCCCTACGGGACTGGCAGGATTAACAGCAGTTCTCTTCACAACGTCTTCCTGGGATTTCGGCTGAGCCGAGAAAACACGATCACTACGGGTCACTCCACTAACATCTAAAATGCTCACCACAGAAGTTCAGGGCAAGGGCACCTCCTTTCCATCCTCCATCATGACTGCATTATATCGGTACGGGACCACTTTGTCTGATACATACGGGATAGGACCCGCTGGCTTAATCACAAGAGGTGGTGAAACTTTCTTCTTGCTGCCATCATACTTGATAACAACAGGATCAGGCATTTTAAACACGGGGGTGATAACATCAACTTCATCCTCATTACGATTCTGAGGTATCTCAATCATCCCTTGATCTATCATCTCTTGAATGTCCTTTCTCACTTGACGGCATCCTCTCTCATTGATAGTGCACACTTGGCACCTATCATGATTATGCTCATAATGGTTTGTTCACACAACAACTTATGCATCTCTACTAAGGATTGCCTTATGTCATTCACATAAAGGAATTTATACTTGCCAGGGCATCCCTGGACCATATTAAAAGTTGCTTTCCCATGCTTGGGCAATGGGTTCTTCTTTACATTTGGGCCTACATCCTTAAAGAACAGTATCCCGCTCCTTACAAGGTCTTGCACCTTGGTCGTCAATGGATATCAATTCTCCACATCATGCTCGGGAGCACCAGAATGATACACACAATGAAGTTCGGGCTTGTACCACCACTAAGGATTGGCTGGCACAGCAGGAGGATCACGAGGAGTTATCAGCTTCCTATTGATCAAGGAAGGATAAAGCTCAGCATAAGTCATTGGAATTGGGTCAAAAGTTACCCTCTTCCTCTCGTAGTTACTGGTGCTGGTGTTGTTATTGTTGTGAGGCTGGTAGGCCTGTTGTTGTTGATGATGTTGTTGTTGTGGTTGTTGTTGAACTTCTCCGAAAGCAGGTGCTATATGAGCCACCTGGTGTTGGTTGACAATTTGACGGACTTCTCTCCTCTTCACAGAGGGCCTTCTTTTAACATTGGAAGACACATCATGAGTCTCTCCCTCCTTCTTCCTATTAAATCCTCCATACTTCTTTGCTGAGGAGCCACCATCTCGAGATAAACGTCCTTCACGGACCCCTTCTTCTAGCCTCATCCCCATATTCACCATTTCGGTGAAGTCTGAGGTAGCACTAGCAATCACTCTCTCATAATAGAAAGAGCTCAAAGTCTTCAGGAAGATCTTTGTCATCTCCTTCTCCTCAAGGGGTGGCACTATCTAAGCTGCCAATTCTCGCCATCTTTGGGCGTATTCCTTGAAGGTCTCTTTGTCCTTCTGCGACATTTCCCTCAACTGGTCCCTGTTTGGAGCCATATCCATATTAAATTGTACTTCTTTACAAAGGCCTCACCGAGATCGTTGAAAGTGCGGATGCTTGCATTCTCCAGCCCCTTATACCACCGGAGTGCAGCACCTGTCAGGCTATCCTGAAAGTAGTGAATCAACAATTGATCGTTGTCAGTTTGTGTTGACATCTTCCGAGCATACATCACAAGCTGGCTGAGCGGGCATGTATTTCCCTTGTACTTCTCAAAGTCAGGCACTTTGAATTTAACATGGATTTTAACGTTGGGCACCAAGCACAACTCAGCAACACTTTTCCCAAAGAGGTCCTTACCCCTCAAAGTATTCAGTTCTTTGCGCAGCTCAAGAAATTGATCTTTCATCTCGTCCATCTTTTCATATAAATTCGGGCCCTCAAACGGCTCAGAATGATAAATGGTGTCTTCTACACGGGGTAAGGTGTGCACAACGGGAGGTGGCACAGACAGGACCGGGCTAGATGCCGACATAGAAGCAAGAGTAGGAACAAAGCCCTCTACATGAAATTAGAAGGCATTCCCCAAGGGAATCCAACTGGCATAGTTGGAGCGAAGTGGGTTGTAGCAGCAGGCATGGTTGACGTAGCTACCTCAGATATGACCGTCCTCGCGGGAGGAGTTGCAGGAGTTGGTGAAGCTTGGCTTTGTGCAGCCAGAACTGACTCCATCATGGCAGTCAGCCTAGCAATCTCTTCCTTCAAGTCCCTATTCTCTTGCTCAAGATGTTTCATCATCTTTGGATGATTCGCTCTAGTGTTATACCAGTGCGTCAGCTTATCTTCAAAGTAAATGAAGAGCAAAGAGTTAGACCACTGATCAAGAGCTCGGAACAAAACCTGCTTATGCATATGATGCATGCAATGTTTGTGTATATGATTTGTTTTTTATTAGAGGAACTTTATAGAGATCTATTTGCAAATATTTGGAAAATATTGAACTTTTAAGACATATATGGAATACTCATAATATTTGGAAACTTTTTACACCAAAGAAGTAGTACAGTCTCGGTAACCAAATACAATACAAGAGAAAAGGAGAATGAACATCCTATGGAGCCCTAGAAGAAATCGTCCAAAGCCTTCGAGATCGGAAGATAGGTTGCACGAAGCCTCTTCACCTCTCTCTCATAAGCTACTTCCATATCGGCCTTTTCCTTGGCAAGCTGATCATACTTCCTGTTCCAAAACCTAGATGAGTGAGGAAGAAGAGAAGTAACCACATCATCGGGCTCATCAATAACTTGATGCTCTAGAAACTCTATCACTGCATCCTTATCTTTGAGCTGCTGAAGAGGTTCCTCACGCTCACGAACCCATGCACGCGACCGGTCTTCATCTCTCAACACCATCATAAACTCGATTATAGCAAGAGATATCATCATTAGTGAGAGACATAAGTCTCGTGGACCACCGTAGACATCCCTTGTTCTCCTTGAAGGCAAGCGTTTGAGGCAAGTGCGAAATAAACCACTTGTACAACAGAGGCAGACAACATACAATGGAACCACCACCCTTTGCATTCCTCATATGCAAAGATAAATAAGTGTCACCCAACAGAGTAGGAACGGGATTAAGAGAAGAGAAAATCCTAATAGCGTTCACATCCACAAAGTTGTCGATGTTGGGAAATAACACTAGCCCATAGATGAGGAGTACAAATATGGCTTCAAAAGCTTCCTTACTCATGGGCTTCCCAAACAAAATAGCTTTCGCAATCAGAAAATCAGATGGGAGACCTTGAATTCCACCTTTGGTAGTCATATGGGCAACAATGTCAGATACATCCACATGAAGCATGTCAGCAATATCTTGGGAAGACAGAATCTTCTCTAAACCACTGAATGGCAACTGATTAAGAATAGGTATACCCACATGATAGGCATACTCCTCTAGTGTAGGCAAAAGCTAGAAATCCAGAAAAGTGAAGCACCGATACAGAGGATCGTAGAACTGCACTAACACACTCATCAGACGTTCATCCACTTTAGTAGAGAGAACAGACAGAAGCTTCCCATGGCGAGCTTTGAACTCCAAAGGCTCTAATACATAAGATGTCAAACTCCTTAACTCTTTCAAGTCGGGTTGTCTGAACTTGTACTTCTTCTTATTCCTTCTTTGCTTATCCATGTATAAAAATTTGCAAACAGACCTCTTAAGTTCCTTGAAAAATCTGTATTGTTGATGATATGAATGTAAATGAATGCATGAATGCATGGATGCAACAATCACACTCAAGGATCCAGCAAGTCACGCCACACAAAGGTCATGGGATGGCTCAAGCCATCATCAATATCAAACATCCATTTTGGTGGATTATGGTTTACACCTTATCAACACCCAAGTTCCATTGATATTGAGGATATATAATAGCAGATCAACCGCGAATCAAGGGTTTGTTGTAAGTCACGAGCATGGAGTCTTGGTTAAGAACCACCAAAAGGGAGCCTACTATGGTTAAACCTGACAATCATGTTCTAAAGAGGTTCCCATAGTCATCATCTCATCTTTCGGATATTATCGGATAAAATGACTACTCGTCCTCCAAAAATATTCTCAAGAGGGACTCTTATGAGCGTAGTATCGTGTAACAATCGTATCAAATCTTACATTTGAACGACCTTCGCACTACATCCTAAACTAGGCCAAGATGGGCTCGGTATCTAAGGTCCTTGGCTTCTAAGGTTTAAATTGGAAAGAGTAATGCCTAACCACGATTACTCATGTGACATTATTGATCCCAACAAGACCTCCACCAAGTGAATGGGCTTGTAAATAAACTTGTTAAGGAATAACTCCACATAAATCAACAAGACTATGCCATTCTCCTATCATAAGTGCACTCGTGTTCGGGTATAGAACTCACCTCACAAGAAACCACCAAGCATACAAGCAATTAATATATCAAGCAATTCATACATTACAAACAATACAGTCATCCCAAATTTGTACAAAAATATGGCACAAATAAATATAAACATACAACACACACAAGCAAAAAGTAGGCTAAACCCACTAGAGAGCAATTCCTCCCCAGCAGAGTCGCCACTTTTCTGTAGCGGGGTTTTCGTTACCTTTAGGTTTATTGACTAAACCAAAAGTCAACATACAATTCGAGTCGCCACCGCACTTTTATTTATCGAAAGGAAAGGCTAAAAAGCGAACAAAGGCCAAGGTAAGAAGTTTTTCAAATCAAAAACTAATAAAAATGTCAAAGATATGGGTGAGGGGGTTGGTTATGAAATGGGAAGGTTTTACGCACCCAAAACATCCTTAGTACTCTAAGGGAACCCTTTTTGCAAATATGTGTTGTAGGTTGGTATTTGTGAAAAGATTTGTACAAAAGATTGGGGGGATGAGAAGAGAATAGATTATATTTACAAATTTGTTGTTTGAATGGATGAACCCATTGCCTACATACCATCACAAGGGAGGATCAGAACCTCATAGTTCGGGGTAAAAATCATAAAAATTGGTGAATTGATTTGATCAAAAGCCCTAAGGTCTTTTGTTATCAAAGGGAGAAAACTCAACCTAAACCAATAATCCACCATGTGAGGAAGGCTTCAACATACTAGTGAGGGGTTAACCCTATAATAAGCATGGAAGACTTATAATCCAATCACTAAGGATGAGGTGAGATATACATCAACCACTATGATAACTCAAACCTATGACTAATGTTTATGAAAAAGGCTTTAACAAAAGGTGGACATTGGAACCACAAAAAACAACTTGAAGTGAGTTGTATTTACAAGTTAGATTTATTTACAAAACAAGGTCAAAGTTGGGTTAAGATTTATTCACAATGAGTATTAATGAAAATAGTTTTGAAAAGTCAAAGGCTTAAGGCCTAGGTTTCTAATTTGAAACAAAGTCAAAGTTTGAAGAAAAGATTTTTTGGCTTGGTTAGAGTGAGGAGAAGAAGAGAAGGGCTACTCCTAAAGCATGCAAAGATAAGAGAGGAAAGATGACCCCTTGGAGTTCCTTTTCTTGAAATCATAGAGATGATTCAAGATTCTCCTTTCCTTTGGACTTAGCAAACAATCAAGCAATCAAACAATATTTGGATTCAAGCTCCTAGGATCTTCATTTGGCCTGTCTCTCTTAACTTAGCTACTCATGACAATGGTCCTCCTTTCACAATCTCAATATGGAATCCCTATCACACGAGAGCAAACATAAAAAAGTTCACAACACAATAAGGGGAATGGACAAAGAATAGGTTTGGATGAGAAGTCCTTTAAGATCAACTTTGAAATTTAGCATTCTAAAAGCATGAGGCCTAGTTGCTCTTGAACTCCTTTAAGCATTGGTAAGTCCTAATTCTAAATCCTTTCTCCTTTTGCATTTGGTTCACACAAGACAAACACAAAAATAAACACAAGATAACAATATATTTATATACAATAATGGGCTCAAATGAGCAAAAGAAAAATGACATAAACATAAAATATGTGCTCAAGTGAGCAAAGGGAAAAGCAATATGAATAATGAGCAAGAAATAAATTGCATTAAAAGTAAAGGACAAGAAATTAAATGCTCAAATTAAAGTTAGTGATTAGTATAGTTATGTTAGCTTGTCATAAGACAATGTAGCGCTATGTTAAGCAATCATAAGTGGACTAATGTAGTAGTCACACCTATCTGAGGCCGGTCAATAAAACTATAGGCAAATAAACACAAGTTAGAGATCATGACTAGTAAGCCAAGCTCCATAAACTTGCCATGCCAAAACAAAAGGGGAAGGTTAAACCTCTCATTTGTCAAGACCAACCATAAGACATTAACTCATTGGCCATTAATGAAAAGAATGAGATGAAGATGAAAGGGAGGGAAAAGGAAGACAAGTATCAAATCCAAGTGATCAAATGTGAACCAAGTCAACATCAATCAATACCAAACAGAGAAGAAATGAAGATTACAAGTCAACAAGTCAACCATAATTTTTTGGTATTTTTTTGAATTAAAATAAAATGCAAATAAAAATAATCAAAATAAGGTCAAACCTTAAATTTAATTCAAATCAACTTCAACAAGTCCAATTAAATTCTCATAGGTCTAACATGGTCAAATAAACTTTGACTAACTTTCTCAACAATTTTACAAATCAGAAAGTATTTAAAAACAATTAAAAACACTAAAAAATAACACAATATGAACTAAAATCTCAAATAAATCTCAAATCAAATAAGAAATTGATGAAACTATTTTTCATTGACTTATCATGATCCATAGGTGTTAGGAAAATATTTTTGGATTTTTCAAATATCAAAAAGTATTTTAAAATGAATTAAAACTATTAAAAACCAAATAATTCACACAAAATATTAAATAAAGTCACAAAAATTATTAAAAATCAAAATATGAAACTAGAAGGAATTTTTAAAAATTATCAAAATGTGATTTCAAAAAAAAATTAATGAATTTTTGAAAATAAAAGGAATTAACTGAAAATAAAATGAAAAATAGAAATGATGGAAAATCCAACGCCACATGGTCAGATTCATTAAATGACGTGGCGTGGATAGATGGCTCAGATGCAAGGGCGCATGGTGGACATAAGTCAAACGCGCCACATAGATCATAAAACGAAGTAAACATAATGAACGCATGAGATTATAACGTGGCAAAGCAATCCAATGGTTAGGAAGATGCACACGTGGTGATGGTGGTGGAAACCACCATCTTCTCCGGTGAGCTACCAGAATCCGGCCACCACTTGCAGAGAAAAAATTTGTAACGAAAATTTAAAAAAAGGACATCAAATTGAAGCTCATATGATGTACATCACCACTGTATCCATGGACCTTCCTCACTCTTCCTATTTTAAGAGAAATGTGAAGTGGAAGATCATGGTGTTCAAACTGAAAGTGCACGAAATGGAAAATTGAAACCACCACTGGCTTCCCTCAAGTGTGAGGACTTCAGAAAACCACATAAACACGAGAATATTACATTGAATTGCAAGATCTAGATCAAAAAGTTTGAAGTTCTACCTCTGAATTGGAGCATCTTGGCTCCTTAACCCTTGGGTTGGGACTTCTGTGAGTTGGTTTGAGACCACCAAGCATGCTTTAATTCTATATTATTTCTTTTCTTATTTTGTTTACTAACCAAAAGCACAAAAATATGTCACTAACTTTGTTTGTTTTGAAGCTTAAGCAGTCATGTGATCCAAGGCTCCTAGGAGGCTCCTATGCTCATTGAAGTGGCCAGATGAAAGTGAAAGCAAGCATGACAATGGTTCCCAAAGCTCTCAATCATCATATATGCCTCCCAAGTATCTCAATTTGTCAATTTGATCAAGATAAACCAAAGGCCTTGAGGATTGTTTCCCAAGGAAACCCTAATTCAATTATGCATTGATTGTGCCTTGCTCATGAAGCAACCTCAACCCATGATCAAATAAAATAAAGGAAAGTTATTTCATTTATCTATTTATGCATGTATTAGCTCATGTGAGTGTCCTCAATCATTAATTCATCAAGATTTGAAGTTTGGCTTTCAGAAGTTAATCAGTCAAATCATCTGACTATTTTGAAATCCACTGAGACCTAACGTTTGATGTGTTTGTAAAATGAAGATGACCTCAAGAGAAAAAATGTTCTTAAGAACCATATGAAGAACTTTCATGTTCATCAAAGTTTCATTTGAAACGTGGAAGGTTATCATTCATTTCAAAACATTATAGGTCATTTTGACTGAAACCCTAATTTTTGGTCAACTTCCCAAGGACCTAATTCACTCACTTTTTATGATTTTGAGGTTGGACCAAGTGCATTGGAAATTTTAAGATGTCTATTTCAATTGTTATGTAGGAAAAAGTTCATAATCCTAAAAGAAACACATGTGATAATACAAAACATTATAGGTCACTTTGGACCAAAGTCACTGAAATGTGAAAAAGTCCAACTTCAAGTGCCCTTAACTTTCTCATCAAAAATCCAAATGATGCAAAATTTAAGTCCAAATTGATGGTCTTGAAAAGATCTACAACTTTTTATGTCTAAGGTTTTGTTATTTGAGGCTTGCATCATTGAAATGGAAGGGCTTGAAGTTGGTCCATTTTGGCAAAATTTCCATATACATGTTTTGCATATTGAACTTCATGACCGGTTTTCAATATTTTCCCAACTCCAAACGGATTTTTGTTCAACATAACATTTGTTCCTTATGTCAAGACCTTTCCAACCATTTCCCACATGCCTATGTTTCAATTTTGAAAATGGCATTTTCGAAGAGGTGAAGTTTTTGGTTCAATTATGCATAACATGTGAAATCTTCTTGCACACTCCATTGCATGGCTTTCTGCACGTCCAAACTTGATTCATGTGACTTCAGCATGCAAAACCAGTTGCTTTTGGGCCTCCCATGCGCCTGTACAGGCCCATGCATGGAGGACCAAACTTCACATGCACACGAGCTTCCCACCATTTTGCATCAGCCTTGGCTATAAATAGAATGCCTTGCACACTTCAAACTTCAACCTAAAGGCGCCTGAAATTCTGCACAAGTGAAATACCAAACCTCCATTAAAGGAATTTTGATTTTTCTCTCAATTTTTCAAGCTCAGATTTCAACTTCATTGGTTGATCTTTGACCTTCAATTCCTTAGCCTTGCTTCCTTGCTACCTCAAGATCAAGTTGCACTGAAGAATTGGATTGGATCGAGCATTCAAAAGCTACTCTTCAAAGGTTTTCCCTCCAACTGTTTTCCTTCGAATCTCCTTGGATATTGATCATTTTTTGTATTTGTTGGTACCTCCGAAGTCCTCATGTGAGAGGCAATTGGTTTGTGCTTTTAATTTTGTGAATTGAGTAAGTTCAGTTTAAACACCTTGTTTTTCCATCTCAGATTTCTCTCTCTATAGGGATCTTGAGTGGAAACTAAGGGTACAGGGGTTATGTACATCACCCCAGCTTTCTAATGATGTATGGATCGTGAGTTTTGGTGAAGGTTTTGAAACCTGCAATTCTGGCCGGAACAGTGATGTTCACCGGAGAAGACGGTGGTTTCCACCACCGTCCCCACGTGGATGAGTTCATGGTCCTTGGATCTATTGCTTCTAATCTAATCTGGTCCTTTGATCTATTTGACTTTATTAAATGCTTTGTGCTTCGCTGCTGACTCAAGTGTTCCATGAGCGCGCGCTTCTCAGCCACCAGATGCGCCAAGTCAATTAATGAACCAAGATTCAAGTGCTGTGGATTTTTGCAATTTATGAAATTCCATTTTTTTTTCTTTTATTCCAATTATTTTCAAAAATTCATAACTTCTTTATTTGGAATCACAAAAATATGGGAGCAATTGCAAAAATTTACTCTTAAATTCTAGTTTCTAAAAATGATTTTTAATTATTTTTGTGATTCCATTTAATATATTTTGTGAATTATTTTTTTTCTGGTTAATTTTAATTCATTTAAAATACTTTTCAATATTCAAAAATGCCAAAAATATTTTCTTAACATCTTTGGATGATGATGGATCTATGAAAAATATTCTCATCAATTTCTTGATTGATTTGAGATTTATTTGAGATTTTAGTTCAATTGTGTTATTTTTCTTCATTTTTAATTGTTTAAAATTAGTTTCTGTTTTCAAAAAATGATGAAAATTTTTGTCAAACCTTGTTTGACCATGTTGAACTTAGGATGATCCAATTGGACTTTTCCAGGTTGATTTGAATTGGATTTGAAGTTTGACCTTTATCTGTTTATTTTAATTCAAGTATTATTTTAATTCCAAAAATTACCAAAAAATATTTTTGTTGTTTCTTGACTTCTAAGCTTCATCTCACTTCTGTTTACCATTGATTAATGTTGATTCCATTCATATCAATTTGTGTTGCTTATGTTTTTTGAATTTCAGTTATGTACATTCCATTTCCATCTTCTTCTTTTTTTTTTTTTTGACCAATGAGTTAATGATTGGTGGTTAGCCTTGACATATAGAGGCTTAACCTTATCTGATTCAAATCAAATTCATCTTGATCAAAGATCAAGTGAATTGCTTTGCATTGAAGATAGGTTGCTTCTTGGTCAAGCAAAAAACCTAAATCCATACAAGGTCATTCTTCTTTTCTTTTGGCATGGCAAGTTGTAGGAGATTGACTTACTAGTCATGGTCTCTAACTTGTGTTTATTTGCCTATAGTTTTATTAATCGGCCTCAGATAGGTGTGACTACTACATTAGTCCACTTACGATTGCTTAACATAGCGCTAAATTGCCTTATGGCACACTAGCACTAACTACTAATTACTAGCTTTTAATTCAAGCATTTAATTCTTGCAATTTACTTTAATGCAATTTATTTTCTTGCTCATTAATTCATTTGTCCTTGCCCTTTGCTCACTTGAGCTCATGTTTATGTTAATGCAATTTTTCTTTTGCTCACTTGAGCTCATGTTTATGTTTATGCAATTTGCCTTTTGCTCACTTGAGCATATTATTGTGTATATACTATTGTATTGTGCTTTGTTTTGTTTTGTTTGTGTGACCCCAATGCAAATGGATAAAGGACTTAGATTTAGGACCTTACCTATGCTAAATGGAGTTTGAAGAGAAACAAGGCCTCATGCCTTTAGAATGCTTAAATTTTCAAAGAGCAACTAGGCCTCATGCCTTTAGAATGCTTAATCTTGAAGATGACATTTAAAGGACCCTCTAATTCTAAACTCACTCCTGTCCATTCTTTCTATTGCATTATGGAACTTTTTGATTTGTGTGTTCTTGTGATAGGGATTCCAAACTTGAGCTACTTAGAAGGACCATTATCATGAGCATCCAAAATGAGAGAGTCAAATCCAATTGGAAGATTCCTAGGAGCTTGATTGAATATTTGCTTGATTGTTTGAGTTAATTGCTTATTGCTTGCTAAGTCCAAAGGAAAGGAGCAACTTGGATCATCTTTATGATCTCAAGAAGGGAACTCCAATTGGTTTTATTTCTCTTCCTTCATCTTTGCATGTTTAGTACCTAGCCCTTCTCTTCTTCTCTCCACTCTAACCCAAGCCAAACTTTTTGTGTAAACATTAACATTGCTTTCAAAATTAGAAACATAGGCACTATGCCTTTGATTTTTCAAACTCCTTTTCATAACACTTATTTTGAATTGAATCCTATGTCAACTTTGACCTTATTTTAGTGAATACTTTTCATTTATAAATACAACTAACTCAAATTGTTTTTATGGTTCCAATGACCATTTGTGTTAAAGCTTTTCATAAACACTAGCTATTAGGTTTGAGTTATCCTAGAGGTTGATATAATACTCACCTGTATCCTTAGTGTTGGATTATAAGCCTTCCATGCTTATTATAGGGTTAACCCCTCACTAGCATGTTGAAGCTCTCCTCACATGGTGGATTTGTGATTTTAGGTTGAGTTTTCTCCCTTTGATAACCAAAGACCTTAACGCTTTTGACCAATCAATTCACCAACTTCTTTTGAGTTTTTTACCCCAAACTACGAGGTTTGGATGCTACCTTTTTTAAGATGGTACGTAGGCAATGGGTTCATCCATTCAAACATAAAAATTGTAAATAACTTGTATATTCTTTTCTCATCTCCCCAATCATGTTTGCACAAATATTTTCACAAATACCAACCTACCTTACAATGTTTGTAAAAAGGGCTCCCTTAGAGTACTAAGGATGTTTTGGGTGCTTAAAACCTTCCCATTGCATAACCAACCCCCTTACCCAGATCTCTGACATTTTTATTAGTTTTTGATTTGATAAAAATTCTCGGTTTTTGTTTGCTTTCTAACCTTTCCTTGGGATAAATAGAAGTGAGGTGGCGACTCGAATTGTATGCTTACTTTTGATTTAGTCAATAAATCTAAAGATAACGAATACCCCGCTACAAGTATTGGTTGGGATTTCAGTGTTGCAGCGTTTCAGGTCTCCAAAAGGTTTCTAAATGAATGAGATGGAGTGCTTATTTATAGTTGAAATGAATGAGATGGAGTTCATGATTCCCTCGTGTGCATGGCAATTTGAAACTTGATGCATGGGCATGTACAGGCGCATGTGACGCCTAATGATGGGTGCAAAACCAAGATGAATTCATTTGGAATGGAATTGGACATGTACATGAAGTGGAACTTGCTTGCACATTAAGTTTCACCATGAAATGCAAAAATGAACATAAAGAAAGAGCTCTTCGAAACTCCCATATGGTAAGTCCAAAAAAGTAACGTGAGTAATGGTTGGAAAGGCCTTGAAATAAGGAACAAAAGTCATGTTGGGAAAAAATTAATTTGGCATTTGGAAATTAATGAAAACTGGCTGTGAAAGTTTGGGTACAAAACATGTTTAAGTCTCCTTTGAAAATTTTCACCAAAAGCAAGCCTATTCAAGCCCCTCTATTTGCATGATGCAAGCTTCAAATGGAAACACCTCCAACATAAAAGTTGTAGATCCTTTCAAGTTGATCAATTTATACTCAAATTTTGCATCATTTGGATTTTCCATGAAAACGTTATAGGCATTTGAAGTTGGGTACTTTTTCAAATTCAATGACTTAGGTCCAATGTGACCTATAATGTTTTGTATTTTCACATGTAATTATTTTAGGATTATGAAATTTTATCCAACATAATATTTGAAGTAGACACCTCAATATTTTCAATGCATTTGGTCTCACCTCAAAATCATAAAAATTAAGGAAGTTAGGTCCTTGGAAAGTTGACCCATAATTAGGGTTTCAATCAAAATGACCTATAATGTTTTGAAATGAATGATGACTTTCCAAGTTTTAAATAGATTTTTTAAGAACATGAAAGTTGTTCATATGGTTCTTAAGAACATTGTTTCTCTTTGGGTCATCTTCATTTGACAAACACATCACAAGTTATATCTCAGTGGTCTTCAGTTTAGTCAGATGACTTGACTGGTCAACTTTTCAAGGCCAAACTTCCAATCTTGATGAATAAATGATTGAGGGGCCTCACATAGGCTCATATATGTGTAATGGGGTATTCGTTACCTTTAGATTTATTGACTAAATCAAAAGTAAGCATACAATTCGAGTCTCCACCGCACTTCTATTTATCCAGAGGAAAGGTTAGAAAGCGAACAAAAACCAAGTAGTTTTATCAAATAAAAAACTAATAAAAATGTCAGAGATCTGGGTAAGGAGGTTGGTTATGAAATGGGAAGGTTTTAAGCACCCAAAACATCCTTAGTACTCTAAGGGAGCCCTTTTTGCAAATACGTATTGTAGGTTTGTATTTGTGAAAAGATTTGTGCAAACAAGATTGGAGAGATGAGAAAAGAATATACAAATTATTTACAATTCTGTTGTTTGAATGGATAAACCCATTGCCTACGTACCATCACAAAGGTAGGATCAAAACCTCGTAGTTCGGGGTAAAAATCTCAAAAAGGATTGGTGAATTGATTTGATCAAAAGCCTTAAGGTCTTTTGTTATCAAAGGGAGAAAACTCAACCTAAACCAACAATCCACCATGTGAGGAGAGCTTCAATATACTAGTGAGGGATCCACCCTATAATAAGTATGGAAGACTTATAGTCCAATCACTAAGGATAAGGTGAGGTTTACATCAACTACTATGATAACTCAAACCTATGGCTAATGTTTATGAAAAAGTTTTTTTAACAAAGGTGGTCATTAGAACCACAAAAATCACTTGAAGTGAGTTGTATTTACAAATTAGAAGTATTCACAAAATGAGGTCAAAGTATGAATTAAGGTTCATTTATAATGAGTATTAGTGAAAAAGAGTTTGAAAAAAATCAAAGGCATATGGCGTATGTTTCTAGTTTTGAAAACAATGTTAATGTTTGCACAAAATTAATTTAGCTTGGGTTAGAGTGGAGAGAAGAAGAAAAGGGCTAGTCCTAAATATGCAAAGATGAGAGAAGACATTAAAACCCTTGGAGTTCCTTTCTTGAGATCATAAAGATGATTCAAGATGCTCCTTTCCTTTAGACTTGGCAATTAACTCAAGCAATCAAACAAATATTCAATCAAGCTCCTAGGATCTCCACTTGACTTGTCTCTCTTAGCTTGGCTATTCATGACAATGGTCCTTCTTACTATATCAAGATTGGAATCCCTATCACACAAGAACAAACAATCAAAAGGTTCACAACACAAATAAGAAAAAATGGACAAAGAAAGAGTTTTGGATTTGGGGTCCTTTGAAGTCAACTTTAAGATTTAGCATTCTAAAGGCATGAGGCCTAGTTGCTCTTCAACAAATTTAGCATTCTAAAGGCATGAGGCCTAGTTGCTCTTGAAATCCTTTAAGCATAGGTAAGGTTCTAATTCTAAGTCCCTTCTCCTTTTTGCATTGGGTTCACACGAACAATCACAAAACAAGCACAAAGCAACAATATATTTATTCACAATAATGAGCTCAAGTGAGCAAAAGGAAAATAGCATAAACATAAAATATGAGCTCAAGTGAGCAAAGGGAAAAGGCAATATGAATAAATGAGCAAGAAATTAAATTGTATTAAAGTAAATTACAAGAGTTAAATGCTTGAATTAAAGTTAGTGTTAATAGTTAATGTTAGTGTGTCATGAGATAATTTAGTGCTATGTTAAGTAATCGTAAGTGGACTAATGTAGTAGTCACGCCTATCTAAGGCCGGTCAATAAAACTATAGGCAAATAAACAAAAGTTAGAGATCATGACTAGTAAGCCAAGCTCCTACAACTTGCCATGCCAAGAAAAGAAGGAAAGGCCTTGTATGGATTTTAGGTTTTTTGCTTGACCAAGAAGCAACCTATCTTGGACACAAAGTAACTCACTTGATCTTTGATCAAGTTGAGTTTGATTTGGATCAAAGAAGGTTAAGCCTCTCATATGTCTAGACTAACCACAAATCATTAACTCATTGGCCAAAAGAAAAAGAAAAAGAAAAGAGATGAAGATGAAATGGACAAAATGAGAATCCGAATGACATAATCAAAACACAATGATCAAATGTGAATGAAATCAACATCAATCAATGATAAACAGATGTGAAATGAAGATTAGAAGTCAATAAAGGTCAAACATATTTTTGGTATTTTTGGAATTAAAATAAAGCATAAAATAAAATGAACAAAGTATGGTCAAACTACAAATTCAATTCAAATCAAGTTGAATAAGTCCAATTGAATTATCATAAGTCTAAGATGGTCAAACAAAGTTTGACAAATTTTCTCAACATTTTTTGAAAACAGAAACTATTTTAAAACAATTAAAAACAAATAAAAATAACACAAATGAACTAAAATCTCAAATAAATCTCAAATGAATTAAGAAATTGATGAGAATATTTTTCATAAACTTATCATCATCCATATGTGTTAAGAAAATATTTTTGGAATTTTTTAATATCAAAAAGTAATTAAAATGAATTAAAAACTTTCATAAAAAAAATTCACAAAAAATATTAAATGGAATCACAAAAATAATTAAAAATCAGGTTATCGACGAGCCTGATGATGTGGTTACTTCTCTTCTTCCTCAGTCTTCCAGATTTTGGAAGAGGAAGTATGACCGACTCGCCAAGGAGAAGGCAGATATGGAGGCAGCCTATGAGAGAGAGGTGAAGAGGCTTCGTGCAGCTTATCTTTCGGTCTCGAGAGCTTTGGGCGATTATTTCTAGGGTTCCATAGGATGTTCATTTTCCTTCTCTCTTGTATTGTATTTGGTTACCAAGACTGTACTTCTTTGGTGTAAATTTTTTTCCAGATATTATTGATATTATTATTCCATATATGTCTAAATGATTAATAATTATCAAATATTCGTAAAATATATCTCTAAAGTTCCTCTGGTTAAAAAATAAAATCATATGCACAAGCATTGCATGCATCATATGCATAAGCAGGTTTTATTCCAGGCTTCTTGTTCAGTGGTCTAACTTTGTGTTCTTCATTTATTTTGAAGACAAGCTGACGCACCGGTACTATACCAGAGCCAACTCATAAAAGCTAATGGATCACCTCGAGCAAGAAAACTGAGAACTCAAGGAGGAAGTGGCAAGATTGACTGCCCTGAAGGAGTCAGTCTTGGCCGCCCAAAGCTAGTCTTCTCCAACACCTTCAACTCCTCCCTAGAGGACGGTCATTTCAGAGGTTGCTTCCTCTACTGTGCCTGCTGCCAGTGCTCACTTTGCTCCGTCTACTATGCTAGCCGGGTTTCCCTGGGGGATGCCCGCTAATTTTGTTCCAGAGGGTCTCGCCCCTACATTTGCTTCTCTGCCGGCATCTAGCCCGGTCCTTGCTGTGCCACCTCCAGTCGTGCATACGTTGCCGAGAGTTGATGACACCATTTACCATTCTGAGTCGTCTGAGGGCCCAGATGTGTACGAGAAAATGGACGCTATGAATGATCAATTCCTTGAGCTGCGCAAGGAACTTAAAACTCTCAGAGGGAAGGACCTCTTCGGAAAATCTGCTATTGAGCTATGCCTCGTGCCTAATGTCAAGATTCCTATCAAATTCAAAGTGCCTGACTTTGAAAAATACAAAGGAAACACTTGCCCGCTCAGCCATCTTGTGATGTACGCACAGAAGATGTCGACTCAGACCGACAAGGATCAACTCCTCATCCACTACTTCCAGGACAGCCTGTCTGGTGCCGCATTGAGATGGTACATGGGTCTGGATAGTGCAAACATCTGCTCCTTCAACGACCTTGGTGAAGCTTTCGACAAGCAGTACAAGTATAAAATTGATATGGCTCCCGATAGGGACCAACTGAGGGCTATGTCCCAGAAGGAGAAAGAAACATTTAAGGAGTACGCCCAGAGGTGGCGTGAATTGGCTGCACAGATTGTGCCCCCACTCAAAGAGAAAGAAATGACGAAGATCTTTCTCAAGACTTTAAGCTCTTTCAACTACGAGCGGATGATTGCTAGCGCTCCTTCTGACTTCACCGAGATGGTGAACATGGAGATGTGACTAGAAGAAGGGGTCAGGGAAAGGCGCCTGACCAGAGAAGAAGGCTCTTCTGCCAAACGTTATGGGGTGTTTGCCAAGAAGAGAGATGGAGAGGCACATGATGTGTCATCCCATGTCAAACAAAGAAGACCCTTTGTGAAGAGGAAGATTGTGCGTCCCATCAGTAACCAACACTAGGTGGCTCATATGGCACCTGCATTCAGAGAAAACCAACATTATCACCATCAGAACCAGCAACAGCAACATCAGCAATATCAGCAACAACAGCACCGTCCGCAACAACAGGCCTACCAGCCTCGAAACAACAGTCAAACCAACACAAGCTATGATAAGAAGAGGGTCACTTTTGATCCTATTCCAATGACTTATGCAGAGCTATATCCTTCACTGATTGAAAGGAAGCTGATTACTCCACGTGACCCACCTGTTATACCTAATTACCCTCAGTGGTGGTATAAGCCTGAGCTTCATTGTGTTTATCATTCCAGTGCTCCCTGACATGATGTGGAGAACTGTTACCCTCTCAAGACCAAGGTTCAAGACCTTGTTAGAAGCGGTATCTTGTTTTTTGAGGATGTAGGTCCTAATGTTAAGAAGAACCCATTGCCCGAGCATGGGAAATCTGCTGTTAACATGGTTCAGGGTTGCCCTGGCAAGTACAAGGTCAGATATGTCATCCATATCAGACAATCACTAGTCGGGATGCATTGACTGTTATGTGGATACAGTCACTACGAGCATGACCATGACAGCTGACGTGTATGCACTGTTAATGAGAGGGGATGTCGTCAAGTCAGGAAAGACATCCAAGAAATGCTAGTGGTTTGACCGCAGTGGTCGTGTTTTTTCGGCGCCGCCGAAACCCCTGGTTGACACCAGAAGAGCTGATACTACTGATAGTGCTACCCATCCTGTGGGGAATTCTTCTTCTTCTCCGAATCCGACACTTGTTGTTGATAGACCTGTCGTGGCTGCTAGAGCTCATGTCCCTGCTGGATTGAATGGCATGTTAAGAGACGACTGTGATGAGATGATGAGGCTTATCAAGAGGAGCGAATATAATGTTGTAGATCAGCTGCTACAAACGCCTTCAAAGATATATGTGTTGTCTTTGTTGATGAACTCCGAGCCACACCGAGAAGCTTTGCAGAAGGTGTTGGACGTGGCGTACGTGAATCACGACGTCACCATAGAACAGTTTGATAGCATTGTTGCAAACATTACTGCTTGTAACAACTTGAGCTTCTGCGATGTTGATCTTCCCGAGGAAGGAAAGGACCACAATTTAGCACTACACATCTCTATGAATTGCAAGGATGATGCTTTGTCTAATGTGCTGGTAGACATAGGATCATCACTGAATGTGTTGCCAAAATCCACTTTGGTGAGACTTTCATATCAGGGGCCTCCCATGAGGCAGAGTGGAGTGGTTGTGAAAGCTTTTAATGGATCTAGAAAGACTGTGATTGGCGAGGTTGAGCTCCCAATCAAGATAGGACCTAGTGATTTCCAGATCACTTTCCAGGTCATGGATATCCACCCATCATATAGTTGTTTGTTAGGTAGACCATGGATTCACGAGGCAGGCGCCGTGACATCCGCCCTACACCAAAAGTTGAAGTTCGTGAAGAACAAAAGGTTGGTGGTGGTAGGGGGAGAGAAGGCTCTCCTGGTATGCCATTTGTCTTCCTTTTCTTATATTGATGTTGAGGATGAGGTTGGGACGCCGTTCTAAGCCTTGTCTATTGCTGAGCCTTCTAAGAAAGGAACTTCTTCATTTGCGTCCTACAATGATGCGAAGTTGGCCATTGAGCATGGCGCAACTACTGGTTTAGGACAAATGATTAAGCTGGAAGACAATAAATCCCGGGCTGGCATAGGGTACTCTTCAGGCATTTTCAACAAGCACGGTCTGTTTCAGAGTGGTGGTTTCATCCACACTGTCGAAGACTAGGAAGCTACTGCTATAGTAGAAGAGGATGCAGACGAAGATTCTGGAAACTTTGTCATCCCTGGAGGAGTCTGCAATAATTGGGTCGTTGTTGATGTTCCAACAGTTGTCCATAAGTCCACGTAATGTTCATTTTTGTTTAAAAACCCTTCTCCCATGCCAAAATGAGAAGTAATGACATTGTTGGCACATAAATACAATGATATTCATTTAATAATTACATGTTAAATGTTTGTTTTTCCAAATTATTTTCACTTTTTGCTTTTTGCATGAAATTGGTGATCACTAAAAAACCCTAAAAAGGGAATAAAATCAATCTTTTCATCTGCATAATGATTTGCCTTGTTTGAATTCTAAAATCTCTTTTATATCCCAAATCATTATGCAGGTTGATCAAACCCATTGAACATAATGATCCAATACCATCTCCCAAATTTGAGTTCCCTATATTTGAGGTCGAAGAAGATGATGTTGAAGAGATTCCTAATGAGATTACTCGTTTGCTTGAGCACGAAGAGATGATCATTCAGCCACATCTTGAGAATCTGGAAACAGTCAACTTGGGGTCTGAAGATTGTATTCGTGAAGTGAAGATCGGGGCACTCCTGGAAGAATCTGTGAAGAAGGGGTTGATTGAGTTGCTACGAGAATATGTCGACGTCTTTGCCTGGTCATATTAAGACATGCCTGGTCTGGATACTGATATCGTGCAACATTTCCTGCCTTTGAAGCCTGAGTTTGTGCCTGTAAAGCAGAAGCTCAGAAGAACTCATCCCGATATGGCAGTAAAGATTAAAGAAGAAGTTCAGAAGCAAATTGATGCGGGGGTTTCTGGTGACTTCTACATATCCTCAATGGGTGGCCAAGATTGTGCTTGTGCCTACGAAAGATAGAAAAACCCGAATGTGTGTGTGTAGCACCTCAAATTTTCACCTCCCATTTGAATATACATTTTCATTTTAGCTCATTAACATTGCATTGTTCATTGCATAGTCCATCATGTCATCAGTCAGGCAGGTCAGGAGATTCAACTGTGCAAGGCCACAAGTGCATTTTCTATGAGATCAAAGCCCTAGGGTTGGTATAATGAGTTCATATGACCCAAGGATCATTTTGAAGTGATTTGGCCAAGAATTGAAGGCTCAAGGCTCATCAGTCAATGTGCAAATCATCTGAAACCCTAAAAAGTCAACAGAAGTCAACTATCAGTTCAACTGTGGATTTGGAGGTGGGAGATGGTTAGAGATGCCTCATTCATGTGTAAGCAGGTCTCATTTGACATTTCAAACATCAACATTGAAGAAAATAAAGTCAGGTCAAAACTTTCCAAAAATAGAAAGTGACCTATAATTCAAATTTGCCAAAAATGGAAAGGTTTTCAACTCAAGATTACATCTTCAAGAAAGCTTCAAATGAAATTTTGTCCAACATGAAAGTTGAAGATCTTTCTCTACCATTTCCAAAAAGTCCAAGATCATCAATTTCTCATGTGTGGTTAAGGAAATATGATCAAAACATGGAAACGTGTGTATGAAGATTCAAATGTGCATAACTTCTCAACCAAAGCTCCAAATTGGATGGCTCTTTTTTGTACATTCTTCTTTTGACTTATAGTTTCCAAATCTTGCATTACATGACATGCATTATCATCACATGAACATTTGGTATTTCACTTGATTTTTGGAGGGAATTTTTGAAGTTTAAAATTGGCCAATTATTTGAACATTCTATCATTGCCAATAGCTCCAAAATGACATTTTAAGTGAAATTCAATCCAATTTCTTGTACTGTTCACCATGCATTTTCATGCATAGGGTGAAATTGCTAAATTGCATATGCACCTCATTCTTGCTAATCCACTTACCATTTGCTTAAACATGATTAAGAGCGTGATTAGGAGGGAGTATATAACACAAACCCTAACTGTTTTCAGCTAAGAACACTCACATTTTTCAGATCTAGATCTAGAATACACAAATTTTCTCTCAAATTTTTCTCTCAATTTCTTCAAACAAATCATCATCCATTACTTGATTCATCATCTAGAAGCAACTTTGAGCAAGATTGAAGGAAGAATCAAGAGAATCAGTGCAGTTTGAAGCATGCTCGAAGCTTGGAAGCATCAATGGTGAAATATGATTTTGGAGAGATCGTGCACAATTAAGCTTCAATTCTTCATCCAATCATCCATACAAGTGTTATAGAAGAACTTTTGAGCATTGCAAAGCCTGAAACACACCAATTCCAGTTATGCTTCTTCAAGAGGTCATTGATTCGAATTTCTTATTTCTCAAAATTCTTATGCTATTGTTGTTGATCTCTCAATGCTGGTTAATCTGAGCTTTAAATCATTAAATTCCATGCAAAATTGAGTTAGTTATGTTGATTTAAAGATCCATGTGTGAAACTTGATTGCTTCGATTTGATCTTGTTGCTTTGATTCATGCTTAGTTATTAGTGGATTTGTGCTCTATGTTGCAAGATCTACATGATGATATGTTTAATTTTGATTTCTCAGAACTTTTGTTCTTGAGCCTTGCACTGTTCATGATGAACACGATGAAGATGATGAAATTTCGTTTCCAGGCCATGCTTTGATCTTTCTGGAAAAATTTCCTGAGTTTGCATGTGTTTGTCCGTATCTCAACATGTATTGGTCCATGTCACCGCTTGTTTGGCATTTTGATTCGTCCACATTGGTTTGACTGCGCATTGACTGCCACTGGGATTAATGAAACGCAGCGTTTCAATCCCTGGCGCGCCATTATTTGAATTTGTCCCCTATTCGATTCTCAGCCGTGCCATTTTCCAAATGCTCCATTCATTTTTCTCCTTTGCCATGTACATGCTTCATACATCATTTTTATTTTTTTTCCATCTTCCAAAATTCATATCAAATGGAAAATTGATCCAAAAATTATGAGGTCTTTTGCATCATGTTTCTTATTTTGTCTATTATTTTATCATCATATTTTCATAAATTGTGCCTGGCCTGGAAATTATTTTGCCTAAGGATATTGAATACATGTCCATTCTTAACATTGCTTTGCCATATCATTTGTGAAATGCTGAGATTTTATCCAATGCTCATGAAATTTTGCATGCTATAACTAGACATCTTGCTTGACATTTCGGTGTTGAGTTGGTATTTTTATCATGTGTCATTTCTGTTTTATGATCATGTTAAGTTAGATGTGACAATTGGTGTCACACCTTGTGATGTTCAAATTGATTGATGAGTTTGCCATGCCAAATGAATTCCAATTGCCTTGATTTTTTGTATGATTCATTCTATGAATGTTGTGATTGCTCATGATTTTTGTTGGAATTTTTGGAATCATTTCTGATTTAATTGAGATTTTTCCTTCTGGATGGTCACATTTGAGCTTTTAAATAGCCTTGAACTTCATTTGATTGTGAAATACTTGTGGATTATCCATTGAATGTGAAACTTTGCACACTAGTTCTAGACATGTTGAATGTTGTTTTGGCTTTGGTTTGAGGTCTTTACCATAATTCATCTCTGTTTTATGCCTATGCTAACTTGGTGTGACAATTTGTGTCACACATGTGCTTGTTGTGCTTGTCTGGACTTATGCTATGTGATTGCCATACCTAATGATGTCCAATGCCTCTAATTTTTTGTGTGATGATCATGTTGTATGTCCTGTTTACTCATGAATTTTGCCAAGATTATTTGAATCATTTTTTATTTAATGTGAATTTATTCATTCTGATGTCACAATGTGGTTACAACTTGCATACCTTGCCATGTTTGGTTCATGAAATGAATTTGGTTAATGATATTGATATGAGACCTTTTGGTTTGTGTTCTTGATTGAATGAATTTGATTCATGTTGAATTTCATGTTCTGTTTTGAAGTTTTTCTCCATCTTTGACCCTAGGTCTTGACCTAGTGGTTTGTGACTCACAGTTGAGCTTTGATTTCAGGTTTACACATCCAAGTCCATAGTTGATGATGCTTCCTCACTTGAGCATTGATGTTTGCTCTAGATGTTGTCTAACCTTGAGTTGTTTTGTAGGCATTGAGATCAAGTGGCTTAATAGCTTGTGCCTTGCTCACTGTTGCATTGCTTGCTTGTCTGTCTGATTGTGTGATTGACTATTGCCTGTTTGATTGTTTGACTTGTATACTGATTGGGTTAGATTTTTTTCAGGTACCTAAGTTGCTTTGAGTTCTTATTCAACTTGCTTTTGCTTTGCTTGGTTGCTTAACCATTGAGGTATAACTTCTCTGACTTCATGTAGTCTGGAAGACATGTCCTGTTATGTGGGCAGGCACCTGTCTGAAGTCCTCCTTAAGAGGCAATGCTTGTGTTTGTTTATCTTTGTGCCAAGCAGGAAAAGTCCTCTTAAGAGGTAATTGGCAGATAAAAGAGATGTGTAATCCATCTCCTGCTACTCAGTGTGTCATTCACTTCGCTCACACACCTTGTGTTGATGCATTGTGGATAATAACCCAAGATCTATGTTGTGTCAGTCATATGTGGATAGAAGAGTTCCTACTTTCTGAACACCCACACCTTCTATTTGAGTCAAGCTCTCCCAGGCCAGGGATATGAGTTGTGAGGTCTTACCCTCACTTCCCATTTCATCTGCTTCACCCTAACTCTCAATGTTAGGGTTAAGAGCTAACTACACCCGATTCCAGTTGGCTTGTGTTTCACAGCCTAACCTTGTATGAGCCCAATTGTGTGCATATAGTGTGTGTGCTTGCTTTTTGTGCTTGTATGTATTTGCCTGTGCTGTTTAGGATAGCTTGCTCCCTGTGCAAGTTAGATAGAAACCTCAACCGAGGTCCGTGGTGAATTTACATGATAACTATTAGGCTCGAGTCAGTCTCCCTTCTAGTTTGTCATTCCCAGTCTCTGGTTAGGTTAGAAGTTCTTTCCCTGCGTAGGGGAACTACGTCGCCCTGATCCTCATACATGATGAGGTACGTAGGCAGGAGATGAGTTGATCTCTCCAGGCGCCCTTTTTCTTTTTCAACCCTTTTGTGTGTGTTTGGAGGCTGACGTAAGTCCAGCGATTGGCAGTTGGTTTCCTGTGTCTTGTTTGCTTGTTGGAGTCTGACATAAGTCCAGCGATTGGCAGTTGGTTTCCTGTGTGTGTGTTTGTTGGTTCGGAGTCTGATGTAAGTCCAGCGATTGGCATTCGGTTTCCATGTTTGCCTGTTTGTGTGGAGTCTGACGTAAGTCCAGCGATTGGCAGTCGGTTTCCTGTTTGTGTTTTGTTTGGCATGCGTTAGCCGAGCTACGAGTGCTTTGATTCTTCTCCGGTCAGAGAAGCTACGTATGCATAGGATGCGACATCCTAGGGAGCACGTTTCCCCCTTTCCCGAACTACGTCGACTCTGATGTTTGTGCCTGACAGACTACGTAGGCCCAGGATGCGATATCCTGCCGAGTTAGTTTCTTTTGTCGTTCTGTGTCTCCTTTCAGCCTGTGTGTGCAGTTTGTTTGAGCAGTGTTTAGCAACCTTATCCGTCCTTTTGTGCGTGGATCCCGTCGAGTACGACGGATGCGTAGGGGTGCTAATACCTTCCCTTTGCATAACCGACTCCCGATCCCATCTCTCTTTGGTCGCGAGACCATGTCTTTTCCAGGTTTACTTCGAGCGTTTCCTTTCCTCTTTTGGGATAAATAACGCACGGTGGCGGCTCTGTTGTTTCGTTTTCTCGCCGGTTTTTCGCGTAATGCGACAGTGTGGACTATAGAGACTTGAATAAAGCTAGTCCGAAAGATGATTTCCTCTACCACACATTGATATGTTGGTAGATAATACAGCTAAATTCAATGTCTTCTCATTTATGGACGGATTTTCCGTCTATAACCAGATTAAAATGGCACCCGAGGATATGGAGAAGACAACATTCATCAAACCTTGGGGAACATTCTGTTATCGAGTGATGCCCTTTGGTTTGAAGAACACCGGAGCCACGTATCAATGCGCTATGACTACCTTGTTTCATGATATGATGCACAAGGAGATCGAGGTGTATGTTGATGATATGATTGCAAAGTCGAAAACGGAAGTTGAACATGTAGAGCACTTGTTGAAGCTTTTTCAGCATTTGAGGTAATACAAACTCCGCTTGAATCCAAACAAGTGTACATTTGGAGTCCGTTTCGGCAAGTTATTGGGCTTTATTGTCAGTGAAAGAGGTATTGAAGTAGATCCTGCCAAGGTCAAAGCCATACAGGACATGCCTGCCCCTAAAACTGAGAAGCAAGTCCGAGGTTTTCTTGGCCGCTTGAATTATATTTTGAGATTTATATCCCACATGACTGCCACATGTGCGCCAATATTCAAGCTCCTCCGAAAAGATCAGTTTCATGATTGGACCGAGGATTTCCAGAAGGCCTTTGACAGTATTAAAGAGTATCAGTCTGAGCCTCCGATTTTGTCTCCACCTGTGGAAGGGAGACCCTTGATTATGTACTTGGCTGTTCTTGAAGACTCTATGGGTTGTGTATTTGGTCAGCAAGATGAATCAAGGAAGAAAGAATATGCCATCTACTATCTGAGTAAGAAGTTTACTGACTGTGAGTCTCGATACTCAATGCATGAGAAGATATGTTGTGCTTTGGCTTGGGCTGCTAAGCGCTTACGCCAGTATATGTTGAATCATACGACTTGGTTAATATCCAAAATGGATCCAATCAAGTATATCTTTGAGAAGCCTGCTTTAACTGGGAGGATTGCCCGTTAGAAAATGTTGTTGTCTGAGTATGATATTGAGTATCGAGCTCAGAAAGCTATTTAAGGTAGTATCTCCGCTGACCACATGGCACATAAACCAATTGAGGATTATCAGTCTGTTCAGTACGACTTCCCTGATGAGGAGATTCTGTATTAGAAAATAAAAGATTGTGATGAGCCTACGCTCGATGTAGGGCCAGAGTTTGGTTCCCGATGGAGTATGGTGTTTGATGGCGCTGTAAATCAATATGGAAATGGTATTGGGGCAGTGATTATTACTCCTCAGGGCACACATTTTCCTTTTACAGCAAGACTGACTTTCAAATGCACGAATAATATGGCGGAGTATGAGGCCTGTATTATGGGTTTGGAAGAGTGTATTGTTCTTAGGATCAAGCATCTTGATGTTTATGGTGGTTCGGCCCTTGTTGTTAATCGGATTAAGGGTGAATGGGAGACGAATCAACTTAGCCTCATCCCATATAGAGATTATGCGAGGAGGATTTCAACGTTCTTTACTGAGTTTGACTTCCATCATATTCCTCGAGATGAGAATCGGATGGCAGATGCTCTTGCTACACTTGCTTCGATGATTATGGTGAAATTCTGGAATGAAGTCCCCAATATCACTGTGATGCGCTTGGATAGACCAGCTCATGTATTTGCAGTTGAAGAAGTGAAAGATGATAAGCCATGGTATTTCGATATCAAGTGTTTTCTTCAGAGTCAGATTTACCCCCCTGGGGCATCTGTTAAAGATAACAAGACTTTGAGGAGATTATCTGGCAGTTTCTACCTCAATGGTGATGTACTTTATAAGAGGAATTTTGACATGGTTTTGCTCAGATGCGTGGATAGACACAAAGCAGACCCGTTGATGATTGAAATCCATGAGGGTTCTTTTGGTACTCATTTCAATGGACATGCCATGGCAAAGAAAATGTTGAGAGCAGGCTATTATTGACTGACAATGTAGTCTGACTGCTGCAAATATGTGAAGAAATGCCATAAGTGTCAGATTTATGCGGATAAGATTCATATTCCCCCGACACTTCTGAATGTTATTTCCTCCCCGTGGCCTTTCTCTATGTGGGGAATTGACATGATTGGCATGATAGAGCCAAAAACGTCCAACGGTCACAAATTTATTCTCGTAGAAATTGATTACTTCACCAAGTGGGTTGAAGCGGCGTCATATGCAAACGTGACCAGGCAGGTAGTTGTGAAGTTTATCAAGAATTAACTCATATGCCGTTATGGTGTGCCAGACAAGATCATTATTGATAATGGATCTAACTTGAACAACAAGATGATGAAAGAGTTATGTGGCGAGTTCAAGATTGCACATCATATTTCTTCTCCTTATAGACCTAAGATGAATGGGGTTGTTGAAGTTTCTAATAAGAACATCAAGAAGATTATCCAGAAGATGGTTGTTACGTACAAAGATTCGCATGAGATGCTGCCATTTTCTTTGCATGGTTATCGTACATCTGTCCGCATTTCAACAGGGGCAACCCCTTTCTCTCTTGTATATGGCATGGAGGTTGTGCTCCCCGTGGAGGTTGAGATCCCATCCATGAGAGTCTTGATGGAAGCCAAGTTGACTGAGGCTGAATGGGTTCAAAGTCGTTATGACCAGTTGAACTTAATAGAAGAGAAGAGATTGACTGCCATGTGCCATGGTCAGTTATATCAGCAAAGGATGAAGAAAGCCTTTGATAAGAAGGTCAAGCCTCGTGTGTTCCGAGAAGGTGACCTTGTGCTCAAGAATGTTTTGTCTTTCGCACCCGATTCCAGGGGCAAGTGGACTCCAAACTATGAAGGTCCATATGTTGTCAAGAGAGCTTTTTCAGGCGGTGCTTTGATACTTACAACTATGGATGGGGAGGATTTCACTCGTCCTGTGAATTCAGATGCAGTCAAGAAATACTTCGCCTAAAATAAAAACAGAATAGCTCGCTAAGTTGAAAACCCGAAAGGGCGGCTTAGGCAAAAATGAGCGTCTTGGTGGATTGAAAACCCGAAAGGGCGATCCAGGCAAAAGTTAGAGACATAAAAAGAAAAATGAATATGTATTCCGCTAGATTGAGTACCTCACCCTAGGGAAATCTAGGCAAAATATAGGGATCTGGCAAGTAACTGCATCCTGACAAGACTTTGTTTTTCAGTCGTCTTTTGTCAGAGATTCTCGCTCAGTCATCGTCAACTAAAGCTTCAAATACGTTGGATTCAGAGATGGTGGAAAAATGGTCATTATGTTCAATGTAGCCCTTTTCCAATATATATCACCAATTTCAAATTTGTAAAGATCCATGGAGTCTTTCCATTTGCAAACTACCATTCCATCAAATAAATTTGAGCCTTTATCCAATTCTTTGCACTCTTATTTGTTTTTGTTCAACAAACGTTTGAATGTTTTAATTGATAAATATCATTGTTTTAAACAAATAAAGTTTTAAACTGTTTTTAAACAAAATGAGCATTCACTATGACTCAAAGGATAATTGGAATGTCTTCAATGCTCTCCCAAGGATAGTATGATCTCCAAAAGGGTAAGACATTTGTTCATGTTCCTAGCATATTTGTTTCCTCTTCATCATCTTTCAGGTTTGTCTCCTCAATGAGTACAAAAGAGGGCGATACACCACCAAAAGTCCCAGAGAATCTGGAGTTTGGTCTCAGTCTGCTAGCTCCCCAATGAGTCTAGATCTAGCATTTGTGTTTTATCAATTATATGGTTGTCATCCCTTGTGGGGATTGACCTAAAATCCCTTATAGATTGATAAATTGGCATGCTACCTTTTTCGAGGAAGTTGGTCTTCCCTCATTCAAATTGGAAATCTCCCGCAAAGTGAGCAAGAAATCCCAGCATGAGTGGAATTTTCAACAAGTTGGTTTGTAGCTTATCCCCAATGGATTCGCATACGTTGATCTCCAGAAAGTTTGCCTACCGTTCATCCTCAACAGGGTTGCTCACATTAGACTTTCCCAGTTTGGTCACTAGCAGGTTATATCCAGCTGATCGCCTACAGGTTATTCCCGGTTCAGTCATCAGCATTTGTTTCCCTAGTGGAGTTGCCTGATCGAAGCCTGATTGTCGTTATTTCCTCCTTCTCAAACAGTTTCCTCTTAACAGAGTGGGTGATGAAATATTTTCTATCCCCAACGGAGCGGTGTTTCTTTTCCCCTTGGCAGAGATTGTTTCTCCCGCAGTATGAGGAAATGTGAGGGTTATTGAAACTTCTGTTTGGTGGTTATTCCCCACAGAGTTTCATATATTTCCTTGTTTTTTCCCAGAAGAGTTTCTTCTATGATGGATCTTATCCGTGTTGAGCACCCTGGCAGTGGCTTTGTAGTTTCCCCAGTTAAGGCTCTACCTGATCTGGGTCTGGCTTTGGAACTTCGAGGAAGACGTGTTATCTTCTCCCCCAGCGGAGTGTTTGGTGTTGTCTCCGCAGCAGAGATATTCCTCCCGTGTTTAGAAGAGAATACTTGTTTGATGTGCTTCTTCTTAGTGGTTGTTCCCCCCACAGGATTCCATAGCACCCCCTGAGAAGATCCCCATTAGAGTTATTCTATGGATGATCTTATCCTTGCATTTGCATACTGTTGGAAGATCCCCAGCTTTGGTGGTTGTGTTTCTTTTGCTTATTCCCAACAGCGGTATCTGACCCCCGACGATCCTACTTGTTCCCCTAGTAGTGGCAATTGTCCCTGGCAGCGGCTTTGCTTGATCCTTAGTAGTGTTTGGTTTCCTGGTATTTGCTGCCCCCCACCAGATTGGATTTCTCCTGTGGGCCTAGCTTTCTCTTTTGAGATGTTGTACCAAATGTATGTCCATTGATTCTTGGACCTGTTTGTGTTAGATACGTCTGTTTGTCAACATTAATCATACATAAGCCATGCACATACATGCATAATTATAGCATTCAAATATTCATGTTGCATTCTTTTCAACATATCTTTGCTTGTTCTCCCCTGCTAGTGGTGAAATATTCTTCCCTAAGAAGATGTTTGTGTCTGATCTCTCCATGTAGAGTCAGCCCTGTAGGTGTAAGAACAAAATTAGTTCTACAATAGAATTCCATGATTTTGATGATAACAAAGGATGAAACCAAAAATGGCACCCTAACGAAATTTTTCTAAGTGTGCAGGACTCTGAACAGCAACGAAGCATTCTGATCATCTTATCAGATACAAACACTGATCAGATATAAAGTGCTAGAAGATCAGACACCACTAAGGAAGAAGTACGCCCAAGAAGTTCTGAATATGACCAAAGCAAGACAGTAAAAAGAACCAGAAGCTCTAACGACTACTAGTCTTAGTTCTGATGATCAAGAAGACTAGTACTCTGAGAAGCTCGGATGAATTTAGACATGACCTCCTTCTGAAGAATGACTCTGATACAACCAGACTCTGATGAAGATTCACCAAGTCCAGAAAGAGTAACGGAAAGAATTTCTCAATATGGAAAGGAAGTATTTTAAGAAAGAAGCTAATCAGGGAGACAAAATGGTTATAGCAAGAAACACAGAAGTAATGACATTGAATGCTCATCAAAAACCAAGATTCTGCCATCACTCCAACGGTCCTTCTCACTACTATATAAAGGATAGCCTACCTCATTGAGAGACACACATATAACACACAGAAAAGTCTTTCATTTTCTCTCTCAATCTTTCACGAGTTGCTGCTCATACGTGAAAACTCGTGCTCCAATACTTTGTTGTAATACTTGCTTACTCTTAGAAGCACTTTTTATTACAAATCTATTTTGCTATATTGTTTTTGTTCCTCAAGTGACTCTGCGCAGTTTGTATACTTGAGAGGACTAAGAGATCATTCTCTTAGACAATTGGTTGTGTAATCTTTCAAGATTAGTGGATTAAGTCCTTTTTGAAGGCGAAATCACCTTGGCCGGGTGGACTGGAGTAGCTTTATTTTCTAAGCGAACCAGTATAAAATTCGGTGTGTTCTTATTTTTTTAAAAAGCTTTTATTTTAAAAAAAATTCAAACCCCCCTTTCTTGTTTTTTTCACCTTCAGTTGGTATCAGATATACGGCTCTGTTATTGATTTTCTGATCAAACACTTAACAGTGTAGAGAGATCCAGAACGAGAAAAACTATGGCCAACACCAATGAAAGAGATAGTTACAATGCTAAACCTCCAGTCTTTGATGGAGAGAAATTCGATTATTGGATAGACAGAATTGAAAGTTTCTTTCTGGGTTACGACGCTGATCTTTGGGACATTGTCATTATTGGTTACATACCACCTGTAATAGATGCTGGAGTTGCCATTCCCAGAAGAAAAATGACAGATGATCAGAAGCGTGAATTCAAGAATCATCACAAAGCCAGAACGATACTTCTCAATGCCATATCCTACAATGAGTATTAAAAAATCACCAACAGGGAAACAACCAAAGAAATACTTGACTCCCTAAGGATGACTCATGAAGGAAATTCTCAAGTCAAAGAAACAAAGGCTCTGGCTCTAATCCAGAAATATGAAGCCTTCAAAATGGAGGACGATGAAGTTGTAGAGGTAATGTTTTCTAGATTCCAAACTTTAATTGCAGGTCTTAAAGTGCTAGATAAAGGATATACAACTGCGGACCATGTCAAGAAGATAGTCAGAAGCTTGCCAAAGAAGTGGAGACCCATGGTCACAACCTTAAAACTATCAAAGGATCTGAACAACATCAGCCTTGAAGAACTCGTCAGTTCACTCAGAAGTCACGAGATAGAACTGGAGGAAGATGAACCTCAGAAGAAGATCAAGTTTGTAGCACTAAAGTCCAGATCAGAAAGGCACAAATCTGATAGAAACAAAGCCTTCCAGGCTGAAGAAAAAGACATTGATGACTCTGAAAAGGAAGATTCTGAAGATGAGGAAGAATTATCCCTTCTGGCCAGAAGAGTGAAACAACTCTGGAGAAAAAGGAATAACAACTTCAGAAAACCAAGATCCAAAGGAGATCGATCAGAACCAGCTTCAAAAGGTAAATCTAACAAAGATGTAACTTGTTATGAATGTAAAGAAACAGGTCATTATAGAAACGAATGTCCCAAGTTGAAGAAAGAAAGCTCTAGAAAAGAGAACTTCAAGAAAAATTCCTTCAGAACCAAAAAGGGACTGATGGCTACCTAGGACGACAGTGGATCTGACTCATCAAAATCCGACTCTGATGAACAAGCAAATGTGGCACTCATGGCTACCACCTCCAAGAATACTTCAGATGTAGAATCTGAATCCGAAGAGGTATTTTCTGAACTTTCTCGATCTGACCTAGAATCATGGCTATCTGAAACTCTAAACTCATATCAGAAACTTAAACAAAAATTTAAAGATGTAAAAGGTGTGCTTGAAGAAACTCTAGAAGAATGTGGTAAACTTGAGATAACAGTTTTAGAACTAAAAGATGACAACCAAACTTTGATATTAGAAAGAAATTCCACAAACAAAAACTGCTTAAAACTTGAAGAAGTGTTATCTCAAGCTCCACAAACTTCAAACACAGTAATTTATGAATATGAAAAATCCTTTCAAAAGTTTCTGAAGAATGGGATAGAGAGGAGCAGAATGGCATCCATGATTTATGGGGTCAGTCAGAACAATAGAAGAGGAATTGGGTATGATCCTAGTGAAGATAAAACTTCTACTAATGACCAACCTAAATCTCCATTTTCCTATCACTATACACATACACAAGCACAACGCTTTAATAATGCTAGAAAACCCAAAGTGTTAAGATACTCTGGAAAAACTAATCACAAAGGACCCAAAAGATTCTGGGTACCAAAGGATAAGATTGTTTATGTTGCAGATATCTTATGCAGCAGAGTTAAAACACCAGTCATGGTACCTGGACTCTGGATGCTCACGACACATGACGGGAAGAAAGTATATGTTCCAAAACCTGGAACTTAAGATGTTGGATTCGTAGGCTTCAGAGGAAATCAGAAAGGAAGGATCAGAGGTTCCGGAACTATTGGTAATGGTACTCTTCCCTCTATATCTGATGTCCTCTATGTAGAAGGATTAATGCATAATATGTTATCAATAAGTCAATTAAGTGATAACGGATATGATGTAATCTTCAATCAAAAAACATGTAAAGCAATAAATCAGAACAATGGATCTGTCCTATTCACTGGCAAGAGGAAAAACAATATTTATAAAATAAATCTTTTGGATTTAAAAGAACAAAATGTAAAATGTTTAATGTCTGTTCATGAAGAGCAATGGGTATGGCTTAGACGCTTGGGCCACATTAGCATGAGAAAGGTATCTCAACTAAATAAACTCGAGTTAGTCAGAGGTCTACCTAAGCTGAAGTTTTCTTCAGATGCTCTATGTGAAGCATGTCAGAAAGGAAAATTTTCAAAAACATCTTTTAAAAAGAAAAATGTTGTTTCTACCTCTAAGCCTCTAGAACTTCTTCACATTGATTTATTTGTAGAGAGAAAGAATAGGACACTCCAACAGATGGCCAGAACCATGATCAATGAAATAAATATGGCTAAGCACTTTTGGGTTGAAGCAGTAAATCCAACGTGTTATATTCAGAATAGAATCTCCATAAGACCTATTCTGGAGAAGACTCCCTATGAACTATGTAAAGGAAGAAAACCCAACATTTCTTATTTTCATCCTTTTAGATGCTCTTGCTTTATTCTGAATACTAAAGAACATCTAAACAAGTTTGATTCAAAAGCACAAAAAGGTATTATGCTAGGATACTCAGAACGCTCTAAAGGCTACAAAGTATACAATACATAAACCAAAATTGTGGAAGAATCAATTCATGTCAGATTTGATGATAAGCTTGACCCTGAAAAGTCAAAGTTAGTTGAGAAACTTGCAGATCTGGAGATTACTCTTGCAGGTTCTGACGAGAAGATCAAAGCACCTGAAGCATATGCTACTCAAACTTCAGTAGGAACTAAATCCCCAGCAATCCCAAAGAAAGCTAAAAGTCACCTCAACATATCTGAAGAGCTGATTTTGGGAAGCAAGGATGAACCTATCCGAACTAGGTCAACCTTCAAGGTACCTGAAGAAACTCCTCTGGGACTGTAGCGGGGTATTCGTTACCATTAGAGATATTGGCTAAATCCAAGATAAACCATATAAGTCGAGTCGCCACCGCACTTCTATTTATCCAAAGGAATGGTTAGAAAGCGAACAAAAACCTAAAAGTTTTATCGAATCAAAAACTAGTAAAAATGTCAGAGATCGGGATAAGGGGGTTGGTTATGCAATGGGAAGGTTTTAAGCACCCTAAACATCCTAGGTACTCCTAGGGAGCCCTTTTCACATTTGTTGTAAGGTTGGTACTTTGTGAAAATTTGTTTGTGCAAACATGATTTAAGAGATGAGAAGAGAATATACAAGTTATTTACATTTTTGTGTTTGGATGGATAAACCCATTGCCTACGTACCATCTTAAAAAAGATTAGGATCAAAACCTCGTAGTTCTGGGTAAAAATATCAAAATGAGTTGGTGAATTGATTGGTCCAAAAGCCTTAAGGTCTTTTGTTATCCAAGGGAGAAAACTCAACCTAAAACCACAAATCCACCATGTAAGGATAACTTCAACATGCTAGTGAGGGGTTAATCCTATAATAAGCATGGAAGACTCATTGTCCATCACTAAGGATATAGGTGAGTATTACATCTACCTCAAGGATAACTCAAACCTAATAGCTAAAGGTTATGAAAAGTTTTGATTAAGAAAGTGGCCATTGAAACCACAAAAGAAACATTTGAATGGGTTATATTTTCCAATGAAAAGTATTTACAAATATGGTCAAAGTTGATTTAAAAGTTCAATTCAAAATAAGTGTTATGAAAAGAAAGTTTGAAAATCAAAAGCATAAGGCTTAGGTTTCTAATGTTTGAAAAGATGTGTTAAATGTTTGCACAAAAGTTTTGGCTTGGGTTAGAGTGGAGGGAAGAAGAAGAATGGCTAAGGTCCTAATCATACAAGAGATAAGGGATAAGAAACAAGACCACAAATGGAGTTCCTCTCTTGAGATCATATGGATGATCCAAGTAGCTCCCATCCTTTGGAATATGCAAGCAAAATAATAGTAAGCTCAAGCAATCAACATAATCAAACAAGCTTCTCAGAAGATCCCCAATGTCTCTTATATCTTTCATTTTGGATGAACATGGCTATGGTTCTTCAATTTGAGCTCTCATAGGATCCCCTAGCACAAAAGCACACACACATCAAAGAGTTTTAGGAAGCAAATCAAAAATGGACAATAGCGAGTTTAGAGGTTTGGTCCTTCTAATCTATCTTCAACATTAAGGTCCTTTTACTCCAATTTGCATAGGGAATGTCCTAGAAACTAAGTCCATTTGTCCATTTCTTTGTATTTGGTCCACAACAATTAAAACAAAACACAAGCACAATGATATATACACAATTATGTGCTCAAGTGAACAAAAGGCAAATTGCATTAACATAAACATGTGCTCAAGTGAGCAAAGGGAAAAAGCAAATGAATAATATGTACAAGAATGGTAAATTGCATAAAAGTAAAGTGCAAGAAGTAAATGTTAATAGTTAATGGTTAATGTTAGTAGTTAGTGTGCCATAAGGCAAATTTAGTGCTATGTTAAGCAATCGTAATTGGACTTATGTAGAAGTCACAACTATCAGAGGCCGGTCAATAATAATGTAGGCAACAACACAAGTTAGAGGTCTTGATTAGTGAATCAAACTCCAACAACTTGCCATGCCAAAAAGAAGATGAGAAATGATCTTCTATTGATTTAGGTCCTTTGCATGATTTAGGAAGAAATCTATCCTTAATACAAATCCATTCACTTGATCCATGATCAAGATGAATTAGATTTGAATCAAGGAAGATTAAACCTCCATGTATCAATCCTAACCACCAATCTTTAACTCATTGATCAAAAAGGAAAAGAAGAAGGAGAAGAAGAAGAAGAATATTAAAGTGCATTAAATGAAATGGAATGTATTAATCAACAAGCATTGACCAAAGATAGAGAAGATCAAGGTCAACCAATAGAAAACAGAAGCAAAAAGAGAATTAAAAAAGTCAAGAAACAAATAAAATATTTTTGGCATTTTTAATATTTAAAACAAAACTTGAATTAAAATAATAAAGAAAGTTCAAACTTCAAACTCACTTCAAATCAACTTTAAAAAGTCCAAGTGAATTATCCCAAGTTCAACAAGGTCAAACAAAGTTTGACAAAAAATTTCAGCATTTTTAGAAGTCAGAAACTATTTTAAATCAATTAACAATGCATAAAAATAACCTAATTGAACTAAAATCTCAAATAAATCTCAAATAAATTAATAAATTGATGAAAATATTTTTCATTGATCTATCATCATTCAAAGAGGTTGAGAAAATATTTTTGTATTTTTTGAATATAAAAAACTATTTAAAATGAATTAAAAATAACCAGAAAAGAGAAAATTACTAAAAAATAGAAAATGATGAAATAAAAAAAATTAAAAATCATTTTTAGAAACTAGAAATTAAAAGAGAAATAATGCAATTGGTCGCATAATTTTTGGACCAATAATAAGAGAGATATGAATTTTAGAAATAAAATTGAATTAAAAGAAATAAAAGAAAATAGAAATCAAAAATTAAAAATAAGAAAAAAGGAGAGGCATTGGATGATGGCTAATTAATTGAGCTGACACATCACATGGCTCCTGAGCGCGCATCCACCGTACATCCAAGTCAATGCAAAATGCGTTGCCTATTAAAAAGTCATAACATTGTGTGGATGTGATTAGATCTGGAAACTGAGATGGACGGCTCAGATCCAGTCTGGAAACCAGACGGTGGCCAACGCCACTGTCTTCTCCGGCCAACCTCCGGCTACATCCAAATTTGCATAAATGAAAACATCAACCAAAATGCACGATCCAGGTATCAAAAGAAAGGTGGAGTGATGTACATCACTCGTATGCCACTCAATTCCACTCTAGATCCCTATTGAGAGAGAAATCAGAGATGGAACTTTAGTGGTGTTCAACTGAACTTGCTTGATTTCAAAAATTAAAAACACAATAATGTTGCCTCTATGCAGAGGACATCAGATCGCACAAAATCAAGGCAAATGGAACAATATATGAGCTGATTCGAAGCAAAATGCAGTTGAGGAAAACCTTGGAATTGTGAAGAATTGAGTCAAGATCCTTGGGTTCTTTTGCAAACAGAAAGCTCTATGGATCAAGGTGAAGAGGTCTAGGAACTTTTAGATCTAAGAAAACAGTCGAGGAAACTAAATTCTAGATCTGAAATTTTTAGAGAAAAGAGATAGTTCCCTTGGTGTCAGGGTGTGGATTCAATTCAACAGAGGTTCAGGCGCCTTCAGGTTGCAGAATTGAAGAGCAAAGCACTTGTATTTATAGATGGATGGAGCTGCAAGCATCATCAAACTCGTGTGCATGGGAGAAGATGGCCTCCATGCATGGGCCTGTACAGGCGCATGGAGGGGCCAATTCTGATTGGAATTACAAGCTATACATCACCAAATATGAATTGAACGTGCATATTGTGTATTAATGGATCATGCACGACAATTGGAATGATTTTCATAAAATGCACTATTTCATTGAAGCCTTCGAAAATGCCATGTCCAAAATCCAAATGCAACCTTATGAGTAACGGTTGGAAAGCTTATTGCATAAGGAACAAATGTCATGTTGATCAAAACTTCATTTGGGCCTTGGAAATTAATGAAATTTGAGCTTGAAGTGTAGGGTGCAAAACATGCATGTGTGAAATTTCCAAATTTGGCCAATGTTCAAGCCCCTCTATCTCAATGATGCAAGCTCAAAATGATAACATCTTCAACATGAAAGTTGTAGACCTTTTCAATAAAATCTATTTGGACTTAAATTCTGCATCATTTGGATTTTTGATGAAGAAGTTATGGGCACTTGAAGTTGGACTTTTTCACATTTCAATGCACTTGGCCCAAAGTGACCTATAATGTTTTGCATTATCACATGTATTTATTTTGCGATTTTGCACTTTTTCTCAACATAACATTTGAAGTAGACACACTAAGCTTTCCAATGCATTAACTCTCACCTCAAAATAATGAAAAATGAAGGATTTATGTTCTTGGGAAGTTGACCCAAAATTAGGGTTTCAATCAAAATGACCTATAATGTCTTGGAATGGATGATGACCTTCCAAGCTTCAAATCAAATTTTGATGAACCTGCAAGTTGTTCATATGGTTCCTAAGAACAGTTTTTCTCTTGGGGTCATCTCCATTTGACAAACACATAAAACGTTAGGTCTCAGTGCATTTCAAAATAGTTAGATGAATTGACTGATCAACTTCTCAAGTCCAAAACTCATATCTTGATGAATTAATGATTGAGGACACTCAAATAAGTTCAAATATGCATGAAATGATGAATTAAAGAACTTCCCTTGATTGTATTTGACCATGGGTTGAGGTTGCTTCATGGGCAAGGCATAGTTGATGAACAGATGAATTAGGGTTTCCTTGGGAAACAAGGCTCAGACCCCTTTGATTTTCTTGATCAAAATGATGAATTGAGATACTTGGGAGGCATATTTGATGGATGAGAGCTTTGGGAACCATTACCATACTTGCTTTCATCTTCTATTGACCACATCAATGCTCCTAGGGTCTCCTAGAAGCCTTTAGACCTTGTGATTGCTCAAGCTACAAACAAGAGATGTTAGTGACATATTTTTGTGCTTTTGGTTAGTAAATAAAAATGAGAAAAGTAATAATATACAATTCAAGCATGCTTGGTGATCTCAAACCACTCACAATGGATCCCAACCCAAAGGAAAAGGGAACCAAGATGCTTATGATCCTTGAGGCTATGCAAATGCAATGTTATGATGCCACGAGGGATCTTAGGGCCAAAATTAGGGTCTTACAGGGACTAGTATCTCTGATCGAGCCTACTTCCTGTGATGAGGAACTTCAAGATAACGACTAGGTTCTAGCCATGCAAGAAGAGCTAGATCAATTCACAAAGAATGACGTCTGGGATCTTGTTCCGAAACCTAAAGGCACTCACATTATCGGAACCAGATGGGTGTTCAGAAACAAGCTAAATGAGAAAGGAGAAGTTGTCAGAAACCA
The DNA here is from genome assembly GCF_024323335.1 of Lathyrus oleraceus. Classification (NCBI taxonomy): domain Eukaryota; kingdom Viridiplantae; phylum Streptophyta; class Magnoliopsida; order Fabales; family Fabaceae; genus Lathyrus; species Lathyrus oleraceus. Next base: position 425,176,151 of record NC_066583.1, read on the forward strand.
AGCTCGACTGGTGGCTCAAGGGTACAGTCAACAAGAAAGCATTGACTACAATGAAACCTTTGCCCCGGTCGCCAGGTTAGAATCTATTCGCTTACTTGTTTCATTTGTTGTAAATCATTCTATCAAACTGTATCAAATGGATGTCAAGAGCGCATTTCTTAATGGATATATATCAGAAGAAGTGTATGCCAACCAAACTCCAGGTTTTGAAAATTCAAATTGTCCAGAACATGTCTTTAAACTTAAAAAATCCTTATATAGACTAAAACAAGCTCCCAGAGCTTGGTATGAAAGATTAAGTAACTTTCTTCTGGAACATAATTTTATCAGAGGGAAAGTTGACTCTACACTCTTCTGTAAAAACATTAATAATGATTTCATGATATGCCATATAAACGTTGATGATATCATTTTTGGTTCAGCTAACTCCTCTGTATGTCAAGAATTCTCTGAGCTAATGCAGGCAGAATTTGAAATGAGCTTAATGCAAGAACTAAAGTTCTTTCTAGGAATTCAAATCAACCAAGCTTCAGAAGTCACCTACGTTCTTCAAAGTAAATACATAAAAGACATTCTGAAGAAATTCGAAATGGCGGAATGCAAACCTGCTAAGACACCCATGCATCCAACTTGCATTATGGAAAAAGAAGAAGTTAGTCAAAAGGTTTGTCAGAAGCTCTATCGTGGTATGATAGGCTCTCTTCTCTATTTGACTGCTACACGTCCTGATATTCTATTCAGTGTTTGTCTCTGTGCCAGATTCCAATCAAATCCTAGAGATTCTCATTTAACAGTTGTTAAGAGAATACTCAGATATCTGAAAGAAACTCCTAACCTGGGCCTGATGTATGAGAAAAAAATCAGAGTATAGACTATCTGGTTTTTGTGATGCAGATTACGCAGGAGACAGAATGGAACAAAAAAGTACATCTGGAAATTGTCAGCTCTTGGGAAAGAATCAGATATCCTGGGCCAGCAAAAGACAATCGACCATAGCCTTGTCTATTGCAGAAGCGGAATACATTTCAGTATCATTATGCACTACCCAGATGCTCTGGATGAAGAATCAACTAGAGGACCTTCAAATCTTTGAGAGTAACATTCCTATCTTTTGTGACAATATTGCTGCCATCTGTTTAAGCAAGAATCCTATTCTGCACTCCAGAGCTAAGCACATAGAAATAAAACATCATTTCATTAGAGACTATGTTCAGAAAGGGGTAGTAATGTTGAAATTCATTGATACAGACCATCAATGGGCTGACATCTTTACCAAACCCCTTGTTGAAGATAGATTCTCCTTTATCTTAAAGAACCCGAATATTCAAAGTTGTCCTGAATAAAATGTGCCTCTGAGATAGCAACATAAGATTCTCATGTAAACAGTTGGATTCTATATCTGACTCTGATACTCCTACCAGTTAGAAGTCATCTGCGTTAGAAATCTCCAGGAACCAACCCTTCGTTATTCCTGTAGATCAGATAAAGTAACACGTGGAGTATCATGCGTCTAACCTTGGAACTTCTAGACAGCTGTCTAGCAGAAATCAAGAAACAATCACTTGAGATCTCCTCGAGCAGTGTACTGATTTTGGGGATTAGACATCATTTATAAGCTGTAATCATTTCTCCCTCTAACGTGCGTACTTGGTTTTTGTGCTAAACTCATGCTTGTGTGTCATTTTGCATGCGCCCTAATTTGGGTATTTAGACTCTTCTATTCACACATTGCACACTTTTCACTCTCACAAACACTCTTAACCCTCTTGCAAGTTTTTCTTCTCTCAAGGCATTCCTGCAGTGTGCACTCCAGTTCTTCAACGTTCAACCCAGTTCTTCAACAACCTCCATGGATTCTCAACAACAATCATTTTATAACTTCTCTCAATAGATGAACTCCAATGAGCAAGCTCCAAGTTCAAGAAACCCAAACCCAGCAGTTACCGGTGTCGTCTCAACTCCCATTTACAAAGAACCTCACATTCTTGATCGTGAGCCTCATATCCATCTTGCAACACCATTTGAAAAGCTGGAAGTTCTGTGTGAATCACTGGTTGATTTTGACAACATGCGAAGGAACGGTGTCGACCTCACTGACGAACTAAAGAATCAAGATTGGGGAAACTACTTCCAACGTCTATATGGCCCAGTCTACACAAATTTGGTGAAAGAGTTCTGGAGATTTGCAGACGCTGATGATCACTACATCGTCTCCTATGTTCTGGGAGTCAAGATAGTGATCACTAAGAAGTCTATTGCTACTCTTCTGGGCATGGAGAAAGCTGGAGGAAGATGCATCTACAACATTAATCCTAGGGCAAAGTATCTGTCCCATGAGATTAACCCAACAATATTCAAACAAAACGCTGAAGGCAAACATTCCAAGAATAAGGAACAGCATCAGGATCTCCGGGTATGGCTGAAGATCATTTTGGGCACCATCCATCATCGCCCAACCTCAAACACCTCAGATTAGATCAACACAAACCAGAAGTGCATTCTGTACTGCATCCACATGGGTCTGAAGCTCTGCCTTCCTGCACCCCTCTTCAAATACCTCAGAGACTCTGTAAGAGATACAAGAAACAACATGAAGACCAGAAACAACATTCCTTTAGGGAGGCTCATTTCTGACGTCCTGATTGAAAGCGGTCTCGTGGACCATCTGATACAGTTCAGACTCATGAAAGATGTGATAAAAGATACTGGAAAAGCTCTGAACGCCCGCAAACTGAAGAGCATGGGAATTCTGAATCAAGTAAGGGTCAAACCAACTTTGGACACCTCCTGGGAAGCTCTTAAAAATCAGAGAAAGATCCCAAATGAACTCTATCTGTTCTCAAAGATCGACCCTCCAGAGGTAGTCATGTACTACTTAGATGATCTACGCAAGCAAGGAGTTGAGTTCTCAGACTTCTCCTTCGGCTGGCTGCTAGAATTTCCTCCAGACTTCATGAAGAGGCCAAGAGAACCATCTGAGAAGGCAAAGTAGGAAAATAAAGCAAAGCTGGGAGAATCTTCTGGATCAAGACCTCTAGTACCTCTGACTGGATCCTCTGGTAAGTGTGTCTCTCTCCCTTCTTCTGTACAAGTTAAACCTGTTGCTTCCTCAATCCCTCAACCAACGCCAATATACACTAACTCAGAAACTCCTCCCTCAACCACCAGACCATCTAACCAACCCTCTCAAAAATTAAACCTGGCCACCACCTCTCAACCCATTTCGGAAGCAGAAATGCTAGACGAAACAACCTCACCCTCCTCATCTTCCTCTCCAGAATCATCACCCTACTACACACTCTCATCAGACACTGAACCATCTGACCCTCACTCCCCAACTCTGGCTCAGCTCCAAACATGTGCTATGGCCTCTCAACAGCCAACACAACCCATCCCTGAACCTGAAGTTACCTCTCCACCCACGGAAAACCCAAACACAACCACATCTGATCCTCCATCATCCGAACCAATTCACGCTGAAACACAACCACTCAACTCTAAAATACCCCCACCAAATACATCCGCTGAACCACAAATTTCCATACTTAACTTAAGCCCTCCCACTTCTCCACCCCAAGCCTCTGAACCTGAAAACACCCTTCTAACTCTTGAGGAAGCAATAAAGGTGTTTGCAGAAGCTTCAATTGACAAGGTCATGTCTCTGACCATCAACTCTGGCATCAGTGATGATCCCTCCGCTGTAAGGACTCACTAGAACAGAGTGATAAGTTGGATGACCTCTGAAGCCTTTAAGCTGAAGGGCCTCTCTGAGCAAGGCCGCAATGACTTCAGCAGAGACGCTGAGATCAAACTTCAGAAGCGTCTAGCTAGAGAAGCTGAGGAACAGGAACGCAAAGAAGCTAAAGTGAAAGCAAAGCAAGAAGAACTGCAAAGGATCAAGGAAGCTAAGGCCAAAGCTCTAGCTGATGTCGCTGCTGCTGCTGAAGTTGAAGCACACGCCAAAGCTACCGCTGAAGAAGCAGCTCGTCTAGCTGAAGAGTCTGCCGCCAGGGAAGAACAGGATGCTCTAACTCAGAGGGAGTCCTCCTATTTTCTCCCTCTAGTCCTCAAAAACCTTGAAGAACTACAGAAAGAACAGCAGGAAGTTTGAGCCAGATTGGATCAACAGGATTCCATAAACGTCAATATTCAGAATCTGCTGACCCAGCTGCTCTAGAGGATGCCTCCACCTCCAAACCCTTAGACACCTAGGATTTGTCTTCATGTTCTTTCCTTTTGCTTATTGATCTTCTGATTTTCTTGTTGCTCTGCTCTTATTTGCTTGTTGTTTTCTGCATTCTTGTTTTTCTGCGGTTCTGGCCTCTGTACCTGCTACCTGTGAATATGCATATATCTTTTTGCTCATTAATTTTCACTAAGTCTTTTTGATTCTGACAAAAAGGGGGAGAACTAAAAACAACTCTGATGAAAACATATCTAACTCCTATCAAAACTCTACAAACATTGTTTCTAATTTTTGACCTAGAGCTTGCAGGAAAGTAGCTAGAAACACCAAATCATGGAAGGTCTGGTAAGAACTTCTGAACTCCCAGATTTAACTCAGGGGGAGCTCACTTCTATCTGATCTACAACTCTTATCTCAAAATGTTTCATCTCTAAATTAAAATTGTTTTGTCATCATCAAAAAAGGGGAGACTGTAAGAACAAAATTAGTTCTACAATAGAATTCCAGGATTTTGATGATAACAAAGGATGAAACCAAAAATGGCACCCTAACGAAATTTTTCTAAGTGTGCAGGACTCTGAACATCAACAAGGCATTCTGATCATCTTATCAGATACAAACACTGATCAGATACAAAGTGCTAGAAGATCAGACGCTACTAAGGAAGAAGTACGCCCAAGAAGTTCTGAATCTGACCAAAGCAAGACAATAAAAAGAACCAGAAGCTCTAAAGACTATTGGTCTTAGTTCTGATGATCAAGAAGACATGTACTCTGAGAAGCTCTGATGAATTCAGACATTATCTCCTTCTGAAGAATGACTCCGATACAACCAGACTCTGATGAAGATTCACCAAGTCCAGAAAGAGTAACGGAAAGAATTTCTCAATATGGAAAGGGAGTATCTTAAGAAAGAAGTTAATCAGGGAGACAAAATGGTTATATCAAGAAACACAGAAATAATGACATTGAATGCTCATCAAAAACCAAGATTTTGTCATCACTCCAACGGTCCTTCTCACTACTATATAAAGGACAACCTACCTCATTGAGAGACACACATATAACACACAGAAAAGTCTTCCATTTTCTCTCTCAATCTTTCACGAGTTGCTGCTCATACGTGAAAACTCGTGCTCCAATACTTTTTTGTAATACTTGCTTACTCTTAGAAGCACTTTTTATTACAAATCTATTTTGCTATATTGTTTTTGTTCCTCAAGTGACTCTGCGCAGTCTGTATACTTGAGAGAACTAAGAGATCATTCACTTAGACAATTGGTTGTATAATCTTTCAAGATTAGTGGGTTAAGTCCTCTTTGAAGGCGAAATCACCTTGGCCGGGTGGACTGGAGTAGCTTTGTTTTCTAAGTGAACCAGTATAAAAATTTGTGTGTTCTTATTTTTTGAAAAAGCTTTTATTTTTTAAAACAATTCAAACTCCCCTTTCTTGTTTTTTTTCACCTTCAGTTGGTATCAGAGCTACGGCTCTGTTATTGATTTTCTGATCAAACACTTAACAATGTAGAGAGATCCACAACGAGAAAAACTATGGCCAACACCAATGAAAGAGATAGTTACAACGCTAAACCTCCAGTCTTTGATGGAGAGAAATTCGATTATTGGAAAGACAGAATTGAAAGTTTCTTTCTGAGCTACGACGCTGATCTTTGGGACATTGTCACTATTGGTTACATGCCACCTCTAACAGATGCTGGAGTTGCCATTCCTAGAAGCAAAATGACAGATGATCAGAAGCGTGAATTCAAGAATCATCACAAAGCCAGAACGATATTTCTCAATGCCATATCCTACAATGAGTATGAAAAAATCACCAACAGGGAAACAACCAAAGAAATACTTGAAGATGTAAAGGTAATGTTTTCTAGATTCCAAACTTTAACTGCAGGTCTTAAAGTGCTAGATAAAGGATATACAACTTCGGACCATGTCAAGAAGATAGTCAGAAGCTTGCCAAAGAAGTGGAGACCCATGGTCACAGCCTTAAAACTATCAAAGGATCTGAACAACATCAGCCTTGAAGAACTCGTCAGTTCACTCAGAAGTCATGAGATAGAACTGAAGGAAGATGAACCTCGGTAGAAGATCAACTCTGTAGCACTAAAGTCCAGATCAAAAAGGCGAAAATCTGATAGAAACAAAGCCTTCTAGGCTGAAGAAGAAGACATCGATGACTCTGAAAAGGAAGATTCTGACGATGAGGAAGAATTATCCCTTCGGACCAGAAGAGTGAAACACTTCTGGAGAAAAAGGAATAACAACTTCAGATAACCAAGATCCAAAGGAGATCGATCAGAACCAACTTCAAAAGGTAAATCTAACAAAGATGTAACTTCTTATGAATGTAAAGAAACAGGTCATTACAGAAACGAATGTCCCAAGTTGAAGAAAGAAAGCTCCAGAAAAGAGAACTTCAAGAAAAATTCCTTCAGAACCAAAAAGGGACTGATGGCTACCTGGGACGACAGTGGATCTGACTCATCAGAATCCGACTCTGATGAACAAGCAAATGTGGCACTCATGGCTACCACCTCCAAGAATACTTCAGATGAAGAATCTGAATTCGAAGAGGTATTTTCTGAACTTTCTCGATCTGTCCTAAAATCATGCCTATCTGAAACTCTAAACTCATATCAGAAACTTAAACAAAAATTTAAAGATGTAAAAGGTGTGCTTGAAGAAACTCTAGAGGAATGTGGTAAACTTGAGATAACAGTTTTAGAACTAAAAGATGAAAACCAAACTTTGATATTAGAAAGAAATTCCACAAACAAAAAATTCTTAAAACTTGAAGAAGTGTTATCTCAAGCTCCACAAACTTCAAACACAGTAATTTATGAATATGAAAAATCCTTTCAAAAGTTTCTGAAGAATGGGATAGAGAGGAGCAAAATGGCATCTATGATTTATGGGGTCATTCAGAACAATAGAAGAGGAATTGGGTATGATCCTAGTGAAGATAAAACTTCTACTAATGACCAACCTAAATCTCCATTTTCCTATCACTATACCCATACACAAGCACAACGCTTTAATAATGCTAGAAAACCCAAAGTGTTAAGATACTCTGGAAAAACTAATCACAATGGACCCAAAAGATTCTGGGTACCAAAGGATAAGATTGTTTATGTTGCAGATATCTTATGCAGCAGAGTTAAAACACCAGTCATGGTACCTGGACTCTGGATGCTCGCGACACATGACGGGAAGAAAGTATATGTTCTAAAACCTGGAACTTAAAGATGTTGGATTCGTAGGCTTCGGAGGAAATCGGAAAGGAAGGATCAGAAGCTCTGGAACTATTGGTAATGGTACTCTTCCCTCTATATCTGATGTCCTCTATGTAGAAGGATTAATGCATAATATGTTATCAATAAGTCAATTAAGTGATAACGGATATGATGTAATCTTCAATCAAAAAACATGTAAAGCAATAAATCAGAATAATGGATCTGTCATATTCACTGGTAAGAGGAAAAACAATATTTATAAAATAAATCTTTCGGATTTAAAAGAATAAAATGTAAAATGTTTAATGTCTGTTCATGAAGAGCAATGGGTATGGCATAGACGCTTAGGCCACATTAGCATGAGAAAGTTGTCTCAGCTAAATAAACTCGAGTTAGTCAGAGGTCTACCTAAGCTGAAGTTTTCTTCAGATGCTCTATGTGAAGCATGTCAGAAAGGAAAATTTTCAAAAGCATATTTTAAAAAGAAAAATATTGTTTCTACCTCTAAGCCTCTGGAACTTCTTCACATTGATTTATTTGGTCCTGTGAAAACAACATCAGTCAATGGAAAGAAATATGGCCTAGTCATTGTTGATGATTTTAGTCGCTGGACATGGGTAAAATTCTTAAAACATAAGAGTGAGTCTCACTCTGTATTCACTAGCTTCTGTTCCAAAGTGCAAAACGAATTTGTCTCTAAAATCATTAGAGTCAGAAGTGATCATGGTGGAGAATTTGAAAATAAATTTTTTGAAGAATTATTTGACTCTAATGGAATATCCCATGATTTCTTTTGCCCTTGAACTCCACAATAAAACAGAGTTGTAGAGAGGAAGAATAGGACACTCCAAGAGATGGCCAGAACCATGATCAATGAAACAAATATGGCTAAGCACTTTTGGGCTGAAGCAGTAAATACAACGTGTTATATTCAGAATAGAATCTCCATAAGACCTATTCTGTAGGAGACTCCCTATGAACTGTATACTTGAGAGGACTAAGATATCATTCTCTTAGACAATTGGTTGTGTAATCTTTCAAGATTAGTGGATTAAGTCTTTTTTGAAGGCGAAATCACCTTGGCCGGGTGGACTGTATTAGCTTTGTTTTCTAAGCGAACCAGTATAAAATTCTGTGTGTTCTTATTTTTTGAAAAAGATTTTATTTTTTAAAACATATCAAACCCCCCTTTCTTGTTTTTTTTCACCTTCAGTAGGCAGAAAGTGTATATCTTTCATTCATATTCCCCACTGAGCTATGTCCTCGTGGATGTTTATTATTTCAGTTTCCTCCGTAAAGCATATATTGGGATGGAATTTCTCCCTTGAGTTTGTATCCTTGTTGGGTTGAGTCTTGTTTCATTGTGTCTCTCTAGTTTGTTCCTAGATTGACTATTGTTGTCATTTCCCCTGCAGTTCCCTGTGGTTCAGATGACCAATTGCTCAGTAAATAGTAATTGTTCATTCTCTCCCAAATGGATGTTGTGGCCTTCTACCCAGTAATCGGTAGTTATAAGTCCTATCTTTGTGGTTTTTTGCCCAGTAACTGGTAGTTGTAAATCCCATTTTGTCCCCTTGCAGAGTTAACCTTGATTATTGTTCATCCTAACCGGTGACGGTTACTCTCTTCTGTGGTTTTCTACCCAGTAACCGGTAGATGTAATCCCCTCCTTGTTGGTTATCCTTATCCAATATTCGGTATTGATATTCCTTCATGTTTTGAGTATACCACCCAGTAACTGGTGATATATCTCTGGGATAATTTCTCTAATTAAGCAATTTATCCCCAGTGAGTCATCTTTCATTTACCCTTGTTTGGTAATGATTGTTTCTCCCCTCGATTGGTCATCATTTTATACCCAGTAATTGGTATCCCGATGTCCTTTCTTTTCGGTCGATTTATCCTTTATTAACCCAATAACTGGTTGTGGATAATCTTCCATGCGAGCATGTCATCTACGTTCTGACGGTAATAGATAATATACCTCATGCGCTCTCCAGTCGAAGTCTTTTCTTCCCCAGATCAGTAAGATTCGTATTTCCTTATGGAATTGAATGTCCATCCTGTAATCGAGTTTGCTTTTTCCAGCCCTCCTTTCGGATGATGAGTGTCTTGGAAATATTCCCCAATTCATGCCTAGTTGGTCACCTATTATATGCCCAGTAACCGGTATCCCTGGTGTTCCTTCCTTTCTGCTCCCTGTTATGACTTTTTGTCCCCTGTGGAGTCAGATTTTCTTGAGTTGAAATATACCTTATTAGATCTTCCTCAGATGTTTTGGATGATTGATATCTCTCACCTTTATACCGGTCTTAGATATTCTTTCTCCCTGAGCATGCTGTTCTCTCACCCTTATACCAGTGTATTTGATCGCATGTCTCTTTGTGAGCTTATTACCCAATAGCCGGTAATACCTCATTTGTCGTTTCCTCAGCTGAGTCCTTTGTGGACAGTCCCCACCTGAGTCCGAATTTTTATCCGAAGTATCCTTTGTAGATAATTTGTTGTATTGGCATATTCCCCAATACATGCATCTTTGCGTCAGCTCGAGTCTTTCCATTGATTTATTTTCATGGAATCCCTCTCGTGTCTCCCAGCAAATTTTAAGTCGTGACCTGCTCACGCATTTTTATCCCCTTTTATTTCCCAGTAAAGTCCCCAGAGTCTCTGTCCCATTTATGAGTGTATTACTTATATGGATTTTCAGTTTCTCCTGATTTCTTTTTCTTTGTGGACACATATCCCCACAGAGCATTAACTTTTGCATACATACATTTTCATCATGAGGTCTCTTAGGGACCAAAATTCGTCTCTTTGTTATTATTTAAGCCCATTCTACCTCGTCGAAATAAACATTTTAACCTTCATATCTTCGGCTAGAATGACCTTAATTAGGGGCATCTGTAAGACCCTAATTTTGACCCTAAGATCCCTCATGACATCATATCATTGCTCATTCCATTTGCCTCAAGGATCATAGCATCTTGGCTCTTTAACCCTTGGGTTGAGACTTGTGTGAGTTGGTTTGAGACCACCAAGCATGCTTGAATTGTAAATTATTGCTTTTCTTATTTTTTTTACTAACCAAAAGCACAAAAATATGTCACTAAATTTGTTTGTTTTGAAGCTTAAGCAGTCATGTGATCCAAGGCTCCTACGAGGCTCCTATGCTCATTTAAATGGCCAGATGAAAGTGAAAGCAAGCATGACAATGGTTCCCAAAGCTCTCAATCATCATATATTCCTCCCAAGTATCTCAATTTGTCAATTTGATCAAGATAAACCAAAGGGCTTGAGGATTGTTTCCCAAGGAAACCCTAATTCAACTGTGCATTAATTGTGCCTTGCTCATGAAGCAACTGTTGGTGTAAGCCCTAGAGGCCAATACATTTTGGTACTTGTATCGAATAATAAAAGGCATTCTCTTTATTATGGTTGATTAATAAAGTCCCTGGAATAGATAGTCCGTTTAATGTATTAAGTGTGACTTAATCATGAGAACACATTAAACATAAGGACACTATTCCTAAAGTATCCGTAGTCGAGCTTTAGTGTGAAGTGGGATAACATTAAAGCTTTAAGACTATTATGTTTGTAGACTGATGATCACATCTCATGGGTCATGGATAAAGAGTTATCAAGTCTTAAACATAGGTATGAATATTAGGAGTAATATTTATACCGGATTGACCCGCTATGAGAATACTATATAGAAAGTTATGCAAGGTGTCATAAGTTATTCTCATGGTGATAATAGTGTATTCCACTCTTCGACCTGAAACCACTATGGATCCTAGATGTAGAGTCGAGTGCTTTATTGCTGATCCAACGTTGTCCGTAACTGGATAACCATAAAGACAGTTGATGGGTACTCCACAAAGCATGCTGAGGGACATGAGTGACCTAGATGGAATTTGCCCATCCTGCATAACAGGATAAATGTCTATGGGCCCAATATTGAACTGGACAAGGATGACACGGTCTATGCCTTGTGTTCAATATAGACATAAGGGCAAAAGGGTAATTATACACATAAGTATTATCACAGAAGGAATTGTCAGATCACATGACATTTTCGTATCTTGGGTAGCAGTGATGTGTTGCTAGATACCGCTCACTGTTTATTATGTTAAATGCGTGATTTAATATAATTGCCAACGTCACGAAAACCTACAGGGTCACACACAAAGGATGGATTGATGAGAGATAGAGTAACTAAGGAATACCGTAAGGTACGGTGCCCTTAAGTGAGTTATAGAGCATCGTAAGATACGATGTACTTGAGTAGAATACGAAATATGGTAAGGTACCATGAGCTTAAGTGATTTTGGGCATATTATAAGATATGGGCCAAAATACACTTAAGTGGGCTTTTAGCTTGAAGCCCACACAAGTGGTTCTATAAATAGAACCCTTGTGCAGAAGCAAAGATTGGCGGTTGCATTATTTTCGTGATTTTGAGGTGGGACCAAGTGAATTGGAAATCTTAAGATGTCTACTTCAATTTTTATGTTGGGACAAAATTTCATAATCCTAAAAGAAACACCTGTGATAATACAAAACATTATAGGTGACTTTGGACCAAAGTCATTGAAATGTGAAAAAGTCCAACTTCAAGTGCCCATACATTTCTCATAAAAAATCCAAATGATGCAAAATTTATGTCCAAATTGATTGTGTTGAAAATATATACAACTTTTATGTTGAAGGTTTTGTAGTTTAAGGCTTGCATCACTAAAACAAAAGGGCTTGAAGTTGGTCCATTTTGGCAAAATTTCCATATACATGTTTTGCACATTGAACTTCATGACCGGTTTTCAATATTTTCCCAACTCCAAATGGATTTTTGTTCAGCATAACATTTGTTCCTTATATCAAGAACTTTCCAACCATTACCCACATGCCTATGTTTCAATTTTGCAAATGGCATTTTCGAAGAGGTGAAGTTTTTGGTTCAATTATGCATAACATGTGAAATCTTCTTGCACACTCCATTGCATGGATATCTGCACGTCCAAACTTGACTCATGTGACTTTAGCATGCAAAACCAGTTGCTTTTGGGCCTCCCATGCGCCTGTACAGGCCCATGCATGGAGGACCCAACTTCACATGCACACGAGCTTCCCACCATTTTGCATCAGTCTTGGCTATAAATAGAATGTCTTGCACACTTCAAACTTCAACCTAAAGGCGCCTGAAATTCTGGACAAGTGAAATCCCAAACCCTTATTAAAGGAATTTTGATTTTTCTCTCAATTTTTCAAGCTCAAATTTCAACTTCATTGGTTGATCTCTGACTTTCAATTCCTTAGCCTTGCTTCCTTGCTACCTCAAGATCAAGTTGCACTGAAGAATTGGATGGGATTGAGCATTGAAAAGCTGCTCTTCAAAGGTTTTCCCTCCAACTGTTTTCCTTCGAATCTCCTTGGATATTGATCATTTTTTGTATTGGTTGGTACCTTTGAAGTCCTCATGTGAGAGGCAATTGGTTTGTGCTTTTAATTTTGTGAATTGAGTAAGTTCAGTTTGAACACCTTGTTTTTCCATCTCAGATTTCTCTCTCTATAGGGATCTTGAGTGGAAACTAAGGGTACAAGGGTGATGTACATCACCTCAGCTTTCTAATGATGTATGGATCGTGAGTTTTGGTGAAGGTTTTGAAACCTGCAATTCTGGCCGGAACAGTGAGGTTCATCGGAGAAGACGGTGGTTTCCACCACCGTCCCCACGTGGATGAGTTCCTGGCCCTTGGATCTATTGCTTCTGATCTAATCTGGTCATTTGATCTATTTGACTTTATTAAATGCTTTGTGCTTCGCTGCTGAGTCAAGTGTTCCATGAGCGCACGTTTCTCAGCTACCAGATGCGCCACGTCAATTAATGAACCGAGATCCAAGCGTTGTGGATTTTTGCAATTTTTGAAATTCCATTTTATTTTCTTTTATTCCAGTTATTTTCCAAATTTCATAACTTCTTTATTTGGAATCACAAAAATATGGGACCAATTGCAAAACTTTTCTCTTAAATTCTAGTTTCTAAAAATTATTTTTAATTATTTTTGTGATTCCATTTAATATTTTTTGTGAATTATTTCTTTTCTGGTTATTTTTAATTCATTTAAAATACTTTTCAATATTCAAAAATGCCAAAAATATTTTCTTAACATCTTTGGATGATGATGGATCTATGAAAAATATTCTCATCAATTTCTTGATTGATTTGAGATTTATTTGAGATTTTAGTTCAATTATGTTATTTTTCTTCATTTTTAATTGTTTAAAATTAGTTTCTGTTTTCAAAAAATGATGAAAATTTTTGTCAAACCTTGTTTGACCATGTTGAACTTAGGATGATCCAATTGGATTTTTCCAAGTTGATTTGAATTGAATTTCAAGTTTAACCTTTATTTGTTTATTTTAATTCAAGTATTATTTTAATTCCAAAAATTACCAAAAAATATTTTTGTTGTTTCTTGACTTCTAAGCTTCATCTCACTTTTGTTTACCATTGATTGATGTTGATTCCATTCATGTATAATCAATGTGTGTTGCTTATGTCTTTTGAATTTCAATTATGTACATTCCATTTCCATCTTCTTCTTCTTCTTTTTTTCTTTTTGACCAATGAGTTAATGATTGGTGGTTAGCCTTGACATATGAGAGACTTAACCTTCTTTGATTCAAATCAAATTTATCTTGATCAAAGATCAAGTGAATTGCTTTGCATTGAAGATAGGTTGCTTCTTGGTCAAGCAAAAAACCTAAATCTGTACAAGGTCATTCTTCTTTTCTTTTAGCATGGCAAGTTGTAGGAGCTTGACTTACTAGTCATGGTCTCTAACTTGTGTTTATTTGCCTATAGTTTTATTGACCGGCCTCAGATAGGTGTGACTACTACATTAGTCCACTTACGATTGCTTAACATAGCGCTAAATTTCCTTATGGCACACTAACACTAACTACTAATTACTAACTTTTAATTCAAGCATTTAATTCTTGCAATTTACTTTAATGCAATTTAATTTCTTGCTCATTAATTCATTTGTCTCATCCCTTTGCTCACTTGAGCTCATGTTTATGTTATTGCAATTTTCCTTTTGCTCACTTGAGCACATTATTGTGTATATACTATTGTCTTGTGCTTTGTTTTATTTTGTTTGTGTGAACCCAATGCAAATGGATAAAGGACTTAGATTTAGGACCTTACCTATGCTAAATGGAGTTTGAAGAGAAACTAGGCCTCATGCCTTTAGAATGCTAAAATTGTCAAAGAGCAACTTAGCCTCATGCCTTTAGAATGCTTAATCTTGAAGATGAGATTGAAAGGACCCCCTAATTCTAAACTCACTCTTGTCCATTCTTTCTATTGCATTGTGGAACTTTTTGATTTGTGTGTTCTTTTCTATTTGTGTGTTCTGTAAGAACAAAATTGTTCTACAACAGATTCCTTGATTTTGATGATAACAAAGGATGAAACCAAAAATGGCACCCTAACGAAAAGTTTCTAAGTGTGCAGGGTTCTAAAGAAAGAAGTAATAAATCTGATGATGTCATCAGATGCACAACAAGATCAGATACAAATTCTCAAAGTTTCAGAAGCATCTGAACATGAAGTAAAGTCTAGAAGCTCTGACTCTGAACAACGCCCTCTGAAGAATCTATTTAGATCAACATCAGAAGCAAGATTCCTAGTTTCTCCAGAAACACAAATACTCTGATTATGGATTTGCTAATCATGAAAGAGTAACGTTGAAGACAAGTAAAGATTTTCAATTGGATTTCCTTATTAAGAAAGAGACGTTAATCTCCACTTCCAAGAGAAAAGATACTACTTGTGGTAAGTAGTCACTTCAAAGATAAAAAGTTAAACTGCAGAAGCTATTTAAGTGATGGAGTAAACTCAGTTTAATATCCACCAGATTCAACCTCTACTCCAACTCATATATAAATAGAGATGCAATCAACATTCAGTAACAAGAAATCAACTAGCCAAAAACTATACTGAATTATTTCACGCTCAAGAAAATCATCTTTGCTCTCAAAGAATTTCACTAAGCTTTTGCTTATTAAGTGAAAAATCTGTTCTTAAGTTTGTAATACTTGCTTTCTTAGAAGCACTCTAGATTACATATCTTGTATCTTTTATTTGTTTGATTTCCTCAAGTGACTCTGTGTAGTCTGTAGACTTGAGAAGACTAAGAGATTTTCTTCTCTCTTAGGTGTTGTTTGTAATCTTTCAAGATTAGTGGATTAAGTCCTTGTTGAAGGCGAAATCACCTTGGCCGGGTGGACTGGAGTAGCTTTGTGTTATAAGCGAACCAGTATAAAATCATTGTGTGATTTTCATTTTGGAAAAGCGCTTATTTTTAAAACAATTCAAACCCCCCCTTTCTTGTTTTTCTCACCTTCAATTGGTATCAGAGCTCCGGCTCTGTTATTGATTTTCAAATCAAACACTTAACCGTGTAGAGAGATCCAGTGCGAGAAAAACAAATGGCTCACTCAAATGAAAGAGATTCTTACAATGCTAAACCTCCTGTTTTTGATGGAGAAAAGTTTGATTACTGGAAAGACAGAATCGAAAGTTTCTTTCTGGGTTATGATGCTGACCTCTGGGACATTGTCACAGATGGATATACTCCTCCAGTCTTAAATGGAGCTGAAGTTCCCAGAAATAAAATGACAGAAGATCAGAAGCGGATTTTCAAGAATCACCACAAGGCCAGAACAATACTTCTAAATGCTATATCATACAACGAATACGAAAAGATCACCAACAGAGAGACGGCTAAAGATATACTTGACTCTCTGAAGATGACCCATGAAGGAAACTCCCAAGTCAAGGAGACGAAGGCTCTGGCGCTGATCCAGAAATATGAAGCCTTCAAGATGGAAGATGACGAAGCTATAGAAGCTATGTTTTCCAGATTCCAAACTCTTATTGCAGGTCTTAAAGTGCTAGACAAAGGATACACGACTGCAGATCATGTTAAGAAGATTGTCAGAAGTCTGCCAAAGAAATGGAGACCAATGGTTACTGCTCTGAAGTTATCAAAGGATCTGAACAATATCAGCCTTGAAGAACTTGTTAGTTCTCTCAGAAGCCATGAGATAGAACTAGAGGAGGATGAGCCTCAGAAAAAGAACAAGTCAGTGGCGCTGAAGCCCAGACCTGAAAGACGGAAGTCAGACAGAACCAAAGCCCTTCAAGCAGAAACTGCAGACACTGATGATTCTGAACCTGAAGACTCTGATGATGAAGAAGAACTGTCCCTACTAACCAGAAGAGTTAAGCAACTCTGGAAAAAGAGGAACAACAACAACTTCAGAAGATCAAGACCCAGAGGGGATCGATCAGAGTCAACTTCAAAAGGTAAACCTAACAAAGATATTACCTGTTTTGAATGTAAAGAAACAGGTCATTACAGAAATGAATGCCCCAAGCTGAAGAAAGATAACTCTAAGAAAGAAATCTTCAAGAAAAATACCTTCAGAACAAAGAAGGGATTAATGGCCACCTGGGACGATAGTGAATCCGAATCAGCAGAATCTGACTCTGATGAACAGGCCAACGTAGCTCTTATGGCTACCACATCCAGCAGCTCAGATGAAGAATCTGAAGAGGTATTTTCTGAACTTTCTAGATCTGACTTAGAATCATGTTTATCAGAAACTCTTACCTCTCTTCAGAAATTAAAACAAAAAGTTAAAGACATTAAAGGCCTTCTTAAAGCAAAATCTGAAGTATGTAGTAGACTTGAGACAACAATTCTAGCACGAGATGATACTATCAGATCTCTAACGATAGAAAGAGATGGAGCTAAAACAAAAAGCTTAGAATTAGAAGAAACGTTGTCTCAAGCACCACAAACTTCAAATAAAATTATTTATAAATATGAAGAAGCCTTTCAACAATTTCTGAAGAATGGGATAGATAGGAGTATTATGGCATCCATGATTTATGGAGTAAGTCAGAATAATAAAAGGGGAATTGGGTATGATTCTGAGGAAAATAAAACTCTACCAGTAACCAGCTTAAATCTCCGTTTTCATATCATTACACACACACACAAGAACAAAAATTCAAGAATGCTAGAAGACCCAAAGTTATAAGAAACTCTGGGAAGACTAATCTAAAAGGACCCAAGAGATTCTGGGTACCGAAGGATAAGATTATCTATGTTGCAGATATCCTATGCAGCAAAGTTCAGACACCAGTCATGGTACCTGGACTCTGGATGCTCGCGACATATGACGGGAAGAAAGTCTATGTTCCAAAGCCTGGAACTTAAAGACGCTGGATTTGTAGGCTTCGGAGGAGATCAGAAAGGAAGGATCAGAGGCTCCGGAACTATTGGTAATGGTACTCTTCCCTCTATATCTGATGTTCTTTATGTAGAAGGATTAATGCATAACTTGTTATCCATAAGTCAATTAAGTGATAACGGTTATGATGTAATCTTTAATCAAAAAACATGTAAAGCCATAAATCAGAACGATGGCTCTGTCCTTTTTACAGGCAAGAGGAAAAAAAACATTTATAAAATAAATCTTTCTGATTTAAAAGATCAAAATGTTAAATGTTTAATGTCAGTTCACGAAGAGCAATGGGTATGGCATAGACGCTTAGGCCACATTAGCATGAGAAAACTTTCTCAGCTAACTAAACTTGAGTTAGTCAGAGGCTTACCTAAACTGAAGTTTTCTTCAGATGCTCTGTGTGAAGCTTGTCAGAAAGGAAAGTTTTCAAAAACATCTTTTAAAAAGAAAAATGTTGTTTCTACCTCTAAGCCTCTGGAGCTTCTTCACATTGACTTATTTGGCCCTGTGAAAACAGCATCAGTCAATGGAAAGAAGTATGGACTAGTAATCGTTGATGATTACAGCCGCTGGACATGGGTAAAATTCCTAAAGCACAAGAGTGAGTCTCACTCTGTATTCACCAGTTTCTGTTCTAAAGTGCAAAAAGAATTTGACTCTAAAATTGTTAGAGTCAGAAGTGATCATGGTGGAGAATTTGAAAATAAAGATTTTGAAGAATTATTTGACTCTAATGGAATATCCCATGATTTCTCCTGCCCTAGAACTCCACAACAAAATGGAGTTGTAGAGAGGAAGAATAGGACACTCCAAGAGATGGCCAGAACCATGATCAATGAAACCAATGTAGCAAAGCACTTTTGGGCAGAAGCTGTAAATACAGCGTGTTACATTCAGAATAGAATCTCTATTAGACCTATTCTGGAAAAGACTCCCTATGAACTGTGTAAGGGAAGAAAACCCAACATTTCATATTTTCATCCTTTTGGATGCATTTGTTTTATATTAAATACTAAAGAACATCTGAACAAGTTTGATTCCAAAGCACAGAAAGGTATTATGTTAGGATACTCAGAACGCTCTAAAGGCTACAGAGTATACAACACAGAAACCAAAATTGTGGAGGAATCAATTCATGTTAGATTTGATGATAAGCTTGACCCTGAAAAGTCAAAGCTAGTTGAAAAGTTTGCAGATTTAGAGATCACTCTGGTAGAATCTGAGAAAACTCCAGAAGCAACTGTCACTCAAGACTCTGAAGAAATTAAATCTCCAGAAATTCCGAGGAAAGTCAAAAGTCGCATTAACGTATCTGAAGATTTGATTTTGGGAAACAAAGACGAACCTGTTAGAACCAGATCTACTTTCAGAACTTCTGAAGATATTCCTCTGGGACTAGTGTCTCTGATTGAGCCTACGTCCTGTGATGAAGCTCTTCAAGATAACGATTGGGTGGCAGCTATGCAAGAAGAGTTAGATCAATTCTCCAAGAATGATGTCTGGGATCTCGTTCCTAAACCCAGAGGCACTCATGTCATTGGAACCAGATGGGTTTTCAGAAACAAGCTAAACGAGAAAGGAGAAGTTGTCAGAAACAAGGCTCGACTGGTAGCTCAAGGTTATAGTCAACAAGAAGGTATTGATTATAATGAAACTTTTGCTCCAGTCGCGAGGTTAGAATCTATTCGTCTTCTTGTATCTTTTGCTATTAATCATCCTATCAAATTATACCAAATGGATGTCAAGAGTGCATTTCTTAATGGTTATATTTCAGAAGAAGTGTATGTCAATCAACCTCCAGGTTTTGAAAATTCAAACTTTCCAGAACATGTTTTTAAACTTAAGAAATCCTTATATGGACTTAAACAAGCTCCCAGAGCTTGGTATGAACGCTTAAGCAATTTTCTTCTGGAACAAAATTTTATCAGAGGGAAAGTTGATTCTACACTCTTCTGTAAAAACCTTAATAATGATCTCATGATATGCCAGATTTATGTTGATGATATTATTTTTGGTTCTGCTAATATTTCTGTTTGCCAAGAATTTTCTAAGTTAATGCAGGCAGAGTTTGAAATGAGTTTAATGCAAGAACTAAAGTTCTTTCTGGGAATTCAAATTAATCAAACTCCAGAAGTCACGTACATTCATCAAAGCAAGTACATCAAAGACGTTCTGAAGAAGTTTGACATGACTGAATGCAACTCTGCAAAAACTCCTATGCACCCAACTTGCATTCTGGAAAAGGAAGAGGTAAGCAACAAGGTTTGTCAGAAGCTCTATCGAGGTATGATAGGCTCTCTTCTCTATCTGACTGCTACTCGTCCTGATATTCTCTTTAGCGTCTGTCTTTGTGCCAGATTCCAATCAGATCCTAGAGAATCTCATTTAACAGCTGTTAAGAGAATTCTTAAGTATCTGAAAGGAACTCCTAACCTGGGCCTGATGTATGAGAAAACATCAGAGTATAGGCTTTCTGGTTACTGTGATGCAGATTATGCAGGAGATAGAATAGAACGAAAAAGCACTTCTGGAAATTGCCAGCTTCTGGGAAACAATTTAATCTCCTGGGCTAGCAAAAGACAGTCAACAATTGCTCTATCAACTGCAGAAGCCGAATATATCTCAGCATCACTGTGCACAACTCAGATGCTCTGGATGAAGCATCAGCTAGAAGATCTTCAGATATTTGAGAGTAACATTCCTATCTTTTGTGATAATACTGCTGCTATTTGATTAAGTAAGAATCCTATTCTACATTCCAGAGCCAAACACATAGAAATAAAACATCATTTTATCAGAGACTATGTTCAGAAAGGAATAGTAACATTAAAGTTCATTGATACAGAACATCAATGGGCAGATATCTTTACTAAGCCTCTAGCTGAAGATAGATTTCTTTTTATATTAGAAAATCTGAACATTAAAAATTGCTCTGAATAATTTGGCTCTGAACATGTAAAATGAGACTCTGATAAAAACAAATACACTTCTGCCTCTGACTCTGATACTTCTACAAGTTAAGAAGATATCTGAGTTAGAAATCTTCAGAAACCAATCCTTTGGTATTCCTGAAGATCAGATACATCAACACGTGGAGCATTAAACGTCTAACCCTAGAACTTCTAGACAGCTGTCAATAGAAATCAAAGGTCAGAACGTTTGAAATCTCCTAGAGCAGTGTGCGTACTGTTGGGATTAGACATTCATTTATTAGCTGTAATCATTTTTCCCCCCAAGCGTGCTTTTTGAGTGTTGTGTCTAACGCTGGAATGTGTGTCGTTTTTGCATGTGTTTTACTTAAAGTATATAAACACTTTCTCTCACTTTTCACACTTATCACTCTCACTCACTCTAAAACCCTAAACCCTCTCTCAAAGCATTCTCTGCAAGTTCTTCAATCTTCATCTTTTTCTTCTTCATGGATGCTCAACAACAAGAAGTTTTTAACTTCTCCCAACAGATGGAATCCAGTTCTAATCCCCAAACCTCAAACACTCAAACTCCTACTGTTACCGGCGTCACCATAACCCCTGTTTATCAAGAACCCCACATTCTTGACCGAGAACGCCACATAAACCTTTCAACTCCCTTTGAAGGTTTGGATGTTTTGTGTGAATCTTTGGTTGATTTTGACAACCTAAAAAGAAATGGCGTTGATCTAACTGGAGAACTACGTCAACAAGGGTGGGAGAACTATTTTCAAAGGTTGTATGGTCCAATCTACCCTCTTTTGGTCAAAGAATTCTGGAGACATGCTGATGCAGATGACCAATTCATTGTCTCATTTGTTCTGGGAGTGAAGATAGTTATCACAGAAGCGTCTATTGCTTCCCTGTTGAATATGGAGCAAACAGGAGGAAAAAGGATTTACAACATCCCTCCTAGGTCTAAACGCATCACTGAAGTTATCAACCCAACAATTTTCAAACCAAATGTTGAAGGAAACCCCTCTAAGAACAAAGAGCTACACCAGAACCTCCGAGTGTGGCTAAAAATCATTCTGGGTACTATTCACCATCGCCCAGCCTCCAACTCCTCTGATTACATAAATGCTGATCAGAAATGCATTTTATACTGTATTCAGAAGGGTATCCAGATCAACCTCCCTGTTCTCCTCTTCAGATATCTGAGGGATTCTGTCAAAGAAACCAGAAACAATATGAAGCCAAGGTCTTACATCCCTCTGGGAAGGTTGCTTTCTGATGTCTTCATTGAGCATGGTTTGGTTGACCAACTGGAGAAGGCGAAGCTGATGAATGATCTGGCTATAGAAACTGGGAAGCCTTTAAATGCCAGAAACCTCAAAAGCATGGGAATCATCAAAGAGATTAGAGTCAAGCCCACTCTGGATACATCCTGGGAGTCTCTAAAAGATCAGAGGAAGATGCCTCATGGTCTTGCCAGGTTCTTCAAGAATGAACCCAAGAGTGCCATTGCTATCTACCTTCAGGATCGTCTGGATGAGGGTGTTGATATTTCTGATTTCAGTCTCGACGACTGTCTGGATTCAGTAGAAGATCTAGTCAGATACAAGAGAGGTGTCTCTGAGAAACAGATAGCTGCTGAGGCAAGGAAAGCAAAGAAAGCCAGACTTGGAGAATCTTCTGGAACCAAATCTCCTGCTTCTTTGCAAACTTCTTCTTCTGGTATGTCTATTCCTCTTGCTACTTCTGTACCTATGATGGCTTCTTCTCATCCTCTCACAACAACTCCCTTATATACTACCTCTGAAATCCCACCCTCAATTACCAGAACCTCCCAACCTACACCAGTTCTAAACATAGCCAGAACCTTCATTCCTCCCTCTATACCTGCACAAACTCACCAAAGCACTTCTTCTTCTTCATCATCCTCTATGCCAGAATCACCTCCCTACGTTACTGTTTCCTCTGACCCTGAACCTTCTGATCCTGACTCCCCAACAATAGCCACTCTATATGCTCATAGACTTGCCTCTCAACAACAAACTCTAACACAATCTGAAGTAACCTCACCACTCCAAACTTCACTTCCACCACAACAAACAACAACTCTACCCTCTGAAATTCAACCATCTGATCCCCACACCTCTGATATCACCCCACCAAAAATTCCCGCTGTACCTGAAGTAGACTCTAACCCTTTAGACCTAAATCCTCTTTATGCTTCATCTCCTAGTCTTCAACCAGAAGCAGAATCTGAACCTCAAACTCTAAATCTTAGCCCTCCAAACTCTCCACCTCATTCACCTGAACCTGAACCTGAACTTACCATACCTACCCTTGAGGAAGCCATCAGGCAGGTAGCAGAAGCTTCAATCCAGAAGGTCAAGTCTCTGGCTAACAACTCTGAAGTCAGTGATGATCCTAAATCTGTTAGGACACACTGGAACAGAGTCATTAGTTGGATGACCTCTGAGTCTTATAGGCTGAAGAGTGTCTCTGAACAAGTCAGAAATGGCTACATCAGAGATGCTAAGGAAAGACTCCAGGAGAGATTAGCCAGAGAAGCTGAAGCCAGAAGGCTTGAGGAAGAGAGGTTGGCTAAGGAAGCTGAAGAAGAAGCAAAGAGACTAGAGGAAGAAAGACTGGCAAAAGAAGCAGAAATCCTAAGGCAACAAGAAGCTGAAGCTAAGGCTCTGGCAGATGCAGAAGCTCAAGCTGCTGCAGAAGCTGAAGCCCAGCAGGCTCTGACTCAGGGGGAGTCTTCAACTGCTGTTCCCATGATCCTTCAGACTCTGAAGGACCTTAAGGAAGATCAGAACATCCTCCGAGACATAATGGACAAGCAAGATACGGTCAATGAGAATATCCAGAAGATGCTTGCCATGATCTTGCAGAAATTGCCTCAGAACCCTTAGGCACTTAGGCTTTTATGTTTTGCTTGCCTTCTTGTTTTTTTGCTTTCTTGTTTTGCTGACTCTGATGTCTGTGTTCTCTTGTTTTTCGTTTCTGCTATATTTTAATACAATGTTTTGTTTTTTCTCTTCAATTATTTATTTTCTATGTCTTTTTGATTCTGACAAAAAGGGGGAGAAATCATTAAATAGCTCTGATGAAAATTGTCTAAAACCTTAAGCACTCTGCAACAATTGTAGAAATGGCTCTGATGAAAATAACTCTGATTAAATAGCTCTAACATTAAATTTAAGAAATTGCAGAAAGTTTTCAGAAATCTCATTACTTGGAAAGCTCTGGTAAGAACTTCTGAACTCCCTAGCACTAACTCAGGGGGAGCTTCTGTCTATCTGATCTTATTTTATTCATGTTTCATCTGCTATTTTAAGTTGTTTTGTCATCATCAAAAAGGGGGAGATTGTAAGAACAAAATTGTTCTACAACAGATTCCTTGATTTTGATGATAACAAAGGATGAAACCAAAAATGGCACCCTAACGAAAAGTTTCTAAGTGTGCAGGGTTCTAAAGAAAGAAGTAATAAATCTGATGATGTCATCAGATGCACAACAAGATCAGATACAAATTCTCAAAGTTTCAGAAGCATCTGAACATGAAGTAAAGTCTAGAAGCTCTGACTCTGAACAACGCCCTCTGAAGAATCTATTTAGATCAACATCAGAAGCAAGATTCCTAGTTTCTCCAGAAACACAAATACTCTGATTATGGATTTGCTAATCATGAAAGAGTAACGTTGAAGACAAGTAAAGATTTTCAATTGGATTTCCTTATTAAGAAAGAGACGTTAATCTCCACTTCCAAGAGAAAAGATACTACTTGTGGTAAGTAGTCACTTCAAAGATAAAAAGTTAAACTGCAGAAGCTATTTAAGTGATGGAGTAAACTCAGTTTAATATCCACCAGATTCAACCTATACTCCAACTCATATATAAATAGAGATGCAATCAACATTCAGTAACAAGAAATCAACTAGCCAAAAACTATACTGAATTATTTCACGCTCAAGAAAATCATCTTTGCTCTCAAAGAATTTCACTAAGCTTTTGCTTATTAAGTGAAAAATATGTTCTTAAGTTTGTAATACTTGCTTTCTTAGAAGCACTCTAGATTACATATCTTGTATCTTTTATTTGTTTGATTTCCTCAAGTGACTCTGTGTAGTCTGTAGACTTGAGAAGACTAAGAGATTTTCTTCTCTCTTAGGTGTTGTTTGTAATCTTTCAAGATTAGTGGATTAAGTCCTTGTTGAAGGCGAAATCACCTTGGCCGGGTGGACTGGAGTAGCTTTGTGTTATAAGCGAACCAGTATAAAATCATTGTGTGATTTTCATTTTGGAAAAGCGCTTATTTTTAAAACAATTCAAACCCCCCCTTTCTTGTTTTTCTCACCTTCATGTTCTTGTGATAGGGATCCCAAACTTGATCTACTTAGAAGGACCATTGTCATGAGCATCCAAAATGAGAGAGACAAATCCAATTGGAAGATTCCTAGGAGCTTGATTGAGTATTTGCTTGATTGTTTGAGTTAATTGCTTATTGCTTGTTAAGTCCAAAGGAAAGGAGCAACTAGGATCATCTTTATGATCTCAAGAAGGGAACTCCAATTGGTTTTATTTCTCTTCCTTCATCTTTGCATGTTTAGGACCTAGCCCTTCTCTTCTTCTCTCCACTCTAACCCAAGCCAAACTTTTTGTGCAAACATTAACATTGCTTTCAAAATTAGAAACCTAGGCACTATGCCTTTGATTTTTCAAACTCCTTTTCATAACACTTATTTTGAATTGAATCCTAAGTCAACTTTGACCTTACTTTTGTGAATACTTTTCATTTGTAAATACAACTCACTCAAATTGTTTTTATGGTTCCAATGACCATTTGTGTTAAAGCTTTTCATAAACACTAGCTATTAGGTTTGAGTTATCCTAGAGGTTGATATAATACTCACTTGTATCCTTAGTGTTGGATTATAAGCCTTCCATGCTTATTATAGGGTTAACCCCTCACTAGCATTTTGAAGCTCTCCTCACATGGTGGATTTGTGGTTTTAGGTTGAGTTTTTTCCCTTTGATAACCAAAGACCTTAAGGCTTTTGACCAATCAATTCACCAACTTCTTTTGAGATTTTTACCCCGAACTACGAGGTTTTGATCCTACCTTTTTTAAGATGGTACGTAGGCAATGGGTTCATCCATTCAAACACAAAAATTGTAAATAACTTATATATTCTTTTCTCATCTCCCCAATCATGTTTGCACAAATATTTTCACAAATACCAACCTACCTTACAACATTTGTAAAAAGGGCTCCCTTAGAGTACTAAGGATGTTTTGGGTGCTTAAAACCTTCCCATTGCATAACCAACCCCCTTACCCAGATCTCTGACATTTTTATTAGTTTTTGATTTGATAAAACTTCTTGGTTTTTGTTCGCTTTCTAACCTTTCCTTTGGATAAATAGAAGTGCGGTGGCGACTCGAATTGTATGCTTACTTTTGATTTAGTCAATAAATCTAAAGGTAACGAATACCCCGCTAAAGGTATTGGTTGGGATTTCAGTGCTACAGCATTTCAGGTCTCCAAAAGGTTTCTAAATGAATCAGATGGAGTGCTTATTTGTAGTTGAAATGAATGAGATGGAGTTCATGATTCCCTCGTGTGCATGGCAATTTGAAACTTGATGCATGGGCATGTACAGGCGCATGTGAGGCCCAATGATGGGTGCAAAACCAAGCTGAATTCATTTGAATGGAATTGGACATGTACATGAAGTGGAACTTGCTTGCATATTAAGTTTCACCATGAAATGCAAAAATGAACATAAAGAAAGAGCTCTTCGAAACTCCCATATGGTAAGTCCAAAAAAGTAAGGTGAGTAATGGTTGGAAAGCCCTTGAAATAAGGAACAAAAGTCATGTTGGGAAAAAATTAATTTGGCATTTGAAAATTCATGAAAACTGGCTGTGAAAGTTTGGGTACAAAACATGTTTAAGTCTCCTTTGAAAATTTTCACCAAAAGCAAGCCAATTCCAGCCCCTCTGTTTGCATGATGCAAGCTTCAAATGGAAAAACCTCCAACATAAAAGTTGTATATCCTTTCAAGTTGATCAACTTAGACTCAAATTTTGAATCATTTGGATTTTCCATGAAAACGTTATGGGCATTTGAAGTTGGGTACTTTTTAAAATTCAATGACTTAGGTCCATGTGACCTATAATGTTTTGTATTATCACATGTATTTCTTTTAGGATTATGAAATTTTGTCCGACATAACATTTGAAGTAGACATCTCAATGTTTCCAATACATTTGGTCTCACCTCAAAATCATAAAAATTAAGGAAGTTAGGTCCTTGGAAAGTTGACCTAAAGTTAGGGTTTCACTCAAAATGACCTATAATGTTTCGAAATGAATGATGACCTTCCAAGTTTCAAATGGATTTTTTAAGAACATGAAAGTTGTTTATATGGTTCTTAAGAACATTGTTTCTCTTTGGGTCATCTTCATTTGACAAACACATCACAAGTTATATATCAGTTGTCTTCAGTTTAGTTAGATCACTTGACTGGTCAACTTTTCAAGGCCAAACTTCCAATCTTGATGAATAAATGATTGAGGGGCCTCACATTGGCTCATATATGTGTAGCGGGGTATTCTTTACCTTTAGATTTATTGACTAAATCAAAAGTAAGCATACAATTCGAGTCGCCACCGCACTTCTATTTATCCAGAGGAAAGGTTAGAAAGCGAACAAAAACCAAGTAGTTTTATCAAATCAAAAACTAATAAATATGTCAGAGATCTGGGTAAGGGGGTTGGTTATGCAATGGGAAGGTTTTAAGCACCCAAAACATCCTTAGTACTCTAAGGGAGCCCTTATTGCAAATGAGTATTGTAGGTTGGTATTTGTGAAAAAAATTGTGCAAACAAGATTGGGGAGATGAGAAAAGAATATACAAATTATTTACAATTTTGTTGTTTGAATGGATAAACCCATTGCCTACGTACCATCACAAAGGTAGGTAGGATCAAATCCTCGTAGTTCGGGGTAAAAATCTCAAAAAGGATTGGTGAATTGATTTGATCAAAAGCCATAAGGTCTTTTGTTATCAAAGGGAGAAAACTCAACCTAAACCAACAATCAACCATGTGAGGAGAGCTTCAATATACTAGTGAGGGATCCACCCAATAATAAGTACGGAAGACTTATAGTCCAATCACTAAGGATAAGGTGAGGTTTACATCAACCACTATGATAACAAAAAACCTATGGCTAATGTTTATGAAAAACTTTTTTTAACAAAGGTGGTCATTGGAACCACAAAAATCACTTGAAGTGAGTTGTATTTACAAATTAGAAGTATTCACAAAATGAGGTCAAAGTATGAATTAAGGTTTATTTATAATGAGTATTAGTGAAAAAGAGTTTGAAAAAAATCAAAGGCATATGGCGTAGGTTTCTAGTTTTGAAAACAGTGTCAATGTTTGCACAAAATGAATTTGGATTGGGTTAGAATGGAGAGAAGAAGAGAAGGGCTAGTCCTAAACATGCAAAGATGAGAGAAGACATTAAAACCCTTGGAGTTCCTTTCTTGAGATCATAAAGATGATTCAAGATGCTTATTTCCTTTAGACTTGGCAATTAACTCAAGCAATCAAACAAATATTCAATCAAGCTCCTAGGATCTCCACTTGACTTGTCTCTCTTAGCTTGGTTATTCATGACAATGGTCCTTCTTACTATATAAAGATTGGAATCCCTATCACACAAGAACAAACAATCAAAAGGTTCACAACACAAATAAGAAAAAATGGACAAAGAAAGAGTTTTGGTTGGGGTTCTTTGAAGTCAACTTTAAGATTTAGCATTCTAAAGGCATGAGGCCTAGTTGCTCTTCAACAAATTTAGCATTCTAAAGGCATGAGGCCTAGTTGATCTTGAAATCCTTTAAGCATAGGTAAGGTCCTAATTCTAAGTCCTTTCTCCTTTTTGCATTGGGTTCACACAAACAATCACAAAACAAGCACAAAGCAACAATATATTTATTCACAATAATGAGCTCAAGTGAGTAAAAGGAAAATAGCTTAAACATAAATATGAGCTCAAGTGAGCAAAGGAAAGAGTCAATATGAATAAATGAGCAAGAAATTAAATTGTATTAAAGTAAATTGCAATAGTTAAATACTTGAACTAAAGTTAGTGTTAATATTTAATGTTAGTATGTCATAAGATAATTTAGCGCTATGTTAAGCAATCGTAAGTGGACTAATGTAGTAGTCACGCCTATCTGAGGCCGGTCAATAAAACTATAGGCAAATAAACACAAGTTAGAGATCATGACTAGTAAGCCAAGCTCTTACAACTTGCCATGCCAAGAAAAGAAGGAAAGGCCTTGTATGCATTTAAGGTTTTTTGCTTGACCAAGAAGCAACCTATCTTGAACACAAAGCAACTCACTTGATCTTTGATCAAGATGAGTTTGATTTGGATCAAAGAAGATTAAGCCTCTCATATGTCTAGACTAACCACAAATCATTAACTCATTGTCCAAAAGAAAAAGAAGAAGAAAAGAGATGAAGATGAAATGGACAAAATGAGAATCCGAATGACATAATCAAAACACAATGATCAAATGTGAATGAAATCAACATCAATCAATAATAAACATAAGTGAAATGAAGATTAGAAGTCAATAAAGGTCAAACATATTTTTGGTATTTTCGGAATTAAAATAAAGCATAAAACAAAATGAACAAAGTATGGTCAAACTTCAAATTCAATTCAAATCAACTTGAATAAGCCCAATTGAATTATCATAAGTCTAACATGGTCACACAAAGTTTGACAAATTTTCTCAACATTTTTTGAAAACAGAAACTATTTTAAAACAATTAAAAACAAAGAAAAATAACAAAAATGAACTAAAATCTCAAATCAATTAAGAAATTGATGAGAATATTTTTCATTGACTTATCATCATCCATATGTGTTAAGAAAATATTTTTGGAATTTCTGAATATCAAAAAGTAATTAAAATGACTTTAAAACTATCAAAAACAAAATAATTCACAAAAAATATTAAATGGAATCACAAAAATAATTAAAAATCAGGTTATCGACGAGCCTGATGATGTGGTTACTTCTCTTCTTCCTCAGTCTTCCAGGTTTTGGAAGAGGAAGTATTCCTGACTCGCCAAGGAGAAGGCAGATATGGAGGCAGCCTATGAGAGAGAGGTGAGGAGGCTTCGTGCAGCTTATCTTCCAGTCTCGAGAGCTTTGGACGATTGTTTCTAGGGTTCCGTAGGATGTTCATTTTCCTTCTCTCTTGTATTGTATTTGGTTACCAAGACTGTACTTCTTTGGTGTAAAAAATTTTCCAGATATTATTGATATTATTATTCCATATATGTCTAAATGATTAATAATTTTCAAACATTTGCAAAATAGATCTCTAAAGTTCCTCTAGTTAAAAAATAAAATCATATGCACAAGCATTGCATGCATCATATGCATAAGCAGGTTTTATTCCAGACTTCTTGTTCAGTGGCCTAACTCTATGTTCTTCATTTATTTTGAAGACAAGCTGACGCACCGGTACTATACCAGAGCCAACTCATCAAAGCTAATGGATCAGCTCGAGCAAGAAAACTGAGAACTCAAGGAGGAAGTGGCAAGATTGACTGCCCTGATGGAGTCATTCTTGGTCGCCCAAAGCTAGTCTTCTCCAATGCCTTCAACTCCTCCCCAAAGGACGGTCATTTCAGAGGTTGCTTCCTCTACTGTGCCTCCTGCCAGTGCTCACTTTGCTCCATCTACTATGCCAGCCGGGTTTCCCTAGGGGATGCCCGCTAATTTTGTTCCAGAGGGTCTCGCCCCTACATTTGCTTCTCTGCCGGCATCTAGCCCGGTCCTTCCTGTGCCACCTCCAGTCGTGCATACTTTGCCGAAAGTTGATGACACCATTTACCATTCTGAGTCGTCTGAGGGCCCAGATGTGTACGAGAAAATGGGCACTATGAATGATCAATTCCTTGAACTGCGCAAGGAACTTAAAACTCTCAAAGGGAAGGACCTCTTTGGCAAATCTGCTGTTGAGCTATGCCTCGTGCCTAATGTCAAGATTCCTATCAAATTCAAAGTGCCTGACTTTGAAAAATACAAAGGAAACACTTTCCCGCTCAGCCATCTTGTGATGTACGCACGCAAGATATCGACTCAGACCGACAACAATCAACTCCTCATCCACTACTTCCAGGACAGCCTGTCCGGTGCCGCATTCAGATGGTAGATGGGTCTGGATAGTGCGAACATCCGCTCCTTCAACGACCTTGGCGAAGCTTTCGACAAGCAGTACAAGTATAACATTGATATGGCTCCCGATAGGGACCAACTAAGGGCTATGTCCCAGAAGGAGAAAGAAACATTTAAGGAGTACGCCCAGAGGTGGCGTGAATTGGCTGCACAGATTGTGCCCCCGCTCAAAGAGAAAGAAATGATGAAGATCTTTCTCAAGACTTTAAGCTCTTTCAACTACGAGCGGATGATTGCTAGCGCTCCTTCTGACTTCACCGAGATGGTGAACATGGGGATGCGATTAGAAGAAGGGGTCAGGGAAGGGCGCCTGACCAGAGAAGAAGGCTCTTCTGCCAAACGTCATGGGGCATTTTCCAAGAAGAGAGATGGTGAGGCACATGATGTGTCCTCCCATGTCAAATAAAGAAGACCCTCTGTAAAGAGGAAGATTGTGCGTCCCGCCAGTAACCAACACCATGTGGCTCATATAGCACCTACATTCAGAGAAAACCAACATTATCACCATCAAAACCAGCAACAGCAGCATCAGCAATATCAGCAACAACAGCACCGTCCGCAACAACAGGCCTACCAGCCTCTAAACAATAGTCAAACCAACATAACCTATGATAAGAAGAGGGTCACTTTTGATCCTATTCCAATGACTTATGCAGAGCTATATCCTTAACTGATTGAAAGGAAGTTGATTACTCCAGGTGACCCACATGTTATACCTATTAACCCTTAGTGTTGGTATAAGCCCGAGCTTCATTGTGTTTATCATTCCAGTGCCCCCGGACATGATGTGGAGAACTGTTACCCTCTTAAGCCCAAGGTTCAAGACCTTGTTAGAAGCGGTATCTTGTTTTTCAAGGACGTAGGTCCTAATGTTAAGAAGAACCCATTGCCCGAGCAAGGGAAATCTGATGTTAACATGGTTCAGGGTTGCCCTGGCAAGTACAAGGTCAGATATGTCAGCCATATCATACAATCACTAGTCGGGATGCATAGACTGTTATGTGGATACAGCCACTAAGAGCATGACCATGACAGCTGCCGTGTAGGCACTGTTAATGAGAGGGGATGTCGTCGAGTCAGGAAAGACATCCAAGAAATGCTAGATAAGGGTGTGATCGAGATACTTCAGAATCGTGATGAGGATGAAGTTAATGTTATATCCCTTGTGTTTAGATTGCGTGAGCCTGTTGTTGTCAGATATGATGGCAGCAAACAGAAGGCTTCTCCCGCTCTCATTATTAAGCCAGTTGGCCCTGTTCCTTACTCTTCCGACAAGGTTGTTCCCTAGTTGCTCTTGAAATCCTTTAAGCATAGGTAAGGTCCTAATTCTAAGTCCTTTCTCCTTTTTGCATTGGGTTCACACAAACAATCACAAAACAAGCACAAAGCAACAATATATTTATTCACAATAATGAGCTCAAGTGAGCAAAAGGAAAATAGCATAAACATAAAATATGAGCTCAAGTGAGCAAAGGAAAAAGGCAATATGAATAAATGAGCAAGAAATTAAATTGTATTAAAGTAAATTGCGTGAGTTAAATGCTTGAATTAAAGTTAGTGTTAATATTTAATGTTAGTATGTCATAAGATAATTTAACGCTATGTTAAGCAATCGTAAGTGGACTAATGTAGTAGTCACGCCTATCTGAGGCCGGTCAATAAAACTATAGGCAAATAAACACAAGTTAGAGATCATGACTAGTAAGCCAAGCTCTTACAACTTGCCATGCCAAGAAAAGAAGGAAAGGCCTTGTATGGATTTTAGGTTTTTTGCTTGACCAAGACGCAACCTGTCTTGGACACAAAGCAACTCACTTGATCTTTGATCAAGTTGAGTTTGATTTGGATCAAAGAAGGTTAGGCCTCTCATATGTCTAGACTAACCACAAATCATTAACTCATTGGCCGAAAGTAAAGAAGAAGAAAAGAGATGAAGATGAAATGGACAAAATGAGAATCCGAATGACATAATCAAAACACAATAATCAAATGTGAATGAAATCAACATCAATCAATGATAAACAAAAGTGAAATGAAGATTAGAAGTCAATTAAGGTCAAACATATTTTTGGTATTTTTGGAATTAAAATAAAGCATAGAATAAAATGAACAAAGTATTGACAAACTTCAAATTCAATTCAAATAAACTTGAATAAGTCCAATTGAATTATCATAAGTCTAACATGGTCAAACAAAGTTTGAAAAATTTTCTCAACATTTTTTGGAAATAGAAACTATTTTAAAATAAATAAAAACAAAGAAAAATAACACAAATGAACTAAAATCTCAAATAAATCTCAAATCAATTAAGAAATTGATGAGAATATTTTTCATAGACTTATCATCATCCATATGTGTTAAGAAAATATTTTTGGAATTTCTGAATATCAAAAAGTAATTAAAATGAATTAAAAACTATCAAAAACAAAATAATTCACAAAAAATATTGAATGGAATCACAAAAATAAATAAAAATCAGATTATGAAACTAGATTTTAAAAGAAAATTTTTGCAATTGGTCTCATATTTTTGTGATTCCAAATAAAATAGTTATGAATTTTTTAAAATAAATGGAATAAAAGAAAATAAAACAGAAATTAGAAAATATATGGAAAATCAGGGAGCGCACGATCCATTTCATTAAATGACGTAGACACATCAGGCGGTCCAAAAGTGCGCTTTCATCATGTTCTCAAGTCCAACGCGTGACACAATGCATTTAAAAAAGTCAAAAGAAACAAAGGCTGAGATTAGAACGCGCTCATGAGATCCAAAGGCCCAGGAGGTTCCACGTGGGGACGGTGGTGGAAACCACCGTCTTCTCCGGTGAGCTAATTGTTTCCGGCCACCAGTTGCAGGTTTTCAAACCTCAACCAAAATGCATGAGCCTTATACCAAAATGAAGCTGGGGTGATGTACATCCCCCCTGTAACCTTGGATTATCCTCAAGATCCCTATGGAACGAGAAATCTGAGATGGAAAATCCAGGTGTTCAAACTGAAATGTTCCAATTCACAAAATCAAAGCCACCATTGGCTTGCCTCTCACACAAGGACTTTAGAAAACCAAATGAACACAAGCAATTCACAATATATGATGAGATATAGCTCAAAACAGTTGGATCATAAACCTTTGAGGTGCAGCTTTAAACAACACGATCTTCTCCAATTCTTGCTTCCAACTTGATCAGGAGATGATGATGATGATAGGCTTAGCAATTAGAAACTGAAGATCAACCAAGGAAGTTGAAATTCAAGTTTGAATTTGAGAAAATAAAATCAGAATTCCTATAGTGTGGTTGGGTTTGAATTTCTGCAGAGCTTCAGGTTGAATCAAGGGTGAAATTTGAATGAGGCAAGGTTCTTATTTATAGCTGAAGTGCAAGCAATGAGGTGCGAAAATCGTGTGCATGAAGCTTTGGGTCCTCCATGCATGGGCCTGTACATGCGCACGTGAGGCCCAAAAGCTGGTGGAAATAAATGTTGAGCTCACTCTGAAGTGAAATGGACGTGTAGTTTGAATTGCAATTGCTTGTGCATGAAGGTTCTGTGTGAATTCCATAATTGGGAACACATGTTCACCTATTCGAAAGTCCCACATAAAAAATCCAAACATATCCATGTGAGTAATGGTTGGAAAGGTATTGACATAAGGAACAAAAGCTATGTTGGACAAAAATCCGATTGGAGTTTGGAAAATTGTGAAAACTGATCATGAAGTTTGAGGTACAAAACATGCCTTTGAAAATTTTGTCAAAAGTGACCAACTTCAAGCCCTTCTGTTTCAGTGATGCAAGACTCAAATGAAAACCCCTCCAACACCAAAGTTGTATATCTTTTCAAGATGATCAATTTGGAATTAAATTTGGCATCATTTGGGTTTTTTATGAGAAAGTTATGGGCACTTGAAGTTGGACATTTTTCAAATTCAATGGCTTTGGTCCAAAGTGACCTATAATGTTTTGTATTATCACATGTGTTTATTTTAGGATTATGAAATTTTGTCCAACATATAATTTTAATTAGACATCTTAAGATTTCCAATGCAAATTGTCTCACTTCAAAATCATAAAAGATGAAGCAGTTAGGTCCTTGGGAAGTTGACCCAAAATTAGGGTTTTAGTCAAAATGACCTATAATGTTTTGAAAGGAATGATGACCTTCCATGTTTCGAATGAATTTTTTATGCACACGAAAGTTGTTTATATGGTCCTTAAGAACATTCTATCTCTTGGGGTCATCTTCATTTGACAAACACATCAATAGTTAGGTCTCGAAGATCCTCAATTTAGTCAGATGACTTGACTAGTCAACTTCTCAAGGCCAAGCTTCAAATCTTGATGAATGAATGATTGAGGATACTCACATAGGCTAATATACGCATAAAATAATTAATGAAAGAACTTACCTTAATTTAATTTGATCATAGGTTGAGGTTGAATTAGGGTTTCCTTGGGAAACAAGCCTTAAGCCCTTTGGTTTATCTGATCAAATTGGCAAATTGAGATACTTGGGATACATATATGATGATTGAGAGCTTTGGGAACTATTGTCATGCTTGCTTTCATCTTCATCTATCCATTTCAATGAGCATAGGTGCCTCCTAGGAGCAAGGGATCTCATGATTGCTTGAGCTTCAAAACAAAACAAGTTAGTGACATATTTTTGTGCTTTTGGTTAGTAAACAAAATAAGAAAAGCTATAATATACAATTCAAGCATGCTTGGTGGTCTCAAACTAACTCACACAAGTCCCACCCCAAGGGTTAAGGAGACACACATGCTGTGATCCTTGAGGCAATGCAATGAGCAATGATATGATGCCATGACGGATCTTAGGGTCAAAATTAGGGTCTTACAGATGCCGCTATTTAAGGTCATTCTAGCCAGAGATATGAAGGTTAAAATCTTTGTCCCGACGAGGTAGAATGGGCTTAAATAATAACAAAGAGACGAATTTTGGTCCCTAAGAGACCTCATGATGCAGATGTATGTATGCAAAAGTTAATAATTTATGGGGAAATAAGGCCACAAAGGAAAAGGAAATCAGGAGCAACTGAAAAATCCATAGGAGTAATATGCTCACTAAGGATACAGAGACTCTGGGGAAAATAGGGTAAAATGCGTGAGCAGGTCACAACTTGAAAACTTGCTGGGAGACACGAAGGGATTCCATGAAAATAAATCAATGGAAAGACTCGAGATGACGCAAAGGTGCATGTATTAGGGGAAAATGCCAATGCAGCAAACTATCCACAAAGGATACTCTGGATAAAATTCCGGATTCGGATGGGGAAAATCCAATAAGGGATCAGCCGAGGAAGAAACAATGAGATATTACCGGTTACTGGGTAATAAACTCAAAGAGACATGTGATCAAAACACCGGTATAAGGGTACGACTGCCTCCTAACAAGTAACTGTCAACCCTCTTCCTCAGTTGGGCCAAACGTGCCATACCGAGTCCTTATCCATTTGGCCTTCTCTGATTTCTCATACATCTGTGAGGAAGACACTGCCCCTAGGTAGATGCACATCCCAAGGTTTGGTACCCAGGATACAGACTTTATGTTTAGCCACCATTGTTGGTGCAACCAACTGTGATCCGGGAAGCACTAACTTATTCACCTCATCTCTTTCCCCCTCAGACATCGGAATCCGTTCGGATTCGGGGTCAGACCCCTCCTCCGGGATCGGTCACTCTCAATCTTTCGATTTGAGTACCTCGAGATGTCCTCATCAGGGACCTCAAACTTCCTTGGTTGATAACCTTTCCACGGGTTGCTACTAGCTTCTCAAACATATATCTGATCAGATCCATTTTGGATATCCATGAAGTGGTATGAATCAGCATACACTGTCTCAGTCGGCGAGCAGCCTATGCCGAAGTACATCAAGTTTTTTCGAACAGTGAGTGTATTGTTTCACAGCCGATAAACTTTTTGCTTAGGTAAATTGCATACTCTTTTCGACAAGACTAGTCATGCTGACTCAATACGCACCTCGTAGACCCCTCGAGGGTTATCAAGTACCGGATTAACAGTTATTTCTTTCACTGAGGTATCGGAATCAGAGGTTCCTACAACTTACCCTTTTTTTTTTTTTTTTTTTTTTTTTTAGCAGGATCGACCTCGATTCCTCTGATTCGCTCACAACAAGCCTCGGTAGCTTGATGGACAACACTCCATAAGTGCACTGATTTGGACTCAAAAGTATGAGTTATCTCAAACGGTCAAACAACTTGCCCCAAGTCTACCGGATGCCCCTGTTCTGCTTGGGACTTTGCCATCATGTCATCAACATGGCATTTGCTTTCACGATGAATCATATCATGAAACAAAGTCACCGTAGGCCTTTGATACGTGGCACCGGCCTCATGTGACGGAACGACATCAACTCAGAACAAGAAGGTGCCCCTTGTGTGATGGACCTGGTTTACTTCATATCATCTGGCAACAATTCAATCTGGTCTTGGCCAAGAAGCCATCCATGAAGATAAACACTGAGACCTGAGCCATATAATCAACCAATACCTCATTGTGGTGTACCGGGAATCCATCTTTTCAGATTAGCTCTGCTCACATCTTGATAGTCTATTCACACCTTCTCTCTTTCAGCACCAGTTTCCGCTTCACTGGAGGACAGTCTTCTCTTAAGGGTAGCTCGTGCCCCATAACATTGGTATTCCGCCCTGGTGTATCTAGATACAATCAGGCATACGTATCAACCTGCTCTTCTAACTGGGCTACCATTCTGTTCTCGACTTGCCTCTGAAGCGGCCTCAACTTTCACTTTCCTTTCTGACCTCGGCGGTACTTGGGATGACAAACTTGACTTGCTTCTCGTGCGGTTGAATCACCTTCTCCTCTTGTTTCAACAACCTGGCTAATTCCAGCTGATCACAATCTTCTGCGCCCTCTTCTTCGGCATGATAGCTTGGATTGTCGAAGTCATATAGAGGTATAACCAAATTGTTATCGGTGAGATCAGGAGAGTCACTTTTAAGGTCGGAACCAAATGAATCAAAAGGAAAGAGAATAAAAACATTGCCATTTCTATTTTATTTTTCAAAACTGCAAAAAGTGAAAAACATGGAACGCCGCTTTTAATTACAAAACAACATCCATTCATTACTGATGCAAAATGTTGCAAAATGAAACACATGAGGTGGCCCTTACAATGGACCATTACGTTTCGGGCAAAACGTATGGCTTTCATGCAAACAAAAAATTGAAAAACAGAAATACTACTCTTCAGAATGAGTGACAGTGATGCTTTTGGAGTCCTTCCAGTTTCCTGGTACGCACGACTTTATCCACAACTCGAGTTCGCGGTCGCTGTCAACATCTTCAACCACTGAACGGGCATGACCAGGATCCAACATTCCTGCACTGACGAAGGCGTACAGTGGACGACATCCTCTGTCTGGTCTAGACGACTCTAAATCCGGCTGATAACCGACTCCAAACATGTCTGCTTTTACCACGATGTCAATGATCCTCCCCCAGCCTTGGGCCTCTTTGTTCTTCACCACTTCCAGAGCTTGTTTATAAGAAGAAATGGACAACTTCTTCTCTTTCTCAGCAACAAGGGCCTTCTCTACCTGGACGGTTTCAACTGCTAGACGGGGTGCTCCACACCTTACATCGTCCATTTCTACTTCCTTCATCTTCTGGGTCGGGTCCTCCATCAATACACACCCTTCTGTAGTGACAGTCGCACAAGCATTATCAACAGCAGGGAAGGCTCCATCCCGTAGCAGAAGTTTTGGAACCATAGCCATTGGACCTTTTAGCTGACCTTCTTCAATCACTTCTATTCCTTTCTTGACCTTTTTCACCATCTTGACTTTTACAGGACCCCTTCTGGGCGCAGGGTTGACATCCCCCTTCATAATCTGGGCCAAGTTAATGGTCTCGGAGTCCACCATGTCCTGGACGACATGCTTAAAAGCTCTACAGCCCTCAATGTTGTGTCCGGGTGCCCCAGAGTGAAACTCGCACTTGGCATTCTCATCATAGTTTGGTGGCCTTTTCTGCCGTTCTAGGGGAATCAATATCCTTGGCCGTACTAAAGCAAGATCCATCAACCTTTGAAACAGAAGGGCGTAAGTCACGGGTGGTTCCTCAAACTGACGATCCTCTTTCTTCTTCTTCACCTGGCTCTTAGCTCCCGGTGTCTTCTGTTGAAGTGGCAGTTGTTGCTGTTGAGCAGGCGGATTGTTGACAGGAGTGGTTACAGTGGCAACATAAGGATGATAACGATCTTTACTACGTTCTTTCTTTGCAGGCACACCAACTGGCTCAACTTCCTTCTTGAATGGACCACTGTTGGAGGGTTTCTTTGCTACAGTACCAGAAGGTTTATTCACTTCGGAGGGCGGAGCCTTCCCCTGAACCTTCTCTACTATCAGCCATTTCTCAATCTTTTCCAATCTCTCAGACATGGCCTTCTGTCCCAAGGCAAGCCCTTGCACAACACTGAACAACTCCCTCATCATCTCTTTCAGTTCAAGGATGTCGGCGTTGGGAAGATCCATCAGCTTGAATTTGTTGACCCCCAGCAGGTTATCTGAACAGACGAGCTATGCGTACCGGTTGAATACTGAAACCTACAAAACAGCAAATGGGTTAGTATGACTCACACATGCAATGTCTGTCCGTACTGAGAATATTCAGTCCTGTTTCTTTTTCGGTTTCATTGAGACAGATAAAATTTTATCAACAACATTTTGACATCTGGATGTCTCTCAACCGGGGTTTTTTAATTTAAAAATAATGGACCCTGAGTACGGACAGACATGAGTTGAATGCAGATGAATGCGAGATGATATGATGCAAATGCATGAATGCAGGCCCTTGTGCCACCAAGTCAACTGTAGACCCTCTGCTTTTCTGAACCAGTCAATTTGCGGGACCAAGTCACCATAAATCCGACTTGGGGGGGTTCCGAAATAAACGGAACCGGAGATTATATCACTATCTTCACATGAACAACCACTGAACGGATGACAAACGGATCCTCTGAACAAGTACTCTCAACTCAGCCCGGGGATCCGAAATAAACGGAACCCGTTGATAAACCACGGACAGAACTCTGGCGTCCCAGAAATAAATGCCCCATAATTCATAGTCACCATCAGTACCAAGAGTCACCAACAAATCACCAACCAATCAGTAACTGTACCTGTAATGATCAAACCCTCCCCACTCACGGGTGTTATCTAGGCCAGGGTAAAGTCGAAGAGAAACACAGCATAAATAACCTTTCGCAGAATACCATCATATACACACCTGAAGTATGTAACGACAATATCCCACCAGGGTCTGAACTGTTCGTGATATCAATGTTCCGCTAAGTGGCGCAATACCACCCGCTTCCCATGAATCACTCTATTCCTAGGTTCCCTAGATTTCACTCATAGCCTGGGTATTGGGCCTTTTACCTCAGGTAACTCCCACCCCCAAACAGAGAAACACAGACAGCACAGCAGATGAATATGAATGAAATGCAAACATTAATGCAAATAATAAATGCAAACAGTAAGTGCACATATATACAATGAATGCGATAAATACAACAGCAAACAGCAACCAAAATCCTAACCTAGGGAGCGCTAGGAGAGACTCGCTTAGGGAAGATGGACCAGCACAGGTCAACTTCTCTATAATCCCCAGCAGAGTCGCCAGCTGTCGCATCACGCGAAAAACCGGCGGGAAAAGAAAGAAACAACAGAGCCGCCACCGTGCGTTATTTATCCCAAAAGAGGGAAAGGAAACGCTCGAAGTAAACCTGGAAAAGAACATGGTCTCGCGACCAAAAAGGATGGGTTCGGGAGTCGGTTATGCGAAGGGAAGGTATTAGCACCCCTACGCATCCGTAGTACTCTACGGGATCCACGCACAAAAGGAAGGAAAATGGTTGCTAAAAACACTGCTCGAACACACACACACTGGCTAAAAGAGACAAAAGAGACTGACTGAAACTGACTCGGCAGGATATCGTATCCTGGGCCTACTTAGTCTATCAGGCATAGACATCAGAGTCGAAGTAGTTCGGACGGGGGGGAAACGACACATGCTCGCTAGGATATCGCATCCTATGCATACGTATCTTCTTGGGCGAAAGAAGAATCAGAGCATTCGTAGCTCGGCTGACACGCACACAAACAAACACAGGCAAAGGCAAATGTGGAGCCTGACTGCCAATCACTGGACTTACATCAGCATCCGAACCAAAACACACTCAAGAAGGCAAACATGGAGCCTGAATGCCAATCACTGGGCTTACATCAGCATCCGAACCAAACACACGCACACTGGAACCTAACTGCCACTCGATGGACTTACATCAGCTTCCAAGCACACAACAAGGCAACAAGTTAATAGGGAGTCGGGGACTTGAGCCTATAACTGTCAAGCACACGCTCAAACAAACAGACAACAAATTGCTAAGGAGTCAGGCACTCGAGCCTAGCAACTGTCAAACAACACACACAAAAAGAAAAAGGGCGCCCGGAGAGATCAGCTCAATCTCCTGCCTACATACTTCATCTGGTGTGAAGATCAGGGCGATGTAGTTCCCCTACGGAGGGATAAAGGATCTAGCCTAACCAGATAACAGAGGGAGACACAACTAGGGAGACTACGACTCGAGCCTAGACGTTATCATGCAAAATCATCCCTAAGTTAAGGTTTCTAGCTAACTGGCACAGGGAGCCAGCCTATCCTAGTCATGACTTGCACAGGAAGCAAGCCACACACACACTTAACTTGCACAGGAAGCAAGCCGAGCAAAACCTAACTTGCACAGGAAGCAAGTCTAAACTAACCCTAACTTGCACAGGAAGCAAGTCAAACAAACATACAAGCACAGATAGCACACACTATACACAAGCAAGTGGCTCAAACAAGGGTTAGGTTTTAGTCGAGGGGTCATATCAACCTCAACAAACAAACCTCTGGAACTGGGTGAATGTGCTCTTAACCTTGCCATTGAGGGGCTAAGGTGAAGCAGGTGAAAGGTGAGTGAAGATAAGACTTCACAGCTCTTATCCCTGGCCTGGGAGAGCTCAAGACAAGAATGTGTGGGTTCAGAAAGTGGGAACCCTTCTACACATTTGATACTGACTCAACTGTACAATTGTACAAGATCTTGGGTTTGTATCTGCAATGCATCAACACAGTGGTGTGAGCAAAGCAGATGACACACTGAATAGCAGGGGATAGGTTGCATATCCCTTGAGTTCTGCCAATTGCCTCTTCACTTAGGAGGTCTTTGACTCTATGCAAGGACAAAATTAAACATCCACAAACATTGCCTCTTAAGGAGGACTTCAGACAGTTGCCTGGCCAAGTAACAGACCAGGTCTTCCAGACTACATGAAGATTAGAAGCATACCTCAATGCAAATTGCTTATACAAGCAAAGCAAAGCAAAAGTTCACAAGGAACTAAGCAACTAAAAGTACCTGAAATCAGTCAAGCACAGTTAGTATACAAGTCAAAGTTAAATCAAAATGAAACAGATATCAACATGTCAACACAAGCAAGTGAATGTGCAAGGCACAAGGCTCAAGGCATGTGAGCCAAGCAACCTACAAAACAAACAAGTTAGACCATGATATTGAAGCAAGCTCAATCAAAAAGAAATTGATCTCAATGGCCATTTGGTGGTCAATCTGAAAACATAAGCTCAAAGGTGAGTAACAGGACCACTAGGGCAAGCCTAGGGTCAAAAGAGAATGAAAAAGTCAAAACAGCAAAGGGCAAGTATCCAAAATCATGTTCAAACATTTAAGAAACAAACCCAATTGGTTTCACATTCATATCAATCATCATCATCATTTCATGAACAATTTAGGTCAAGGTATAGCAAACAGAAGCTCATAGAAGTCAACAACAAGGCTTGCATCAAAAGTCAACTCAAACATTTCCAAAAATCACCAAATAAAACATGATCAATCCTAACACATAGCATGGTAAGCATGTCAAATTTCATCCCATTTGGACAAGTGGAAGGCAGTCAATGAAAATCAGAAAGTCAAAGCAATTTTGAACATCCTCAAAGAAGTCAACCAAACATCCATCAACTTAGAAAAATCATAAATCAGAAATGGTGTATGATAAATGAATGGGACTAAAACCATGTCAAAGATGAGGATGTCTAGTTATCTCATGTAAAATTTCATGTCCATCCAATAAAGTATGAGAATTTCACAAATGAAATGGGAACAAGTGCCACAAAAAGTCAACATATGACCAAGCAGGGGAGAAAATCTCAAACAATTAGGAAATGTCACAAATAATTCCAAGAAAATTCACATGTAAACTAGACATACAAGAGTAGGTTCATGCAAAAAATCAGATCAATTGGAGGCCAAGAAGCATGGTATCAAGAATCATGAAGTTGGACATTAATGGTGTGACACAAATTGTCACACCCTAATTCAAAAAATCATAACTCTCAAACCACATAAGATAAATTCACAAACTCTACATCAAAATCACCATGAGTGTGTCTAGTTTAAGCACAAAAAATTTGGGAGCCATTGGATAAAGTATCATCATTTCACAAATGTTTTGGCAAAGTGTACAAAAATTGGTCACATGTCACAAACCCTAGCACCATTTAAAATTCGACCATGCAAAAATTCTGGAAAATATATGACAAAAAACTAGAGATCAAGATGGACATGATGCAAAAATTCCCATGAAATTTGGATTTAAAATGAATGATCTATGAATTTTGTAAGATTGGCATGGTAAATGAAATAAAAATTACAAAATAAAGTGAATTAAATAATGATTGTTGGAATGAATATTTAAAAAACCAAAAGACCAAAACGCCCTTTTGCTGAGTATGAAACTCAGCGTTTCATTTAATTTGTAAGGTCAGCGCTCGGTCAACGCGAAGCATGAGCCAATAGCGCTCCTGCAGGCTGCTCCGCTGGACCAATCAGCGTGTTTCTTTTGAAACACCATGCGCAGCAAAACGACAAACCTTCATGGATCTACACGGCAAGGCAAGTGAAAAAGAAAAAACCAGCATCGTGTACAGTAAAGGAAAAAAGGCTCAGTATTATTATTGCAGAAAAAAAAATGCAGTATCTACATGTTCAATCGAAAAATTTCCAGCAAGAACAAATGGTGGCCAAAATAAAAAAGCAATATATCAATGTGTTCACCTCATCATGTACATTAATAATCCCACAACCATTAACATTGATTCGAGCTATCAAGAGAAAAACAAGCAAAAGCATATTCAAACATCAAACTTTAACATGGCATAACTTTCAAAATAGCCAACCATTTTTAGTGGTTCAAGTTCCAAAATGACCAGCACAAAGAGCTCTACACAAAGCAATGCATGATTTAGAAAAAAGAGTGACTCGAGTTCTTACCAAAATTGAAGGACAGTCGTGGTACAGATGTTGTTTGGTGTTGTTGGCCTAAAACAGATGCTCAATAAGCCTCCAAATGATGAATGAGTGAAGGAGTTTGGCTTGAAACAACTTGGTTTGGTTTCAATCTCACTTTGCCATTAATGATGTGTGAAGAAAACAGTTGGATAAAAGCTGTTACAGATGGAGAATGATGATTGAAATGTGTCCACAATGATGTTTGGATGGTGGAACAACAATGGCCAGGCTCGGTTCTTTGGAGGTTTTTTGACAGATTTTGCAAAAGTGTGAAAAATGAAGTTTTTTTTAGAGAATGAGTTTTTTTTTGCTGTGTATGGCTGCTTC
The DNA here is from genome assembly GCF_024323335.1 of Lathyrus oleraceus. NCBI lineage: Eukaryota > Viridiplantae > Streptophyta > Magnoliopsida > Fabales > Fabaceae > Lathyrus > Lathyrus oleraceus. Next base: position 425,220,852 of record NC_066583.1, read on the forward strand.
TAGTGGTTTCAATTGACAGAAAAATGATATTAAAGTCTGCTGTTGGTGAAACAATCCATGGCCAAGCTCAGTTCTTTTGAAGTTTTTTTGACTGGTTTTTTGCAAAAGTGTAAAAGATGAGATTTTTAGAATGAGTGAATTCTGTGTTAGATGGCTGCAACTGAGGCTTCCAATTGACAGAAAATGAGGAAAAGATCTGCTGTTTTTGTGGTACAGATCATGGTCCATGGATTTGTGGGATGTGGTGGTTGAAAGTTGTACTTTCTTTCAAGATTTCAAGCAACTTGGCATGGGCTATGTGTACTGCACAAAAAGGACTTTGAACATGCTGCAAATAACATCCTAAACAATTCCCAATTGGCCAAATGGTTTAAAAATCACTAATTCAAAAAGTCAACCTTTGGTCCACACTTGAATTTAAATGAGACAAGTCAAAAAATGCCATTTTGATTGGTGAAGTTTTGGTACATGAAAGTTACATTTTTGGAAAGAGGGGATCAAATGTGACTTGTAGGAAAAAACCCCACCCAAATTGGCCAAATGGTTTGAGAGATATGGCCTTTTGAAGTTCAAAAATTTCTGAAATCGATTCGATCATAACTTGCCAACCACACATGGGAATTGAGAGTTCTTGGACTTTTTGGAAATGGGAGAACAAGATCTTCAACTTTCATGTTGGGCAAAAATTCATTTGAAGCTTGTATCATGATGTAAGTTTGAGGATCAAGACTTTCCATTTTTGGTAAGTTTCAGTTACAGGTCCAGTTTCCATTTTTGGAAATTCCTGATCTGGCTTCAAATTCCTCCATGATGGTGTTTGACATGATATATGAAGACTATATGGACATGAATGAGACCTCTCAAACCAAATCCCATCATCAAATCACTGATTAAATGGACAGTTGACCAACAGTTGACTTTCTAGGGTTTCTGACTGATTGTGCATTGACTGATGACCTCTGAACATCCAATCTTTGACCTAATCACTTCAAATGGATCCCCAAGTCATGTGAACATGTTGGACCAACCCTAGGGCCTTGGCTCCTTGAGAATTGTGCTTGCTTGCTTGGTTGACTGATCTCCTGATCAGTTTGACCTAATTCCTTGATTGGCTTGCACTTGAGGCAAATGGGACAATGCAATGCTATGCAATGGACCATGATATGCTATGACCTAATATGAAAATGTATGTACAATGATAGGTGCAAATTTGAGGTGCTACAGTCACCCAACAGAGTCGGAACGGGATTAAGAGTAGAGAAAATCCTAATAGCGTTCACATCCACAAAATTGTCGATGTTGGGAAATAACACTAGCCCATAGATGAGAAGTACAAATATGGCCTCAAAGGCGTCCTCACTCATGGCCTTCCCAAGCAAAGTAGCTTGGGTAATGAGAAAATCAGATGGGAGACCTTGAATTCCACCTTTGGTAATCATATGAGCACCAATATCAGATACATCTATGTGCAACAGATCAACAATCTCTTGGGAAGAAGGAACTCTCTCCAAGCCACTGAACGGCAACTGATCCAAGATAGGTATACCCACAAGATAGGTATACTCGTCAAGTGTAGGCAAAAGCTGGAATTCCGGAAAAGTGAAGCAACGGTACAGAGGATCATAAAACTGTACTAGCACACTCATCAGACCTTCATCTACTTGGAAAGAAAGAATAGACAAAAGCTTCCCCTTGCGAGCTTTGAACTCCAAGGGATCTAATACATAGGATGTCAAACTCCTTAACTCTTTCAAGTCAGGTTGTCTGAAACTGTACTTCTTCGTATTCCTTCTTTGCTTATCCATGTCTAAAAATTTGCAAATAGACCTCTTAAGTTCCTTGGAAATTTTCTCATTGTTGATGATATGGATGCAAATGAATGCATGGATGCAACAATCACACTCAAGGATCAAGCAAGTCACGCCACACAAAGGTCACGGGATGGCTCAAGTCATCCTCAATATCAATCATCCATTTTGGTGGATTATGGTTTACACCTTATCAACACCCAAGTTCCATTGATATTGAGGACATACAACAACGGATCAACCGCGAATCAAGGGTTTGTTGCAAGTCACGAGCATGAAGTCTCGGTTAAGAACCACCCAAAGGGGGTGTACTATGGTTAAACCTGACGATCTATTCTAAAAGAGGTTCCCATAGTCATCATCTCATCTTTCGGATATTATCGGACAAAATGACTACTCATATTCCAAAAATATTCTCAAGAGAGACTCTTATGAGTCTAGTATCGCGTAACAATCGTATCAAATCTTACACTTGAACGACCTTCGCACTACGTCCTAAAAATAGGCCAAGATGGGCTAGGTAATCTAAGGTCCTTGGCTTCTAAGGTTTATATTGGAAAGAGTAATGCCTAACCACGACTACTCGTGTGACATTATTGATCCCAACAAAACCTCCACCAAGTGAATGGGCTTGCAAGTCAACTTGCTAAGGAATAACTCCACACAAGTCATAAAGACTATGCCATTCTCCTATCATAAGTGCACTCGAGTTCGGGTATAGAACTCATCTCACAAGATACCACCAAGAACACAAGCAATTGATATATCAAGCAATTCATACATTACAAACAATACAGTCATCCCAAATTTGCATAAAAAATATGTCACAAATAAATATAAACATACAATACAACAAATGCAAAAAGTAGGTTAAACACACTAGGAAGCAACATCGTCCCCAGCAGAGTCGACACTTTTCTGTAGCGGGGTATTCGTTACCTTTAGATTTATTGACTAAATCAAAAGTAAGCATACAATTGGAGTCGCCACCGCATTTCTATTTATCCAAAGGAAAGGTTAGAAAGCGAACAAAAACCAAGTAGTTTTATCAAATCAAAAACTAATAAAAATGTCAGAGATCTGGGTAAGGGGGTTGGTTATGCAATGGGAAGGTTTTAAGCATCCAAAACATACTTAGTACTCTAAGGGAGCCCTTTTTGCAAATGAGTATTGTAGGTTGGTATTTGTGAAAAGATTTGTGCAAACAAGATTGGGGAGATGAGAAAAGAATATACAAATTATCTACAATTTTGGTGTTTGAATGGATAAACCCATTGCCTACGTACCATCACAACGGTAGGATCAAAACCTCGTAGTTCGGGGTAAAAATCTCAAAAAGGATTGGTGAGTTGATTTGATCAAAAGCCTTAAGGTCTTTTGTTATAAAAGGGAGAAAACACAACCTAAACCAACAATCCACCATGTGAGGAGAACTTCAACATACTAGTGAGGGATCCACCCTATAATTAGTATGGAAGACTTATAGTCCAATCACTAAGGATAAGGTGAGGTTTACATCAACCACTATGATAACTCAAACCTATGACTAATGTTTATGAAAAAGTTTTTTTAACAAAGGTGGTCAACATAAAAGTCCCACATAAAAATTCCAACCATAGGCATGTGAGTATTGGTTGGAAAGGTCTCGACATAAGGAACAGAAGCTATGTTGGACAAAAATCCATTTGGAGTTTGGAAAATTGTGAATACTGATCATGAAGTTTGAGGTGCAAAACATGCCTTTGAAAAATTTGTCAAAAGTGACCAACTTCAAGCCCTTTTGTTTCAGTGATGAATGCCTTAAATGAAAAAACCTCCAACATAAAAGTTGTAGGTATTTCCAAGATGATCAATTTGGACTTAAATTGTTCATCATTTGGATTTTTGATGAGAAAGTTAGGGGCACTTGAAGTTGGACATTTTTCAAATTCAATGGCTTTGGTCCAAAGTGACCTATAATATTTTGTATTATCACATGTGTTTCTTTAAGGATTATGAAACTTTGTCCAGCATAACATTTGACTTAGACATCTTAAGCTTTCCAATGCAATTGGTCTCACTTAAAAATCATAAAGGATGAAGAAGTTAGGTCCTTGGGAAGTTGACCTAAAATTAGGGTTTGAGTCAAAATGACATATAATGTTTTGAAATGAATGATGACCTTCCAAGTTTCAAATGAAGTTTTGATGAACATGAGAGTTGTTCATATGGTCCTTAAGAACATGTTTTCTCTTGGGGTCATCTTCATTTGACAAACACATAAAAAGTTAGGTCTCAAGAATCCTCAGTTTAGTCAGATGACTTGACTGGTCAACTTCTTAAGGCCAAGCTTCAAATCTTGATGAATGAATGATTGAGGATACTCACATAGGCTCATATATTCATAAAATATTGAACGAAATAACTTACCTTGGTTGAATTTGATCATAGGTTAAGGTTGCTTCATGAACAAGGCACAGTCAATGCACAGTTGAGTTAGGGTTTCCTTGGGAAACAAGCCTCAAGCCCTTTGGTTTATCTGATCAAATTGGCAAATTGAGATACTTGGGAGACATATATGATGATTGAGAGCTTTGGGAACTATTGTCATTCTTGCTTTCATCTTCATCTAGCCATTTCAATGAGCATAGGAGCCTCCTAGGAGCAAGGGATCTCATGATTGTTTGAGCTTCAAAACAAAACAAGTTAGTGGCATATTTTTGTGCTTTTGGTTAGTAAACAAAATAAGAAAATCAATACTATACATGTCAAGCATGCTTGGTGGTCTCAAACCAACTCACACAAGTCCCAACCCAAGGGTTAAGGAGACACACATGATGTGATCCTTGAGGCAATGCAATGAGCAATGATATGATGCCATGAGGGATCTTAGGGTCAAAATTAGGGTCTTACAATATGCTTAAAATAATTAATGAAAGAACTTCCCTTGATTAAATTTGATCATAAGTTGAGGTTGCTTCATGAGCAAGGAAAAGTCAAAGCACAGTTGAATTAGGGTTTCCTTGGGAAACAATCCTCAAGCCCTTTGGGTTATCTTGATCAAATTGGAAAATTGAGATACTTGGGAGACATATATGGTGATTAGGTGCTTTGTGGACCATTTTCATGCTTTTTCTCATCTTCATCTAGCCATTGCATTGAGCTTTGGAGCCTCCTAGGAGCATTGGTGCACATGATCACTTGAGCTTCAAAACAAAAAAGAGTTAGTGACATATTTTGTGCTTTTGGTTAGTAATCAAAATAAGAAAAGCAATAATATATAATACAAGCATGCTTGGTGGTCTCAAACCACTCACACAAGTCCCAACCCTAGGATTAAGGAGCCAAACAAGCTATGATCCTTGAGGCAATGCACTGAGCAATGATATGATGCCATGAGGGATCTTAGGGTAAAAATTAGGGTCTTACACATAGCAAGGATAAACTTACTGGGGAAACGAAAAACGAATCCGCTGGAAAAAGAATCAAAAAAGTAAATTACCTTTTACCGGTTAAAGGGTAAATTAACACAGGTAAGGTACTCAAAACCAAGAAGAATATTACCAGTTACTGGGTAATAAACTCTAGGGGGACCCAAGGATCTATCTAGGTAAGAACTAGAAAGAAACTGTTAAACAGGACTCAACCCAATAGGGACATAACTCAAGGGGAGTGGTTCCATCCAGATAATGAACTGGGAAGGAAACTGAAATAATAATCATCCACGAGGTAATAATTCAGTGGGGAAGGGAGAAAAGATAAAGTTTTTCTGCATAAAGGGGCTGACACTCTACAATTGAAGGAGGACAAACACACGAAATCTGCATGGGGGAGTAATATCACCAAAGCAAGGGATTAGAAGAAAGATCAATGCGATAAAAATGCTCAATGAAATATCTGATGTAGTGTTTTATGCATGTATATGCATGAGTATGTATGTGATTATGCTGACGAGCAAGCAAAAATGATACAAAAAACGAAGATATGAATCATCACAACTAGATATTGGGCTAATCTCGACAATATGGGAACACCAACTAGAGCACCTGCTAGGGATGAAAATAAATCATCAAGGATATAAAAATCCTAACTGCAAGATGAATTCAACTTTGGTTGGGGGAGGACATGTAGAACATGCATCTGACCCAAAATGTTGAGGATAAAGAGGGATCTGCTAAGGATCTTAACAAGTCAACGATGCAAGAAGTTTTAAGTCAACACCATATCAAATGGGAGACAACCTTGCAGGGGACACCAACAACACTACACAGAACCAAATGATGTTGGGGATGTGAACGGTACACCTCAGAACCAAGCATTGTTAGGGGATGTGGGAAGAGCTTATATCGGAAGATAGAAGTCTGTTGGAGTCTCAAATCACAACAAGAGGTAAAACTATGAGTGAGGAGAACCAGACGCTCTACTGGGGATTCCATCAAAAAAACATCTCTACGGAGCTTCACTAGGGATATAATGATCTGCCATGACAAATCAAAGACCATAAAACTTCTTTAATAATCATCATATTCTTCTTGGAGATTGAGAAATAAACCAATTCCAAGGCATCAACCGGATCCTCCGACACATCAGGGAGAAACGGTCACGGCTATGCGACACACTTGTAAATGTGTTGAGCATCTGGAGACCAAAATCCAGGGTTCATTCATCAAGTCACAAACTGGGAAATGCAAAAACATGAATACCTCGACTAGGGAAATATGGATTATAAAGGGAACAAATCATCAGTTCAGTTGAGGATGAGACCCACCAACTCTACCGGGGATGATAAATTGCTTGGGGAGAAACTTATTAACCATGCTGAGGATGAACGGTGAACTGTTGTAGAGGCAAAGCTATCAAACCACTGCTCGGGAAAAACCAACAATGCTTCACATATCCAGGTTATCTGTCCTTGAGGCTGTTGTTGACAATCCTTTTTGAAATCGATTATTCTTAAAGTAAATGCCTAATTATTTTAAGAAAAATGATTGTTCATTGATTTATTTATTCCAAAATTATCATCATAAAATTCAATTTTAAAACATAAACAAATAAGAATATGAAATAATTGGATAAAATCTCAACTTTATTTAATAGGATGGTAGTCCGCAAATGGCGGGACTCCACGGATCTTTACAAAGTTTGAAAATGGTAATTTAAATGGAAAAGGGCTACATTGAATACAATAACCACCACTCTCCCTACCAACTTCAAAATCCATTGTGTTTGTCTTTGGTTAAGCATGATGAAACAGAACTAAATGATTGCTCAAAACTACTTCAAAGGTCAGGATCGACCGAATGCAGTTACTTGCCATAATCCCTAATTTTTGCCTAGATTGCCCCAAGGTAGGGTACTCAATCTACCGGGATAAATTATTTATTTTATGTCTCTAAGTTTTGCCTGGATCACCCTTTCGGGTTTTCAATCCACCGAGACACTCATTATTTCCCAAGCCGCCCTTTCGGGTTTTCGACTTAGCGAGTCGTTCTTTTCTTTTTTAGGCGAAGTATTTCTTGACTACATCGGCATTCACAGGATGCATGAACTCTTCACCATCCATTGTAGTAAGTATCAAAGCACCGCCTGAGAAGGCTCTCTTAACAACATATGGGCCTTCATAATTAGGAGTCCATTTTCCCCTAGCATCAGGTTTGAAAGACAAAATCTTCATAAGCACAAGGTCATTTTCTTTGAATACATGAGGCTTGACTTTCTTATCAAAAGCTTTATTCATCCTCTGCTGATATAACTGACCATGACACATGGCAGTCAATCTCTTCTCTTTAATCAAATTCAGTTGGTCATATCTGGTATGACACCATTCAGCTTCAATCAACTTGGCTTCCATCAATACACGCAATGATGGGATCTCAACCTCCACGCGGAGCATAACTTCCATGCCATAAACAAGTGGGAAAAGGGTTTCCCCTATTGAAGTGCGGATGGATGTATGGTACCCATGTAAAGAAAATGGGAGTATCTCATGCCAATCTTTTTATGTTACAAGCATATTCTGAATGATCTTCTTGATATTTTTGTTCGCATCTTCAACAACCCCATTCATCTTGGGTTTGTAGGGAGAAGAACTATGATATGCAATATTGAAGTCTTTGCAGAGAGCTTCCACCATGTTATTATTCAAGTTTGATCCATTATCAGTGATGATCTTACTTGGCACACCATAACAACATATAATTTGATTTTGGATAAACCTTATAACTACTTGCTTGGTCATATTTGCATACGATTCCGCTTCAAAGTAATCAATAGCCACCAGAATGAAACAATGTTCGTTCGAAGCTTTAGGCTCAATCATGCCAATCATATCAATTCCCCACATGGAGAAGGGCCATGAAGAGGAAATGAAATTCAACAGTGTCGGAGGAACATGAATCTTTTCTGCATAAATTTGACAACTATGGCATTTCTTCACAAACTTGCAACAGTCAGATTCCATTGTCAGCCAATAGTAACCTGTTTTCAACATCTTCTTCGCCATAGCATGTCCATTGGAATGAGTACCAAAAGAACATTTATGGACTTCAGTCATCAACATGCTTGCTTCGTGTCTATCCATGCATTTGAGCATAACCATATCGAAAGTTCTCTTATAAAGCACATCACCATTCAGGTAGAAATTACTAGTTAATCTTCTCAAAGTCTTCTTATCCTTCAAAGATGCCCCAGACGGGTAAAATTTGAATTTGGAGGAAACATTTAATGTCATAATACCATGGCTTTTCATCTTTGACCTCTTCAACAACGAACACATGAGTTGGCCTATCAAGATGCATTACGGTCAAATTAGGAACTTCATTCCAAAACTTTACCATAATCATTGAAGCCAGTGTTGCAAGAGCATCTGCTATCCGGTTTTCATCTCGAGGGATATGATGAAACTCAACCTTTGTAAATTGAGTTGATACCCTCCTTGCATAATCTTTGTACGGTATCAAACCAGGTTGATTTGTCTCCCATTCACCTTTGATCTGATTCACTACCAAAGTTGAATCTCCATAGACATCAAGATATTTTATTCTGAATCAATGGCTTCTTCAAGCCCCATGATGCAAGCTTCATACTCAGCCATATTGTTTGTACATTTGAAGGTCAATCTAGATGTAAATGAAAAATGAGTGCCTTGAGGAGTAATAATCACTTCCCCAATGCCATTACCATAAGAATTAATAGCTTCATCAAATACCATGTCACATAGGGAACCAGGCTATGGCCATTCTTCAAGAAATGTTTCATTATAATCTTTCATCTTCAAGTACAAGATCTCCTCGTTGGGAAAATCATATTGCATTAACTGGTAATCATCAATAGGTTAGTGATCCAAATGGTCATCCAAGACACTACCTTTAATAGATTTCTAAGATCGGTATTCAATATCATACTTAGATAACAACATCTGCCAACGGGCAATCTACCCAGTTAAAGTAGGCTTCTCAAAAATATACTTGATCGGATCCATTTTGGATATCAACCAAGTAGTATGATTCAACATATATTGGTGCAGACACTTAGCAGCCCAAGCCAATGCATAACATGTCTTATCAAGCATAGAATATCGAGTCTCACAGTCAGTGAACTTCTTACTTAGGTAGTAAATTGCATATTCTTTCTTCCCATATTCATCTTGCTGACCAAGAACACATCCCATACTCTCTTCAAGCACAGACAAATACATGATCAAAGGTCTTCCTTCAACAGGCGGAGACAGAATCATAGACTTAAGCATATACTCTTTATTACTGTCAAAAGCTTTATGGCAATCCTCAGTACAATCACAAGACTGATATTTCCAAAGGAGCTTGAATATATGCGCACATGTGACAGTCATATGCGATATAAATCTTGAGATATAGTTCAAGTGGCCGAGAAAACCTCTGACTTGCTTCTCAGTTTTGGGTGCATACATTTCTTGTATTGCTTTGACCTTGGCAGGATCAACTTCAATACCCTTCTCACTGACAATAAAGCCCAATAACTTACCAGAACGAACACCAAAGGTACAATTATTGGGATTCAAGTGGAGTTTATACTTTCTCAAACGCTGGAATAGCTTCAACAAATGTTCAACATGTTCTTCTTCAGCACTAGATTTAGCAATCATGTCATTAACATAGACCTCAATCTCTTTATGCATCATATCATGAAAAAGCGTGGTCATAGCTCTCTAGTACGTCGCACCGGCATTATTTAAACCTAAGGGCATCACTCGATAACATAAAGTTCCCCAAGGTCTAATGAATGTGGTCTTCTCCATATCTTCGGGTGCCATCTTGATTTGATTATAACCGGAAAATCCGTTCATAAACGAAAAACTTTGAAAATAGTTGTATTGTCTATCAACATATCAATGCGTGGCAGAGGAAAATCATCTTTCAGACTGGCTTTATTCAAATCTCTGTAATCAACACACGTACGAACTTTTCCATCCTTCTTAAGAACAGGCACAATATTGGCCACCCATTGCGGATACTCATAGGTAACAAGGAAATCGACATCAATCTACTTTTATACTTCCTCCTTAATCTTCACTGCCATATCAAGATGAGTTCTTCTCAATTTCTGCTTGATCGGTGGGCATTCTGGCTTCAAAGGAAATCTATGCTCCACAATCTTAGAATCCAAACCAAGCATATCTTGATAGGACCAAGCAAACACATCAGAATATTCACGAAGAAGATCAATCAACCCCTACTTATCTTCTGGACAAAGTTGAGACCCAATCTTGACTTCCTTCACATCACCATTGGAACCCAAGTTGACTAATTCAATCTTCTCTTCAAACGAATGAATGGTTTTATCCTCGTACTCAAGCAAACGGGATAACTTATCAGATACTTCTTCATCATCATTCTCTTCCTCAGCTTCAAACACAGGGAAATCAAAGTTTGGACAGGGAGTAGGATCATTACTTTCAATGTGTTTAAGAACCAACTTGCATAATAATTTGATATTTTGATTTTAGAGAAGTGGAGTGCGAACAAAACTTATGCAGATGGAAAGATTATTATTTATTTATGTTTTTTGTGATTACCGTTTACAGAAAAAGCATAAAAGTAAAAATAAACATCATAGATGTGGATGGACAAAATTGTATTTTATTGATGATAATAAGGAAATGCCCAGCAATGTTTCACTTCTCCCTTAGGCATATGAGAAGGATTTTTCTAAAATGATAAAAAACAAATTACTTCGAACGGTGCATAACAACAGTAACACCAATGGTAACCCAATTGTTGCAAGTCTGACTGAGTGCTACGAAATTGGCACAAGCCTCGTCTTCATCACTATGTTCAATAATGGCAGCTGAGTGTTGATCATTCTTGTGAATGAACCCTCCACTACAAAAAACTTCTTATATAGCCTTGTAACTGGCGTTGAATGGCCCTTGCTGAAATCCCAGCCCTGCTATATTCTTGTTCTCAATGACTTCCACAATGCGACCCCATTTGTCAGTGCTACTAGCCTGAAAAACCTCTTTGGAATCCTTCAGAGAATACATGGGTGCCCCAGTCTTCTTCAATTCATCGGCAACATACAAAGCTTGGAACAATGTTCCAACTTCCTTTTGAGAATCTACATAAGTAAGTGAAAACAAATGGCTTACCAATAATGCTTTATCACCACCCACAACGACAAGCTTGCCGTTCTTCAAAAATTTCATTTTCTGGTGCATAGTAGACGTCATGGCGCCAACTTCATGGATCCAAGGCCTTCCCAACAAATAGTTGTAGGCCGGATGAATATCCATTACTTGAAAAGTAATTTGAAAATCACTCGGACCTATCTTAACTAGAAGGTCCACTTCTCCAATGACGGTTTTATGAGAACCGTCAAACGCTTTAACAACTACGCCACTATACCTCATCGGGGCGCGCTGATAAGAAAGTATTGCTAAAGTTAATTTTGTCAACATATTCAATGACAAACCAGTGTCAACCAACACATTGGACAAATCGTTCTCTTTGCAGTTCATTGAAATGTGTAGTGCCAAGTTGTGATTCCTACCTTCCTCGGGAAGTTCTTCATCACACAAGCTCAGATTATTACAGGAAGTAATGTTGGAAACAATATGGTCAAACTAATCCATAGTAACATCATGTTCCATGTAAGCTTGTTCCAACACTCTTTGCAATGCCTCCCTGTGTGCCTCAGAACTCATCAATAATGACAACACATAAATTTTTGACGGCGTTTGAAGCAGGTTCTCCACAACATTGAATTTTCTTCTCTTAATCAGGCGCAGAACCTCATCATCATCATTAGTCTTCAACTTGTTAGATTCACTAGACCGACACGTTAGGGCACTAATCGAATCAACTGCAGGAATTTCTGCCTTCTTACCCACCGACACATCTACCACAACTTTAGGAAATACCGGGTTGAACACACGACCACTACGGGTCACCTTCACTACATCTGCGATATTCACCATTGAATTTGTAACTGGAAGAGCAACCTCTTAACCATTCTCAATCATGGTGGAATTATACTTGTATGGCACAACTTTATCGGATGAATAGGGGACAGGGCCTGCTAACCATATAACCAGCGGTGATACCGATCTATTTTCTTTCTTGTTACTGCTATTAAATTGAATGACTACCCGCTCAGGGGTTTTAAATACCAGCACGATGACGTTCACATCATTTCCCATATATCTTGACTGTTGAACCTGGATAACATTCTGATCCATCAACCTTTGAATATCTCTTTTAACAATTACACAACCACGATGATTAACGCTACAAATAACACAACCACCATGGTCATGTTCACAATGGCTCACCAGGCACAGATCTTTCTGAATCTCCACCAAGGTCCTACGGATATGGCGCACATCAAATACCCTGAAATTCGCAGGACAACCGTCTACCATATTCACATAAGCATTACAATGAGCAGGCAACAGGTTAGCTTTAACATTTGGCGCTCTGTCCTCAAAGGACACGAGATCGCTCTTGACCAGCTTTTGAAGTTCATACTTCAGGGGGTAACAATTTTCAATATCATGTCCAAGGGCTCCCTAGTGAAAAGCACAATGAAGATCAGGTTTGAACCACCACGATAATGGTTCAGGAATTTGTGGAGAATTCCTTGGTTGGATAGGATTCTTAACTACCAAGGACGGGTACATTTCTGCATATGTCAAAGGAATAGGGTCAAAAGAGACATTCTTCCTTTCAAAGTTCTGATGATGATTGTTGTTATTGTAGTTGACATTCTTCCTTTCTTGTGTGCATATGTATTTTGGACAAAGTGATGTTTACAAACAAATAGAATGGGGGGATGAGAAAAGAATTCATTAATTATATTTTTGTGTTTTGCAAGACCTTTAGACTTGTGCTTACGTACCAACATGAAAATGAGGGATCAAAACCTCGTAGTTTGTGATACAAATTTCAAAGTGGATGCATTTCTCTTAATCAAAAGTTAAGTTTGAGAGGCACAAGGGCCTAGAAAATGGTTTGAATGAGTTAGTTATTTTTGGCTTTTGAACATTTTAAGTCAAGTATAGTTAAGTATATTTACAAGTTTGATTTAAGAAAAGAAGTTTGAAAATGCAATCGCATAAGGCCAAAGTTTCTAGTTTGCAAAGTGACCAATGTTTAGAAAATAACAAGTTCAATCAAAGAAGTTTTCTTTCTAAAAGGAGGGAGAGATTTTGAAATTAAAGAGATGGGGAGGAGATGAAGAGACTAATCCTAAGCACAAATTTAAAAGTTAAGAGTTGAAAAGATCTGAATGATGGGTAGAAATCCAATAGACAAGAATGTCGTATAGAAACCCCAAATTCCCTTGGACATTAGAATCAAACAACAAACAATGCATACAATATTATCTTAAAGATCAAGGCATCAAATAAAGATAGCCTCATCCAAGCTTTAGCCACTCCATGATCTCCTTCAAATTTGCTCATGTAACGGATGAATTCCACAAGTCACAGGTTCAAAATAACAGCTTCGCAATGATCATGTAGCAGATGAATTCAAAGGAACCTTCAATGATGTATCAGATGAAGTTTAAAATTGCAAGTACTTGGTTACATGAATATTGGCATTGGCCAAGTCCTTTTGCATAGGGATGTTGCCTAAATCCTAAGTCCAATTGTCCAAGATCAAATCAACAGTCCACACAATAGTTTTTTAGGGTTTTTTGTTTCTTATTATGTACATTAATGGCCAAAGACCACACAAGGAAACAAAATACACACAAACAAGATATATCACACAATATGGTCCAAGTGGACAAAGTGAAAAGGAATTAATATAAACAATTAGAATGGTATGAATAATGGCAAATGAATATAGCTTAAAAATCAAAGTGCATTAAAAGTAAATGGCTTGAAATTAAATGTTAGTTGTTAATGAATGAGAAGTTAGTATTGTTTTTGCCTTTTTTTAAGTCATTCTTCGGAGAACAGTCAACCCACTTATCACAAGCATGGATCCTTGAACCTATACATCTTCCAAAGGAAGGAAAAAAGGCCAAGTTTCCATACAATACCATGAAAGAGGGGAGACTTATAATCTGACTTACTAGAATGTTATGCCTTTTGTATCAAAAATTTAGCGCTATGTTAAGCAATCGTAATTGGACTTATGTAGAAGTCACAACTATTTGAGGTCGGACGATAGAATTTTGGTGTTAATGCATGTTGGAGACATAGTATAATGGACTATGCTCATGAAACATAACACACACAAAAAAGAATATGCAAAGGAGGTGGCCTAATCTCATCCATACTTATGTTAATTTTTCAATCAACTAGCCTTAGGATTTAAAGACATCATAGACCAAATGAAATGGATGCATAAAGAAGGGGAATTAGATGAAGAGGGAGGGGAATGGATCAAAACTCAAATTGGTCAAAGGAGGACTTTTACCAAATTAAGACCATTCATTCATTTTGGGAGATGGAATGTACATTCCATCAATCCCCTAAATCCAATGATCTTAACCTAGCGAAGTTAAATCAACCTTGACCAAGGCCCAACAACATAAGTCAAACTTATATAAACCATCAAAATATCTCAACACAATTATTTGACATTTATTCAATTTAAAAAATATTAAAAATAAAGTAGTAAATTAAATATGGTTTTTCAAATTCCTAAAATCTCATCAAAACACCAAAGAAATGGCCATGAGATTTATCATGGTCAAACAAGGTCAAAGGACCTTGGAGAAAAAATATCAGAATTTTTAGAGACTTAAAAGTATTTTTAAACAATTAAAAATATTCACAAAATCAATTAAATCATGAAAGATATTAATAATGATCCAAAAATTAATTTTAATTCAAAATATGAAAGAGGAATTTATTTAAAAAATTTTGGTGAAACTCTCATATTTTTTGGATATTTATTAAAATTAATATAAATTAATGAAAATCAAATGAAATAAAATGAAAATGTAGACCACTTGATCTCCCTCGTTAATTGAGGTGACAGATCAAGTGGACAAAAACACGCGTTCCATGACGGAACTTAGTCAGTGCGCCACACGCATGGTAATCACATCCAACGCCCAAGATTAAAACATTTTAAATGAGATTAATGGCTCAGAACCTGTCCAGCACACCACCGGCGTTGGACCTCCGGTCACCTTCTCAGGTGAGGTCCACCGGACTGGTTCACTTATCACCATCAAGAAAATGAAAAAAGAGAACATGATCTGAAAGAAAAATGGCATAGAGCATGAACCTAACCTCAATTTTAACTAAATCCACACATTTAGAAAGATATGATGAGTTGAATTTTGAGGTGTGTCAACTGAGTTGCTTCGATTTAACCTCAAAGAAACTCAATCTTCTTGCCTACATTGGTAGGACTTCATACAACCAAAGATCCAAGAGAATTGATGAGAATCGAGTGAGAATCGATGAGAATAAGTTTTCTAAAGTTTACCTTCAATGCTATGTAGAAATGGATCTTGCTTGCTTCAAACTTGATCTGATCACACTTGAGAAGCTTGTAGAAGAGGTTTTGCAATGGTAAAAACCTTTGGATCCTAGAGTTTTTGAATCTCCAAACAGTGAGATTCAAACTCAATTTTCATGTTGAAAATTCTTAGGTTTTCCTTTGAATGGTGAGGGTTTCAATTAGGGGGCAAAGCTGGCGCGCAAGGTGTGTTTGAAATGAGCTCCAAGGGCCTGTATTTATAGCATTTGAGAGTGATATTTGCACACTTGAAAAATTGCTAAATTTGGACATGGTGGTGCACAAGCTTGCATGGGCGTGTACAGGCCCATGAAGCAATCCAAATTGATCCATGTACAACTGTTCTTAAGTTCAAATGAGGCTTGGATGTCAAGGCAATGTGAAATGGGATTTTGAGAATTTCATTTCTTCCAATGATACATCCCTATTAAGACCATGCTCAGCCCTAGCAACTCTCACCCAAAATGCATGAAATTGTGTTCTTTGGAAAGCTTAGATCAAGGGGAACAACTTTGATGTTGGACACTTTTTCATTTGGAACTTGGATCATGGTGAATTTTGAGGTGGAAGTTTGGAAATTTCAACATGTTGAAAAAATTTCTAAGTGTTAAGCCATATATCTCAATATTCCATCTTGCTTAACTTTTTATGTGAGCTTCAAATGAGAAAAGTGTCTTCATTAAAGTTGTAGCTCTTTCAAAGACCTTCAAAATTGTAACCATTTTCATGTCATTTGTGTTTAGAATGATAGAGTTATGCATTTTTGAAGTTGAGGAAAATAACTTGTTCAATGGTATAGGGCAAAAATGACCTATAATGTATCCTCATATGACATGCTCATAAAAGTTGAATTAGCTCCTACTCCAAACATCAAAGTTAAAGTAGACACCTTTAATTTTATTGTGAAACTTGGAAATATTTCATATCATAAGAGAAAGTTATGACCTTGGGAAGTTGACTTTTAAATTAGGGTTTAGACAAAATGACCTATAATGTTTCAACATAGAAAATGATTTTCCAAGCAAAACTAGCTCTATGTCTCAATATGAAATTTGTTTGGAATGTCATTTATAGTAACTTTTCTCGAGGAATAATTTTCATATGGTGAAAATTGTAGGAGATAAGGTCTAGGGAGACCCAACTTTGATCAGATGAACTCATCTGGCCAACCACCATCAACCAACTTGTTAACCTTTAATTCTATTGACTTTATAGGCTCATGGTAGACCATATATGCACAAGATGATGAATTTTGAAGTGTCCCTTGATAAATTTGATCAATTGGTGAGATAGCTTGTTCGAGAAGTTACTTAAGATACCCAGTCAAACTAGGGTTTCCAAGGAAAATCGCCTCCAAACTCTTGAAGAATACTTGGTCAATATAACATGTAGAGATAATTAGGACTCATATATGATGCTTTGAGACCTTGTGGACCAATATTTGATTATGTTCTTAGCCATGAGGGTCTTAAACCCTATGTGTGAACTTGCTAGATCAATGGTGATCATGCCCTACCTACAAAAGAGTTAGGCAAATACAAAGACATATTTTTGGTATTTTGGTTAGTAAAATGACAATATACAAGTATGATACAATCACATGGTGCTTGGTGATCTCTCCCCAAACAAACCCAATGAAAGAGGGGTAAGGAGGATGCCAAGGTGTGATCCCAATGTTAATGCATATGATGAGATAGCATGAGAGATCTTAGGGTCAAAATTGGGGTCTTACAAAATGAACTCAGCGTCTTCAAGAATATCTTGGTGATTTCCTTTTCCTCCAGAGGTTGACTAATCTGAGAAGCTAACTCCCTCCATCTTTTAGCATATTCTATGAATGTATCTTTGTCCTTATGAGACATCGACCTCAACTGATCCCTATTTGGTGCCATATCAACATTGTACTTATATTGTTTGACAAAGGCCTCACCCAAGTCGTTAAAAGTACGAACACTAGCACGGTCCAAGCCCATATACCATCTAAGGGAAGCTCCAGCCAAGCTATCTTGGAAGTAGTGAATAAGCAGTTGATCATTGTCGGTTTAAGTAGACATCTTTCTAGCATACATGACAATATGACTCAACGAACAAGTATTCCCTTTATATTTTTCAAAGTTTGGGACCTTGAACTTCACCCGAATTTTGACATTGGGCACTAGACACAGCTCTACAACACTCTTACCAAATAAATCCTTTCCTCTTAGGGTTTTCAATTCCCTGCACATCTCGAGAAACTGATCCTTCATCTCATCCATCTTTTCATAAACATTTGGACTTTCAGATGGCCAGAGTGGTAAATGGTTTCCTCAACACAAGGAAGAGTATGCATAATAGGATGAGGCATAGACAAGACTGGGACAGACGCCGGCACAGAAGCAAAGGTTGGCGCGTACCCTTTAGGTACAAAGTTTGGTGGCATTCCCCACGGGAACCCAAAAGGCATGGAAAGAACAAATTGGATAGTAATGATAGGCACATATGATGAAGCAAGCACTGGAATGGCAGTCCTCTAAGGAGAAGGAGTTGCAGGAGGTGAAGACGGTTAGTTCTGAGCAGCTATCACCGACTCCATCAAGGTTGTGAGTCTAGCAATTTCATCCTTCAGCTCTTTGTTTTCTTGTTCAAGGTACTCCATTCTCTTCAGTCGATTAGCTCGGGTGTTATAGTGATGAGTCATCTTGGCTGATACACAGAAGAAGAACTGATAAGGCACCCGACGGAAGAAACCTGTTGTGTAAATGATGCTTGAAATGCAATGTTTTTTATTGTTTTTAATTTTAAGGAACATATGAAGTCTCATTTGCAAATATTTTTGAATTAGTAATAACAATAATAAATAATAACAATTCAATTGACCATATAATCTCTTTTTATTCATAAAATTTGGAAGGATTACACCGAGTATAATTTCAGAAACCAAAATACAAATACAATAGAAAAGGAAAACATCATCCTAAGGATCCCTAGCAACTGCATCAGATGATTTGGCCAAGGGAGTATACTTCCTTCGGATGCGCCGAATCTCTAACTCAAAAGATGTCTTCATTTGAGCCTTCTCGAGGACAAGCTGTTCAACAATCTTCTTCCAAGCACCGGAAGGCTGAGGCATGCTAGAGGCAACTAATCCCTCTGGCTCTCTCTATCTCTTCACTGCATGTTCCTCAAGAATATCGATAAGTGCATCTTTGTATTTCGACTCAAGACGTAACTCCTCATGCTTTTGGTTTAAAGCATGGAATCTCTCTTCACACAAATCTCTCTCTTGCTTCATCTTGGCGAGTGCGTCTTCCAACTCCTCTACATCTTGGTTAGGGAGAGTTGATGGCTCAGCCACAACCATAGAGATAGGTCTCTCACAAGCGTACGGCATATTGAGCTTCAAAGCTCTCTTCTTCACCCAAATAGTGTAAGCTTCCAAAGCTACACAATTGTGTGGACCAAGCTCGCGTCTTCGTTTCCTACGCACATTGTGCCAAGCACGCGCCATCATATTCTTCAAAAGTTGGGAATCTTTACCCTCCTGATAGAATAAACCCTCTAACTGGATGTTATTAGGCTTATCTCTCAAGGGGAACCCAAGTTGACGACGGGTCAATGTTAGGTTGTAGTTTATTCCTCCTTGTGTACCAATGAGAGGCACATTAGAGAAGTCACCACAACTATCAATAATATACATGCTACCCAATGTTGAATCATACCAAACAATATCATCATTAGTGAGAGACATAAGTCTCTGGGACCACTGTAGACATCGTCGATTCTCCAAGAAAGTAGGCGTCTGAGGCAACAGGCCAGTTTTCCGGTATCTAGACCGAAGTGGCATTCAGGCCAGTTTTCCGGTATCCAGACCGAAGTGGCAATCTCCTCCAGAGTAGGGACCAAGATATAATCCGGGAATGTGAAACACCTCAATGGAGGGTCATAGAACTGTAGTAGTGTGAATAGGGCGTCATGTTGATCTTTGGAAAGAACCGTGACGAAACTTAGAATCAGACCGTAATCCTCTCGGAATCCTTCTAGAGAACCAGGATCCATTAACTGCATCAACTGTTGGATGGGCTCCAGACAGACCACCGGAAACTTGTAGGCGACAAGTCTCTTTCTGCCAATATCCATCTTAAGAGAACCAGAAAAACTCCGACTGGAATCAAGAAGAAGATGTAAACCCCCTTGAAATGGATAAACATGTGTTAAATGATATGAAAGCAAATGATGTGATGATGTGAATGCAATGCAGTGGCATGTCAATCAGGATTGCTGTATCTGCTTGAACATCTGTCGGGTTACACTGTCTGAAGAGAAAACCACTGAGGAATATAATACAAGATCAAAGCTCTGCTCCAAAAAACCGGGTTGGTTGGAGGTTAAGGTTTCCTGAATTTAGCCCGCCCCTCACTGGTAGGTTCTAAGAACAGAAGTTCGTCAACTTCAGCCCTTCAGTCGCGAATAATACGTTTACCACTGAAGGTTTGGCATTATTAAGGGATAAAATACCTCCACTGACTCCCCTCAACAGGACATCCTAAAGCAAGTTCCCAGTCTCGGGGTCCTCGGATTGATCAGCGAGAATGCGCCCACCAGAGCTAACATAATCACGTCTCGGAGGAGAGGCCTCGACTGAGTCCTCGGAAAATGGTCACCAGAGTCGACGATTTCTAAAGGAACATCATGTCGTTACGGAACATCCGTAGGACATAATATATCCAAGAGAAACCTCGTCTGGGTGTGGTTCTTCACGAACGACTTAACGTAGCAACATGCCACGCAAGCCTCATGATCATCCACTCTAAAACCTGTGTGTACACTCAAGCCTGGGTAATGGGCTTATCTCTCGTAGAACATCCCATCCCAACAAACAAACAACAGCTCCAACAGATACAGCAGATGAATGCAAGCAAGTAAGTAAATAAATGTACAAAAGCATGAACATCCAATAAACAAGAAATCACACGAGCTAGGAGGGACTCGCTTAGGGAAGATGGACCAGCAAGAGGTCAACTTCTTAAGTCCCCAGCAGAGTCGCCAGCTGTCGCAACCTGAAAAATACAGTGCGCGAAAAAAACAAACGGCGAAAGAAAATGACAGAAGAGTCGCCACCGTGCGTTATTCATCCCAAAGGAGGGAAAGGAAACGCTCGAAGTAAACCTGAAAAAGGAAAGGACAAGACGGGGTCTCGCAACCAAATCTTGGGTTCGGGAGTCGATTATGCGAAGGGAAGGTATTAGCACCCCTACGCATCCATAGTACTCTACGGGATCCACTTTTGTGGTTTTCGTCTAAAGGGTGTGGGTTTACCTAATGTGTTTATTTACTAAAAAGGTTAAGATAAATGACTTACGCGAATGTCGCATCCACTGCATACGTATCTCATCTGAATATGAGAATCAGAGTCTTCGTAGCTCGGCTGACCTATGGGTTGGGGGATGTGTGCTCGCTAAGACATCGCGTCTTATGCCTACGTATCTCATCTGGAATGAGAATCAGAGCAAGCCGTAGTTCGGCTAACTACGGGGTTGTGGA
Source organism: Lathyrus oleraceus (assembly GCF_024323335.1). Classification (NCBI taxonomy): domain Eukaryota; kingdom Viridiplantae; phylum Streptophyta; class Magnoliopsida; order Fabales; family Fabaceae; genus Lathyrus; species Lathyrus oleraceus. The sequence continues at coordinate 425,242,120 of NC_066583.1, forward strand.
TTGGGTTTTGGACGAACGACGTCACTACGCAATCTACTGGATGCTCGACCTTTGGAGACTTACTCGCCTATAGTAGAAGGAGTAAACGTGTGTTATGGAGAAGAAAAATCAATGAAGGGTTTGTTTGCATTGTAGGAACGCGCATGCAAAAGGGTAATGAGGATAAGACCTCATAGCTCTTAACCCTGGACAAAGGAACCTGCATAAAGTAAACACGAAAACATTGCCTCCTATCGAGGTCTTCCAGCTAGGAAAGCAGTAAAATGCGGGAAAAATGTAAAAGTACCACACGGATAAAGATCCGAAGTAACAGCAATTAAAGGAACGATAAACCCTGAGATCCTTCCAAGCTAACATCATCAAAGAAAGTGGGTCAGTACAGGTAATCGGAATGAACCTCCAGGGGGTATCCCACAAATAAAGTGGGAAACCACGCAAGTTATCCCTGCAAACGTCATGTGAGCCCTCACAAAAAAAAACTCAACAAACAGGTTAGAGAAACAAAATAGGGTAACCAAGAGTTGCCCCTAAATCAAAATGTAACCACATGAATAATTCCATCAAAATTCACAAAAAGCTCACAAAAAGCAACCAAGGGTAGGAGGCCTAAACCTCTTGTCAAACACATGCATCAAAAGGGTATCAAATTCACCCATAATACCTCATACATTCAGAGCATTCAAATTAAAGGCATAAAGATGATGGATATAGGGCAAACCTGATTGGAGCGCTTGATTGAAATTGAGTTGCACCCGTGAGGTTTACAAAACAATCTTTAGGGTTTATGTGAGGCAGAGGTGATTCTGTGCAGTTGAGTTCCCTTCAGGGTTTGGAGGCTGCTCTAAACTCTATTAGTTCTTCTCTCACTATCTTTTTCCTCAGGGTTTTGTTCCAAGGAAACCTCAGAGTATTTTGCTTTCTTTTTTCAAGTGAAGCCTTGGTATTTATAGACTGAATTCCATGGCTTTGTGGGCTCAAATGAGGGAGACCCAAGTCCAAAAAATTTGTTATATTTTATTTATTTATTTAATTAATTTTATTTATTTATTTTTAACTTCTTTTTTTTTTTTGGATCTAATTCTGATTGACATGATGAAATGCAATGTATCTAATGTTAAATGACCTAAAAATGAATGCATGCATGAGGTGTAAAGCGTATGCTTCCAGGAAAAATGAAGGGTAAATTTTGGGGTATTACAGCTGCCCCTATTCAATCAACTGGAGACCCGGAAAGAAGATGGCAGCTGCTTTCGTACTTTCGAGGTATCAAGGGATTGAATAAAATAAAAGCCCAAAAATTTGCACTGAAGTGAAGTGAAGTGACAATGCCTATCAGAATCGGCAAAGAGGTGGCCTTGAAAGAAGAATCAGTCTGGTACGGTGAGAGTCAGTCTGAATATCGAAAAAGAATGTTAAACTGGATACCAAAATAAATGGTAACACAGAACTAACCATGGCCTGAATGCCGCTCATCAGTCTGAATACTGGAAAGGACTTCGATCTGAACATCGGAAAATTGGCCTGAATGCCACAAGTCGCATCGACCTGAACGTCGGAAACTTCTTCGATCTGAACATCGGAAAGACTTGGCCTGAATGCCACTTCGATCTGAATATCGGGAAAATTGGCCTGAATGCCACTTCGATCTGAATATCGGAACACTGGCCTGAATGCCACTTCGATCTGAATATCAGAACACTGGCCTGAATGCCACAAGTCGCATCGACCTGACCGTCGGAAACTTCTTCGATCTGAACATCGGAACACTGGCCTGAATGCCACTTCGGTCTGGATACCGGAAAACTGGCCTGAATGCCACTTCGGTCTGGATACCGGAAAACTGGCCTGAATGCCACTTCGGTCTGGATACCGGAAAACTGGCCTGAATGCCACTTCGGTCTGGATACCGGAAAACTAGCCTGAACGCCACAAGTCGCATCGACCTGACCGTCGGAAACTTCTTCGATCTGAACATCGGAACACTGGCCTGAATGCCACTTCGGTCTGGATACCGGAAAACTAGCCTGAACGCCACAAGTCGCATCGACCTAACCGTCGGAAACTTCTTCGATCTGAACATCGGAACACTGGCCTGAATGCCACTTCGGTCTGGATACCGGAAAACTGGCCTGAATGCCACTTCGGTCTGGATACCGGAAAACTGGCCTGAACGCCACTTCGGTCTGAATACCAGAAACTTCATGCCTGTCAGCATTGGCAGAAATAGGGAAAGATAATAGAGGCGGCGCATGGGCCAATGACACTTGCTGGGGATAACAAAGGTAAGTCATGAACAATCTTCAGTCTGAGTACTGGAAACAACTTCTAGCTTATCACTTGGGATACCGAGAATGTTTTATGCTTACGTGCGTATGTTTGAATCTTTCAATGGCGTAATGCTCCATGAAAATGGAAATGCTACGCGATTTGGGAGGATGCAGTGCAATATGATTCTACATGCAGGGATGCAAAATGCTGGGTAGAATGCCAAGCTGAGGCAAGGGGATCTACTGGGGAAATGATCACCATCTTTTGGACCCTGGCAAGGCTGTTGGAGATGCACGGCGCAAAGAATTCTTGGGGAAATGACCCGCCACACGGTGTTCTAGCAATGACGAAATACCGAGATTCTGACTGGGGAGAGAACGACACTGAAAACCTGCTGTTGGGGAAAGCGATAGTGGTTCTGGCAATCACGATCTGCGAGAGATGACTCAGTAGGGGAAGCAAACACTGATACGGTACTGAGGTTCTGCTTCAAGGAAAGAAACCATGGATCTGGCATTGGGATTATCGATCTGGCCTCGAACTCTAAGGAGCAGCCACTTCTGCTGGGAAGATACAGTCTGGCACTGTCAACTCCGCTGGGGGTATACAATCTGGCACTGTCAACTCTACTGGGGAGTGTATGTCCTGAAACAAACGCTTGGGGAAGTACATTGGTGAGAACCTGCTGGGGATTGAAGAATCCAACACTCTGATCAGCTCTGCAGGGATAAGACACCAGATTCGTCTGTTGGCGACTTCACTGGGGAAGATATTCACGATCATCTGCAGGGGATTTTAAGGAAATGCCCCGAGGGTATCTGTTCTGAATAGACGATCCAAAGCACTTAAAATTTACAGCAATTTTAAATGTTTATTAAGCATGTACCTGTAAAGCCCTTATGTGTCATGATGCAATGTTTATCAAAAATTCGGACGTCATTTTTGCAAACAAAACAGTAAAATGAAAACAGAGATATACTGAATAACATGATTTTATTGATTGAATGGCCTCTGAATAGGCATTTACATCAGGAAGCAATCCCTGGAAAGAGGTAATCGCACAAAAGATAAAAACATAAATTAATCTAATGGCAATGTGAAATGGATTTCTATTGGGTTCCAATTCTGCTATGACTTGCCCGTCTTCAAGATCCTCCAGATGATCAGCCTTCTGAAAAGGTGATTGGACTGTTTCCTACCTTTCGAAAATTTCCAGTCATCGACATGAGATGAGATTCAGAACTAACTCAGAACGCAGTCATTCGCTTAATCCCTAAATTTTTCCTAGATCGCCCTTTTCGGGTTTTCAATCCACCGGGATACCCATTTTTGCCTAAGTTGCCTTTTCAGGTTTTCAACTTACCGGGTGTACGATCTTTTCATTTTTAATCCCTAATTTTTGCCCGAACCTTTTCATTTTCTTGGTTCGTCGGGATGCCCATTTTTGCCTGGACTATTCTTTTTACTGTCCAACGGGTCTATTTTATGCGAAGTATTTTTTTAACTGCGTCTGAGTTCACAGGGGAAGTGAAGTTTTCACCATCCATAGTTGCAAGCATTAAGGCCCCACCATAAAAAACCTTGGTGACAATATACGGTCCATCATAGTTAGGAGTCCACTTGCCCCTGTGATCTGTCTGAGGAGGAAGGATCCTTTTCAACACTAAATCTCCGACTTGGAAACAACGAGGACGCACTTTCTGATCAAAGACTCTCTTCATCCGACTCTGATACAACTGTGTAATACCCCAAAATTTACCCTTCATTTTTCCTGAAAAAAAAAGAAAAAAAAAACGAAAAAAAAAAAAAATTAATTTAATTAATTAATTAATTAAATAAAATAAATAAATAAATAAAATATAACAAATTATTTTGGACTTGGGTCTCCCTCATTTGAGCCCATTACCCACGAAAATCAGTCTATAAATACTGAAGTTTCAGTAGAGGAAAACACACTGGGAGTTACACTGGGAGATTCACTGGAGAAAGAAGGAAGAGAAGCAAAACCCTGAGGAAAAGATAGTGAGAGAAAAGCCAACAGAGTTCAGAGCAACCTCCAAACCCTGAAAGGAACTCAACTTGTAAACCTCACGGGCGCAACTCAATCAAGCTCTCCAATCAGGTTTGCCCTATATCCATCATCTTTATGCCTTTAATTTGAATGCTCTAAATGTATGAGGTATTATGGGTGAATTTGATACCTTTTTTGTGAGCCTTTTGTGAATTTTGATGGAATTATTCATGTGGTTACATTTTGATTTAGGGGCAACTCTGGGTTACCCTATTTTGTTTATTCTAACTTGTCTTGTGTTTCCATGGCATTGTTTTCTCTTGATTTCATCCTACTACTCTAACCCTTTGTCGAGTTTTGTGAGGGCTCACATGGCTTTCGCAGAGACACTCGCGTGGTTTCCCACTTTATTTGTGGGATACCCCCTGGAGTTTTATTCTGATTATTCGTGTTGACTGATTTCCTTTGACGGTCCAGCTGGAGACATTTCAGGGTTTCTTGCCCCTTTAACTGCTATAGCTTCGGATCTTTATCCGTGTGGTAATTTTTTCCCTTTCTCATACTTTATCGCTTTCTTAGCTGGAAGACCTCGATAGGAGGCAATGTTTGAGCCCCTTGGTGGCATTTTACTTTGAGATACATGTTTTGTGTTTTGTATTCATATCCCTGCAGGTAGCGCGGTTCCTTCGTCAAGGACTGCCTTTTTGCCCTCGAGCATCCCAAACCCTAAAACCCAAAGCAACACGTTTACTCCTTCTACTACAGGCGAGTAAGTCTCCAAAGGTCGAGCATCCGGTAGATTGCGTAGTAACGTTGTTCGTCCAAAACCCAATCCATAACCCCGTAGTTAGCCGAACTACGGCTTGCTCTGATTCTCATTCCAGATGAGATACGTAGGCATAAGACGCGATGTCTTAGCGAGCACACATCCCCTTAACCCATAGGTCAGCCGAGCTACGAAGACTCTGATTCTCATATTTAGATGAGATACGTATGCAGTGGATGCGACATCCGCACGAGTCATTTCTCTTAACCTTTTTAGTAAATAAACACGTTAGGTAAACCCACACCCTTTAGACAAAAACTACAAAAGTGGATCCCGTAGAGTACTATGGATGCGTAGGGGTGCTAATACCTTCCCTTCGCATAACCGACTCCCGAACCCAAGATTTGGTTGCGAGACCCCGTCTTGTCCTTTCCTTTTTCAGGTTTACTTCGAGCGTTTCCTTTCCCTCCTTTGGGATGAATAACGCACGGTGGCGACTCTTCTGTCATTCTCTTTCGCCGATTGTTTTTTTCGCACACTGTATTTTTCAGGTTGCGACAGCTGGCGACTCCACTGGGGACTTTAAGAAGTTGACCTCTTGCTGGTCCATCTTCCCTAAGCGAGTCCCTTCTAGCTTTTGTAGTTTGTTTGTTTATTGGGTGTTCATGCTTTTGTACAGTTATTTATTTACCTGTTTACCTTATTACATTGTGTACATATCATTGTTGTATCTGTTGGCTGGCTATGGCTGCTTGGTGATCTTTGTGAGATGAGTTCTATACCCGAACTCGAGTGCACTTAAGATAGGAGAATGGCATAGTCCTGTCAACTTGTGTGGAGTATTCCTTAGCGAGTTGACTTGCAAGCCCATTCACTTGGTGGAGGTCATGTTGAGATCAATAATGTCACATAAGTAAGTTGTGGTTAGACATTACTTGTTCCAATATAGACCTAAGAAGCCAAGGACCTTAGTTTACCTAACCCATCTTGGCCTATTCGTAGGACGTAGTGCGAAAGTCGTTCAAATGTAAGATTTGATACGATTGTTACGCGATACTACACTCATAAGAGTCTCTCTTGAGAATATTGTTGGAATACGAGTAGTCGTTCCTCTAATAATATCCGAAAGATGGGATTATGACTATGGGAACCTTTTTGTAGAACATGTTTGGCAGGTTTAAACCTTAGTACACTCCTTTTGAGTGGTTCTTAACCTAAAATCCATGCTCGTGACTTGCGACAAACCCTTGATTCATGGTTGATCCGATCAGGTATCCTTAATACCAATGAAACTCGGGTGTTGATAAGGTGTAAACCATAATCCGCCAAAATGGATGGTTGATATTAAGGATAACATGATCCATCCCATGACCTTTGTTTGGTGTGCTCTTAATTTCTCTCCAGACAGTGCAACCTGATAGATGTTCAAGCAGATATAGCAATCCTGATTGACATGCCACTGCATTGCATTCACATCATCACATCATTTGCATTCATATCATTTAACACATGTTTATCCTTTTCAAGGGGGTTTAAATATTCTTCTTGATTCTAGTCGGGGTTTTCTTCTTACGCTGTTTATCAAATGTGAGACTGGAATCAAGGAGGTAGAATACCTTTTGGAATTGATAAACATGTCATTGCATTTGCATAGTCATCCGCATGTCTTGCATAACAGGTACCGCCACAGTGTTCTCAGTTTGTTTGGTGTCCCACTAGCAGGATAGCAGACTCAGGCATTCATCGATACGGTACCCGAAGGAATCAACAGAGAGCAATGGAGAGCCTACAAGCAGAGCTCGCCGAGATGAAGATTCGCATGAATCAATTCATGGATTTGGTTCAAGGGGTGGCTCAAGGACAGCAGGAGCTTAGATTGTTGGTACAGAGGGATCCCCCTATTACTCAACCGGAGACGTTGGCTGATCCTCCAGCTGGAGAGGCTAATGGTCCCAATGGACCAGGGCCTATCCCGATCCCGCGTATCAACCTAGATCAACAACCCATTCAGGATGGTCAGGATGATCAGTTCCCTTTGCTTCAGGAAGACTTTGGCATGGACCCCATGTTTAAAAGATTGGAAGAGAGGTTGAAAGCAGTGGAAGGACAGAATCTTCTGGGAGTAGATGTTGCTGACTTGGGGCTGGTCCCAGGTGTGCGAGTGCCACCGAAATTCAAGGTCCCGATATTTGACAAATACAATGGCAGCTCTTGCCCCAAAACTCACGTGCAAGCCTATTTCCGTAAAATGGTTGCATACTCTGACGACGAGAAGCTACTTATGTACTTCTTCCAGGACAGCCTGGCTGGGGCATCCTTGGAATGGTATATGAGGCTGGACAGAGCCCACATCCGTTGCTGGAGGGATTTGGCGGAGGCTTTCGTGAAGCAGTACCAGTATAATGCAGACATGGCTCCGGACAAAACTCAACTTCAGAATCTGTCTCTTAAAAGCAATGAGTGCTTCAGGGAATACGTTCAACGCTGGAGGGATACAGCTTCCCGTGTTCAGCCTCCTATGTTGGAAAAGGAAATGGCCAACATGTTCATGAATACGCTGCCTGGACCTTATCTGGAGCGTCTGGTGGGGTGCAATGCTTCCAACTTTGCTAATGTGGTCTCTACCGGAGAAAGGGTAGAGAATTACCTAAAGACCTATAAGAGCCAAAATGGAGTTGGATCCTCATCAGGGGTGAAGAAGCCGTTCATTCAGGGACAGAAGAGGAGAGAAGGGGATGCAAGTGCCATATCTTATTATCATAACAGGGATAACCGGAGGAATAATTTTCAGAATTATCATCAGCAACCGTATGTTGCGGCTGTGACCATTCCAGCTGCAGCACCACTACAACAACAACAATCACAACGTCAACCAGCTCAGTATCAACAGCAGCAACAACCGGGTAACAGACCCGCTTATCAACAGAGGCAAAGGATGATGGACCGGCGTTTCGACACCCTTCCAATGTCGTACGCCCAGTTGCTTTCTAGTCTTCAACAACTACAACTTGTGCAATTGCGCACTCTGGCTCCTCCTGTTGGTAGACTTCCGGTGGGTTACGACGCCAACGCTAGGTGTAGCTTCCACTCTGGGGCACCTGGCCACAATATTGAGAACTGCAAAGCTTTTAAGCACGTAGTTCAGGACCTCATAGATTCAAAGGCCATCGACCTTGCACCAGCTCCGAATGTCGTCAACAATCCCATGCCCCAGCATGGTGGTGCGAACGTTAATTTGGTAGAGGGAGAAGCCAAGTCCATTAAGGATGTGTTGAAGTTGAAGACTCCATTGTTGGATATCAAAGGATGCTTGCTGAAGGCCGATGTCTTCCCCGGTTGTGGGAAGGGTTGTTTGGATTGTGCTACTCAGGGCGGAGGTTGTTTGAAGCTACAGCAGGGTATCCAGGCCTTGCTCGACAAAGGTATCCTCCAGGTTGAAGATTTGTCTGTCCAAGAGTCTGTGGAAGAGGTTAAAGCGGGTGCCTCTATCTCATCCTTTAAGCAGGCACGGGCCGTGGTGGATTCAGGTGTTGCTCCCGGTTGGGGGCGTCTGTTGGAATTACCATTGAAAGAAGATAAGTTCGGGATTGGGTATCAGCCAGCTCTAACTTCTACAACTTCAACACTTCAGACTCATCAGGGGCCGATCACTTTCTCCAGTGCTGGCATCATTCAGTATGGTCAAGTCTCTGCAGTCAACGAAGAAGAGGGGGATAGTGATTGTGACATTGACAATTGGGTGCGTCCGAAGATCCCGGGTGAAGTCATCAACAATTGGTCTTCTGAAGAGATTATCCAAGTCACTCTTCTTGAAGAGTAATTTTCTTTGTTTATTCATGCATATCCAAGTCTTACGTTCCGCCCAGGGCGTAATGACTCATTGTAGGGCCCATCAATGTGACGCTTACATTTTTTATCATAAATAAAGGACGTCTTTTTGCATTCAAATATTTCGTTCCCTGTCTTTCTATTTTTGCAGTTTTTCAAAATAAATAAAAATTAAAAAAATGGTAATGTTTCGTTTAGTTTTCACTTCTTGTTCACACTCATAAGCACATACCATCACTCATGCAGATGCACATCACCGGATCCTATTGATAACGGTTCTGCTATGGCTCGTTTCGACTTTGAAAATCCAATCTTTCAAGCTGAAGAAGAGGGTGATGAAGACTGTGAACTCCCTGAAGAACTTACCAGGTTATTAAAACAAGAGGAAAGGGTTATTCAACCGCATCAAGAGTCTGTTGAAGTGATTAATCTCGGCACCGAGGACACCAAGAGAGAAATCAAGATAGGGGATGCTTTAGAAGACAATGTGAAGAAAGGGCTGATTGAATTGCTGCAAGAATACGTTGACATCTTCGCCTGGTCTTATCAGGATATGCCTGGGCTGGACACAGACATCGTGGTGCACCGCTTGCCTCTCAAAGAAGGTTGTCCTCCGGTCAAGAAGAAGCTCAGAAGAACAAGACCAGAGATGGCTGTCAAGATAAAGGAAGAAGTGCAAAAGCAGTTCGATGCAGGGTTTCTAGCAGTCACCAATTATCCGCCATGGGTTGCAAACATCGTCCCAGTACCTAAGAAGGACGGAAAGGTATGGATGTGTGTCGACTACCGGGATCTGAACAGAGCTAGCCCTAAAGATGATTTCCCATTACCTCACATCGACGTTTTGGTGGATAATACAGCTCAGTTCTCGGTATTCTCCTTCATGGATGGCTTTTCTGGCTATAACCAAATCAAGATGGCACCAGAAGACATGGAAAAGACAACTTTCATAACCCCATGGGGCACCTTCTGCTACAAGGTGATGCCGTTTGGTCTGAAAAATGCCGGAGCAACATATCAGCGAGCAATGGTGACTCTGTTCCATGATATGATTCATCATGAAATCGAGGTTTATGTGGACGATATGATTGCCAAATCTCAGACAGAAGAAGAACATTTGTTGAATTTGCAGAAACTGTTTGAGCGTTTGAGGAAATTCAAACTGAGACTTAATCCGAATAAGTGCACTTTCGGGGTGAGATCGGGAAAATTGCTGGGTTTTATTGTTAGCGGAAAAGGGATTGAGGTGGATCCTGACAAAGTAAAAGCAATACAGGAAATGTCTGAGCCAAGAACAGAGAAGCAAGTCCGTAGTTTCTTAGGGAGGTTGAACTACATTGCAAGGTTCATCTCTCACCTAACAACCACGTGTGAGCCAATTTTCAAATTGCTGAGGAAGGATCAGGCTATCAGGTGGAATGAAGATTGTCAAAGGGCTTTCGAGAAGATAAAAGAGTATCTACAGAAACCTCCGATCCTTATACCTCCAGTTCCTGGGAGACCTCTGATAATGTACCTATCAGTGACTGAGAACTCGATGGGGTGTGTATTGGGACAGCATGACGAGTCTGGTCGAAAAGAGCATGCCATATACTACCTTAGCAAAAAGTTTACCGACTGTGAAATCAAATATTCGCAGCTTGAGAAAACTTGCTGTGCTTTGGCCTGGGCTGCTCGCCGACTGAGGCAGTATATGTTGAACCATACTACCTTGTTGATTTCTAAGATGGATCCAGTGAAATACATATTCGAGAAGCCAGCTCTCACCGGAAGGGTCGCTCGTTGGCAAATGATTTTAACAGAGTATGATATTCAGTACACATCACAGAAGGCCATCAAAGGGAGTATTCTGTCAGACTACCTTGCCGAGCAACCGATTGATGATTATGAGCCAATGAAGTTTGAATTCCCTGATGAAGACATCATGTTCCTCAAGATGAAAGACTGTGAAGAGCCAGTTGTTGAGGAGGGACCTGATCCAAACGAAAAGTGGACTTTGTTGTTTGATGGGGCTGTCAATGCTAGAGGTAGTGGAATTGGCGCTGTCATTACTACTCCGAAGGGTGCCCACATGCCTTTCACCACTCGTTTGACTTTTGAGTGCACAAATAATGAAGCTGAGTACGAGGCCTGTATCTTGGGTATTGAGCAAGCCATTGATCTGAGAATCAAGACTCTGGACATCTTCGGAGATTCAGCTCTGGTGATCAATCAAGTGAATGGTGATTGGAATACTCTTCAGCCCACTCTGGTCCCCTACAGAGATTACACGAGAAGACTTTTGACTTTCTTCACAACGGTAAAATTGTATCATATACCTCGTGATGAGAACCAGATGGCAGACGCACTTGCTACTCTATCCTCCATGATCAAGGTAATTCGTTGGAACCATGCTCCCAGGATCGATGTGATGCGCCTTGACAGGGCCGCGTATGTGTTTGCTGCTGAACTGGTAGTCGATGACAAGCCCTGGTATTACGATATCAATGCTTTTTGAAGAATCAAGAGTACCCTGCAGGGGCATCCAACAATGACAGAAAGACTTTGAGAAGATTGGCAGGCAGTTTCTTCTTGAACAAAGACGATGTGCTGTATAAGAGGAACTTCGACATGGTTTTGCTCAGATGCGTGGACAGACACGAGGCGGACATGTTAATGCAAGAAGTTCATGAAGGTTCCTTCGGTACTCATGCCGGCGGACATGCAATGGCTAAGAAATTGTTGAGAGCGGGTTATTATTGGATGACCATGGAATCAGATTGTTTCAAGTATGCTCGGAAGTGTCATAAGTGCCAGATTTATGCTGATAAGGTGCATGTACCGCTGAATCCTCTGAATGTGATGTCTTCGCCGTGGCCATTTGCCATGTGGGGCATTGACATGATTGGAAAGATTGAGCCGACTGCTTCCAATGGGCATCGCTTCATCCTTGTTGCCATCGACTATTTCACCAAGTGGGTCGAGGCAGCGTCGTTCGCGAATGTCACCAGACATGTGGTTGCCCGTTTCATCAAGAAATAAATCATTTGTCGCTATGGGATTCCCGAAAGAATCATTACTGATAATGGTTCTAATCTCAACAACAAAATGATGAAGGAGTTGTGTCAGAACTTCAACATTCAGCATCACAACTCTTCCCCTTACCGCCCTAAGATGGACGGCGCTGTTGAGGCGGCAAATAAGAACATAAAGAAGATTGTGCAGAAGATGGTCGTCACGTACAGAGATTGGCATGAGATGCTACCTTTCGCCTTGCATGGGTACCGTACTTCGGTACGTACATCGACCGGGGCAACCCCCTACTCCCTTGTGTATGGTATGGAAGCAGTCCTACCTGTTGAAGTGGAGATCCCTTCTCTAAGAGTCTTGTTGGATATCAAGCTAGACGAAGCTGAATGGATTCGGACAAGGTTCAATGAGTTGAGTCTTATCGAAGAGAAGCGAATGGCAGCCATTTGTCATGGGCAGTTGTATCAGAGTCGGATGAAGAGAGCCTTTAATCAGAAAGTGCATCCTCGTTGTTTCCAAGTCGGAGATTTAGTTTTGAAAAGGATCCTTCCTCCTCAGACAGATCGCAGGGGCAAGTGGACTCCTAACTATGATGGACCGTATATCGTCACCAAGGTTTTTGATGGTGGGGATTTAATGCTTGCAACTATGGATGGTGAAAACTTCACTTCCCCTGTGAACTCAGACGCAGTTAAAAAATACTTCGCATAAAATAGACCCGCTGGACAGTAAAAAGAGTAGTCCAGGCAAAAATGGGCATCCCGACGAACCAAGAAAATGAAAAGGTTCGGGCAAAAATTAGGGATTAAAAATGAAAAGATCGTACACCCGGTAAGTTGAAAACCTGAAAAGGCAACTTAGGCAAAAATGGGTATCCCGGTGGATTGAAAACCCGAAAAGGGCGATCCAGGCAAAAGTTAGGGATTAAGCGAATGACTGCGTTCTGAGTAGTTCTGAATCTCATCTCGTGCCAATGACTGGAAATTTTTGAAGGATAGGAAACAATCCAATCACTCTTTCAGAAGGCTGATTATCTGGAGGATCTTGAAGACGAGCAAGTCATAGCAGAATTGGAACCTAATAGAAATCCATTTCACATTGCCATTAGATTAATTTCTGTTTTTATCTTTTGTGCGATTACCTCTTTCCAGGGATTGCTTCCTGATGTAAATGCCTATTCAGAGGCCATTCAATCAATAAAATCATGTTATTCAGTATATCTCTGTTTTCATTTTCATTTTACTGTTTTGTTTGCAAAAATGACGTCCGAATTTTTGATAAACATCGCATCATGACACGTAAGGGCTTTGCAGGTACCCGCTTTAACCTCTTCCACCGGAGTTGCATCCTTGATTTGAACTGACTCAAAAGCCTGACACAGAGTCTCATGAATTTCACCTTCTACTTCTACATACTTGAATGTAGACAGGTTACTGACCAGGATGTCCTCCTCACCACAGACGGTGATAATTCGTCCGTTGACCGAAAACTTAATCTTCTGATGTAGAGTTGAAGAGACTGCCCCAGCATTATGGATCCAAGGACGACCCAGCAATCAACTGTAGGAAGGACTGATATCCATCACGTAGAAGACATTGTTGAAGGTTTGTGATCCAATCAGAATTGGCAATTCTACCTCTCCAAACACCGATCTCTTAGAACCATCGAAGGCTCTCACAATAAGATCTGAAGGTTTCAAGACCAAACCCTCTACTTCTAACTTCGACAGGGCTCTCTTGGGTAGCACATTGAGAGAGGAGCCTGTATCCACCAGAACATGCGATAGCACAGTGTCTCTGCATTCCAACGAGATGTGCAGAGCCTTGTTATGATTCCGTCCGGCTGGTGTCAAGTCAGAATCGGTGAAACCCAACCCATTGCCTGCATGCACATTGGCGACGATCCCTTCTAGTTGGTTTACCGAGATTTCTTGAGGTACACATGCAGCATTAAGAACCTTCAGAAGTGCCTCCCTGTGTGCCTCTGAATACAACAGGAGTGAGAGAATGGATATCTTGGACGGAGTCTGAATCAACTGATCGACTACCTTGTAGTCGCTTTTCTTTATGATTCTCAGAAGCTCGTCCACATCCTTTGCAAAAGTGGGCTCAGAACCATCCTGGGGTGCAGAGGTACCCTCATTCACGACTTGCTTGTCTTTGGTTTTCGCCACACCATCAGCATTATCATCTTGGGTAACCGGTGGTGAGAACAATCTACCACTCCTGGTGAATCGGCCGATTCCACCGACATTATCCACTACGGGACCGTCAAGTTCAGGCTTTTGATCCTCTTCTATTTTCAGTGGCCGTTCCACCTTATGATCGTGCGTATACACACTCCCCCCATAATGCCACGGAATGGCCCTTTCACTGGTGAAAGGTAAAGGACCAGGGGTTGTGATGGTCATAGTAGATCGTCGCACTGGTGGCACGGGTTGCGCTTCTGGAACACTGATCTGATTAGTTGGGTAGAAAATAGTGATAGTAGCAATATCACAGTCGTACTCAGAAATCTCATTCATTGAAATGCAAGCATCCGAAACATCGGAATCAAGTTCAATTACATCAGGATCATCCACATTGGAAAAAATAAATACATCATCATGGATTACAGAATCAGTAGGAACAACATCTGCGAATTCATCAGTAGCATCTTCAAACCCTTCTTCCTCAACCCCTTCCACAAACTCTTGGACAGAAAAATCTTCAACCTGGAGGATACCTTTGTCGAGCAAGGCCTGGATACCCTGCTGTAGCTTCAAACAACCTCCACTCTGAGTGGCACAATCCAAACAACCCTTCCCACAACCGGGGAAAACATCGGCCTTCAGTAAGCATCCTTTGATATCCAACAATGGAGTCTTCAACCTCAACACATCCTTAATGGACTTGGCTTTTCCCTCTATCATGTTAACGTTCGCACCACCATGCTGGGGCATGGGATTGTTAACGACATTCGGAGCCGGTGCAAGGTCGATGGCCTTTAAATCTATGAGGTCTTGAATTACATGCTTAAAAGCTTTGCAGTTCTCAATATTGTGGCCAGGTTCCCCAGAGTGGAAGCTACACCTAGCGCTGGCGTCGTAACCCACCGGAAGTCTACCAATAGGAGGAGCCAGAGTGCGCAGTTGCACAAGTTGTAGTTGTTGAAGACTAGAAAGCAACTGAGCGTACGACATTGGAAGGGTGTCGAAACGCCGGTCCATCATCCTTTGCCTCTGTTGATAAGCGGGTCTGTTACCCGGTTGCTGCTGCTGTTGATACTGAGCTGGTTGACGTTGTGATTGTTGTTGTTGTAGTGGCGCTGCAGCTGGAATGGTCACAGCCGCAACATACGGTTGCTGATGATAATTCTGAAAATTATTCCTCCGGTTATCCCTGTTCTGATAAGAAGATATGGCATTTGCATCCCCTTCTCTCCTCTTCTGTCCCTGAATGAACGGCTTCTTCACCCTTGATGAGGATCCACCTCCACTCTGGCTCTTATAGGTCTTTAGGTAATTCTCCACCCTTTCTCCAGTAGAGACCACATCAGCAAAGTTGGAAGCATTGCACCCCACCAGACGCTCCAGATAAGGTCCAGGCAGCGTATTCATGAACATGTTGGCTATTACCTTTTCCAACATAGGAGGCTGAACACGGGAAGCTGTATCCCTCCAGCGTTGACCGTATTCCCTGAAGCACTCATTGCTTTTAAGAGACAGATTCTGAAGTTGAGTTCTGTCCGGAGCCATGTCTGCATTATACTGATACTGCTTCACGAAAGCCTCTGCCAAATCCCTCCAGCAACGGATGTGGGCTCTGTCCAGCCTCATATACCATTCCAAGGATGCCCCAGCTAGGCTATCCTGGAAGAAGTACATAAGTAGCTTCTCGTCATCAGAGTATGCAACCATTTTACGGAAATAGGCTTGCACGTGAGTTTTGGGGCAAGAGCTGCCATGGTATTTGTCAAATATCGGGACCTTGAATTTCGGTGGCACTCTCACACCTGGGACCAGCCCCAAGTCAGCAACATCTACTCCCAGAAGATTCTGTCCTTCCACTGCTTTCAACCTCTCTTCCAATCTTCTAAACATGGGGTCCATGCCAAAGTCTTCCTGAAGCAAGGGGAACTGATCATCCTGACCATCCTGAATAGGTTGTTGATCTAGGTTGACATGCGGGATCGGGATAGGCCCCGGTCCATTGGGACCATTAGCCTCTCCAGCTGGAGGATCAGCCAACGTCTCCGGTTGAGTAATAGGGGGATCCCTCTGTACCAACAATCTAAGCTCCTGCTGTCCTTGAGCCACCCCTTGAACCAAATCCATGAATTGATTCATGCGAATCTTCATCTCAGCGAGCTCTGCTTGTAAGCTCTCCATCGCTCTCTGTTGATTCCTTCGGGTACCGTATCGGTGAATGCCTGAGTCAGCTATCCTGCTAGTGGGACACCAAACAATATGAGAACACTGCAGCGGTACCTGTTATGCAAGATATGACAATGAATATGTAAATGCAATGCCATGTTTATCAAATCCAAAAGGTATTCTACCCCCTTGATTCAAGTCTCACATCAGGCGAATAGTGCAAGAAGACTGAGTCATGGATAAACTTCTGAGATCAAGATGCAACAAAGGGAAACCAACATACAAATGAGTTCCAGGAAAGGGGCCTTAGCCGAAAGTACATCAAAAGAGGATCCCCACAACAAGCCTGTGGATTATCACTACACAGCAACAAAACAAAAAGTAAAGGGAGGAACATAAACCAGGGATCAGACTCCTGTATACAACCCATAAGGACTGCTCCTCACTTCATCCAGTAATGCCACCGTGTCGGGATGATCTGGAGATTCTGTCAAATGCCGGATAAGCAGATTCCTCTTGTGAATGATCCCATCCAGTTCGTTGATATGCTCTCTGTAGTAATTCCCATCATCTTCTCCGAATACCTCTTCAAGTCTGGATTTCTTCAAACCTGCCAACACCTTGAGTTCTTCAATCTGTCCTCGAGCCTCATGGAGTTGATCTGTGATGTAGCCATTAGTAGAACGGGCGCACAGAAGCTCATTGTTTTTCCCCTTCAGCAAAGTCGTCAATTTCTCTATCTGACCAGTCAGTTCGGCTACTGTCTCCTCCTCCTTTGCCTTCCGAGAAGTTGAAAATGCATCCCATTGCTCCTGCCACCCAGCTAATTTACCATGAGCATCTACTAACTGCTGCTTGACTCGCCTCAACTCAGAACTGGATGATCTCAAGGCTTCGTCTATCTTCCTAAAGAAGTCCGCCTCCACAGCAAATCTCCTCTCTGCTTCCTTTTGCACTCTGACGGCTACCCCCTTCTGATATTCTGCCTCCTGGAATTGACGCATACAGTCTTGCAAATTCTCGCTTAACTCTGAGTTCTTGGTTTGAAGTCCCTCCATGGCACTCTTCAACTTGTCGTACTCCTCTCGGCTCACCATTGTCGACTGCTCAGGAGTAGGTGGATACAAAGGTTCTTCAATAGGGAACGGCAGACCAAACTCTTCGACTCTTCCTTGAAGCCACTCTTCATACCGAGGGTAAGTTCTACAATCTCCTTTTCCAAGGACGGTTCTTCCTCTCTTGATCACCTTGAGCCAGGCCTCAGCTGCCTTACGGGATACCGTCAAATCAGGCGAAGAATGGAAAAATAGAGATTCTTCCACATCCTTTTCCAAAGGCGGAGTTCTTAAAGCATACCCAAACTGTCTGACTGCTAGAGAAGGATTATAGTTGATTCCTCCTCTTCTTCCTACCAACGGAACATTTGGGAAGTTCCCACAACTATGAATAATATCTGCCCGAAGCAAGCTCCGGTCGGACCACCAAGGAATATCTTCAGCTCTCAACCCCATCAATCTCTTCGACCAACTCAACGAGTCCTTGACATTAACGAACACTCCTGATTTGGGTAGGTGAGAACTGAACCACCTATAAAACAAAGGCACACAACAATTCAACAATCCCCATTTTCTATTCTTATTTTTGTGGTGCACTGAATGAAGAAATCTCCTAGCAAGGTCGGTACTGGATTTCTCAACACGAAGAGGCGTATTGCGTCCATGTCCACAAATTTGGCGACATTAGGGAACAAGACAATCCCATACACACAAAGAGCCAACACAGCATTGAAACCCCTCTGGTTACCGTCTTCCAGCTTCTTCTTTGCTTCTCCCTGTAAGAAACTCAGATGAAAACCACTAACTTCTCCCTTCTGACACATATTAGCCTTCCAGACTGATTCCTCCAAATATGTGGCTGAAGCAACCATGCTGAGATCGGGCAGAAACTCAGAACTGTAGAACAATAATTGTGACCTGATAGGAACTCAGAGAAAACTGGCAATCTCCTCCAGAGTAGGGACCAAGATATAATCCGGGAATGTGAAACACCTCAATGGAGGGTCATAGAACTGTAGCAGTGTGAATAGGGCGTCATGTTGATCTTTGGAAAGAATCGTGACGAAACTTAGAATCAGACCGTAATCCTCTCGGAATCCTTCTAGAGAACCAGGATCCATTAACTTCATCAACTGTTGGATGGGCTCTAGATAGACCACCAGAAACTTGTAGGCGACAAGTCTCTTTCTGCCAATATCCATCTTAAGAGAACTAGAAAAACTCCGACTGGAATCAAGAAGAAGATGTAAACCCCCTTGAAATGGATAAACATGTGTTAAATGATATGAATGCAAATGATGTGATGATGTGAATGCAATGCAGTGGCATGTCAATCAGGATTGCTGTATCTGCTTGAACATCTGTCGGGTTACACTGTCTGAAGAGAAAACCACTGAGGAATATAATACAAGATCAAAGCTCTGCTCCAAAAAACCGGGTTGGTTGGAGGTTAAGGTTTCCTGAATTTAGCCCGCCCCTCACTGGTAGGTTCTAAGAACAGAAGTTCGTCAACTTCAGCCCTTCAGTCGCGAATAATACGTTTACCACTGAAGGTTTGGCATTATTACGGGATAAAAGACCTCCACTGACTCCCCTCAACAGGACATCCTAAAGCAAGTTCCCAATCTCGGGGTCCTCGGATTGATCAGCGAGAATGCGCCCACCAGAGCTAACATAATCACGTCTCGGAGGAGAGGCCTCGACTGAGTCCTCGGGAAATGGTCACCAGAGTCGACGATTTCTAAAGGAACATCATGTCGTTACGGAATATCCGTAGGACATAATATATCCAAGAGAAACCTCGTCTGGGTGTGGTTCTTCACGAACGACTTAACGTAGCAACATGCCACGCAAGCCTCATGATCATCCACTCTAAAACCTGTGTGTACACTCAAGCCTGGGTAATGGGCTTATCTCTCGTAGAACATCCCATCCCAACAAACAAACAACAGCTCCAACAGATACAGCAGATGAATGCAAGCAAGTAAGTAAATAAATGTACAAAAGCATGAACATCCAATAAACAAGAAATCACACGAGCTAGGAGGGACTCGCTTAGGGAAGATGGACCAGCAAGAGGTCAACTTCTTAAGTCCCCAGCAGAGTCGCCAGCTGTCGCAACCTGAAAAATACAGTGCGCGAAAAAAACAACCGGCGAAAGAAAATGACAGAAGAGTCGCCACCGTGCGTTATTCATCCCAAAGGAGGGAAAGGAAACGCTCGAAGTAAACCTGAAAAAGGAAAGGACAAGACGGGGTCTCGCAACCAAATCTTGGGTTCGGGAGTCGGTTATGCGAAGGGAAGGTATTAGCACCCCTACGCATCCATAGTACTCTACGGGATCCACTTTTGTGGTTTTCGTCTAAAGGGTGTGGGTTTACCTAATGTGTTTATTTACTAAAAAGGTTAAGAGAAATGACTCGCGCGGATGTCGCATCCACTGCATACGTATCTCATCTGAATATGAGAATCAGAGTCTTCGTAGCTCGGCTGACCTATGGGTTGGGGGATGTGTGCTCGCTAAGACATCGCGTCTTATGCCTACGTATCTCATCTAGAATGAGAATCAGAGCAAGCCGTAGTTCGGCTAACTACGGGGTTGTGGATTGGGTTTTGGACGAACGACGTCACTACGCAATCTACCGGATGCTCGACCTTTGGAGACTTACTCGCCTGTAGTAGAAGGAGTAAACGTGTGTTATGGAGAAGAAAAATCAATGAAGGGTTTGTTTGCATTGTAGGAACGCGCATGCAAAAGGGTAATGAGGATAAGACCTCATAGCTCTTAACCCTGGACAAAGGAACCTGCATAAAGTAAACACAAAAACATTGCCTCCTATCGAGGTCTTCCAGCTAGGAAAGCAGTAAAATGCGGGAAAAATGTAAAAGTACCACACGGATAAAGATCCGAAGTAACAGCAATTAAAGGAACGATAAACCCTGAGATCCTTCCAAGCTAACATCATCAAAGAAAGTGGGTCAGTACAGGTAATCGGAATGAACCTCCAGGGGGTATCCCACAAATAAAGTGGGAAACCACGCAAGTTATCCCTGCAAACGTCATGTGAGCCCTCACAAAAAAAACTCAACAAACAGGTTAGAGAAACAAAATAGGGTAACCAAGAGTTGCCCCTAAATCAAAATGTAACCACATGAATAATTCCATCAAAATTCACAAAAAGCTCACAAAAAGCAACCAAGGGTAAGAGGCCTAAACCTCTTGTCAAACACATGCATCAAAAGGGTATCAAATTCACCCATAATATCTCATACATTCAGAGCATTCAAATTAAAGGCATAAAGATGATGGATATAGGGCAAACCTGATTGAAGCGCTTGATTGAAATTGAGTTGCACCCGTGAGGTTTACAAAACAATCTTTAGGGTTTATGTGAGGCAGAGGTGATTCTGTGCAGTTGAGTTCCCTTCAGGGTTTGGAGGCTGCTCTGAACTCTGTTAGTTCTTCTCTCACTATCTTTTTCCTCAGGGTTTTGTTCCAAGGAAACCTCAGAGTATTTTGCTTTCTTTTTTCAAGTGAAGCCTTGGTATTTATAGACTGAATTCCATGGCTTTGTGGGCTCAAATGAGGGAGACCCAAGTCCAAAAAATTTGTTATATTTTATTTATTTATTTAATTAATTTTATTTATTTATTTTTAACTTCTTTTTTTTTTTTTGGATCTAATTCTGATTGACATGATGAAATGCAATGTATCTAATGTTAAATGACCTAAAAATGAATGCATGCATGAGGTGTAAAGCGTATGCTTCCAGGAAAAATGAAGGGTAAATTTTGGGGTATTACAATACTGCATTAGTTTCTCCTTCCTTCTTTTTGGAGAAGCTACCACCATACTTCTTGCTTGTTGACGCTTCGTCTTTGGATAAACGTCCTTCACGGACTCCCTCTTCCAATCTCATCCCCATGTTTACCATCTTGGTAAAATCATTAGGGGCACTTGTGATTATACGTTCATAGTAAAATGTGTAGTGGTAGATTCATGATCATCAAGTTATGGATAAGCGAGACATCAAATAACAAGAGTCACCACCGCGCTTGTATTGTTTCCAAGGGAAAATGGAAAAGTATGAACAAAACCCAAAAGTAAGAAGTTTTCAAGTCAAAACTAATAAAATGTCAGAGATTACAGGTAAGGGGGTTGGTTACACAGAGGGAAGGTGTTAGTACCCAAAGTGTCCTAGGTACTCCTAGGGAGCCCTTTCTTGTGTGCATATGTATTTTGGACAAAGTGATGTTTACAAACAAATAGAATGGGGGGATGAGAAAAGAATTCATTAATTATATTTTTGTGTTTTGCAAGACCTTTAGACTTGTGCCTACGTACCAACATGAAAATGAGGGATCAAAACCTCGTAGTTCGTGATACAAATTTCAAAGTGGATGCATTTCTCTTAATCAAAAGTTAAGTTTGAGAGGCACAAGGGCCTAGAAAATGGTTTGAATGAGTTAGTTCTTTTTGGCTTTTGAACATTTTAAGTCAAGTATAGTTAAGTATATTTACAAGTTTGATTTAAGAAAAGAAGTTTGAAAATGCAATCGCATAAGGCCAAAGTTTCTAGTTTGCAAAGTGACCAATGTTTAGAAAATAACAAGTTCAATCAAAGAAGTTTTCTTTCTAAAAGGAGGGAGAGATTTTGAAATTAAAGAGATGGGGAGGAGATGAAGAGACTAATCCTAAGCACAAATTTAAAAGTTAAGAGTTGAAAAGATCTGAATGATGGGTAGAAATCCAATAGACAAGAATGTCGTATAGAAACCCCAAATTCCCTTGGACATTAGAATCAAACAACAAACAATGCATACAATATTATCTTAAAGATAAAGGCATCAAATAAAGATAGCCTCATCCAAGCTTTAGCCACTCCATGATCTCCTTCAAATTTGCTCATGTAACGGATGAATTCCACAAGTCACAGGTTCAAAATAACAGCTTCGCAATGATCATGTAGCAGATGAATTCAAAGGAACCTTCAATGATGTATCAGATGAAGTTTAAAATTGCAAGCACTTGGTTACATGAATATTGGCATTGGCCAAGTCCTTTTGCATAGGGATGTTGCCTAAATCCTAAGTCCAATTGTCCAAGATCAAATCAACAGTCCACACAATAGTTTTTTAGGGTTTTTTGTTTCTTATTATGTACATTAATGGCCAAAGACCACACAAGGAAACAAAATACACACAAACAAGATATATCACACAATATGGTCCAAGTGGACAAAGTGAAAAGGAATTAATATAAACAATTAGAATGGTATGAATAATGGAAAATGAATATAGCTTAAAAATCAAAGTGCATTAAAAGTAAATGGCTTGAAATTAAATGTTAGTTGTTAATGAATGAGAAGTTAGTATTGTTTTTGCCTTTTTTTAAGTCATTCTTGGGAGAACACTCAACCCACTTATCACAAGCATGGATCCTTGAACCTATACATCTTCCAAAGGAAGGAAAAAAGGCCAAGTTTCCATACAATACCATGAAAGAGGGGAGACTTACAATCTGACTTACTAGAATGTTATGCCTTTTGTATCAAAAATTTAGCGCTATGTTAAGCAATCGTAATTGGACTTATGTAGAAGTCACAACTATTTGAGGTCGGACGATAGAATTTTGGTGTTAATGCATGTTGGAGACATAGTATAATGGACTATGCTCATGAAACATAACACACACAAAAAAGAATATGCAAAGGAGGTGGCCTAATCTCATCCATACTTATGTTAATTTTTCAATCAACTAGCCTTAGGATTTAAAGACATCATAGACCAAATGAAATGGATGCATAAAGAAGGGGAATTAGATGAAGAGGGAGGGGAATGGATCAAAACTCAAATTGGTCAAAGGAGGACTTTTACCAAATTAAGACCATTCATTCATTTTGGGAGATGGAATGTACATTCCATCAATCCCCTAAATCCAATGATCTTAACCTAGCGAAGTTAAATCAACCTTGACCAAGGCCCAACAACATAAGTCAAACTTATATAAACCATCAAAATAGCTCAACACAATTATTTGACATTTATTCAATTTAAAAAATATTAAAAATAAAGTAGTAAATTAAATATGGTTTGTCAAATTCCTAAAATCTCATCAAAACACCAAAGAAATGGCCATGAGATTTATCATAGGTCAAACAAGGTCAAAGGACCTTGGAGAAAAAATATCAGAATTTTTAGAGACTTAAAAGTATTTTTAAACAATTAAAAATATTCACAAAATCAATTAAATCATGAAAGATATTAATAATGATCCAAAAATTAATTTTAATTCAAAATATGAAAGAGGAATTTATTTAAATTTTTTTGGTGAAACTCTCATATTTTTTGGATATTTATTAAAATTAATATAAATTAATGAAAATCAAATGAAATAAAATGAAAATGTAGACCACTTGATCTCCCTCATTAATTGAGGTGACAGATCAAGTGGACAAAAACACGCGTTCCATGACGGAACTTAGTCAGTGCGCCACACGCATGGTAATCACATCCAACGCCCAAGATTAAAACATTTTAAATGAGATTAATGGCTCAGAACCTGTCCAGCACACCACCGGCGTTGGACCTCCGGTCACCTTCTCAGGTGAGGTCCACCGGACTGGTTCACTTATCACCATCAAGAAAATGAAAAAAGAGGACATGATCTGAAAGAAAAAATGGCATAGAGCATGAATCTAACCTCAATTTTAACTAAATCCACACATTTAGAAAGATATGATGAGTTGAATTTTGAGGTGTGTCAACTGAGTTGCTTCGATTTAACCTCAAAGCAACTCAATCTTCTTGCCTACATTGGTAGGACTTCAAACAACCAAAGATTCAAGAGAATTGATGAGAATCGAGTGAGAATCGATGAGAATAAGTTTTCTAAACAACATGCTTGCTTCGTGTCTATCCATGCATTTGAGCATAACCATATCGAAAGTTCTCTTATAAAGCACATCACCATTCAGGTAGAAATTACCTGTTAATCTTCTCAAAGTCTTCTTATCCTTCAAAGATGCCCCAGACGGATAAAATTTGAATTTGGAGGAAACATTTAATGTCATAATACCATGGCTTTTCATCTTTGACCTCTTCAACAACGAACACATGAGTTGGCCTATCAAGATGCATTACGGTCAAATTAGGAACTTCATTCCAAAACTTTACCATAATCATTGAAGCCAGTGTTGCAAGAGCATCTGCTATCCGGTTTTCATCTCGAGGGATATGATGAAACTCAACCTTTGTAAATTGAGTTGATACCCTCCTTGCATAATCTTTGTACGGTATCAAACCAGGTTGATTTGTCTCCCATTCACCTTTGATCTGATTCACTACCAAAGTTGAATCTCCATAGACATCAAGATATTTTATTCTGAATCAATGGCTTCTTCAAGCCCCATGATGCAAGCTTCATACTCAGCCATATTGTTTGTACATTTGAAGGTCAATCTAGATGTAAATGAAAAATGAGTGCCTTGAGGAGTAATAATCACTTCCCCAATGCCATTACCATAAGAATTAATAGCTTCATCAAATACCATGTCACATAGGGAACCAGGCTATGGCCATTCTTCAAGAAATGTTTCATTATAATCTTTCATCTTCAAGTACAAGATCTCCTCGTTGGGAAAATCATATTGCATTAACTGGTAATCATCAATAGGTTAGTGATCCAAATGGTCATCCAAGACACTACCTTTAATAGATTTCTAAGATCGGTATTCAATATCATACTTAGATAACAACATCTGCCAACGGGCAATCTACCCAGTTAAAGTAGGCTTCTCAAAAATATACTTGATCGAATCCATTTTGGATATCAACCAAGTAGTATGATTCAACATATATTGGTGCAGACACTTAGCAGCCCAAGCCAATGCATAACATGTCTTATCAAGCATAGAATATCGAGTCTCACAGTCAGTGAACTTCTTACTTAGGTAGTAAATTGCATATTCTTTCTTCCCATATTCATCTTGCTGACCAAGAACACATCCCATACTCTCTTCAAGCACAGACAAATACATGATCAAAGGTCTTCCTTCAACAGGCGGAGACAGAATCATAGACTTAAGCATATACTCTTTATTATTGTCAAAAGCTTTATGGCAATCCTCAGTACAATCACAAGACTGATATTTCCAAAGGAGCTTGAATATATGCGCACATGTGACAGTCATATGCGATATAAATCTTGAGATATAGTTCAAGTGGCCGAGAAAACCTCTGACTTGCTTCTCAGTTTTGGGTGCATACATTTCTTGTATTGCTTTGACCTTGGCAGGATCAACTTCAATACCCTTCTCACTGACAATAAAGCCCAATAACTTACCAGAACGAACACCAAAGGTACAATTATTGGGATTCAAGTGGAGTTTATACTTTCTCAAACGCTGGAATAGCTTCAACAAATGTTCAACATGTTCTTCTTCAGCACTAGATTTAGCAATCATGTGATTAACATAGACCTCAATCTCTTTATGCATCATATCATGAAAAAGTGTGGTCATAGCTCTCTGGTACGTCGCACCGGCATTATTTAAACCTAAGGGCATCACTCGATAACATAATGTTCCCCAAGGTCTAATGAATATGGTCTTCTCCATATCTTCGGGTGCCATCTTGATTTGATTATAATCGGAAAATCCGTTCATAAACGAAAAACTTTGAATTTAGTTGTATTGTCTATCAACATATCAATGCGTGGCAGAGGAAAATCATCTTTCGGACTGGCTTTATTCAAATCTCTGTAATCAACACACGTACGAACTTTTCCATCCTTCTTAAGAACAGGCACAATATTGGCCACCCATTGCGGATACTCATAGGTAACAAGGAAATCGACATCAATCTACTTTTATACTTCCTCCTTAATCTTCACTGCCATATCAAGATGAGTTCTTCTCAATTTCTGCTTGATCGGTGGGCATTCTGGCTTCAAAGGAAATCTATGCTCCACAATCTTAGAATCCAAACCAAGCATATCTTGATAGGACCAAGCAAACACATCAGAATATTCACGAAGAAGATCAATCAACCCCTTCTTATCTTCTGGACAAAGTTGAGACCCAATCTTGACTTCCTTCACATCACCATTGGAACCCAAGTTGACTAATTCAATCTTCTCTTCAAACGAATGAATGGTTTTATCCTCGTACTCAAGCAAATGGGATAACTTATCAGATACTTCTTCATCATCATTCTCTTCCTCAGCTTCAAACACAGGGAAATCAAAGTTTGGACAGGGAGTAGGATCATTACTTTCAATGTGTTTAAGAACCAACTTGCATAATAATTTGATATTTTGATTTTAGAGAAGTGGAGTGCGAACAAAACTTATGCAGATGGAAAGATTATTATTTATTTATGTTTTTTGTGATTACCGTTTACAGAAAAAGCATAAAAGTAAAAATAAACATCATAGATGTGGATGGACAAAATTGTATTTTATTGATGATAATAAGGAAATGCCCAGCAATGTTTCACTTCTCCCTTAGGCATATGAGAAGGATTTTTCTAAAATGATAAAAAACAAATTACTTCGAACGGTGCATAACAACAGTAACACCAATGGTAACCCAATTGTTGCAAGTCTGACCGAGTGCTACGAAATTGGCACAAGCCTCGTCTTCATCACTATGTTCAATAATGGCAGCTGAGTGTTGATCATTCTTGTGAATGAGCCCTCCACTACAAAAAACTTCTTATATAGCCTTGTAACTGGCGTTGAATGGCCCTTGCTGAAATCCCAGCCCTGCTATATTCTTGTTCTCAATGACTTCCACAATGCGACCCCATTTGTCAGTGCTACTAGCCTGAAAAACCTCTTTGGAATCCTTCAGAGAATACATGGGTGCCCCAGTCTTCTTCAATTCATCGGCAACATACAAAGCTTGGAACAGTGTTCCAACTTCCTTTTGAGAATCTACATAAGTAAATGAAAACAAATGGCTTACCAATAATGCTTTATCACCACCCACAACGACAAGCTTGTCGTTCTTCAAAAATTTCATTTTCTGGTGCATAGTAGACGTCATGGCGCCAACTTCATGGATCCAAGGCCTTCCCAACAAATAGTTGTAGGCCGGATGAATATCCATTACTTGAAAAGTAATTTGAAAATCACTCGGACCTATCTTAACTAGAAGGTCCACTTCTCCAATGACGGTTTTATGAGAACCGTCAAACGCTTTAACAACTACGCCACTATACCTCATCGGGGCGCCCTGATAAGAAAGTATTGCTAAAGTTAATTTTGTCAACATATTCAATGACAAACCAGTGTCAACCAACACATTGGACAAATCATTCTCTTTGCAGTTCATTGAAATGTGTAGTGCCAAGTTGTGATTCCTACCTTCCTCGGGATGTTCTTCATCACACAAGCTCAGATTATTACAGGAAGTAATGTTGGAAACAATATGGTCAAACTAATCCATAGTAACATCATGTTCCATGTAAGCTTGTTCCAACACTCTTTGCAATGCCTCCCTGTGTGCCTCAGAACTCATCAATAATGACAACACATAAATTTTTGACGGCGTTTGAAGCAGGTTCTCCACAACATTGAATTTTCTTCTCTTAATCAGGCGCAGAACCTCATCATCATCATTAGTCTTCAACTTGTTAGATTCACTAGACCGACACGTTAGGGCACTAATCGAATCAACTGCAGGAATTTCTGCCTTCTTACCCACCGACACATCTACCACAACTTTAGGAAATACCGGGTTGAACACACGACCACTACGGGTCACCTTCACTACATCTGCGATATTCATCATTGAATTTGTAACTGGAAGAGCAACCTCTTAACCATTCTCAATCATGGTGGAATTATACTTGTATGGCACAACTTTATCGGATGAATAGGGGACAGGGCCTGCTAACCATATAACCAGCGGTGATACCGATCTATTTTCTTTCTTGCTACTGCTATTAAATTGAATGACTACCCGCTCAGGGGTTTTAAATACCAGCACGATGACGTTCACATCATTTCCCATATATCTTGACTGTTGAACCTGGATAACATTCTGATCCGTCAACCTTTGAATATCTCTTTTAACAATTACACAACCACGATGATTAACGCTACAAATAACACAACCACCATGGTCATGTTCACAATGGCTCACCAGGCACAGATCTTTCTGAATCTCCACCAAGGTCCTACGGATATGGCGCACATCAAATACCCTGAAATTCGCAGGACAACCGTCTACCATATTCACATAAGCATTACAATGAGCAGGCAACAGGTTAGCTTTAACATTTGGCGCTCTGTCCTCAAAGGACACGAGATCGCTCTTGACCAGCTTTTGAAGTTCATACTTCAGGGGGTAACAATTTTCAATATCATGTCCAAGGGCTCCCTAGTGAAAAGCACAATGAAGATCAGGTTTGAACCACCACGATAATGGTTCAGGAATTTATGGAGAATTCCTTGGTTGGATAGGATTCTTAACTACCAAGGACGGGTACATTTCTGCATATGTCATAGGAATAGGGTCAAAAGAGACATTCTTCCTTTCAAAGTTCTGATGATGATTGTTGTTATTGTAGTTGACATTCTTCCTTTCTTGTGTGCATATGTATTTTGGACAAAGTGATGTTTACAAACAAATAGAATGGGGGGATGAGAAAAGAATTCATTAATTATATTTTTGTGTTTTGCAAGACCTTTAGACTTGTGCCTACGTACCAACATGAAAATGAGGGATCAAAACCTCGTAGTTCGTGATACAAATTTCAAAGTGGATGCATTTCTCTTAATCAAAAGTTAAGTTTGAGAGGCACAAGGGCCTAGAAAATGGTTTGAATGAGTTAGTTCTTTTTGGCTTTTGAACATTTTAAGTCAAGTATAGTTAAGTATATTTACAAGTTTGATTTAAGAAAAGAAGTTTGAAAATGCAATCGCATAAGGCCAAAGTTTCTAGTTTGCAAAGTGACCAATGT
Organism: Lathyrus oleraceus; assembly: GCF_024323335.1. Taxonomy (NCBI): domain Eukaryota; kingdom Viridiplantae; phylum Streptophyta; class Magnoliopsida; order Fabales; family Fabaceae; genus Lathyrus; species Lathyrus oleraceus. The sequence continues at coordinate 425,271,381 of NC_066583.1, forward strand.
TTAGAAAATAACAAGTTCAATCAAAGAAGTTTTCTTTCTAAAAGGAGGGAGAGATTTTGAAATTAAAGAGATGGGGAGGAGATGAAGAGACTAATCCTAAGCACAAATTTAAAAGTTAAGAGTTGAAAAGATCTGAATGATGGGTAGAAATCCAATAGACAAGAATGTCGTATAGAAACCCCAAATTCCCTTGGACATTAGAATCAAACAACAAACAATGCATACAATATTATCTTAAAGATCAAGGCATCAAATAAAGATAGCCTCATCCAAGCTTTAGCCACTCCATGATCTCCTTCAAATTTGCTCATGTAACGGATGAATTCCATAAGTCACAGGTTCAAAATAACAGCTTCGCAATGATCATGTAGCAGATGAACTCAAAGGAACCTTCAATGATGTATCAGATGAAGTTTAAAATTGCAAGCACTTGGTTACATGAATATTGGCATTGGCCAAGTCCTTTTGCATAGGGATGTTGCCTAAATCCTAAGTCCAATTGTCCAAGATCAAATCAACAGTCCACACAATAGTTTTTTAGGGTTTTTTGTTTCTTATTATGTACATTAATGGCCAAAGACCACACAAGGAAACAAAATACACACAAACAAGATATATCACACAATATGGTCCAAGTGGACAAAGTGAAAAGGAATTAATATAAACAATTAGAATGGTATGAATAATGGCAAATGAATATAGCTTAAAAATCAAAGTGCATTAAAAGTAAATGGCTTGAAATTAAATGTTAGTTGTTAATGACTAAGAAGTTAGTATTGTTTTTGCCTTTTTTTAAGTCATTCTTGGGAGAACACTCAACCCACTTATCACAAGCATGGATCCTTGAACCTATACATCTTCCAAAGGAAGGGAAAAAGGCCAAGTTTCCATACAATACCATGAAAGAGGGGAGACTTACAATCTGACTTACTAGAATGTTATGCCTTTTGTATCAAAAATTTAGCGCTATGTTAAGCAATCGTAATTGGACTTATGTAGAAGTCACAACTATTTGAGGTCGGGCGATAGAATTTTGGTGTTAATGCATGTTGGAGACATAGTATAATGGACTATGCTCATGAAACATAACACACACAAAAAAGAATATGCAAAGGAGGTGGCCTAATCTCATCCATACTTATGTTAATTTTTCAATCAACTAGCCTTAGGATTTAAAGACATCATAGACCAAATGAAATGGATGCATAAAGAAGGGGAATTAGATGAAGAGGGAGGGGAATGGATCAAAACTCAAATTGGTTAAAGGAGGACTTTTACCAAATTAAGACCATTCATTCATTTTGGGAGATGGAATGTACATTTCATCAATCCCCTAAATCCAATGATCTTAACCTAGCAAAGTTAAATCAACCTTGACCAAGGCCTAACAACATAAGTCAAACTTATATAAACCATCAAAATAGCTCAACACAATTATTTGACATTTATTCAATTTAAAAAATATTAAAAATAAAGTAGTAAATTAAATATGGTTTATCAAATTCCTAAAATCTCATCGAAACACCAAAGAAATGGCCATGAGATTTATCATAGGTCAAACAAGGTCAAAGGACCTTGGAGAAAAAATATCAGAATTTTTAGAGACTTAAAAGTATTTTTAAACAATTAAAAATATTCACAAAATCAATTAAATCATGAAAGATATTAATAATGATCCAAAAATTAATTTTAATTCAAAATATGAAAGAGGAATTTATTTAAAAAATTTTGGTGAAACTCTCATATTTTTTGGATATTTATTAAAATTAATATAAATTAATGAAAATCAAATGAAATAAAATGAAAATGTAGACCACTTGATCTCCCTCATTAATTGAGGTGACAGATCAAGTGGACAAAAACACGCGTTCCATGACGGAACTTAGTCAGTGCGCCACACGCATGGTAATCACATCCAACGCCCAAGATTAAAACATTTTAAATGAGATTAATGGCTCAGAACCTGTCCAGCACACCACCGGCTTTGGACCTCCGGTCACCTTCTCAGGTGAGGTCCACCGGACTGGTTCACTTATCACCATCAAGAAAATGAAAAAAGAGGACATGATCTGAAAGAAAAAATGGCATAGAGCATGAACATAACCTCAATTTTAACTAAATCCACACATTTAGAAAGATATGATGAGTTGAATTTTGAGGTGTGTCAACTGAGTTGCTTCGATTTAACCTCAAAGCAACTCAATCTTCTTGCCTATATTGGTAGGACTTCAAACAACCAAAGATCCAAGAGAATTGATGAGAATCGAGTGAGAATCGATGAGAATAAGTTTTCTAAAATTTACCTTCAATGCTATGCAGAAATGGATCTTGCTTGCTTCAAACTTGATCTGATCACACTTGAGAAGCTTGTAGAAGAGGTTTGGCAATGGTAAAAACCTTTGGATCCTAGAGTTTTTGAATCTCCAAACAGTGAGATTCAAACTCAATTTTCGAGTTGAAAATTCTTAGGTTTTCCTTTGAATGGTGAGGGTTTCAATTAGGGGGCAAAGCTGGCGCGCAAGGTGTGTTTGAAATGAGCTCCAAGGGCCTGTATTTATAGCATTTGAGAGTGATATTTGCACACTTGAAAAATTGCTAAATTTGGACATGGTGGTGCACAAGCTTGCATGGGCGTGTACAGGCCCATGAAGCAATCCAATTTGATCCATGTACAACTGTTCTGAAGTTCAAATGAGGCTTGGATGTCAAGGCAATGTGAAATGGGATTTTGAGAATTTCATTTCTTCCAATGATACATCCCTATTAAGACCATGCTCAGCCCTAGCAACTCTCATCCAGAATGCATGAAATTGTGTTCTTTGGAAAGCTTAGGTCAAGGGGAACAACTTTGATGTTGGACACTTTTTCATTTGGAACTTGGATCATGGTGAATTTTGAGGTGGAAGTTTGGAAATTTCAACATGTTGAAAAAATTTCTAAGTGTTAAGCCATATATCTCAATATTCCATCTTGCTTAACTTTTTATGTGAGCTTCAAATGAGAAAAGTGTCTTCATTAAAGTTGTAGCTCTTTCAAAGACCTTCAAAATTGTAACAAATTTCATGTCATTTGTGTTTAGAATGATAGATTTATGCATTTTTGAAGTTGAGGAAAATCACTTGTTCAATGGTATAGGGCAAAAATGACCTATAATGTATCCTCATATGACATGCTCATAAAAGTTGAATTAGCTCCTACTCCAAACATCAAAGTTAAAGTAGACGCCTTTAATTTTATTGTGAAACTTGGAAATATTTCATATCATAAGAGAAAGTTATGACCTTGGGAAGTTGACTTTTAAATTAGGGTTTAGACAAAATGACCTATAATATTTCAACATAGAAAATGATTTTCCAAGCAAAACTGGCTCTATGTCTCAATATGAAAGTTGTTTGGAATGTCATTTATAGTAACTTTTCTCTTGGAATAATTTTCATTTGGTGAAAATTGTAGGAGATAAGGTCTAGGGAGACCCAACTTTGATCAGATGAACTCATCTGGCCAACCACCATCAACCAACTTGTTAACCTTTAATTCTATTGACTTTATAGGCTCATGGTAGACCATATATGCACAAGATGATGAATTTTGAAGTGTCCCTTGATAAATTTGATCAATTGGTGAGATAGCTTGTTCGAGAAGTTACTTAAGATACCCAGTCAAACTAGGGTTTCCAAGGAAAATCGCCTCCAAACTCTTGAAGAATACTTGGTCAATATAACATGTAGAGATAATTAGGACTCATATATGATGCTTTGAGACCTTGTGGACCACTATTTGATTATGTTCTTAGCCATGAGGGTCTTAAACCCTAGGTGTGAACTTGCTAGATCAATGGTGATCATGCCCTACCTACAAAAGAGTTAGGCAAATACAAAGACATATTTTTGGTATTTTGATTAGTAAAATGACAATATACAAGTATGATACAATCACATGGTGCTTGGTGATCTCTCCCAAAACAAACCCAATGAAAGAGGGGTAAGGAGGATGCCAAGGTGTGATCCCAATGTAAATGCATATGATGAGATAGCATGAGAGATCTTAGGGTCAAAATTGGGGTCTTACAAAATGAACTCAGCGTCTTCAAGAATATCTTGGTGATTTCCTTTTCCTCCAGAGGTTGACTAATCTGAGAAGCTAACTCCTTCCATCTTTTAGCATATTCTATGAATGTATCTTTGTCCTTATGAGACATCGACCTCAACTGATCCCTATTTGGTGCCATATCAACATTGTACTTATATTGTTTGACAAAGGCCTCACCCAAGTCGTTAAAAGTACGAACACTAGCACGGTCCAAGCCCATATACCATCTAAGGGAAGCTCCAGCCAAGCTATCTTGGAAGTAGTGAATAAGCAGTTGATCATTGTCGGTTTAAGTAGACATCTTTCTAGCATACATGACAATATGACTCAACGAACAAGTATTCCCTTTATATTTTTCAAAGTTTGGGACCTTGAACTTCACCTGAATTTAGACATTGGGCACTAGACACAGCTCTACAACACTCTTACCAAATAAATCCTTTCCTCTTAGGGTTTTCAATTCCCTGCACATCTCGAGAAACTGATCCTTCATCTCATCCATCTTTTCATAAACATCTGGACTTTTAGATGGCCAGAGTGGTAAATGGTTTCCTCAACACAAGGAAGAGTATGCATAATAGGATGAGGCATAGACAAGACTGGGACAGACGCCGGCACAGAAGCAAAGGTTGGCGCGTACCCTTTAGGTACAAAGTTTGGTGGCATTCCCCACGGGAACCCAAAAGGCATGGAAAGAACAAATTGGATAGTAATGATAGGCACATATGATGAAGCAAGCACTGGAATGGCAGTCCTCTAAGGAGAAGGAGTTGCAGGAGGTGAAGACGGTTAGTTCTGAGCAGCTATCACCGACTCCATCAAGGTTGTGAGTCTAGCAATTTCATCCTTCAGCTCTTTGTTTTCTTGTTCAAGGTACTCCATTCTCTTCAGTCGATTAGCTCGGGTGTTATAGTGATGAGTCATCTTGGCTGATACACAGAAGAAGAACTGATAAGGCACCCGACGGAAGAAACCTGTTGTGCAAATGATGCTTGAAATGCAATGTTTTTTATTGTTTTTAATTTTAAGGAACATATGAAGTCTCATTTGCAAATATTTTTGAATTAGTAATAACAATAATAAATAATAACAATTCAATTGACCATATAATCTCTTTTTATTCATAAAATTTGGAAGGATTACACCGAGTATAATTTCAGAAACCAAAATACAAATACAATAGAAAAGGAAAACATCATCCTAAGGATCCCTAGCAACTGCATCAGATGATTTGGCCAAGGGAGTATACTTCCTTCGGATGCGCCGAATCTCTAACTCAAAAGATGTCTTCATTTGAGCCTTCTCGAGGACAAGCTGTTCAACAATCTTCTTCCAAGCACCGGAAGGCTGAGGCATGCTAGAGGCAACTAATCCCTCTGGCTCTCTCTATCTCTTCACTGCATGTTCCTCAAGAATATCGATAAGTGCATCTTTGTATTTCGACTCAAGACGTAACTCCTCATGCTTTTGGTTCAAAGCATGGAATCTCTCTTCACACAAATCTCTCTCTTGCTTCATCTTGGCGAGTGCGTCTTCCAACTCCTCTACATCTTGGTTAGGGAGAGTTGATGGCTCAGCCACAACCATAGAGATAGGTCTCTCACAAGCGTACGGCATATTGAGCTTCAAAGCTCTCTTCTTCACCCAAATAGTGTAAGCTTCCAAAGCTACACAATTGTGTGGACCAAGCTCGCGTCTTCGTTTCCTATGCACATTGTGCCAAGCACGCACCATCATATTCTTCAAAAGTTGGGAATCTTTACCCTCCTGATAGAATAAACCCTCTAACTGGATGTTATTAGGCTTATCTCTCAAGGGGAACCCAAGTTGACGACGGGTCAATGTTAGGTTGTAGTTTATTCCTCCTTGTGTACCAATGAGAGGCACATTAGAGAAGTCACCACAACTATCAATAATATACATGCTACCCAATGTTGAATCATACCAAACAATATCATCATTAGTGAGAGACATAAGTCTCTGGGACCACTGTAGACATCGTCGATTCTCCAAGAAAGTAGGCGTCTGAGGTAAGTGCGAAATAAACCACTTGTACAGAAGAGGAACACAACACACAATAGTCCCACCACCTTTAGAATTCCTCAAATGCAGAGAGAAAAACAAGTCACCCAACAGAGTCGGAACAGGATTCCCAATCAAGAAAGTTTTAGCAATTTTTGAGAAATCTCTTATGAACCTGCGGTAAAAACATGCATGTCCTAAGAAACTCATGATACCCTTCTCATTAACCGGGGGTGGGAGTTTAGATATTACTTCCGCTTTAGCTTGGTCAACTTCAATTCCCTTGTAGGAAATTTTGTGACCCAACACTATCCCCTCATGCACCATGAAGTGACATTTCTCCCAGTTCAGAATTAAATTCGTTTTCTGGCACCTGTCTAAAACAAGAGAGAGATTAGTTAAACAATTATCAAATGAGAATCCAAAGACCGAGAAGTCATCCATGAGCATGTCAGCAAAAATGGAGGTGATGCATCGTTGGAAGGTGGCTGGAGCATTACACAACCCGAATGGCATTCTTCGGTAAGCAAAAACACCATACGGGCATGTGAATGCTGTCTTTTCTTGGTCTTCTGGTGCTACAACAATCTGATTATACCTGGAGTATCCATCTAGAAAACAATAGTAATCATGCCCGGCTAACCTCTCCAACATCTGGTCAATATATGGCAAAGGGAAATGGTCCTTCCTAGTTGTTGTGTTCAACCTTATGTAGTCAATGCAAACGCGTCATCCGGTTATTGTCCGAGTAGGAATTAACTCATTTTTTTCATTCTTTATTACGGTGGTCCCCCCTTTCTTAGGGACAACATGAACCGGGCTCACCCACGGGCTGTCAGAAATAGGATATATAAGACCTGCGTCTAACAATTTCACCACCTCTTTTCGAACTACTTCCTTCATTGCAGGATTGAGTCTTCTCTGCGGTTGGACTACCGATTTGTGGCCGTCTTCCATGATAATTTTATGCATGCACACAGTAGGGCTAATACCCTTCAAATCTCCAATTTCCCATCCGATAGAATTTTTGTACTTTTTCAAGACTTGGATGAGCTTTTCTTCTTGGATATTCTGAAGGCTCGAGTTTATGATAACAAGACATTTTCCTTCAGGTTCGAGAAAGACATATTTGAGATTTTTAGGAAGTTGTTTCAACTCTGTTTCCTTCTTTGGTTCTTCATTATCCTCATTAGATTGAGGTAGGCGTAAATCCTCCCACCGGCGTGGTCGAGATCCTTTCCACGGGGTTTGTGCGTCCAACAAGGCTAGCACTTCAGATTCCCCGTTGTCCACCTCTTTATCCGAATAAGAAATGGACAAACTCAACACTCTTTCCAAAGGTGACTGAGGTGTATGCAAAGGGTTATCATATGTCGTCACCTGATCCAGAACCCGTATAGTATGACTAGTACAAATATCATCCTTGTACCTCATGGTGTTTCGAACATCGATTTTCAATTCCTCATTTTAAACCTCCAGCGTCATTGTTCCTTCTTCTATGTTTATCAAGCACTGTCTCGTCTCCAAAAAGGGCCTCCCCAAAATGAGAGGCATCTCTTCATCCTCCGGCATTTCAAGAATTACAAAATCCACCAGAAATACAAACTTATCAATTTTCACCAGAACATCTTCGACAATGCGATACGGTTTCTTAACCGAATGATCGGTGAATTGGAGTGTCATCCTGGTATCTTGCACATCCTCTATACCAATCTTCTTGTAAATGGATAATGGCATGAGACTCACACTAGCTCCCAGATCAATAAGATCTTTGTTGAACGACATATCTCCAATAATACATGGGATAGTGACAGCTCCTCGATCCTTCTTCTTTATCGGATCTTCATACCCTGCAAAATAGCACTACAAGTTTCGGTTAGAATAATCGGGTTAGTGTTGGTGGTACGCCTCTTCGAAATGATATCCTTCATGAACTTGGCATAAGTAGGCATTTGTTCAAGTGCCTCTAACAAAGGAATGTTAATTTCCAGCTTCTTGAACAACTCTAAGCATTTTTCAAAGTTTTTCTCATGTTGTCCTTTTTTCTTGTTTCTAGTGGGGAAGGGAAGCTTAACAACCGGCTTGGGCTCCATGACTGTTTCTTTTACAACAGGTTTCGGTGCTACCACTTTTTCCCTAACAACTTCATTTTCTTTGATCTCAAGGTCCACTTCGATCAATTGGTATCCCTCTTCATCCACTTCCTCGACAACTTCATCAGATTTACCATTTCGTGTTGTCACCGCGCTCACATTATTATGCTCTCTAGGATTTGTCACGGTTGCACTAGGTAGAGCACCTTGTGCTTGAGAAATCGAAGCTAGTTTCTGAGTGATTTGACCCATTTGGACTTCAAGATTCTTTATAGATGTTGTGGTGTTTTTCTGATTGTTCCGGGTTTCTTCTTGAAATTGAACATTATGGGCTGCCATTCTTTCAATAGCAATTTCCCAATCAGCTTTCTTAGGGGCATGTTGTTGTTGTTTTTGTTGATATTGAGTTTGGTACTGACCATGTTGAGAAGCGGTTCCTTTTTGGTCTTTCCATGAGAAGTTGGGATGATTCTTCCAACCCGGATTGTACGTGTTGGAATAAGGATTATTCTGCTTCAAAAATTTGATTTCCTCCACTTATTAAGGAGTTGCAAAATAATAAACAGTTTGGTGAGGACCACTACAAATTTCACAGTAGACAGTAGGAACCGGTTGGACATGCGCCACCTGTTGGGTACCTATATTCATCGCCTTCAGCTTCTTATCAACTTCAGCAGCTATAATATCTACAGTACGGATTTTATTAGTTTCCAACTTTAAATCTATAACCCCTTCTGGTTTTCTTTTACACATATCGTACAACTCCATGTGCTGATTAGCAGCAATAGCTTCAATGATCTTCTTGATACCAGTGGCTGTTGAAAAATTTGTGGAACCATCGACTACAGTATCAATTAGTTGTTTGGTCTTTATTTTAAGACCATTCACAAACATCTGCATTTGTTTAGTTGCATCCATATTATGATTTGTGTAGCGGGGTATTCGTTACCATTAGAGATATTGACTAAATCCAAGGTAAATCATACAAGTCGAGTCGCCACCACACTTCTATTTATCCAAAGGAATGGTTAGAAAGCGAACAAAAACCTAAAAGTTTTATCGAATCAAAAACTAGTAAAAATGCCAGAGATCTGGGTAAGGGGGTTGGTTATGCAATGGGAAGGTGTTAGGCACCCAAAGCATCCTAGGTACTCCTAGGGAGCCCTTTTCACATTTGTTGTAAGGTTGTTATTTTTTTTTTGTGAAAATTTATTTGTGCAAACATGATTGAAGGGATGAGAAAAAAATATACAAATTTATTTACATTTTGTGTTTGAATGGATGAACCCATTGCCTACGTACCATCTTAAAAAAGATTAGGATCAAAACCTCGTAGTTCGGGGTAAAAAAATTCAAAAAAAAGTTGGTGAATTGATTGGTCCAAAAACCTTAAGGTATTTTGTTATCAAAGGGAGAAAACTCAACCTAAAACCACAAATCCACCATGTAAGGATAGCTTTAACATGCTAGTGAGGGGTTAACCCTATAATAAGCATGGAAGACTCATTGTCCATCACTAAGGATAAAGGTGAGTATTATATCTACCTCAAGGATAACTCAAACCTAATAGCTAATGGTTATAAAAAAAGGTTTGATTAAGAAGGTGGCCATTGAAACCACAAAAAGTATTTGAATGGGTTATATTTACCAATTAAAAATATTTACAAAAATATGGTTAAAGTGGATTAAAAGGTTCAATTCAGAATAAGTGTTATGAAAAATAAGTTTTGAAAATCAAAAGCATAAGGCTTAGGTTTCTAATGTTGAAAACAAAAGTTATTGTTTGCACAAAAAGTTTTGGCTTGGGTTAGAATGGGGGGAAAAAAAGGGTTAAATTCCTAAACATACAAGAGATAAGGGAAAAGAAAATAAAACCACATTTGGAGTTCCCCTCTTGAGATCATATTGATGATCCAAGTAGCTCCCATCCTTTGGAATAAGCAGTCACAAACAAATATCTCAAGCCATTAAGCACAGGTAATCGGAATAAATCTCCAAGGGGTATCCCACAAATAAAGTGGAACACCAGGCCATCTCTGCAAGAGTCATGTGAGCCCTCACAAAAAACTGAACAAACAGGTTAGGGAAACAAGATAGGGTAATCAAGAGTTGCCCCCAAATCAAAATGTAACCACATGAATCATGCCATTAAAATTAACAAAAAAAAAGCTCACAAAAAGCAACCAAGGGTAGGAGGCCTAAACCTCTTGTCAAACACATACATTAAAAGGGTATAAAAAAATTTCAGGTTGAAAGTATAAAGTAGTGGAAATAGGGCATACCTGATTGGGGAGGATCGATTGAAATTGAGTTGCACACGTGAGGTTGCAGAGCAATCTGAGGGTTTGCCTCTGGAGGTTGCTCTGAACTCTGTCAGCTCTTCTCTCACTTTCTTTTTCTTGCCAGGGTAATAGGAATGGCATCCTTTTGTTTCACTGAAACTCTGAATTTATAACCTGGTTTTTGTGGACCTGTGGGCTCAAATGAGAGAGGCCCAAGTCCAATTTTTTTTATTTTATTATATTTTATTTATTTATTTATTTATTTATTTATTTATTTAATTTATTTATTTATTTTTTTCGTTTTTTTTTCGTTTTTTTTTCGTCTTTTTTTTTTTTAATAAACAAAAGTAAGAGAAACAATGATGTATAATTCAAGCATGCTTGGTGATCTCAAACCAATCACAAGGAGTCCCACCCAAAGGCAAAGGGAACCAAGATGCTCATGATCCTTGAGGCTATGCAAATGCAATGTTATGATGCCATGAGGGATCTTAGGGTCAAAATTGGGGTCTTACAGATGCCCCTATTTAATGTCATTCTAGTCGGAGAAGTGAATGTTAAAATCTTCGTTTCGACGAGCTAGAATGGGCTTAAATAATAACAAAGAGACAAACTTTGGTCCCTAAGAGACCTCATGATGCAGATGTATGTATGCAAATAGTACGAACTCTGTGGGGATATGTGTCCACAAAGAAGAAAAGACATCCGGAGAAACTGACAATCCATATGAGAAATACACTCAATGGGACAGAGACTCTGGGGACTCTTATGGGGATAGGAGAGGGAATAAAATGCGTGAGCAGGTCACGACTCAACGCTTGGGGAACAGAATTCCAAAGGGAAAATATCCAATGGAAAGACCCGAGCTGACTCAAAGGTGCATGTATTGGGGAGTATGCCAATACAGCAAAAACTATCCACAACGGATACTTCGGATAAAAATCCGGATGAAAACAATCCACTAAGGGACTTCGCTGGGGATGCCTAAAAGGACACTCCTGGGGAAGCAGCGGGACGAGGTATTACCGGTTACTGGGTAATAAGCTCAAGGAGACATGTGATCTGATCGCCGGTATGAGGGTGAGATACAACATGCTCGGGAAGGATGAATATCTAAGACGGTATAAGGGTGAGAGATATCAATCAACCAAATCATCTGAGGAAGACCTAAAAAGGTATATTTCAACTCAGAAAAATCTGACTCCACAGAGGACAAAAAGTCATAATAGGGAGCAAAGAGGAGGGAACACCAGGGATACCGGTTACTGGGCATATAATAGGTGACCAACCAAGGCGTGAATTGGGGAATATTCCCAAAACACTCATCATCCAAAAGAGGGCTAAAAGCAAACTCGATGATAGGATGAATATTCAACTCCGTAAAGGGGGTACGAATCTTACTCGACTGGGGAAGAACAAAAGCTTCGACCAAAGAGTGCATGAGATATACTATCTATTACCGTCAGAACATAGATAATATACTCGCATGGACGATTATCCACAACCGGTTACTGGGTTAATAAAGGATAAATCGACCGAAAAGAAAAGGCATCGGGATACCGAAACTAGGTATATAATGATGACCAATTCAGGGGAGGAACAATCGTTACTAACAACAACAAGATAGACGAGAGATGACCCGCTGGGGATAAA